>NC_077228.1:434091956-434834456 GCF_027887165.1 Monodelphis domestica | reverse complement strand
TATCTCACATTGCTGCAACTCCAAAGAGATAGTGATGAAGATAGCCATAATTGAATTTTTTTCTTTTAAAGCAGACCTTTTAATTACTTTGAACCAAACTTCTCCAATTAACTTCTTTCACCCCCTTAATCTACACTGTGCTGGGACCAAGTCAGTATTAATATTTCAGTTCAGAGGCATGTCAAGGTCATTGTCAGCAGGAGGAAACCTTATTTGCTGTTGGGAGCCCAGGGAACACTTCTCTAGCCAGGCCACATGACCCAAAGAACAGCATGGGAGCAGGAGCCAAAGTTTAGTTGTGTAGAGGTTCTAGTAATGGACTGCTACACTCAACCAAAGAGTTTGTCCTTCTTAGAGAAAGAGTCAGGAGGAACAGAAAATTCTAAACATGGAGTATACTGATACTTGCAAGATGTGATCATTATGCCACATAAATGGATTAAAATAGCTCCACTTAGATTGGGATCTTGGAGTTGGATCATAGTAACAGCAAGCATTTATAGAGCCCTTTAAGGTTTGCAATCCACTTTACAAATATCTCCATTATCCTTGCAACAACCCTGGGAGGCAGATGTTATAATTAATTCATTTTGCTGGATAGGAAACTGAGGCAGGCATTGGTCAAGTGGCCTACTCAGGGTCACAACAGCAAGTAAGTGTCTGAAGATTACTTTAGGAGTTCTTAATCTTGTGAGTGTGTGTGTGTGTCTCTTTGTGCATTTGTGTACATGTGATAGATTCCTTTGGCAATCTAGTGAACCTTTATACCCTTTCTCAGAATAATGTTTTTAAATGTGTAAAATAAAACATATAGAATTAAAAAGGAAGCCTTTTATATCGAAATAATTCTAGAAACACCACATATAGTTACATGTATGTATACATGTAATAGCTATGTTATTTATATGCTATATTTATACATGCATTATATAGAGAGATATAAATGAATTAATATGCCTCAGGATAATAACCTCTGCAGTATACTATATTTTAGAAGAGCCATTCAAATTTTCCTTTCCCTCTCCCCAAACACTAGATATAATTTGAATGAATCAGTGGAAGTTAGAAAACATGAGAGCCGATAAAAAAGGAACTAGGTGGAAGGACTGGTAAAAGAATATGAAAGACCTGAATATGAGATGTGCTGGAAACTTGTCACCACTACCATCCTTGTAGTTTCTATTTTTGAAACAGAAATTAAAGAAAGTATCATATTAAAACATATCCACACCCCCACACTCACCGTAAGCTTTGCATTCATTTTAGCAGGTCAGCAATCTAGTCAACAGACTCTCTTGGGAACAAAAGTATTTCTCTGAGAAATGGTTAATGTCATTAGTGTGAAGTGAAATCGATACCTCTTTTTTAGCAAAATCAGAGGTGCAATATTGCTTTGAAAGTAGCAGCATTCTATTCCTACTATTCCATAGTGCCAGCAAGAGCAGCAATTAAAGTCAGAATGACTTCAGATGAAAATGACAATTGTCAGATACATGTATGCAAATTCATAAAATTCTGAGAATAGGAAACATATAGAATAGAAGTTCAGAAGATTTCAGAACTGGAAAGGAACTTCAAGGTTCTAAGTCTAAAGCCCAGTTTTGATTTATGGGGAAACTGAGTCACATAGTAGTGAACTAGCATAGCCTAAACTTAGTGACAAGGCCAGGGCTACAACTCAAGGTGGTTTTATTTTATTTTATTTTTTTTTAACTTTGAGTCTAGCACTCTTCCAATAAATCACAAATATATAGACTCATTTTAATGTTAGAGATTTGGAGAAGAACATCTTTTTCATATTATAATACAATAAAACTTATATTCAATAAAGGACAAATGGAAAGACATTAAAAATGAAATAATCTAATTCTAAATAACAAGTGGATCAAAGAAAAATAATAGAATAATAATGTCATTAAAGAGAATGACAACAATAAGATAATCTACCAAAATTTATGAGTTATAGCTAAAGCAGTACTTAGGGGAAAATTTCTCTCTCTAATCACTTCCATCAGTAAAATAGAAAAAGAACAGATAAGATAGAAAATCATAAAGATCAATGAATTGGGCATGCAACTAAAATAAGCTAGAAAAAGAAAAAAAGATTTGAATAGAGACTTCCTAGATATCCTAGTGATATGAGGATGCCATCAGTTAAAAAAGAAAAGACTATGGAAATTGACATATATATGAAAAAAATCTTACAGCTACTAAGGGGTCTTTTGTATTTTGATTTTTTTGTATTTTTATTTTATTTTATTTTGTATTTGAATATGTTTGTACTTGTTTGACTATACACAGGAATATGTCTGGAAAGATAAATAACTTTACCTCAATATGTGCAAACACACACACACACACATACACACACATCAGCCCCCATCTGAAGCTTCACAATCAGAATTCAGTAGCAAATTATGAAACTTTTAATTCAATTCATCCTTAGTGTGAATGACTGATTCTGGAAATGACATCTTGACTACTATTCATACCTGATGATTAGTCCTATCAACAGTGTTGGCTGTGGAGGGGTGGTCCCGAGTGTTGTGGCGAATTCGAGTTGAGTTTTGTTGCTCCATGGTAGAGGAAGTGGGAATGCAGAATTCTCGGAAACATCTCTTGAAATTTTCATCCAGGAATGCATAAAGGACAGGATTAAGGCAGCTGTTTGTATACCCTAGAGCAATGCAGAAGTGCCAGGAAACAGTTTGGAAAGTAGTTTCAGGGATGGTGACCAAGGCTTTGATGATGACATAAATGTGAATGGGGGTCCAGCAGACTATGAACACAGCCACCACTACCAATACCATTCTGGTGATTCTCCTCAGGTTTCTGTCCTTCTCTTTGGAGCCAGACAGCATGCGGACACTCTTGAGACGTAAGATCATCAGGCCATAGCACACGGTAATGATGAGGACAGGCATGATGAAGGCAAATATGAAAACACATATCTTCAGCAGATTTTCCCAGTACCAAGTTGGATGGGAAAATGTGAGTGTACAATCAATAGAACCTAGAATACAAGAGTTGTGAAGAAGAATAAGTAATGGCATTGTTGAATTTCTTTGTTGTTGTTTTTTTATCTTTGTCATATGTTTATTGCTATAGACCCTTGAACAAAAACTAAGGCTATACCTAGATATAATATAGTGGCTTGCTTCTCTGGATATTTCAGGAGAGATGTTTTGGGGTGTAATGTCTGACACCATTTCTTTTAGACATTGAAAGGGATCTGTGATCTCAGTGATATGGATGTACCCTTCAGTGATTCAGCTCCTAACCCATCAATGCCTCTTAACCCTATGTAGCTCTTGTCCATGTCTTCCCATTATTTTGTCAGAGAGGTTCTGACCAGGAGTATGCTGGAACCATTTCCCATCAGTTACACAAAAGTGATGAAAAAGACATGTTAATAATACAGATATGCAGATTAAATTTATGTGTGGAATATGTCCTTCTCTCCCACCTTAAATCTTTATCAACTTCTCTGGTTCTAGACAATATAATAGGAGCCTTCTTGTTTGTTATTGGTAATCAAAATGAAACAAAATTCTGGTAGCCATTGTTTACAGACTGCCAGGTCACTCCTCTTCATTTAACACATAATGTCTCTCTTCTCCTCAACTCTTGCCCTCATATTAGAGGATTTACCCAAATTCATTCCCACTCAAATACCCTAACCTTTGAACTTCTCAACCTATTCCCTTCCCATGATCTATTATTTTAACCCAGTTCTGCCACATACAAAAATAGTCATACCATTGATCTTGCCATTACCTACAAATGTATTCCCTCAAAATTCAAGAATTCTGGAATCCCCTTATCTGACCACAACCAGGTAGCTTTTTGTCTCTTGCTTTCTGTTTCTTCCCTTAAAAAGTCCCAATTCTTATCTGCTCCATGACTACCAGTTCCCTGATACCTCAACTCTCTCCCAGGTGAGCTCCCCTCCACTAGCTACTTTCTCTGCCTTTCCCTATCTTGATCCATTAATGAAACAATTCAACTCCATACTGTTCTTTCTTATATCTTTATTTCCCTTATCATTTAACTTATCATGCCCTATCAAACAACCTTAGATCATTCCTATCATTTATTACCTTTGCTTTTATACAAATGTTACTTAATGAAGGTTGAGAAAATCATGTAACTGATCTGACTGGGTCCACTAAAATTTATGTTACACAGCTTCAACTGGACTATCTTTGTGGCTAGTTAATTCTTCTAACCTTGTTTTATGAATTGCTATCCCACTCTGTTTTCATCCCCTCTCCCTCCTTAGATCCCCCACCTTCTCATCTGAGAAGCCCACTATCATATTTTACAGAAAAAAATTGAGGCCAGTTGCCATGGGCTACCTTTTATATCCCCCTTTCCCCATCCCATATCATTCATATATCTTTTGCCATTATCTTCTTTACTAATTCTCTGTCTCACATGCTGAGGTGGTTTTATTCCTTACCAAGGCTAACTTCTCTGCCTGCTCAAGAGATTTCATTCATCAGGTCTCCTTCAACAGATTTCCCTACTCTGTCATATTCTTATCATTTATTTTCACTCTTCCCTGTTTACTGACTGATCATCCCAATGATAGATGAGTAATCCTCATTTGATCCTATCATCCTATATCTCTTATACTCTTTTTGCTTAAACTCCTCGAAAAATAATTTACAATGTGTGTCTCCACTTTCTCTCCTTGACCCTTTCCAACCTGGCTTCTAACCTTATCACATCATCAAAATTGCTCTCTCCAGATTTACCAATAATATCTTAATTGTCAATTCCAGTAGTCTTTCCTCAGTCTTAATTCTTATAAACCTCTATATAGACTTTCACATTGCTGATAACCCTTTTCTCCTTGATACTCTCTTTTCTATATTTTTGAGACACCACTTTTTCTGGTTCTCTCTCTCTACCTATGTGATCACTCCTACTCAGCCTTCTTTACTAGATCCCTGTCTAAAGCACCTTCTTTAACCATAGATATCCCAAAGACTTCTGTCCTATGACCACTTCTCTTTCACACTTTATACTATTTCACTTATCATCTTGCATAGGTCTAATAGTGATCTCAATGCTAAAAATTCTCCAGTCCACCTATACTGCCCCAACCATTCTGCTTACCTCCAATCTTGCATCTCTAATTACCTTTCAGATATCTTACATTGGAGGTCCTATAAACATCTTAAACTCAATGTGTCTAAAACAATCTTTCTTTCTGAATCCTACCCTATCTTTCTCTCTGAATCCTACCCCAACAACTTCCTATTACTGATAGAGGGCAACACATATCCCAGTCTTGCAGGCTCAAAACTTAGGAGATATCCTCTGTTCATCACTATTTTTCACTCCTCCCTCTCTCCATATCCAATTTTTTTTTCAGAGGCCTATCAGTACACTTTTGTGTCAACTGTCAAATTTGACATTGCCCTCCATCACCTGATGCATGTGTGGATTTTTGAAATAGCCTACTGTAGGTATAGCTATGAACTCTCCCAATATTAATCTATCCTCCATTCAGCCATGAAAGTAATTTTTATAAAACATAGTTCTAACCACATCACCCCTGTTACTCAATAAACTCTAATAACTCCATCTTTTCTCTAGGATCAAATTTGATATTCTATATTTAGTATTTAATGTCCTCTGTAGCCTAGGTCTCCTCCTACCTTTCCAGTCTTTTTATACCTTACTCTTTTCCAGATACTCTTTGATAAAGTGACACTGTCCTTCCTGCTGTTCCATGAAGAATATATTCTATCTTTTTGTCTCTGGGCAGTTTCTTTGGCTGTGTCCATGCCTGGAATTTCTCCATATTCATCTTTACCCATTGATTTACCTGACTTCCTTTAAATACCTTCTTAAATCCCACCATCTGTATGAATCCTTTTCCATCACCTCTTAATCTTCTCTAAAAATATTTACCTAGCCTTCTAGTGATTTCCCTCCCTTGTTTATTTTCTATCTATCTTCTGAAATGAAGTTAGTACATTTATATTTATATACACCAATAAATTTAAATATTAAAGAAAATAATTTGTCCCAAATCTTTTGGGGCTCTTGCCAATGAGAAAGTAAACATATTTCCATAATGTCTTGTTCTGATGGCTTATGTGCTTCATTGGCATCCATATGTTAGCAAAAATTGAGGTCACCATCACATTGGGTAGATTCTTTATTATTTATAGAAAGACATGGAAAATAGTTATATTAGATTGATGAACATGGATGAATTGCAACTTATGGAAGAGAAAATTCATTATCAATAGGGTTACAATTTTACTAGAATTTTGTATTTTTCTCAACTGCTGTGTTTGGGCTAGATCTCTGATTATATATGCAATGGAAATTCCTTACACAGCTCAGCTGTTAATCAGCAAATGGTAGTCCTAGAGAGATTTATTTAAAGACAATAAGAGGTTACATAATTTTCTTATGGACACAAAGTTAGCCTGTGTCAAGGGCAGAAATTAAATCTAAGTCTTCCTAAATTTATGACTGGCTGAAACCTAAAATGAAATATTAATCAAAGCATATTTCCACCTCCAAATTTTACTTTACTTAATTCTGCCCACATTTTGTATAGCACAGCCACCCCCGGAAACCATTACAAACCTTGCCTAGTTTTTGTGGTTGCCATAAACATTACTGGCAGACCTATGGCTGAGGAAAGTATCCAATTGCAGACATTGACAATTTTGGCATTTCGAGGAGTACGGAAATCCAGGGCCTTCACTGGGTGGCAGACAGCTATGTAGCGATCGACACTCATGGTGCAGAGAGTAAAGATGCTGGTGAACATGTTGTAGTAGTCTATGGAGATCACAATCTTGCAGAGAATGGTGCCAAAGGGCCAGGTACCCATCAAGTAGTTAACACTTTGGAAAGGAAGCGTACTGGTTGCTAGGGCATCTGCCAGGGCTAGATTGAAAATGTAGATGTTGGTAGCTGTTTTCATCTTGGTGTATCTGGAAGATGAAGGAAGAGTAGTCAAAAACTGAATGAAAAAAAAAAAACCAAAAGTAATTTAGCAAACATTCTAGTCAGGAAAGTACAAAAACTAGATCTTTAATTGTTTTCAAATCAAGAAGACCAAATTTAGAATCTGACCATGGATTCTTATTATGTGACCTGGGTAAGTCACTAAACATCCATCTGTCTAAAATTCCTTATTTTGAAAATGGAGATAACAATAGTACCTATTTTCCAGAGTTGTTGTAAGGATTAATATACTGGTAGAGCACTATATAAAGTACTATATAAATTCTCTTTATTATGATTATAATACAATTTTCATAGATTTATAGGCTCAAGATTATTAGATCTAGAGGGGACTTTAGAGATAATGTAGTCTAATATTTTCAGTTTACAGATAATGGAACTGAGGCCTAGAGAGAATTAATGATTAGCTCTGAAGGTATGTATGTACATTCAAGACCATGCATGTTTAAAAATTCTATTCCATAGACTTAGCCCAATAATTATAATTTTCTCAAATAGCCTTTGAATTCTAAACATATATATTTTTACATGAAATAGAAATATAGATAAAACAATGAAGATGAAGTTCATGATGATTTATAATCTCATCTAAATATTTCAGAGGTAACCTGCACATATTAAATGAATTTAACTGAATCTTACTGGCAGAGTCTAACCAAGTTTTGTAATAATTATTTCCCCTCAGCTCTTTGTTCTAATTTTCAGAAACCTCCCCAAACTGTCAGTGATAGGATAATATTGAAAAATTTGTATCAAATTGACTTTGTGGCAAAATAGTGACTCTAGGAAATAAATATTTGGACTAGTGTAATGGAAGGATTCGAAGAAGAGATGGTGATAATGGGGAGAAAGAGGGAATGGGGTTGAGAGAGTGAAGAGATCCTTCTTCTCTCCGCTTCCCTCTGGGGGAGATAAACCAAATTCTGTCTCTTTGAAAGGGGAGCATGTCTCCCCAGAGCATGTTTTCTGGGAGATTGAGGATAGGAGACCACTGTTTGATTCTGTGTTGTTATTTGAGGGTTTTAGATTAGCTATTGTTTTGGGGAAAAGTATATTTTTTTTTTGCATTTGGATCTAAATTGGACTTTTGTTCACAATCTCTTGGTTTCCTTTGTACAGAAAATTGCCCTAGATCTTCAGAATGTGGGGATATACATCCTTGCATGCTAGGATTTGTAATGCTGGACTTTTCTTGGGCTGTCTCTTGCTTTTTGCCCATTTTCTTCTCTTTGGGGTTTTCAGAATCAGTAAAAAGTTTGGTCTTGCTAATTTTTCTGTTGTGATGCTATATGTGATTTGAGGACTCCTGAGGAACCCTTATGTTGCTTACTCCCAACCCATATTTGCACATCAGAAGACTAAGTATCTCTTGATTTGTTCCTTGTTCATTCCATTACTCTCTGTGTGCCCTTGTGTGTTTCAAAGATTTTTTTTTATCTTTTATGCCTGATATCTCTTTTTGCAACTCTCTCTCTCTCTTCCTTTTCTCTTTCCCATTGTTTTAAGTTCTTGTTTTTAATCTCTACCTCCTCAGATTCTGTTTCCTTCACTAAGAATTCTTTCAGTACCTTATGTGCAATAGCCCCTGAATTGCACCCCTGTACTGTTTTTGAGCTAGTTATGGCCCTCTTCTGACTTCATAAGCTATGCTGTGCATTTCCTTTTGCAGCCACTGTTGAAAACCTAGGCTTAATGCCATCATTTATTAGTTTCTGCATTGTTTTTAAATCTGGGGTATTTTGATTTCTGAGCTCACAATGGTCACAGCATTTTGGTTTGTAAGTAACTGTTTCCCCTGTAGTTATTTTGTTATTTCTATTTCAATTGTAATTGTTATTGTAATGTGATCTCCTATTATTTCCTTTCTCACATTGTGACTTCAGGTGTAAACCTTAAAATTACTATGTGACCTATTTTGTCGCATAAAAAGCATTTCCTTGCAACCCCTTGACCTTTATGCTGGTATTGAGGTCTTGTTTATGAGAAAGTTCTTACTGTTGCCAAATTTTTTACTTCCTCTATCTCTTTTTATTTTAGTGACTCTTTAGTCTCATCTAATTTCTGCTTTAGATCTCTGATCTGGTCATCCTTTTCCTTCTGCTGTTCTGAACTTGTTTCATGAAAGTAGGTTGTATAATCCGTCAGTTGCAAGCAATGTGAGAGATTCCTACTTGGAGTAGTAGTTCTGGAAGAAAGTCCTAATAGTGCTATTACATCCCCTTAAAAATTGCATCTTTACATGTGGTATAGCTTGCTCACTATCTTGGGGGTATCCTAAAATGGACTCCATGTTCTCTAACAGTATATCTAAAAAGATGGAAGGGTGCTCTTTGGGATCTTGTCTGATTTGTTCAAATTTGCCTCATGCATTTGGGTGAACACAGAATGAGTTAATCACTTCTAGTAAATTTTCTTTAGCTTTTTTGAGGTAAGTTAAGTTCTGGGGTCTAGAAAATGCCACATCTCCATAATATTCTGGCCAACTGGTGAGATTTGGATCCTCTCTGGTTTTTCTAATGAATTGGGCTTGCTCTTGAGGAGTAATAATTCTTGCAATAAAAGTTCAGTATTCTTAAAATTTGGATCGAATAATTTAAAGGCCTGTTTTAGCTCCTTTACACATTTGAAAGGTTCAGTGCAAAAATGGGGCATTTGTTTACAAAGTGCCTCCAAGTCCATGGCTGAAAATGGTTTGTGAACTTTCATATGGACGATGCCTGAATCTTGGGTTATTTTTGCAAAATCCTGCAGTCATGATCTTTTCTGCCCCTGCAGCCCCCTCTGTTTGTGTGGATTCTGTGTTGGTTTGGTTGTCTACTATTGTTCTTTCTGTGCAGAGCCCCACAGTCAAAGCAGTTGAGGTAACTTCCCCAGTATTATTGTCTTTGTCAGTATCTGTGTTTGCCACAGTGTCCTTTTCCACCCCCAACTTGTCTATCTTGGTCACGAAGTCTTGGTATATTTCTGTCATGGAGGCCATTTGAGAAAGCACTCTCTCTAGTTTACTGTCAGTGTTATTCTAACCCTTGCCCATCATCACTCTAAGTCCCCTTTTTACAATGCTGTAGACTTGTCATGCCATCATTACAGACCCATAAATGGCAGGAAACATTGGCTACAAGGTTGTTATCTCGAATGTTATCTGCCCCCAATACTTAGTTATGTTCAGTACTGTCCCTATAACATCATAAATGATGTTAGTTATGATCCCCCAAAGTGATTTATTGGGGAAGGGGATGGCAAAGGTGTCAGGTAGGAAAGTGGATAAACAGAGAAGCCCTACAAATTGTCCACTCTAGCAGGTTGGTCCTCCAAAGTTTGGGGGTTCAAGGCTTCTCAGCATTGATCCCTCTTTCTTGCCAACTACCGTTTAGTCCCTACTCTCAAGCTAACTAAATCTTGAATAAAGGAGTCCAGGGACAGGTAAGGGAGAGAGAGACAGAGAAAGAATTCCTTGGAAGGGATCTGTGAATGGCTCCCTTCAAAAGTCCCATTGCACAATCCAACTGAGGACTTTAGATTGCTGTCACTAAGAGTTTGATTGGAGCTATTCAGGGGTTCAGAAGGAATAGTAGATTTCCCAAGAAATAGGCTTCCAATCAGCATAGGGAATCCACCACCTTCCTCTGGTTCCCAGCTGGAAGTGAAGTTGCTGGTTGGATCCTTAAGTTTCTAATTCTCTCTTAGTTTTTTCTTCTTGCTCCTCTCCCACTCTCTCTTCAGCTATTGTCTGTCAGAGACTGTTCTCTCCTCAATTTGGAACTTCTCTTCTCTTACATTAGGTATTCTAGAAAGTCAAGATAAAAGTACTCAAGGCTATTATTTATATGACTTATGAGGCAGCTAGGTGGCACAGCGGATAAAGCATTGGGCTTGGAATCAGGAAGATTCATTTTCATGAATTCAGATCTGGCCCCACAAACTTACTAGCTATCTGATTCTTGGCAAGTCACTTGACTCTGTTTGCCTCAGTTTCCTTATTTAAAAAATGAACTGGAGGAGGAAATGCAAACCACTCCAGGATCTTTGCCCAGAAAATCCCTAAATGGGGTCATTGAACAATGAAAAAGATCGCACTTTAAGGTTTGCAAAGTGCTTTACCTTAGATTTTCATCGCAGCTCTATAGGCATTGTTAGTATCCCTATTATAGAGATGAGGAAATTGAGGATGAGAGAGGTTGTTAGTGTTACACAGCTGGAAAAATATTCAAGGCAGTATTTGAATTGAAGACTTTCTGACTCCAAGTCCAATACTCTATCCTCTTTGCCATCTAACTACCTAGAACATGAAAAAAATTGTGATTTCCTAGGTTTTTGAAACTTAATCTATTCCCACCTGTTCATAATGTAAAAAAATAAACTAGTGGATTGCCTGAAGCACAGAAAGATTAAAGGTCCTTCCTAAGGTAGTACAACTCTATATTTCTGAAAGAGGATAAGAACTAAGGACTTCTTGACCACAAGACCAAAATTTTAGTCATTATCTCAGTTTGCTTCTTTGGAGATTAATCTTTCATAAAGGAAAAATGAATAAATTGTCTTTAACTTGAGTAGCCAACACATTTTTATTTTTATAAGATAAAAAAACAAAGGAACAGACTTTTGAAGATATCTTTTAGTTAAAAAGAAATTGGAGGGGGGCAGCTGGGTATCTCAGTGGATTGAGAACCAGGCCTAGAGACTGGAGGTATTAGGTTCACATTTGGCCTCAGCCACTTCCTAGCTGTGTGACCCTGGGCAAGTCACTTGACCCCCATTGCCTATCCCTTACCACCCTTCTGCCTTGGAGCCAATACACAATATTGACTCCAAGACAGGAGGTAAGGGTTTAAAAAAAAAGAAATTGGCTGTGTAGTGTTATGCTTTTGATATCCTTGGTTTTGATTAGAAACAGGTTTTAATGATGTTTCTGAGCACAAAAGGCAAGAATGCTATTGTTGGGGAGCCATTCATTATAGATTCATTTGGTCTAAAAACTTCTTAGCTTCATTAGTCACTTTTCTATCAAGCAGAATCTACATTTTATACCTTATCTTTATCTATAATAGTGTGTTGTATGGTAAATATCAGCTTCTTCACTGTCAGTTTAGTGACTCATCATAACACATCTTAGACTATTCTGAGGCTTATCTTAGAATTCAGTGTTTCGTGTTGTATGGCTATTTAATTTTTTTTCCATCATTTTCTCCTTCAGTGCGGTAGAGTTGAACAAAATTAGGTTCTCTATCCTATGTGTCATACAAAGAAAATTGCACATTTATCTGTTGAAACTATCCCAATTGGCATTAAAAAATAACTAAGGTACTGCTTAATTTTTCTTCATTTAAAAGCCAAACAGCCATTTTCAGAAGTGACTCAGTGCTTTTTCTTCCTCCTCCCAATTACTCACAAATTGAGTCACTGGTCTTTATCTATATAGTTGAAATATAATCATTTATGCACCAGAGATTGAATCCTTCTAATTCCCAGTGGCTTATTAAGAAGGCTTTGGGAAAGCATAATATGAATATGAAGTTCTCCATTCCCAGACTCATAAACTGTAACACTGCATAATGGATATAGTCCTCAACTTGGTCTAAGAAAGACCCAAGTTCAAATCCCTATCACAGATACTTACTTCCTAGCTTCTTAGCTATGAGACTCAGTAAGTTTTTTAACCTTTTTCAGTTTTCTCATCTGAAAAGTGGGGATTATAATCATATCTACCTCCCAGAATTTTTATGAAGACCAAATGAAATAATATAAAGAATTTTGTAAATCTCAAAACACTATAAAAATGCAGCTGATCAGAACAATGGACTCTTTCGATCATTTCCTCCTCTGCCATAGTTGCATTGTTAAGATAGCAATGGAATGATGTGTCCTCATCAGAAAATGCTTGGCCCAGAGTGGGAGTCCATAGCTGAAGGTCAAGTGAGAACAATCACTAAAGTCAGATAATGGAGATTTAAGAGAAGGGAAGAATTATATCAAGGGAGTCTGATAGTGAAAGGGGGGACATTTGGGTACTGTCATGACTTAGGTAAGGAGAGATCAATGTCCTGTTCCAAATCCAGAGTAAATAGCCCCTGACAAGGGGCTAAGTTCCTTATCTAAGTTATCATCAGAAGTTGACAGAGGATTTATACTATTCTCAAATTTTAAAGTATGTTTATTACTGTAGTTCATAGCAACTCCATGAGACTTTCCTCATTTTTCACATTGTGAATGTCTCATAATTTTGAGTCAAGTTATTGGAAGACATAAAAACTTCATTGATGTGGACCTGCAATCAATCAATCAATCAGTCAATAAACACTTAAAGCACCTATTAAGTTCCAGGAACTGTGCTAAGTTCAGAACATCAATATGACTCTCCATTTTTGGAATACTGGGCCAAAATAATCTTTTTGTTGTTCAGTTGTTTCAGTTGCATTTAACTCTTTGTTAACTCATTTTGTTCTTTTCTTGGCAAAGATAGTGGATGGTTTGCCATTTGCTTCTCCAGTATATTTTACAGACAAAGAATGGAGGCAAACAGAGTTAAGTGACTTGTCCAAGATCACACAGCTAGTAAGAGTCTCAAGTCAGATTTGAACATTTGAAGATGAGTCTTCCTAACTGCAGGTCCAACAATCTACCTACTACATCACCTAGCTAACCCTTAAATAATCTTTGGGTCAGTCTTATGGAAAATTGTTTTATAGGTAAGATCTGTTTCCATACTGTCTTTTGGACTCCAGGAATAATTGGAATAGAACCTTTCAACATAGGCATATACCTTTTCTATCCTAACTCTTACTACCTTCAAAACTTAACTAGTCTGTATTCTATTTTTGTGAGGGTCTTGTTAGTTATCTAACTAGGTGAACTGATAAATTCATTCACATTAACATGTCATTGGACTTATCTATTAGTTCCCTATTGTGAGAGAGACTGGCATTAGAGAAAAAGTGCCAGACTGAAGAGTATGTGAAACTGATCACCTCGCCTGGAGAGGGGCCCTAGGAGTGGAATCTGGAAAGAGGAGAAGACTCTGACTGGGACAGCAGTGAGGGTCTCTCCGTCTTGAGAAGCCAAAGAGAGAAGTTGGGAAAAAGACTTTCTCCTGAGGGCTACCTACTTTTCCTGCTGTGTAAAGGTTAAAGTTATAGTTGAGACTGAATGTAATAATTATTTTGGTTGCCAAGGATTTTATTTTTAAAATCCGAATGAAACACCCAAGTCAGCTGGAAATTTTATCCCTGGCTAGTACGGAGTGGGGAGATTAGGAGATAAGGTTTTGGAGTATGAAGGAGGAAGAAGTCAGCTTGAACTCCAAAAAGGAAAGGGCTAAGCCAAGATGTCCAAACCTGAAATCAGCTCCAGGGCAAACTCACCACCAAACCTAGACAAAATAACTGCCACCACTCCAAGATTGTCAGAACGCCTAGCAAACTGCCAGCCAGAGTTGCCTCTCCAGGGAAAGAGGAAGAGAGAGGAAGTGACGTGTTTTATATAGACGGTTTTACATCACTTTCCTGAATCTTATCTGTACCAATGATAGCTTAGCTTGACTTAGGACAGCCCAACGATCTGCCTGTTTTTTCTGCACATGTATGTTGAAGGCCATTTCCTCAGATAATTAAATCTTGAGTTTGGTGCAGAATTTCATAATCTTGTTAAACTAAGGAAGGTGGAGAAATGCAGGGTTGCCAAGACCTGATTCTGTTAGTCCAAGTATCTTTATTGTTATTGATTAGGAAATAGCTAAATCAGATCTTCTAAAGTATGGTCTGATTAGGGTGGAATAGTTTTAAAATTTACAGCTGGTGACTAAAAATCTCTCCCCTCAACACTTCCCAATTGAAGGGACTTCTGAAGAGAAATCTGAGCAGACTTTACCTCAGCTCCTGTTGCCCAGGGGTGAGTCTCCCTGACTTTCAGGGGGCTCAGGCTGCCAATTCCTTAGTTTCCCCCCAAATTCGAGAAGGGAGGAAAAAGGTTTAGATAGAGACAAGGATCATCTTTTCCCACTTTCCTTTTCCCATTCTTCCCTGCCCATTATTTCTTTTGTATTACCTGATTGAGTTAACATTAAATGTTATCTCTTCCCCAAGCTGAGTGTGAGTGAATGGATCAAGGGGAGACCTTTTGGTCTGGAGTAATGGAGGGGGGACAAGAGGGACAAGAGCAAATTGGGGAGAGAAACTTTAGCTAAGAAGGGAAGAGAGAAGGGGGAAAATCTTCAAACCCCCTCTCTCCTCTCTCTGAGCCAACCCATTACATCTGCTGTCTCCCCTGAACCCCACTTTGAGAAGGGGGCTCTCCTCCCTTTTCCCCTCTCCATACTGAAAGTCCAAGCTTCCTTTCAGGGCACCAAAAAACTCCTCTTCTTTTATCTTTTTTTTAAGACATTATAATAATAAATTTGAGTTTTAATTAAATAAATTTATCTCTCCAATGTGAGATCCTTAAGAACATGGACCTATTTTTGCCTTTCTTTTTATCCTTGGTCCCTGGTACATAATAAGCATTTAAATAAAGCCTTGCTGACTGATTATAACAATTATCATGACAATTTTATAGACCAAAAAGAATCCATAGATGAGTGGGGACATAAAGATCATGGAGCTTTAGATGTGGTCTTTGGGGCCTAGAGTTCAATCTCCTTGCTTTACAAAGGAAGAAGCTGAGGAAAAGTGATTTTTCAAGGTCACCCAAATAATGTGTAGATGAGTGACTGAGGCATATTATCTTATCAAAATCCATCCTGGGTTTAAGTTCAGATTCAGTGATTTTTCTATTACCTTCTCATTGAACTTGCTCTGATCTATGAAAGGATCACATGAAAAAAGTCTATTGGAGAAAGTTTTTTTCCCCCTCAAAAGCTGCTTTTGAAATCTGCCTTTGAATTGACCATGAACTCTTTGTAACTCCAGAAATAAAAATGACTTTTGACTAAGGATGAACTTCTGAAAATTTTGGAAATGAGGGAAAAACTATTTTAGAACCCAGCTGGCCATTTGGAACAAGTTCTTTAAATAGCCTGATCCCCTAGGTTTGGAGTTCATTGTAAAAGTTGAAATGAATTGTAAGTGCAGCAGGACACCTGCTCTTTTTTGGTCCCACTTTATTTAAAATGTTGTTGTCTAGCAAGGACAGTTTAACTAATGATATTTTGTTGCTTTTCCCTATTTCTACTGAAAGAGGTTATTTTATTGAACCCAGTTTTGTTTTGTACCATATGCCACTTAAATTTCTCACATCTGCCTCACATATTATGTAGGTTTTTACCTCAGAAGTAACAAAACAAAAGTCTCTGCTTCAAAATTGGAGGATAAGTATGACAATGCAGTTCCAGGAACCCTTATTCTGTGATTTCAATTGTATTTGACTCGTCATGACCTCATTTTGGGGTTTTCTTGGCAAATACACTAGAGTGCTTTGCCATTTCCTTCTCCAGGTCATTTTGCAGATTAGGGAACTGAGGCAAAATGGTGTTAAGTGACTTGTCCAGGGACATACAACTAATAAGTGTCTGAGGCCAGATTTGAATTTAGGAAGATGACTTTTCCTGATTTCAGGGCTAGCACTCTATCTATTGAAACACTTAACTCCCGTTAAGAATACTTACTTAATACCCAAGATTCATGGGACAGATCCAATTTAATGAAATAAATATGTGTTATCCCCCCCAAATGGTAGGAAAATGTGGAGGAAAAGAATAGTCAAATCCTGGATCACTCTGTGGTTATGCAGTTTAAAAACTGGCAATCTGGCAAGAATAACTGGCAATAATAGGTTCACCTACATAAAAACCAGCCATTAAAGTATTGGAAAAAGCTATCCTATGTTAGTTTAGGATTGCATTTTCTTTTCTTCATCAAAATATTTTGCATCCACTTTTTATATGACAATAAAAATGACAGATGTAAGCTCCCTGAGAGCAGAAGACATTTTTTCTTTATTTTTGTAAGAGCTTAATAAATGCATTTTGACTTCTTAGTTGACTAAGACTGGGTAGATAAATGTTTATTATGTGATGATCAACTCGGAGACATTTCACTTATTTCCATGTCACATATAGATAAGGAAACTGAGGTTGTGGTAGGTTGATGTGGTGGTGAGGGCAAAAGCTGGAGGTAGCTAGAACAATCACTTGGCTATTTTAATAATATATGTATCTGTGCTGGCAGTGATAAAGGCTTAAATTTAGTTGTGCCTCTCTGAATCGAGAGAAAGGGAGGGTATATGGAAATGTAGAAGGGGAATAGAAAAGCTTTCACAAATTATTAGATATAATAGGTAAGGAATAGGAAAGAGGCAAAATAGAGCAAATTGTTAAATTTTCTAGATAAGCATTTTTCCCTTGAAAATTGACAAATGGTACAAATCAGACCTTGGTCTGTTGTTTTGTTTTATCTACACTTAAATAACGGAGAAAATGTTAAGCATATAGACTAAACTTCTGCAAGTCCAAAATTTAATAGAATATGATATAAAATGGAATGTAATATAATACATTAGAAGTTGGCCCCACATATGTAAGTGTAATATATATGACGTATCCTAATAACACAATAGAGTATAAATGTATATAAATGTGAGCCCTATACTTCTAAGGAGAAGAGAAGAGCCTTGACTGATCCCTACTATTAGCAAGCATCACCTGGATGAACATTCAACATAGGAGACAGAGAAGGAGTGATAAAATAGATAGGAGTCATGCCAAAGGGGAGGATAAGTATAGCCCACACAAAATTGGGGTTAAAAGTGACTGAAAGACCATCTACCCTGCTCACTTCCACAACATAGCACCATATCACTACTTCTGTTTGAATTATATTTTAAAACTCATATTATAAGAAAAGATATAATTTTATGAACATCATTAATAAATATGACTTTAAAGGATGTATCCATGTCTGTAAAATTAGTTTTTGTGCAGATAATTGGATTATTAAAATAATTAGTTAAATGTTTTAAATATATGTCAAAATAACAATATCAAGAAATATGAAACTTTAAAGCCAGATAAAACTATGCTTGCAATTACTTTAAATGACTTGTTCATTAGAACATTGCCCTTTTATAAGTTTTTAAAAAACATATCTGGGAATTTTAGCTTGAACTATTGTAATAGTTAATTTTTTCAAATATAAAAAATGTTTGCCAGGAGAGGTCATCTATATTAAAAAAGTATATTTATCTTTGCAAATATTGCTCTTAAAATAGATATTTACATAATATTTTTGAGGGAACAAAAATGTTCTCTTTCTGTTTCTTTATCTTTCCTTATGTGTCTCTCCTTGTCTATCTCTTTGTCTCTTGTACACAAACATACATAAACTCATATGCTTGTGCACCATAGATTCCAAGTTCCTAGTGGGCAGGAAAGCTTTTCAATGTATTATTGTATTTTTTTGAATAAAGCTGTAGTCAAGAAGTAAACATTGAACTGATATTGTCATCTTTAGTTACAATCCTCAAAATGTCCACCAAAGCCCTATTTAAGGCATTGTGATAAACATGTAGAAATTACTTGCTGTCCCAAGTAATTCAGAGCACAGTATTAATGAATCATCAGAGTCAATAAATATTTATTAAACATCTACTCCATGCTAGGTACTGGAGCTAAAAAGAAAGGCATAAGATAGCCTCCGCCCTCAAGTTTCTCACCACCTAGTGGGAGAATATAACACATACAAAGAAGCTGAAAAGCATGAAGGAACAGTTTAAGAGAATGATGAAGTCTTACAGCCAGAATGGGAGATGGTCTGAGGAGGTGTGTGTTATAGAATTCATTTGATCTTATTGAATGATGATTTTCTGGAAATCATAAAATTCAAGAGATGAGTTGAGTGAGAAATAATGAAGTAAATTCCCTGGCTGATTTCTTCAAAGAGAGGGTCTTAGAAAGAGTGCTCAGATACCTATTCTCCAGAGGGAGAGGAGGACCCCAGGGGCAAGAAGTGCTAAGGAGAAAGAAGTTTTGGAGTTCATTTCGCCTTGTGAAATCATGAATTTCTGAAGACTGAAATCCATGAGATAAGATGAGTGGGAAACGAAAATTAGACCGCTAATCAGGAGAAAGTCATACACATGGTACATCTGCATTTGATGGAATCCTCATCCTGATATGGAGATGGAGAGATCTTAGCTAGATAAAACTAGAATTGACTGTATGGTTTTTGTGTCTTCAGGGCAGTGAAAGCGAATGACCAAATATTTTGTTTCTTTTCTGGTCATTTTCTGTTTGTGTATCCTACTGTAGACTTAGTAGTTTGACAGTTTGTCAATATTGACAATATTTAAGATTTTTTGACAGTATTTAAGACACTTTATAAGACAGCATTCCAAATTAGAAGGCACCATAGTAACATGAAAATATTTTCCTATTCAAATTTCCCTTAGGTTGAAATGATATATATTTAAAGTTGATCCAAAAGGACTCCAATTTACTTCCTGGCGTCAGTCTATTGATGAACATTAGCTACCTATTCTTTGAAGTCTCATTGCCAGCATCTCTTTCTTTCCTCATAGTTGGGCAATTATTTCCCAAAATTCCAATCAAAGTAAAATTAAAGCAAATGTCATTACTCCTTTAGATTGTAACTTTATTATTGTCTTGTATTTAAAATGGCTCTTTTCTACCAATGAATTATATATTTCTTTATATCTTACCCATCATGTTGACCTGAGACTTTTCTAAGAAATGGAATGTAGCTTGTTGAATGTTTTCTAAGTATTTTCAGGCACAGTTATATTTTGGAAGCTATTTTGCTTTTCTTGTGGAGTTCTCAATAGCACTCATATGGAGAAAATGAGTCATGAATAAACCAGTAATTTTGGTGAAAGCAAATAATCCTCATTAGTCTTTAAAGCCTGGGTCTTTAGTTACATGGAGAAGCCATTTCTATTGAGCCAACATTGATGATGTCTTCACATTTGGAAACAGACTAAAAAGATAAATTTATTTAGAAAGTGACTTACACATATTTTTTTAGATAAGTAGATTTCTAGTATGATCAAAACTTGAAACTGTAATACAATATTTGTGGAGCTTTAAGGGATACCTAAGAATTTCCAGGTGGATTATAAGCCTGGTTTTAGTATAATTATTTTTGCCACAAGTAGTTGTACTTCAAGTTCCTCTTAGCCTAATTAATTTACATTTCTTCTTCTTAGAAGTCTAACTAATGATGGAAATATACACACACACACACACATATATAAATGTACACATATTATATGTATACATACATATATACACATTATATATAGATGTGTATTTTTTTGTTGGTGAAGCCACATTTTAAGACAAGAGGCATATTTTAGGTGTTTTTTTTTTTTAACTCTTACCTTCCCTCTTGGAATCAACACTGTTTATTGGTTCCACGGCAGAAGGGTGGTAAAGGCTAAGCAATGGGGGTTAAGTGACTTGCCCAGGGTCACACAGATGGGAAGTGTCTGAGGATAGATTTGAACCCAGGACCTCCCATATCTGGGACTGGCTCTCAATCCACTGAGCTACCCAGGCACCCCCACCCCATATTTTAGTTTTTATGGAAGTGGTTTCATTTCCTCTGGGTATGAACCATAGTGAATATTTATAATTTATATAGAGACATTATCATCATTATGCCCTCACATTTTTATATTGCATTACAATTTATAATGCACTTTCCTGACATTTTTCCACTGATTGAATCATAATATTTGAAGTTTACAACCCTAATCAGATTCATGTACAATCTGACACCAAGCTGTCCAAACTCTAATTGTAATTGCCTGTACTGGAAGGGTATGGTTGAATTCTGTGGTTTAAGATATAGAGATGACCACAAACAATATAGCTTCCCTTTAAGAAAACATTGCATAACATTTATTATGTAGGAGGCCAAAAAAATGAGACTAATTAATATAAAGCAATTCATCTCTCATACTTGAGTTACATCCTTCCATTGATGCACACAGTGTTTAGGAGGTAGGGAATTATCAACCAGAAGACATCAGCCTACAGGGCTAAGGGGCATGTGGTTAGAGAAACTAACTTTTTTTCCTGTGAAATTCATGACTTTAGATTCCAGGCTTGGATGCTTGTGGTCTCTTTAGGGAATAATGTACACTACGCATCAGCTGCAATTCTTCTAAGCCTCTTCATTCTCCTGCTAGATGAAATCACTTCTCTGATACTCCCTGGTCTACTGAGGAGGGAGTGTTAATCTCCATTAGCAAAGAATAACCTTAAGCTTGGATTCTTCAGAGATTCCTAGATCTTCTCCCTAGGATAGGTACTGCATTGGTATGCTATGCTTTAAGTGAAAAACAATACCTTTTCATCTGAAGAGCTGTTTAAATTAACTTTTTAGAGGCTTTGATAAATTAGCCCCTCTTGGGACACAGAGGGTAGTAAAGGAGAACATAGGCAAGTCTATGAGAAGTTTCTATCATAATTATTTAGTTTCTGCCTTTTTCTGAATTGAATTCCTCACATAATCAAAACTTCCAAAATAACCATTTTGGGTTTTCCCCTCTAGAATTTTTCTGCCACTATCTTGTATAGTTTACCTTCTGGTTTCCCATTTTCTACTGTACTTCATTCACAGAATAATTACAATTATTACAGGTGTGAGAGATGATACTGTGCCATTTTGGACCCCTGACCATCATGTCCACAATTATGCCACATACCACTCATCAACACTCTGCCCTGGTTACATTTTTTCCCTCCATTTTCCTTAAGCATCTTCTCCCACTACTTTCCGTTCTAGTTGCCCCTCAAGAATTACATCTTCCAGGGGCAGCTGGGTAGCTCAGTGGATTGAGAGCCAGCCCTAGAGACGGGAGGTTTTAGGTTCAAATCTGACCTCAGACACTTCCCAGCTGTGTGACCCTGGGCAAGTCACTTGACCCCCATTGCCTAGCCCTTACCACTCTTCTGCCTTGGAGCCAATACACAGTAATGACTCCAAGACGGAAGGTAAGGGTTAAAAAAAAAAAAGAATTACATCTTCCTACTTTATAAAGTAGGATGAACAGACTTTTAACCCCCAATCCCCCAGGTCACACCCAGTACAAGGTCCCAATCTTCCTTCATAGATTACCTTTTCTCATCCATAAAAGTATTTATCTGGGGAACCCCTTCCCACCACCAAAGCAAGGCTTCTTTCATCTTCCCCCCATTTTAATTATTCCCTGCTCCTCCTTATACACTTTCTTGTAAATTCTTCTTTTCCTGAGCCCATAGGGGATAACCTTCCCATTATTGTGAGGCCTTGATTTGACCCTCACACATGTTAATATTTATCTCTCTTCTTCATTTCCCCTTTTCCATGTACCCTCTCATTTTATAATGATGTCTTATAAAAAAATAAGTTATTCATCTGTAGGCAAGGTGTCATCAGGTTATGTTCATAATGCTTCAGGCTCCATCTTTATTGCTACTTCTACTGGACTTTTACCTTTACCCCTGTTTCCTTATGTATATTTAAAAAAATTATTTTAGTGGTCTTTCTACTGTCACTGTTGCTATTGTCCTTTGCTGCATTTATTTACTCCTCCTGCATTTCTGTTTTTGGTGTTGTTTGAAAAGCAAATAATCTCTTTAGTTCTGGTTTAATGTTTCAAATGCCTTTTTATTATTATCTACCTATTTTCTTTTATAATAAAATTCAGATTTTCATAGTAGGTTTTCCTTGGTTGTGGCCTAAACTCTTATTATATTCCATTCTCTCCCTCACTTTCTTGTGAGTAAAGAATAGTCTTGTATTATTTTGAATTTCTTTTCATTGATATTTGAAGTTCTTTGTACTGGTTGCTTACACAACTTGTTTCTGATTGAAATGTTAAATTTAACCACTCTTGGTTTTGGAGTTTGGAGCTTATTTTTTTTCCTAGAGGCAATACTTGAATCCTTTCGATTAGCACTTCATTTTCTATGTTCATAACTTCATAAAGCAACTCTCTTCTATTATTTCCTGCATTATGGTGTTAAATTTATTTGTCCTTTCATAGTCTTCTGGCTAATCTATGATACTTAGAGATCTGGGTTTCTAGGAATCCTGTCTTCAAGTTCAGTATATTTTGCTTACAAAGTGAGCATATTGTCTTTTAATAACATTCAATGATGCTTTTTTTTTTTTTGCTTCTCTTCTATATTGTACATCTATGTTCCCAATCTATTATTTTCCTTTTGTTTCTTTGGTGAGATTTGCCATCATAGATTCTGGCTTTTCTATTTTGCCCATTATTTTTGCTGTGTAGACCAAAAATTCTGCTCTCATAATTTTCATTTTTCTTTTGACCCACTCAGGAAATTGTGGTTCCACATTCTCCCCAGTTTCCACAGGGTCCTTTGTATAACCAAGTATTGGATATTTATCTTTTGTTTTGCAGTATTTATTCACATATGGCTGAATTCATTTATTAGACCTGAAGACTATATTTCAGTATGTTTTTCTGATTGATTTATCTGTTTATGTTAAAAGTCTTTGACTTTCCTGCTTGCGGAGATCTTTGGTAATTTCAGTTCCCACCTCTCACCTCAATTTTTCCATAGTCCTCATGTTTTGATTCTTCTCTAATGTTGGCTTTCTTGGGGGCTAAATCTCAGAATGCTTCTGCCTCTTCTTGTGCTGGGCAATTCAAGATTCATTAGCTTAGATCTCTTCCCCAAGTGACTTTTAGGTGGTCAGAATTGGCCCCAGATGGATGCTGTGCTCTATATCAGGCTTAGTGTAGTGCTTTACAACCTGTCTCCCTTCCCCCCAAACCGAACAGAGTCCCTCTGTTACTTAGTTCTCTGGCCCAACACCAGCAGTTCAAAGAATTCAGGGTCAGTGAGTTGTTTTTTACTTTTAACCTTCTTTTGGATTTTGGATGTTCTAGACCATTGTAAAAATAGAGGTAATAAATGGGTTGGCTCTCTGGTTGAGGTGTTATACCAGTAGGTATTGGGTTGATTATGTGAGCAGGAACAGGGGTTGAGATAGAGCCTATGAGAGAGGGAATTGGCAGCCCCCCTCTCATTCAAGTGATAAGTAATAGCCAGTTATCACTTGAAATCCCTTGGTGTAATGGCTGGGGGGATGAGATCACATACTCCCCAGTCATCATGGCTAGAGGAAAGATACTGTGCCTTTTCCCCAAAGGAGGCTTTGTGGCAGGTCTTGACAGGATCTTGCCACTGTGGGACTGGCCTCAAGCCTGAGACCTGTCTCCAGTTACTTGAAGCCCCCTTCCTATTAAGATTTAGAGTCAATACAGAAATCTGACTGCTATTAACGGATTTATTAACAACGTTAGGTAAATGGGTTTTTCTGTTTTGCCTATTGCAGTCCTTGATTCAATGGGCCAGTATTTTTGCCCATGAACATCTCTGCCCCTTCCCAGCTAATAGCACCTTCTACTGACTAAAATACTAAAATGTCCCAAGTACACACATAAGAAATAGTTTAGGGTGGCGAGAAGTGTCAGGAGAGCTGAGCTCTGGTTAGAGAGTCTAATCAGTTCCTCCTCAGGGCTCTGAGATATTTGCTGCAGGTGGAGGGAAACAAGCCTAGCTCATGTAATTCTTTTAATCTGTTTTGTAGGGACTGTAGGCATGTATGTAACTGATATTCCCCACCCAACTTCGACACGTATGCAGGCTTGCATGTTCTTCCTTGCCAGAGAGGCTGACCATAGAGCATTTAATAGGGAGAGATGTGTAAGTCTCCATGCAGTGTTGTCCTTAGGTGGAATAATGCTAGTGTATTCATTTAAGATGAGTTTGTGCACACAGTTTTCCCAAGTTTTTTCCAATCCAAACACCATGAAGAAAACTGAAGTTGTTTTATCTTTGACACATAATTTCTATTTTGGGGAGATTTGAGAGGTTGTGAAGATTAGAGAAAATGTTTAGTATTCCACCTTGCTGCTCAGATAACTGAATTTTTACCCCTTTTATCTTAGATGCATTAATTTTGTTTAAGAAGATATATAGTTGGATTCAACAAACATTTATGTAATTATTTTTAATCCCTTGTTTGGTTAAGAATATATTTTTTACCTTTAGTCTTTAAGACTATATTATCTGTTTCTTTGTAGTTTTTTTTTATGAAATAATCATTGGTATAAAATTCACATATCCATTTAAAATTTATTGTTCAATATTGTTTAAGATATTAATTTAAGCCTAATTGCTTTCTAGTTTTCTTAATAGTTTTTAATCAAATAGGTTCTTTCCTAAGTAGTTTATATCATCTTGATTATCAAATAATGAATCATTAAGTTCCATCGTTTATCTATGGCATCCTATCCATTGCATTACTACTCTATTTTTTGAACTGGTATCATAGAGTTTTGAATAGCTACTGTTTTATGATATAATCTAAGATCCTGAAACCATATTCCCCTTTATCTCCACTTTTGAATAAATATTTCTCTTGTTATACTAGATATTTTCCTAATTACTTTTATTATTTCATTAATCTATTTAAAATATTCTTTTTAATAGCTTGGTATAGAAATTAAACGTCAAATTAATTTCATAATATTGCTATTTTTTATTATATTGTCATGATCAAGCCACGAGTAATGAATATTCCTTCAAGAATTTAAACTGAGGTGTTTTCAGAAACCAGATGTATGAAATTTTTGGAAGTGTAGTCCATATTGACAATATTATTCTTCCTGTCATTTGAGGAACTGAGATTATTAAGAGTTCTAAACAACACAGCAGCATAAGAAATAGGAATTCAGACATGCTGATTTTTGGTTTTGTGGAGGAGAAACTGTAGCCATTTGAATCAAGTTTGAATAAGTAAGAATGAATAAGAATAAGAAACAGAGGGGTAGAATCTAGGCAGTAAAGTGATTTGGCTAAATTGACCACTTCTAACTGTTGGCACCCTTATCAGAGGTTCAGCTTCAGTGAAATTAGGTTCTGCTGAATTGTTTCTTTTGAGAACAATTGAGAAAGATGGTGATATATTTCTTCTCTTCTTCATATCCCAAAAGGGCAAATTTATTCCAAACATTTTTGGTTTATAATTCTTGTATAATATGCTTATAATAATGTATGATATATAAGATTTATTACATATGTACATACATGCAAAGTTAATACTTTAAACTCACAATAGATTTTTGTACTTCATACAATTCCTTTAAATTCTCAGTTTTCCTGGAATATAACTATACAGTTTTATTTTTTGATTACTCCTTTTATTTCTTCATTGTTGATTTCAAGTTTATATTGTTAGATTTTGATTCCTGTGTAATAATAATAATAATAATAATAATAATAATAATGGCTATCATTTATATGATTGCTACTATGTGTCAGGTACTCTGCTAAATCTTTTACAAATATTATCTTATTTGGCTATTACCATTTCCCTGAGAGGAGCATACTATTTTTTATCCCCATTTTCACAGCTGAAATAACAGAAGCAAACAGAAGTTAAGTGATTTGCCTAGGGTCACACATCTCATAAGTGTCTGAGGATAGATATGAAGTCCTAGCTTCCTGACTCCAGTCCTAAAATTTTATCCCTTGTAAATTTGGGGGACTCCCTCTCTTTAGATGGAGAAATGAGGGTTGAAGGCAGTGAGGTAAAGGTTGATGAAAATGGCTTCCCTCACTACTACCTCCTAAGGTCCCTGAATTACCTGAGGGAGACAAAATGGAGATCTCCCTTCTGAGAAGGTTTGCCTCTTAAGAGTGGTGGGGAAATCTTCTCTCCAAAGAAAGATATGTGGGAACAGATATGTGCTGTTTTGGAGTGCTCACAAGCCTCCCCCACCTGTCTTCTTGAAAACTGGCAACAAGATGAAGTCTGCCAATGGACTTACTTTCTAGATGTAAATAAATGAGATTGAATTCACTATCTGACTGCTTATTTGACTTAATTGTTGATTGGGGCAAAGGGTAGAGGTTAGAAGAGGTTTCAGGTTTTCCTAAGTCTCTTTCTAAATTATCTAATTACTGAATTAAAATGATTTCTTGTAGGCAGGGGAGAGGTAGAAAAGGGGAGAGCACTGCTCGCCGACTTGAGTCCAGTATCTTAATAGTTCGTTGAATGAAAGTCTTTGGAGAAACTAGGTTTCTTGACAGGAACCAGCAATGTTTTAAACAGGAACCTGGGATGTTAAGATTTCTGTCAGTGTCAGAAATCCCCAAAAGTAGTTTTGAATGGCCGAGAGAAATAGCTCCTCCTTCTCCTCCCTTCTGTGTCTCTGCATTCCAGACCCCCTTCTCAGGAGAATTTCCCAGAAGCCCTTGTTCAATTTCAACTACAGTTCTTGCCTCATGAAACTGTTGAACTCTCAACATTCCATTTCAACCCAATAGTTCTTTTTTCCTACTTCCCATCATTACACCCTTTTGGTAACTTTCTGTCTTATTTTCCTGTATCCTAAATTTATCAATGGTTTATTGATTTCATTAAACTTGTAGAAAGACTGTTTTTAGTTTTATCTAATTTCTATGATTTTTCATAAAATATATTTATTTCTTCTTTCACTTTCATATTCTTTTCTTTTATCCTTGTTTTCCTTTATCGATTTTCTATTTTTTATTTCCATGTTTGAATAAACAATCATCTTTATTTTGCCAATACATTGTTTTCAGTTATAAATTTCTTCTGAGAATTGTATTAGTTGTTTTAAACAAGTTTTTATATTTGTGTAATTCTTACCACTATCTTCAATATTATTGTTGCTAACTTACATTGATTTACTCATTATATACCATGTTGTTTATGAGTCTTCATCTGGATCACCTGGGCCTGTATCATTTGCTTACCTTTCCTATTCTATTGTTATCAATCAATCAATAAACGTTTATTAAGTACCTACTCCATGCCAGGCACCGTGGTGAGTTCTGGAGACACAAAAGTAGGCAAACTACAGTCCTGACCCATAACAACTTATTTTCTAAAAGAAGGACTTTGCAATTATATACAAATATATACAACACAAGTCATATAGAGGATAAATATGAAATTATAAAAGGGAAGCACTAGAATTAAGAGAAGGCTTCCTGTAGATGTAGAATTTTAGGTGGAACTTAAAGGAAGCAAATGTGGTCACTAGCCAAGTGGAGAGGGAGAGATTTATGGGCAATTGTGATAGAGAAAATATCAGGACCCTAGAGATGGAGTATCTTTTATGGGAGGCATGATGCCAGTGCCACTGAATGAAGAGTACATATCAGAAAGTAAATGTAAGACGACTTTAAAAGTTTATCTGTCTGTCTGTCTATCTATCTATCTATCTATCTATCTATCTATCTATCTATCTATCTATAGTGTGAGTGTATGTTTTGTGTCAGAGGATCATAGATTTAGAGTTGGAAGAGACTTTAGGAACTATATGGTCCATCCATTCATTTAATAGATAAGTAAACTCCAAGAAGTGAAACAACTTATCCTAGTTACATAGCAAGTAAGTAGTATACCTGGGATATGAACCCAAATCTTCTAACTTCAAAGTCAGCATTTTTTTCTAGAAAATCATTTAAACCCAAAGTTTTGTCATTGACACTAATTAGCTCTTTGACCCTGGGCAAGTGGTTTTCTTCCTACATATCCAAGATAACTCATTAGGATTTACCTGTTCAGAAACAGATTATAGATCTTCTTTGGCATAAGGTACATACTTGAGAGTTCAAAACTTGACAAAATGTTGGACTTTCATGAATACTGATGTTATCAGAAAAGTTGAAGATAATATTTTTACTTATTTATACTTAGTTATGAATTTTATAAAGTTATAAATATCACCAATGATATAGTATATAATTTTGAAGGCACTCTGTCATACTGAAAAATGTATATTCTTTAAAGTTTAAATTAAGAAAATTCTTTTGCTTTCATGCCAATTTTCCCACTATGGTGCTCTGTTAATCTTTTTTACTTGTTTATATTTATTGAAGATTGATCTAATTCTAAAAGAGGAACACTATTATTTCATAATTTTTCGCAATTTGATTGACTTAAAAAAGTGGGTGCTATTCCATTTGGTACAAATATATTTGATAATGATATAAATTCTTCAGGCATCATGTCTTTAGGGATAACAAAATTTCCTTGTTTATCTATTTAAATGTGAATTTTTTATTATTGCCTAATCTGAAATTATGGCTGCAACTCATGTTTTTTAAAAAATCTACCTTATTTATAAAATTTTATTTTATGCACATTTAATTATTTGTATGTAGTCCTCTTCTTAATGCATTTGGGAAAGAAGAACTGGCAGGATTAAAAAAGGAATGCAAGATAGAGAGGAATATATAGATAGTAATCATAACTATGACTATAAATAAAGGATTAACTCACTCATAAAATGAAAGCAGATATCAGAGTGGATTAAAAACAAGAATCCTCCCATATGCTGTTTACAAGAAACATATTTGATGCAGGTAGACAGACAAAGAGTAAAGTTAAGAGACTAGAAGAGAATTTTCAGCTTCAACTGAGACCAAAAAAAAGCATGAGTAGCAATTATGATCTCAGAAAAATATAATGCAAAAATAAATCTGATTAAAAAACATCTTGATAAAATACAGTGTAGACAATGAAGTAAGATCCATAGATAGCATATATATATATACATATATATATACTATAGCATTTGTATTTTATCAAAATGTTTTTAATCAGATCTATCTATCTATCTATCTATCTATCTATCTATCTATCTATCTATCTATCTATCTATCTATCCCAAATGGTATAGCATCCAGATTTTTTATAGGAGAAGCTAAAGGAGTTTAAGGAGGAAATAGATATCTTAAGAAAACTGAATAGGGATAAAAAGGAATAGGCCTTCTTTTCAGTAGCACATGGTACATATACAAAAATTGACCATATACTAGGGTATGAAAACTTCACTACAAAATCCAGAAAAGCATAAATAATACATGAAACTTTTCCAAATCATAATGCAATAAAAATTTATAATAAATAAGGACTTATGGAAAGGTAAATTAAAAATATTTGGAAACTATAACTTAATTCTTCAAAATTAGTGTGTCAAGGAATAAATCAAGAAACAATCATTGATTTCATTGAAGAATATGACAGTGAGGAGATGATATATCAAAATGCATGGAATACAGCAAAATTTATATCCCTGAGTGCTTATATCACTAAAATAGAGAAAAAGTATGTCAGTGAATTAGTCATACAACTAAAAACAATTAGAGAAAGAGCAAATTAAAAATCCCCAGTTAAAGACTAAATTGGAAATCCTAAAAATCAAATGAGAAATTAATAAAATCAAAAGTAAAAGAACTATTGAAGTAATAAATAATACTAAAAATGGGTTCTATAAAAAACAATGAAATAGGAGAATAAAATTACCAACATCAAAAATAAAAAGGGTGATTTCACTTCTAATGAAGAGGAAATTAAAGTTATTTTGCCCAATTATATGACAATATATCTGATAATCTAGATGAAATGGAAGAATAGTTTCAAAAACAGAAATTGCCTAGATTAATAAAAGAGAAAACAGAATACTTAAATAATCCCATCTCAGAAACAGAAATTGAACAAGCCAATTGAACTCCCCAAGAAAAATCCCCAGGGCCAGATGGTTTCACAAGTGAATTCTATCAAAGAAGGAAGGATGCCCATTATCACCAATATTATTTAATATTGAAATGCTATCTTTAGTAAATCGAGAAAAGAAAGAAATTGAAGGAATTATTGTAGTCAATAAGGAAACTAAACTATTACTCCTTGCAGATGATATGATGGTATGATTAGAGAATCCTAGAAATTCAAGTAAAAAACTAATTGAAATAATGACTTTAGCAAAGTTGCAGGATACAAAATAAACCCACATAAATTATTAGCATTCTATATATTTCCATCAAAACTCAGCAGCAAGAGTTGGGAAGATGAACTATTTAAAACCACTCTATACAATATAAAATATTTGCAAATCTATTTACCAAGACAAACATAGAAATTATATGAAAACAATACAAAACACTTTTCACACAATAAAGTTATATCTAAACAACTGGAAAAAACATCAATTAATCATGGGTTGATTGAGCTAACATAATAAAAATGACAATCCTATATAAACTGATTTACTTATTCAGTGCCATACCATTCAAACTACCAAATACCTATTTCATAGAACTAGAAAAAACAATAACAAAGTTCATCCAGAAGAACAAAAAGTCAAGAATATCAAGGCAACTAATGAAAAAAAATGTGAAAGATGGTGGCCTAGCAATACCAGATCTTAAACTACATTCTGCAGTGGTAATCATCAAAACAATTTGGTATTATCTAAGAATGGAAGGGCAGGTCAATGGAATTGTTTAGGGGTAAATGACCTCATCAATCTAGTATTTAATAAACCCAAAGATCTTGATTTTGGGGATAAGAACTCACTGACAAAAACTGCTGGGAAAATTGGAAAACAGAAAGGCAAAAATTGGGTTTAGATTAATATCTCATATCCTCTACCAAGATAATATCAAAATGGTATAAGATTTGATCATAAAGAGTGATAATGTAAGTAAAATGGGGAACATAGGATAGTTTACCTGTCATATTTATGGAGAAGGGAAGAATTTATGACCAAATAAGACAGAGATTATAAAAAGATGTAAAATGAATAATTTTGATTATATTAAATTTAAAAAGTTTTTGTATAAAAAACAAATGTAATCAATATTATAAGGAAAACAACAAGCTGGGAAATTTTTTTATATCGAACTTCTTTGAAAAAGGTCTCATTTCTCAAATACATAAAAACTAAGTCAAATTTCTTAGAATCCAAGTCATGAACAAACTGATAAATGGTCAAAGAATAGGAACAGGCAGTTTTCAGATGAAGTTAAAACTATCCATAATGATATGAAAAAATGTTCTAAATCTCTCTTGATTAGAGAAATGCAGATTAAAAAAAACTCTGAGGTACAATCTCATACTTATCTGATTGACCAATATGACAGTAAATAAATGGTGGAGGGAATGTGGTGGAATTGAGACACTAATGAATTCTTAGTGGAGTTATGAACTGGTCCAACCATAATGGAGGTCAATTTGGATTTATGCCAGAAGGGCTATAAAAGAATGCATGCATTTTGATCCAGTAATAACACTAATAAGTCTGTAGCCTAAAGAGATAACAAATGAGAAAGGACCTCTTTGTACAAAAATATTTATAGCTTCTCTTTTTGTGGTGGCAAAAATTGGAAACTCAAGGGATATCCCTTAATTGGAGAATGAATGAACAAATTGTGGTAAATGATGGTAATGGAATACTATTATGATATAAGGAATGATGAACAGGATAATTTCAGAAAGAGCTAGAAAGACCTATGTGAACCAATTCAGAATGAAATAAGTAGAACCAGGAGAACATTACACACAGTAGCTGCAATATAGTGGAAAGATCAAATGTGATAGACTTTACTACTAATAGCAATACAATAAGCCAGGACAATTCTGAGGGTCTTATGAAAAATAACACTATCCAACTTCAGAGAAAACTGTTAGAATAGAAATAGAGTTGAAAACATATGATTCATCATTTACTTACTTTGGCATATATTTGGGGGAGTTTAATTTTTTAAGATTATTCACTCAAAATGAATAATATGGAATTATATTTTGTATAGTAATACATGTAGAACCCAGACTGAATTGCTTGTCAACTCTAGGAGAGGAGAGGTAAAAGGGAGGGAGACAATATGGATCATTTAACTGCAGAAAACATGGAAATTTATTAAAATAAAAAGAAAAAACCTAAATGCATGTGATTTTGTTTCTTATCCATTCTCTTCAACTTTAATTTTATTGAGGAGTTCAATCTATTCACATTTAAGCTTAAAATTGTTTAATATCTGTTTTCCTGTGTTTAATCCTTCTATATTGATACCCCTTTCTGGTTGTTTTACTTATACTAATTTTGTCTCTTTTTTTCAGTTTCTCAATCTCTTTCCCATTACTGTGCTCTAACCTAAGCTACTTGAGTTTATTTTCATTATCACCATCTTGCTTTACACTTATATCACTTCTCTTTCTTTTATTATCCTAATGACTAAAGTTTATAATCCTCTTTCTGCTCCCTTACCCAAAGTGCTTTTGTAATGAGTACTTTTATTTACAGTGACATTTTTTTGAGAAATATCAATTCATTTGGTTCCCATTTTTACTCATTTCTGGTTCTAGCTTTTTACTGACCTGTTACTCTCAGATCAATAACTCAGTTCTAAAACATCCCCTTGGGAATTCCCTAAATAGTCATAGAGTTTGAAGCTCTTTTCTTTAAGAACTACTGATGAGTTTGGTCAGGAATTCTATGATTTGGACAAAGAATCTATGAGTTCAAATACAACTTTAAGCCTGCTATTGGAGAAGTTTTCTTAATTTCCTTGATTTCTTTAATTTCCTTTTGTATGGGTTTTCCCATCTTTACAAAGAACAATTGGATTAAATGACCACTTCAGAAACTTCCAGTTCTAAATCTATGATTGTATGACCTTTCTATTTTTCTTCACTTGCTTCTCAGTCATTTTATTGTTTACCAGTTCCTCTACTAGAAGGTAGTTGATGGATGAAATTAGCTGAAAATGTGATAATTTCATATTGGGAGGAAGAAGTTTGAAACTATTGGTAACCACAAGGCTTAGGGATATTCTTTCTTTTAAAAATGAGTGAATTAATTAATTTAGAATATTTTTCCATGGTTACATGATTCATGTTCTTTCCCTCCACTCCCCCCCCCCCCTTGGAGCTGACAAGCAATTCCACTGGGTTTTACATGTACTATTGTTCAAAACCTATTTCCATATTATTAATATTTGTAATAGAGTGATCATTTGAAGCCAAAATCTTAGGTATATTCTTTAGATGTTAACCTTCTTCTCCAACTCCCTAGGGTCATGGTTAACAAAGATTCTTAGGGGCTTGTTGATATAGTACCGAAAGGTTTTAATACATGAATTGAATTGAGAAGTCTCTTGATTTTTACTATAACGGTAAATAAATTGACCCTCTTCAGCAAAAGGGTAGAAGCTGTGTGAAAGACCCTCAATAAGCAATATCTAATTTTGACTGTCCCTTCCCTATCTATGCTAAAACATGTGTGTTATTAGAAGCACACTCATATTTCATTTCATTTATTTCAAGTTGTTGCCATTGCAAAGAATAGTATGCTGCTAGGGCTGAGTATTAAATTATAATGCTGATAATAATTATCCTTGTTCTCCTTGGCAGTTACTGCCAGGGTCGGCTTTTCAGGTTATACTGCCTCCAACATTTTTCAATTAACATTTAATATTTCCCCACAATATACCCGACCTTTTTACTGGCACAGGAGGCAGCATATAATTGAACATGCTATTCTGAAGAAAAAGTTCCTTACTTTCTCTTAACTCTTTGTTCAATTAGGCCCCCTTTTGGGGGTGGATTCAAATCCTTAGTAACACAATGAAATCTGGCAAAGTGTGCTTCCTTAATTTAGAATGGTTTCTACAATGCTTCTAGCTTAGGAAATTGAGAGGTCTTGTTAGCATGTAGTTGAATACATCATTTCAGAGAAAAAAGTCTTTTCCCTTCTCTCAATACTTTGCTCAATAAGATCCCATTTCTTGGAACAGATTCAGGTCTTTAGTGTCAATGGAATCTGGTAAAATGTGTTCCTTTATTTTAGAACAGATCCTATGATCTTTCATGCTTAGGAAATAAACAGATCTTCTTTTGCAAATTTTTAAAAAAGGTCATTAATGAAGGTATGAGGAAAAGGAGTTCTAATTAATGAATACTTTGAATAACTTGTTTATGAAACTTGGACATAGAATTTTATCATTGGTCAGTTTTCCTGTTCCCCAAACATTTGATTCACATTAAGTGGTCCGGTTTTTTGTAACCATGAAACTATATAGTTGTCTAGCCATTTCAAGGCTTAGTAGATTGCTTTCTGAAGGTGTTATTGTTAAAGACCTTTCTTCCAATTCACATTAACCCTTTAAATTTGTCTACCTAGAGTCAGGATTCCAGAGAGCTTCATCTAAAATATTACATAAAATCTTTCAATATGGGAAAAGTCAGTCAATCAACAATTGATCACATCCCAAGATCTAGTGCTAGATGAGAAGTTGGGAAACATTTTGTCCAAATTCTTTGGTTGGAGTTGAGGCTTTTGAAGTCCAGTGAGATTAAATACCTTGTCTAAGGTTATAAAGTACGGTCAAAATCTATTGATTCCAAATATGTCTTTTGCTACTGCCGAGATTCCTAGAAATGACCTTTCCCTTCCCTCTAATATTGGCTTCTATGATTCTCCTGTCAGTTGGGACAAAATTTCCTTTCCTTTTTAAATTTACTTTTCATTTATTTATTCAACAAACATGCATCTATTGAACACTTAATGTGCCAGACAATGTTCATGATGCTTTAAAGGTAAAGAGGTGTTTTCCATAGAGTTTTTTCATGTATACCTCACAACCTCCAGAGGTATTATTATAACACAAGTTTTATTTTTATCATTTTGCAAGTGAGGAAAATGAGACTCAGAAGTTAAGCAAATTGCCTATGGAAATAGTGCCCAGAAGACTTGAAGGTGAGATTTGAATATAGATTTCCCTGATTCTAGATGTCTCACCCTATCTAATATACAATATTACCTCAGCAAAGCCTCTCAACTTTCCTACCTAACAGTGTAAATACAAAGTCAGTGCATAAATGCTCAATAATGCATCTGTCCTGTCAGTGACTATGCTGATCTTTAACACTTTGTGTTTTTTTTTGGACTACTCAACTAAGCGGTTTAATCTTTTTAAAACTTCACTTAAGGAACTAACTGAATCAAAGTTGTTTTTCTGGTGATATGCTAAAAGTATGTCTATCAACAGAAAGAGGAAAAAGTACTTCTGGAAACTGATCTGTGATAGCTACTAAAGTGGAAAGAACACTGGATCTTAAGTCAGAAGACTGACTTTGATGCTTCCTATCTGTGTGATACAGGACGGGGCATTTTATCAAGTACAAAATGGGTTTTTGTGATATTACTTAGATCACATGATTTTTGTGAGTTTCAAATGAGACAGTACTTGTAATATACTTTGCAAAGTGCCTGACACATAGTGGGTTCTTAATAAATGCTTATTCTATTTCTTATCCTTTTCCCCTTATTCCGTACCTTTGGATGTCACTTTCATAATCTAGAAAATATAATCAAACAAAATGTTCTGGAATTTCTTCTTGTTTTAGACTTATGATGTGTTAATGTCAGAATAAATGGTAAGGTGACTTTGAATGACACAGTGGAATGTGATAGTACAGAGAAAAAAAGACCTAAAGAGGAGTTAGGATAAATTAGGATCCACTCAGGATGTCATTATTAAATTTTCATTCAGAACACGTCTATTGGGATTGGTAAAGATGAATTTTGATTGCACTGCCTGCCTGCACCTTCTCATTTGTTTATATTATTGTATTTACTGATTGCTTTAAAGTTTTAAAATTTTAAGTTTATCTGTATTAATCTAGTTGATACCTTTCTGTAATACTGAATCATTTTAAACTACTATGTTTTGCCAATATTCATTTTTAATTTGTACCTTTACTTTTGCTGAAGAACAAAATATCACTATATAAGACCATGAACATTTTGTCCAAAACCCTTGTCAGTAGATCCATTGGAGATCACATGCTGCCTTTGTTAATTGTCACATAGATGATGATGGATGTATTTCAACAAAACTGGTTAAATTGTATGTAACATTTGGAGAATTTAATGAGCTAAGATTTTAAATGGTAATTCTAAGGCACCTTCAGAAATAATTTTAGTAATGAGTAGTTTCTGAATGGATGATTTTTAATATATATATATATATATTATAAAGAATGTTGTATTAAAGGTAGAGAAAAAAAGAAATGTTTCTACCAAGGTGTTTCTATGAATCAGGAAAGTCAAAAAGAGCTCTTGTAAAAGTCTTCAGTTTAATTTACTTCCACCAGAACAATCTAAATTTCTTAGTAATGTTCTAGGCCCAAATAAGTTTTACTTTGCTTAAAAACATGTTTGCCAAGGTTGAAAGATTTGCTATATCTATAAATATTGTGACAAATATCCATCAGTTCATAGGTTTTTTTATCTCATACAGCAACTTATGTGAAATATGATAGTGGGTTTGTTTGCTATTGTGAATTTTGGGGACTTTGGTACTTCTTTGAATGTGCATTATCTACTATGTTACTGTTTTATTCTGAAAATCATTTGTACTCACACATGGCTGACATAGTGTGTCACTGATTTTAAGTTACATATTTTTTATTTAAATTTTTTTTATTATTGGTTTTCCTTGCACGTGCAATAGAGTTTTTTGAGTTTTATTTTTTCTTGCCTTTTTATATTTGAAACACATGTCAACAGTATTGAGAAGTTTTTTCTTAAATCTTTTTTGATTTTGCAGTAATATAAGGTTAAAATACATTTGTTCTAATATGCTTAGGGTAGTATCCCTCATTGTGTCTTCACAAGAGTATGAGTCTTCCACCCCATTATTTGTAAAAAGTATTGCCACATAAAAGAGCAATAATACAGATGTTTTAGAAGAGCAGCTGACTTTTATAAATTTTTGCCAAGTCTCTAAACCTTAATTTTTCTAAATGGAAAAATGAGGCTTGACTTTGACCTTTAAAGCCCCTCCAACTGAGATTCTAATAGTTTTATTATGAGATGATATCTTGAATTATGAGAATTCATGACCTACTTATGATGGTGCATATAAAAGTGTCTGAATATTATTTGTAAATGAGTTACATTAATAACTGTTTCTTTCATTATTTTTTGTTTCCTTTTTCATTGTATTCTGGATAGATTTATTACCACAATGTGAATCAATTTTTTTTAATTGAAGAGATACAGAAACTCACAGAATCTTAAAATTGAAAGAGATTTCAGATGTTATCTACTCCAATGGTTGCCAACAAAGGCAATAATATCTGCTTATTAAAAAATAAAAGCTATGTATCCATAAAAGATATCTATATTCTTATTAATTTGTAGCAATCCCCAAATCCATGAATGCCTCCTTTTTCTCAGTTCCCTCATTCCCTCTTTATTGGGGAGCAAAGGTCCCAAAGAAAGTAATGCTATTTCTTTCCTCAGGGTTTAAGGGTTACCCTGAAGGTCTGTAAATTTCTAGTAGGGTTGTTTGTGAGCTTCTGCTTGCATTAGCATCAGTCAGATCTCATTTATCTTTTCAAAAAAGATATTTACTAATGTGGTATAGTAAGAACTGTTGGTTCAAAACATTATCTCACTAAAAAAAATTCTGGGGCATATTATCCCACAAGTACACATAGATATAGGGATTAACTATAGGAAATAGGTATGTCCAGAATGTAAACACATTACTTCTGGTTACTGGAATCTTTTCTTGAGCATTTAGGTAACATTCCATTCTGGTACAAGGGATAATACTCTTTGAAGCCATTGATTTATTTTTCCTTTTGGTGGCCACCTTTCTACATCTGTCTGAATCTGGATCTGTACATGTTTATCTTAGGTCTATTACCTTATCCACTATGTAGTATTTAGGTCTAGTGAACATCAGGGAAGGGGCAAGGACTGCAAAAGTTGAGCAGTAAGTAGTATCAGTGCAATATTCTGAAAGAATCAGAGTGACAATTGTAAAAAGAAACTGAAAAGGAGAAATTAAAAGGACACTTGATTGAAGGAGAGCAGGGAAAGTGCTCCATTAAGTCCTATAAGAAAGTAGAAACAGCGATGTATACTGAAGCTATTGTTTCTCTTTATCTCTTCATTGATCAAGAGGAATTCCCTTCTCATAAAAAATCTGCTCTTTTCCAAGTTTCCCTTTCTTATGCCTGTCCAATATAGACACTTTAATATACTTAAATATTTCCTGAAAACTGATTTTGCCTGAAATATAAAGAGGTCAAGGGTAGATTAGAATTACCCAAAATGTTAAATTAGGTCAGAGATTCAAACCTTTATCCTATTGTTTGTCATTTTTCTTCTTTGTATCTCTAGGCTACTGTGGTTACATTAATAGTTTTTCAGTTCACATAAACTTCATAAAGCCACAAAAGTATCACAAGGAGTTGAAAGATATTATACTGCCCCTAGTGAGCAAGCTAATGTATTAATAGCTAATTCTATCTCCAACTACCAATCTGAAAAAACAAAATGGGGCAGAATGGAGATATGCAAAGAGCAGCACCACACAAAAGTGTTACTTATAAATTATGCTCATGTACTACTGTATTATATTCAAAGGTAAAAATAGAAGGAAGATCACAAATGGAAAAAAGTGGAAAATATTAAAACAATTATTTTGACATACTTTTTTTTCAGCAAAGACAATTAGAATGATCACTGTTGGACCCTAATTTCCCAGTCATAGATATGCTCATGGAGTAGGTAGAAATGTAATTGGAGAAAACAACTACAAAAAAAGCAGCTATATTGGAGCTAATATCTTTAGAAAAGATATAAGTATCCAAATTGTTTGTGAGTTAAGGGATATATTTCTGAAAGAGAAGATACCAAAGGAATGAAATCTCAGAATTTATTAATACTGAAAAAAAGAAATATTAATAATTGCTATTAATTAACATGCCTACTCTCTATCATACAAAATATTGAGAGTTATCTATACATGAACTAGGGATATCCTTAATGAGAGTATTGTAGGGAACAAGCTGACTTTTGCAAGTGATATTGAACAATGGAATATCTTTACTATTTTACAATTAACTGAAAAAAAATCTATAGCTGGTCTCCGAGGTCTAAGACAGGTTATATCCTGTCTTTAGTTGTCTTTGTAGTAAGGGAAAACATATAGGCTAGATGTAATTGTACTTTTCCACTTAAAAAGAGGCTGCTCACATAGTATTACTCAGGGACAGCTAGGTAGCTCAGTTAATTGAGAATCAGGCCTATAGATGGGAGGTCCTGGTTTCAAATGTGATCTCAGATACTTTCTAGCTGTGAGACCCTAAGCAAGTAACTTAATCCCCGTTGCCTAGCCCTTACTGTTCTGCCTTTGAATGGTATTGATTCTAAGACAGGAGGTAAGGGTTTTTAAAAGAATAAAATGTTACTCAAGTCAAGATAAAGAAAATACAGTTATCCATTCTGCATGCCACAACAGAAACAAAGAAAAAAAATTCAGCTTGGCAGAGCACAGTGGTCCTTCTTTACCTAACAAGAACTCTTAAATGCTAAGAGCAACATTCTTCAAAACAACCACAGGAAGATGGATAACAGCTTTTAAAAATGTGCCAGTTACATAAGCTCTAAGAAAGTGGGGGAAAACCCCCAAGATTTTCTGTTTTAGTAAAAGCATGATGCAGGGTAGAGGGGAAGGAAGCTGCTACTCATTAGCTAAAATAAATATAAAAATAAAATGAATAAAGAGAGGAAAAGGGGTGGATTTCTTGTGCTGTCTTTGAGGAAACATTTTTACATTTGCTAAGAAGTTACTATGAATGTGTGAATGACAATTTCAATTTTCCCCAAAAGTTTCTAAATGATTAATGATGAAAGTGTCCAGGGAAAGTGTAGAAAATTGCTCTGATTTAAAATAACTGCACATCACATTCAGAGGAAAAATCTCCTTCTGAAATGTTCTGTTCTCATCTCTAAGTGCTTCCTCATTAATCACTGACTAGGTGTAATAATGAAGGCTACTAATCGTCAGTGCCAAATGGAGGACTTGAGAACTGGGAACCTCAAGGGATGGAATAGAGATACAGAGGAGAAAGGAGGGAAAAGGAAGCTCTTGTCATCAAGTACTAGCCTGCTGAATCTCAGACATAATCACGAATTCCTCAGCACTAAAGAATCCTGTCTTCTTTGATCTTTTTTATCTGATTTAAGGAATGGCAATAAGGGTGTCATTTAAACAGTAATTTATATTTTTCATCTTATTGGAGCCTCACAATAGTCTTGTGAGGTAGGGCATATTGGTGATATCACCACTTTTACAAATGAAGGAACAAATTCAGATAGGTTGTGACTTTCCTAGGATTATGCCTCTTAAACATTATGGAAGCAGGATTCAAATCCAGGCCTCTTAAATTCTAGCTCATTTATATTTTCCACTATATTACCTAGCCTCTCAGTGGTGATGAGTTGATGAGTTGGTTTTAATGAAAAGAACATCTGAGCAATATATAATTCATATATTGATTTCAGAGTTTGGGATTTGTGGTAAAGTCTTAAGGTTTGAGCTCTAATATTGTCTCAGGTTCACTTGTGTAACATTTGTTAAGATGTTGCATCTTCTTAAGCCACACTTTACCCATGTGTAAATAGTAGTATGCCAGTTAGCTGACATAGTGGATAAAGTGCTTGGAATCAGAATGAGGAGTTCTGATCCTGATTCAAACACTAGCCATGGGACTCTAGGCAAGTCATTTAATCTCTCCAAGTCTCAGTTTCCTCATATGCAAATAATGATCCTAATAATACCTAACTCACAGGGCCATTGTAGGGATCTAATGAGTAATGTATGTAAAACACTTTGGTAAAGCCTAAAGTGGCATATTAAATGTTAGCTATTTTCTTTATTCTTGTTTTACATGGTAAGGACCAATGAGATAGAAAAAGGATTTTGATCTCTTAGGAAGGACCCTGTAATATTTATTTGTGAAAGGAAATGGGGAATTGGAAAAAAACAAGATAAATGTGAGTTTTGTATGGGGGTATGGAGGAGAGAAGTGAGAGAAAGGGAATATTGCTTAGTGAGGCAAAGGAGGGAGAGAAGCCCCCTGCTGAGAGGAAACAGCAGGGGTTCGATAAGGACTGTTTGTCCTGGAATGACTGAACTGAAGTTCAGCTCCCTCTTTAACCAGAAAAGATAGTCTACTTATCTGACTGCAAATTCAAATAATATAAAGTTTAATAACCAGTTGGGATTGGAGTTTTTTTCTCAGCTTCAGACCTGAGGCCAGGCCCCAGAGCCTGGCGGAGGGTTTGTCCCACTCCCATCTACTGTATATCAGTCCTCACTTTGTCTAATTCAGAATCTTAGCAGTACACAGAAAGCAACAAGGTCTGACCTTCAGAGATGAATGGGCCTGAATATTTGGGCTGAACCAAGAAGAGGCTCACCACTCCAGACTGGTCTGAATGAGCTTCTCCCTCCTCCAACACCAGGAAGAAAATCCCACCTGGCAGGAAGGAAGTGCTAGTCACAAGATCCAACTGCCACTCCCAGTTGCCCCTTCCCCCACCAACTATTAGTCTAGTTTCCTTTCCACAACCCAAGGAGAAAAATATAATGTTACATAGTTCTATCATAAGTAGATGTTTACACTTTAAAAAATTGAATAGGGGGTAACTGGGTGGCTCAGTGGATTGAGAGACAGGCCTAAAGACAGGAGGTCCTAGGTTCAAATTTGGTCTCATACAATTCCTAGCTCTGTGACCCTGGGCAAATCACTTGATCCCCATTTGTCACTCTTCTGCCTTAGAACCAATACACAGTACTGAGTCGAAGACAGAAGGTAAGGGTTTTTAAAAAATTGAATAAATTCTTTCCTAAAGAAAGAAAAAGAAATAACACATCAACGTGATGAAGAGGTTGGACTCAATGATCACTCAATGTTCTTTCCAACTCTAACATGCTATAATTCTAAATTAATAGTTACAGGAATATAAATTCAGTTTATGAAGTCATACTTCATAAGTTTCAAGTCTGTGTCTTGAGCATCAATCAGTAAATAGATCTTCCTTTACCTCTTTCACTTGTTAACCTCCTAGGGGAGGCACTTGGAAGAGATTTTGGAGAAGGAATTTTCTTCCCTTTAATACCCAACAGGATATGTTTCTTACACCCTCTCATACCCAAAGAGATCAAGTTAGACTTGAACTGACAGATTCCATCATGCACATATTGCTATTAATATGATAATCAATGCTTCACTAATCCTTCAAGAACTAGAATATCTTTTTTCCAAGGAATAATTGCTAATAATTGTCATCCAAAATGTGTTAATTTTGTTTAAGCTCCATATATGAATTTCTATTCAAGAAAAACATTTATTCAATTTATTCAAATGTCTATGAAATATAAATAGATCATCTTAAGGAAATACATGTCCTTATACACATAATTGCTTATAATCAATCTTGTCAAGTGAGGAAAAATATGTTGTTACTTCAGGATTACTACAAAGATAATCAACATCTATTTTACTCATGTTGTGTCATATGTGGCTATTATTTCTCAAAGGCCAACATGAGTTTTATATGAACAAATTTAACAATGTGGTCAAATGTTATCCAAGATATAAATGTCATATCACATCTTTAGAAGTTCTCCTCCTACCTGGGCTTACCTCTGGATTTTCAAAGTACGTTAACAATGTTGAAAATATTAGAAAGCCAATCTATATATGGACTAATTGAAGACATACCTTTCTTGTTTTGGAATACATAGTCCAGAATGACTAATGTGTTGACTTTTTTTGCTTATTTGTACATTTTTTCTTACAAAGAAGTGTTCTATTAGAAGGGGAGCTGATAACACTGAGAAGTGACAATATTCCATGGGGATAATGCTCTTCAAACCCTTTTTTTGAAGTATGTGAAACAGAATAAATGCCAAATAAACACTATTTCTACAAAAAGCACTGATGATCATCATCTCAAAACTATCCCCAAGTAAGGACAAGGTTGTTCACAGATTTAATGCTATTTAATTTGAGACTAACTATGAAGTTATTTCTTGTATGCAAATCAGAGAATACACGGCACTATAAATACTCTGAAGCCTGTTAAGTATAATTACCAAGTCATTTATATAAATGTGTAATTATGATGTAGCTACATGTGTTTACACATGAAAGTTTTCCCTCATAACTTAAAAACCCACACTCACATTTTGATTACTAATTGTAGATATCTAATTAAATAGTATTGCCTTGATTATATTGCACTTTTTATCTAGACTCTAAAGATATAAAGTATAAGGAAAACAGACTGGTACATTTTCATTTCCATATAATTAGGCCATGTTTTCATGCTTACATGTAAGGAGGACTAATGTACCTGGTTATATAGCGAAGAATGAATTATCTGAACATCAGATATATTTTAGAATTGGAAATTTGTTTTTATGATTAGAATTAGTGATAAAAATTCTGAAAATATGTGTAGTTGTGATTAAATGGCTAGTTCTCTGAACAAAACTGTACTGTCTCCAATGATTCCCCAGAACATGAGCTTTTCATTTCATTTGTATGGTACTAAAGATAATCCTTATTATGCATCGCTTCAAAACCAAAACCATGAAGATTGATTTTTGTATGCAAATGGAGACAAGTGAATTAGTGAGGTAATTCATACAAAATCTCCCTTATTTTTCTCAAATTTAGCTTAAATCTCTAGAACTACTCAATAGATATTTACTGTGTCAATTAGCATTTTTGAACACTTTGTTCCAGACACTGCACTAAGTGCTGAAGATAAGAAGGCAAAAATAGTCCCTTCCACCAATAGAGGAGAAAACATGCAAACAGTTATGTTTATTTACATAAACATACATATACACATGTGACAATATTTATGGGAAAGGTATCAAGAAATATTTTTTTCATATATACATAAATGCTTAATGCATACAGAATATTTTATTATTTACATTATCAATTAAAATTATTATCAGAAGGAAGACAATAAGATTAAGGAGGCCTGGGGAAATATATTATTTGTAGGGGTACCATGAAAGGAATGAATATATGAAAGTTCAAAAATATATTGAGCTAAGTGATAGTTCATTCATTTATTTCTTCATTCAATATATATTCATTAAACACCTACCATGTAGAAGAAAGCAGTATTTTAGCTACTATGGAGAATACAAATACATATGACAAAATCCTTTTCCTTAAAGATTATATGGTCTGGGAGAAGAGCTTACAATTTGTGAAAAACAACTGCAAAAGTCTGGGAAATTATATAATAATAAATGACTAAATGAATAGTGGAGACAATATGTGCTATAGGAGTTTCCCATCAAAAATGTGCATTTGCTCTTACAATGAATGCTGCGGAAATGAAAAGCAGTTCAGGTAGCAGTATGCTAGTGTAAGTCTCACCACTGGTCCTCAAAAAAAGTAGATTTGGAATACTTTTTATTTTTATCTACATTATTAATAGTTTCTTTATCAGTTTCTGAAGTTTAAAAAATCAACAAAACAATCTGAAGCCCTGATCTATAGTATTTGCTTATTTCTAAGTTGCAATGCCCACAATTTTTGAATTTAACAATCAGTTTTTGTGAGCCTGTACAAGTTAATTTCAGCCTACTCCTGGATTTAGACAAGTTCTTGAAGACTGAAAAGGACATAATGGGCAAAGATGAGAAAAGAAAGGCCTTTCAAGTAGAGGGAATTATGTAAACCCTAAATGCTGAGGTGGGAAAGCATGAAGCATATTTAGGGAATTATGAGTAGATCAGTTCAATTTATTTTATTCAAAAGCATTCTATTTTAGAATAATTTCACATATGGAATATATGAGGAAATAATGATGGGAGCATTTCTTTACGTAGAACTATTCTCTATGGAGTATAAAATTTAAAAGACTTTCCTAATTAAATATCACCTCCATTAAATATCTCAATGTCATTGTCCAGTTTTAAGGAATTATATTAGTAATGTTGAGAAAAGTATGTCTGTGTCTATATGGAGTCAAGAAATTTGTTTAATTTTAATGGTCTATATAGATCACAGCTAATAATCATAATGACTATCTTAATAATGTAACAATATCACTGTGCACCTTTATATGTTTTTACAGTATATTTTGAGAAATCTGCATATCAAGGGCAGCCAGATGACTTTGCAGATAGTGAGCCAGGCTTTTGGTTAGGAGCTCTTGGGTTCAAATATGGCCTTAGAAATTTCCTAGCTGTGTGACCCTGGGCAAGTAACATAAAACCTAATCCTAATTGCTCTTCTGCTTTGGAACCAATAATTAGCTTTGATTGTAAGATGAGATTCTAAGAGATTATAAAGTCTTTAAAAAACTGCAAATCTTTGCTACCCCATGATTTATTTTGTAAGATGATTGCTATACATTCTGAAGATTAGGATTTGGCCTTTCATTCATTTAGGTTATATCATCTATATTCTGGGAGTAACTCTCAGAAAATGAATTTAGTACAAGTGGAGGTAAGTAGTGATATTATGTGCATTCATTGGGGCTCTGGTTATTGTTTAACAACTGACTGTCCAAGATATTCACACACACACAATTTATACACACACTAAAATACACATTGTATCTCTCTCCTTATATAAATATATATATATATATATATATATATATATACATGCACACACACATACACCCTACAGACTTTCAAATTTCATCTGCACTATTTACATTCTCTCTATCACTTTTTAAGGTCTAGGTAATCAATGTGACAATAAATCAAGCCCTGATTTGTAGTGTTTACTAATTTCTAGGTATGAATGCTCACACTGCAAATTTAATAATTCATTCTTTGGAGCTGGGAAGAGATGGCTCTAATATGACTGCGTGAATTCCTTTAAAAAAGCATTTCAGAACCAATGAAATCAGGTATTTCTGCATTTAAATCTAGCAAATAAAATAGAAGAGCCATAAGAAGCTTATTGTCAAGTAGCAGGAAAAATAATAGATAAACTGAGTTATTTGCAGGAGACAATTAATGCTTAAAATAAGTAGCAGAAGCATAGCTGACGTGATAATTGACACCTATATTATAATGACTGGTTATGCAGAAGTTAGGACTGGAAGAGATCTTAGAGAAAGCTTATTCTAATGCTTCAATTATATACATATATTTCCTATAAATTGAGGCAGAAATTTCTCAAAATGACCTCTCATTGCCTAACAGTAAAGTCCAAACTATTCAATATATTTTCAAGACTAAGAAATATGATACCCTTTCCCCTAATACCATTCTCTTATCTTCTCTCCCATTATTCTCCACATTTACCCCATAATCCTATTAAACTATATAATCAAACTTGAACAACTCCTACACTTTTCTGATTCATGAAGATTTTACTCATGTAACTTTCAGAATTTGAAAAGTCTTCCATCAATATCACCAATTGTCAAAATTCTACGTAAAAGGTCCATTTCAACATCTATCTCACCTAAATTCTGAATTTTGAAGTTTACATGCCCAATAAAGTTTTCCCTGAGTTGTCTCATTTCTAACATCAAGTCCAACCCACATTTATTTTTTTCAGTTTAAAATATGGAATTATATTCTGCCAGGTATTACAGTTATTTGTGGACTTATCTACTCTACTGAGTTGTAAAATCCTTTATGCCAAAGTTATGTCTTATTCATTTTTGTTGAATTTTGCATAATTTGTTTTATTTCATGCCTTATATTAATAATGATTCAATAAAATATAAGACCAATAACATTTTGTGAATTGAAAACAAGAGAGGTGAATTCATAATGTAGTACCAAATTATACTTGAGAATTCCTTTTGTATCAGAGTATCTTCAAGCTTGGAAATTTGAAAATGAAATTAATAAATTAATTCTTCACCTAAATAAACTGCACTTGTAATTATGTATATTTGTACTTAAAAAACAGTCACATATATCTATATAATCTATATAGGTACAAAGTCTCACATCTGTGTTTGACTATTCTACATTGGTTCCACTGATACCCAATGAAGTCTGAGATAGATTAAATAACTCAGTTCAACTGAAAGCTTCTTTAGCATTTGTCATACAATCTCAAACCATTTTTAGTGCTAGAAATGTCATTTTATCAACACAAATATCTTAATTTCATTTATTGGTTCTGTGAAAGTCCCTGTAAAATTATCTTTGCTTTCCATACTTCTGGGAATAAACCCCTAAATCCTTGTACTTCTTACATGTAATTACTGAAGAATTCTTTAAAAATGTTACTTTGTTAAATTCCATCACATATATGTACTATGATTATAACAAATGGTGAATTCTATACACTTAATGTTAAATAATTATTTAAGAAATTAAGGCAATGTAAATTCACATTTTGGTCCTCCAACTATTTCAACTAGTAAATTATTTCATTCTTTAATTTTGGACTATTTATGTTGACCAAGTTAAATGAATAATTATGTAGCCTCCCTATTCCTTATTCACCATAGAATCAAATTCTCAGAGGCCCTGTGTATTCAACAACTAATATTTACTTAGTACTTACAATGCACAAGTTATTTTATTATGTCCAGGGAATACAGAGTTAAAATATGATGAATTCTCACCCTTGAGGAATTTACAGTCTATTTTTTTATGGTGGAAAGTGTAAGGGGAGATGTGTGAAGGTATACAAGTGAATAATTGAAGAAATACAGTTGCCATTTTGTCTCTAAATGGTTGGTAGATATAAGTTTTACCTCTTATTATTATTGTTCCCTTCACAAGTGAATGTTGATATTCTATTTGGTTTAGTTATTAATGATTATTGTCATAACTAGAAGTAGATGCTACCCTAGCTTCTTAAACATCAATCTTCAAAATATAACTGAAAATTCAGGGCTCCTAATAAAATTTTCATAATTTATCTCTACCCAGATCATTTATCTTTATCTAAGCAAACAAATCCTTTGAGAAAAAATAAATTACAGAATAAATATGTTTTCCTGGGGCTAGTAAAAAAGGTGAATGAAATTGTGTTGGGTTTATTATTGTCATTAGCTAAAATGTTTCTGGAACTGCCTTAATATTTAAAATGATTATGACAACAGTCAAGATTTTACTTTGGTCTAATAAGAAACCTATACACTTTCCAAAAACTTGTGAAGCATCTCCTAGACAAGACATTTTTATAAACTATTTTTATGATCATTGTGATTTTAAACTCCATTTTCATTGATTTAGATTCTGTTGTCAAGTAAGTGGCTGAAATGTTTCTTCTTATTTGAAATACTTTTATTGCCTGTGTTAATATGGCCCTAGATCGGTTTTTCTCAACTGGTTCTCTGTAGACCAATAGCATCAACATCTTTGACTAATCTGTAAATTTTTTACCTCCATAGGACATTTCTTCTTTAATGCTATGAACTTAAGAAAGTTGACTCATCCTCTTGTTATTTCTAATGCCTTGTTTCTTCATAACTCTGGATTTCTTTCTTTCCAGACTTTAGCTTATATCTACTGCCCTCTACTAACCCTGAGGTTATGGAGGATGGTTTAGATCCATAATAGGGAATTTTGTTGGTCTAAAATATATTTTGGATCAGTAAACCCTTATCTAGATGGTATTTTTGTACTGTTTATTTACTGAGCATATGTTTATTTTGTGCAGGAATTGGGACACATTTGTTTTTAGTATTTTAAGGAAAAGGAATATCATGACTCACTTTACAACTTACAGGTTGTAAACACCTTAAGGGCAGGAATGGCATCTTTTTTGAGTTACTTTTTTATACAATGTTGTGTTTTCTTAATTAAGATCTTTGGTAAAAGAGTATAGAGAAAACTTTTGGAGTAGAAGAGATCATCCCTTTTTTTATAGTGAAAAAAACTGAGGCCTGAGGGGAAATTATATGACCAAGGTCACACAAGGTATTAGTGACAGAGATGGGATTAAAGCCCAGACTTCTTAATTCTTGTTTTGCTTTTTTCATGACATTAATTTTGATGATAAACAATAGGGAAATTGAAAAAAAATATGAAAAAGACAACTATCATATTTCATCCTCATAGTCATTTGAGCTATATTTGTTCCTTGTATATGCTTTTTCTTAGAGAGATTCACTCAAATATGCTGTGATAGCCTAGTTATCCAGAAACCAGAAGATGAACTACAGGGTCATTCAGAAGTATTTGAATTATTAAAATACTACCAAGCAATGAATATTTCAGCAAAAGACTAAAATACATGAAACTTCTTGTCATTCTAATGGAAGAAACATTATAATTGTTTTGATGCTAATAATACCCTTAGCACTTAGTATCCTAGGGCTGACTAATCATGAAGCTACATCAACATCCCTTAATCCTGTAGTCAGTATTTTCATTGCCTTTGCTGGTCAACCTGCTGGTTTGATCTTTACTGCATAACAGTATTATCAGTGTGCTACTCTGTGTCCTTATTAATAGTGGTCTATGGTTTCTTTGATTAAAATGTATACATTTAATCTTTACTTCTTTTGAATTTATTTTATACTCTTACTATTATCAGATATTTATTAGATTCTAGAAAATGTAATGTGTGATCAAATATTCATAAGCCTGTTCACTTTAATATTAGTGGAATAAAGTAAAAAATCTCTTCTTGTAATTAAACTTCATTGCTATTGAAGATTTCTGTTTTGGGTGACCTTCTAAATAGCTTTGTACTTATAAAGTGTTGGGAGAATAGAGCTTAATACCACTTTGTCAATAAGCTATAGTATTTCTCAGTCCACACCATTTGCTGGGCAGCAAGCATTCTGAAGTGATTCTGGCACTCAACTTCAAAAATTACAAAATAACTAATAGTTATTTGACAGAGATTTTCCACTTGGTGGAATTTATCTTTGCAATTTAACAGCTGAGAAGGGAGAACAGGGGGTTAAGAAAAGATCAGAGGGACTAGAAAAAGGGAAGATAGCATATTTGGCATTGGGAATTTACCATATATTAAATCAATTGCTTTGAGATTTTTTTTCTGCTCTGCTCCTGTGATGTTTAAATATGGGATAATTCCTTTCTACATAACTCCTACGAGTTAATCTTCACTGATCATTCTATTTTGAAAAACCTATTTACCATTCCTAATAAATAGAAAGTGAACCAAGAGTAGTTTTGTATAATTAAGTATAAATAAGTGCCATCATACTTATTGGCTATTTACCCTTGTGCTAGTAACTTAAACTCTGTTCCTCAGTTTTAGATTCTAATGTCCTTTCCAACTCTAAAATCTTAAAATTATTTTAGCCTTATTTGATTTAATCATTAAACATCTATTCTTTCTATTTGTAATTTTAGTGTAAATTTTAAAAGTTCCTTTGTTTTTATTTTTGATATGTATTTTCCTTTATAATATGTACAATTATTAGTATTATTTTAAGTTTTAAAATCCCCCTAATTCTTTGCATCATTCCATCTGTTGTTTGTCTTACTTTCAATAGATGGTGCTCTTTTCTCAGAGACATTATTACCATCTTATTCCTCTTTAGATCAGAGAAATCAATTTTGTACTTAGCCAATCATTAATGAAAAAATGTGACATATAAGTAAAGAAAGAACTATTCTGGATAATTTTTAACATTTTGCTGATGAAAGTGTTTTTAATCACTTTTAGTTGATTAGAGATCCTTACTGAGATTATCATCTTTTGAAAGGTTAAAGAAAATTGAAGTAAATCTCAAACGTCATGCTCAGTACCAATTCGTCTATGTTATATATTAGAAAACACCAAATCAGGAACTGATATTCAAATGTTAATGAGAGAAAATTTATATTAAATATTTGTAGACTATAAAATATCTTCATCACTGACTACATCTTTTCTCATCACTTCTTTGACCACAGAACAATTTAAGCACTGAATACTACACTTACACACTGCTAAGATATGATCTTCTCTTTCTCAGTAAATTTGGAGTTTCTCAGTTTGAACAGGAAGTTGATAAGATCTTATCCTATGAGGTCATTGAGAAGTAACTCTCACTGGTAGTTTAAGCAGCAGGAATTTTGCACTGATCTGCTACTTCTAAAAGGTTTCATCTCTTTCAAAAACACAAAAATAAAGTAAAAATTCTTAATCCACTATTGAAACCTTTATATTTTGTTATTCCAGACTTTCATGCAGACTTTTCTAGTACATCTATATCTACCAGCTTTATTTCTCTAAATGCTTACAACAACACCCTAACATCTTGTCCACAACAGAAAGATAAATGTTGGAGATAAAGCCACAGTAAGACAAACTTTAATACCAAATATTTTTGGTTGTACTGAAGGAGTTCAGGTGTTGTGGGTCATAGTGGAAGATTGACAACAGGAGGGGATGTAGAAAAGGATGTCTAAAAGTGGGAAAGGAGACAAGATACACCTTACAGGATCACAAATGACAAATCTAAACCTCTCCTTTTCTCCAATTAATGAAGAACAACTGAAATATCATTACCACAATCCTCAAGTCAGTTTTCTTTCAGCTCAGAGTAGTCTACTTCTTTCTCTCTCCATCAGCAACAATCCCTTTGGTTCAGTTGTACTCTGTGGAAAGGCACTGTACTGTGCTAATATTTTTCAATCATTGTTTGTCACTTTTGATTTTCACAAAATTTTGATTCTCAGTTAATTGGGAGTAGGGACAGAAAAATGAACTTTCCTTTTTGTCATTCATCCGTTTTCCCTTTAGCCCATCTACTCCTACCTCATCTACCTTGCTTTCTCCTGGTTCCCCAATTCATTTTCTTTTCTAAGCAAAACCTTTCCCTAGATTGTCCCTAGACTAATAGGATTGAGTGTCTCAAGCGTGCTCCTTTTGCTTTCGCATCCAGTGAAACAGTCGCTTAGGCCACTGGCTGCTTCCTTACCTGATAATCACGTACATCACGAGGAAGTTTCCGAAGAGTCCCACAACACACACGATTGAATAAAGGGCCATGATAGTGATGGCGGTGACCATGGAAGGACTTCCACTCCTTGGACATAGACCCCCGGCCCCTGCCTGAGAGCCGTTGGGACCACTGCATGGGTCGGACAGGTTACCATCTAGGCGGGACAAATTCATCCAGGCACCAGACAGCGGTGTTGGGGAGCAACTGGAGGTGGGAGATAAGGGATCAGAACAGCCACTGGAATTGGCTGAAAAGGTATTGCTGTCCATGGTTCTGACGGTTGTCTAGACGTCCAAGTTCTCGGGGTAAAAGCCGCAGTTCTAGTCTCACCAGGCTGCTATTACAGCTCCCTTCTTGCTGCTTACGGAGATCGGGCTGCAGCGAAGGAGAAATGGCCAGGCAAAAGAAAAGCGGAGGTCTAAACGTCTAACATTGTTTTCTGCTAGTAACCCCCTCCCACCCCGTGCACACACACTGAAGCTCAGCTCGGGAAGCCGGGTAGGAGGGGTATGAGACTGGGTGAGGAGGAGGGAAAAGGAAGGAGGGTGGATTTTGCGCAAAGCTATCAAAGTAGTCTGTCTCTCCACTAGGTTTTCACATGTGCCTGCATAAGGTTACATGTGTAAGTAAGGTGGGTAGTGGAGAGAGAGAGAAAGGGGAGAGAGGGAAGGAGGGAGAAGAAAGATGGAGGGAGGGAGGGAGAGAGAGAGAGAGAGAGAGAGAGAGAGAGAGAGAGAGAGAGAGAGAGAGAGAGAGAGAGAGAGAGAGAGAGAGAGAGAGAGAGGGAGGGAGGGAGGGAGGGAGAGAGGGAGAGAGGGAGAGAGGGAGAGAGGGAGAGAGGGAGCGAAAGAGAGAGAGAGAGAGAGCGCCAATCTGGCAGTCTTTTCACTTTTTTAAAAATATGGCCTGAAAGACATAAAGACATTGCATCACAAACACTAAACCACAACTCTATTCCTTCCTCTTGTTATCTGTTGGAAGTTGTTGATACTGCTCTTCTATCTTTCTTGCCTTATCTAATCTCATTGTTTCAGTCCTACACTTATATGAATGGAAAAGAAAACAACCCTTTTTATTATATCTAACTTAGAACCCTCACTCTGCCAAAGGCACTCCTTGGGAAAAAACAAAACAAAACAAAAACAAAAACAGAAGTCCTTCTAGAATAAAGAAAGGAAAGGCAAAGCAAGTTCAGCTGAGATAATTGATTCACTCATCCTTCCCTCTCAACTGTTCCCATGAACTTGACTTAATTCCATCAAGTCCTTTTACTTTTCAGTGGTAAGGGAGAGAAGCTGTGTTTAGCAGTAAAACCACATATAATATGTAAATCAATGGGGAGAGTAGTAAATAAAAAAATTGATGAGAAAAACATGTCTTCTAAGGGTTATCTGCCAGGTAAAGTTCTTCATTTGTCACTAACAATAAAGAGCATTACAGACTCTCAGAACACCAATGTGTCTGTTTTATCTGATAGAGTGGTTGCTTTCAATGAGGTTTTAATTCTACATTTAGTATGGTTGTTCAGAGCAATTTAAAAATCTTTTCCCCTGTAAAATTATAAGAATTTCCAGTAATAAAAGGCAAAATGAATCTAACCACCAAAAAAGAGCATGAAGTATACACAAATAATTTCTTCCCTTATATTCTGAATGGCATGTACAAATTTATGTGAGGGTAAATATCTTCATAGGCTAGAAGTACTTTTCTGGGGATAAAGCTTACAGACTATATATGAGGCAACATGAAATAGTACAAATAGCTCAAAGAGAAAAATCAGGACTTGTGACTTCTATTTCTGATTCTGTCATTAACTTGCTTCTAATCTTTGATATATTTTGCCTATCTGAATTAGTTTCCCTTCTCTTATTTAGACTAGAGCATCTCTCATATCCCTTCTAATTTTAAAGCTTTTTTGTATAGTACCAATAATATCATTCTGCAATAGTCTGATGTGAAAGTCTCATGGGGGAAAGATTAAGAGTCATAAAACTGCAAAGAATATCATAAGATTATCTGGGCTAGCCAACTGCTTTATGAAGAAAATAATCATTGCTCCCATTTTGCAGATTAAATTATATCTGGAATATCATTTTCCTCTAAGTCAACAAAAAATCATATGAATTTGAGTAAGACATTTATAAATCAACTCATGCCCATTCATTTTTAAAAGAGAAGATTAATTCAGAAACAAAAATGATTTCCTCAATTCTTCCCTCTATGAAAGGGGGAAAAGAAAATTAAGAAATTTTCTGATTACCAGTAGGTTTTTAACTACATTTTAGAAGAAAAGAATTGCCTAGAAGTTGGTAAGCACATTTTAAAAAATGTATATGCTTTGGAAACAGGAAATTGGCAACTGTTTGATGCAATGTGTTAGGTTTTTTAAAAAATAACACATTTTTATATAGGCTTATCCAAGTTTTATCTTATTTTAGTTTACAGAATTAAACAATATAGAATACATTTTAATAAAGAAACCTAAAAGTTTTTCAAAATTATATGCTTTGTAATAACTCAGATTGAAAGAAATAAAATATTAACAGAATTATTTTAACTTTACTGGTATTTTGCGCTATCAAAAAAACTTCAAGCTAATCCTAGTTTGAAGTCTTTGAGGTTATATGATCCTGGGATATTCACTTCTTGTGTGATCCAGGAATGATCATTTGACTTCTCATATAAAATTACAATTATAAAGCAAACCAGCTACCATTAACCTTTTTTCAAGACATCATTTGTCTATGTTGTCTATATAAATATGTAACCAGTAACTAGAAGAGGGATATGAATTTAATATAATAAGGATATGCTAGCAATTAAAGTTCCCATTATTAATACTCCTTATTTAGCCTTTTATCTTTATCCTCCTATATATTTCCAATACAGTGCTTCTTGTGGTTGGTCATTGAGAATTTCTGTTAATAATGCATGGGGCTAGTCTGTGGAGTTTTCTAATGAAAAGGTACATTATAAATTGAATATAAATAATAATAGTTTATGTGTATTTAATTCATTAAGATGGCAAAGTATTTTAAAAATGTTTGCACCTCACAATATTTCTGAGAATAATCAAACCTCTCTCCTCACTGTTTCATCACACTATCTTTTCCTCCCTCCCCTTCTCTTTCCCACTCCTCTCATCTCCTCTTTTTCTTTGGGTACTTCTAATTTGTTCTATATCATTGCAAAAGCAATCTAGTGCTTTGCTAAAAATCCAACTAGTGACTATGGTTCTAGGATTAATGTCAGTATTAGTTCTATATTATATGCTAATTCATTAAAATGTGTTTTAAGATAATTTGGTCATAGTCATTGCATCATTGATATCACTGAAAAACTCATTTGACATATTCATAGATTTAAATTTGTAACTGGTTTGAAAATGGGCAATTTGAGTTTGCTCCTCTTTCTCCTCCTATACACTAAGCTTTGTATATACTCTTTGTGTGATTTGTGATAGGTGCTAGTTTTTTGTATACTAAAATATTCAAATGCATCTAGTATTTCATTGATTTGAGAGTTCTGTTCAATGATGCATATTGAAATCTATTCATATCTGACTATCCTATGTGAATGTCATCTATATCCTATGGATATCTTACTACAGGTCATTTATCCAAAATAATAGAATTTTTGTGTGTGTGTTTTCTTCTAAACTCTAAAGGGAATCTTACTATCCTTACACTTGCCATTTGACTGGGCCATCTTTTTCTTTCACCTAATTCTATGATAAAAACATTTATTTTTATTCTCTTAAAGAATTTCTTGTTAGTTGTGTATTACACCATACTCAGACACATCACACACCTTTTTATTGCCCTCTGTGACATGATTATCTTTATTTCCTTGAAGGAAATGGCATTCCGTTTCTTTCCTTCCTCTGCTTCTGACTCTGGACTTTGCTACTGTACCTTAGCTGAATTCACAGCTTGGAACTGTACTGAATGTCTTGTACTTTGATATTCTAGGGCCATGGTGGTGAACCCATGACACACATACCAGAGGGGCACTCAGAGCCCTCTCTAGCTATAGCTATAGCACAGAGTTTTCCAGAGCTTGTTTATAGAAATCCAGAGGGTGGGGCCAGGCTGTTTCCCTCTGACTCTCCACAGGAGCCTGAGGACATTTCTCACTTTATTTGCCCCTCTACAAGGTTCACCACCACTGACATGACATTCTGTCATTCCTGCCCCTTTTACCCATTGGTGGCTTCCACTCATGGGGCCTTCATCTTGGGGAGGGGCTCACATAGACTAGCCATCCTCTGTCTAATCTCATTTCTGCTTCTGAGTCTCTGGACCTTATCACCATGCTTTATCCCTTGTCCACTTCTTAACTTCTTTTTAGGTTGTTGTCTTACCCCATTAAAATATAAAGTCTTTTAATGTTGGGACTGTCTTCCTTTTTTGCTTCTATTTGCATCTCCAGTGTGTAGGACAGTGCTTGACACAGAAAACTCTTATTACATACTGGTTACCTTATCTCTCTGTTCTAGTTCTCTTTGTCATATGGCAGTATCAATAAAATGTTTGTAACAAAAAGAGGGACATAAGCTTTTTTTTTAAACCCTTGCTTTCCCTCCCTAGTAACAAGTCTATGACAGAAGGGCAAGCCCAAGACAAACAGGGTTAAGTGAAATGTGCAGGGTGCAGGATCATATAGGTATAAAGAGTCAAAGGCCAGATTGTAACCCAAGTCTTCTTGACAACAGGGCTGGCCCTCAATTTGCAAAGTCATTTAGTTGACCCTGGGCCTTAGCTTTTGTAGAAAACTTAGGATCAGCAAAAATGTTTTGTAGTTTTTGAAAAGTAATCTGGCCTACTCCATTCCTTTTCAACTCTTGGTCTAGCATATTATTTATTTCTAATATTTCTTCCAAATGTACCTACTTTTGGATAAACTTTTTGGAATTTCCACCAAGATGATATTGTAATATGAGCAAAATATATGCATCATCCATTTCATCTACCATATGAAGATGGACAGGTCAAATTTCTTTGGTTGCAGATCTTTTCAAGGAAGTTCTATGGTGTCTTGGGTTTTAATGTAATCAATACAAAGTCTCCTGCTGGACAATTTAGAAGATGTCACTTTTCACAGGGAATCTTCTTTTCCAATTTTGCTATGCGCCAAATTTCCTCAATTAGTGTCAAATACTTTCAGAAAATCCACATTTTCCAAGTTTATGCCTTGCCTGATGCTCATTATCAGAGTTATCTGGCAAGTTTATTTCTGTTGTTACATCTTCCAGGATTCTCGAGTCATATACCCCCATGATGGGATAATTTTAAATATATGTCTTTGTTCTTTTTCCTTTAAAAATATTTACTTTTTTGTTGAAGCATATATGCAAGTTAATTTGGTAACTGCAAAAATGTGAATTATCATCATCATAATTTTTATTATCACTCCCCAACTGGAAGACACTGTGATACTGTGGAAAGAACATTGTCTTGTGTTAAAGGAGATAATTCAAACACAATAGAAGATATCCACTACTTTTTGACTTTGGGTAAGTCATTTAATCATCTTGGGTCTCAGTTTTTTAATTTGTAAAATGATGAGGTTGAAAAAGATAGCTGTAAGGTCCATCCCCCCAGAGTGGCAGTCTGTAAGGACTGAATTATAGATACCTCTAAGCAGATACCACTTGATCAGCAAACAATTAGCCCTGATGGCATCTGTGTTGGAAGCAACCACAGATTGAGGAACTTTTACCTCATGGGTTGTATTGGGGTTGAGCAGCTGATCTAAGGCCTTTTTATCATAAACTGTCTCAGGTGGTAGCTGTCAGAGAGTAGGAGTGAGGGAAGTTGATAGTGAATGTGGTTACAGAGGAGTAGTCTTTTTGGTTATGGTCACTTCCAGGAAAGCAAAGTCTCAGTTTAGGCAAGAGAGGAAATCTAAAGCCTGCATGCAATTACTGGAGGGACTGGAGGGAGTAACAGTGAGTATTTTTAGTGGCAGAGTTGGTGGAGACTTTAGTCATGGCTTGGGGTTGTGGAGAGGAATACTTGTGGTCACTCTAGATATAGACATGAGTTAGAGGAGCAGTAACCAGACCTGATCTTATGGTATAATAGAACATTGGAAGAGCCAGAAAGTCAAAGGTGTGCAGTTAAAGCTCAGAAAATAAAAACACAAACCCTTGAATCCCAAGACATTATATCCTGTAGCTCAGGACTAGAAATTGATCCAAACAAAAAGTTAACATCCAATAAATTGGTCACTAAAGTAAGTAAGCAGAAAGTAAAGAACCAACTATAGATACCTACTATAGTGTTAGAGAGGATTAAATTTGAAACTCAGAAGAAGATAGTGAAGTCAAAATAGCTACTTATATAGTTCCAAAAATATAACTAATCTGGTCATAAGCCCAAAAATATTTCTTGGAAGAGATTTAAAAGACTTTAAAAAACAAATAAGAGAGACCAAGGAAAAATTGGGAAAAATAATGCAAGAAAATCAAGAAAATTATGAAAAGAAAGTCAGTCAATTAGAAAAGGAGATTCAAGAACTTATGGAAGAAAATGATTCCTTAAAATTAGAATTGGAAGCTAATGACTTCATAAGACACTAAGACATAAAACAAAATTAAAATAGTGAAAAATAGAAGAGAACATGGATATATCATTACAAAACTACTGGAAAATAGATGGATAAAAGACAATATAAGAATTGTTGGACTACTTAAAAGTTATGATTAGAGAAAGAGTCTAGACACAATATTTCAAGAAATTATTCAGGATAATTGTCCTGAAGTTTTAGAACTGGAAGGTAAAATGGAAATTTAAAAGAAGGCCCTAAATCACAACGTGAAAGTGATCCTACAATGAAACCTCTCAGGAACAGTATAGTTAAGTTTTGAAGCTCTCAGGTCAAGGAGAAAATACTATAAGCAACTAGAATGAAACAATTTAAATATTGTGAAGCTACAATTAGGATAACATAAAATCTAAAAGCTTATATATTAAGGACTGAAGGGCATGGAACATGATATTCTGAAGAACAAAGGAGATTGATTTGTAATCAAGGATAACCTATCCATGAAAGCCAAGTGTTATTCTGTAAGGGTATCAAAATGGATATGTAATAAACTAAAGTACTTTTAGTTATTCTTGTGGAAAAGTCAACAACTGACCAGAAAACTTCATGTACAAGAATCAGCTGAAACTAAAATTAAACATGAAAAATCTATTAAAGAGGATTTAATATAGACAAACTGTTTATTTCTTATATGGAAAAATGATCTGTAACTCTTAAGAATGCTAACAAAGCTAGAGTATTTTGAAAGAGCAAACATTGATAGAAGGCTTAGAGTTGAGTTGATTATGATGAGGTAATCCTAAAAAAATTGGACAGGGAGAGGTTAAAATGGAGCAAGTATCTAATATAAAAAAGGCATGAATGGAAGAAATGTTACAGTGGAGGGGGAAAGGGGAAAGAGGACAGGTAGTAATAGAATGTTAGTCTCATCAGAATTGGATTAAAGAGACAATAATATCTAGAAGAGTATAAAAGTCTTCTTAATTTATAGAAAAACAAGAAGATAAAGGGATAAAATAAGAGAGGAAGTTTGGGATGATTGTGAAGATTAAGAAATAAAACAGGAAAAAGCTAAGATGACTCTTTGAAAGTATGTGGATTAAGAAATAGAAAATCAAGAGAAAAGAATGAGTATGGGACCCTGAGAAGGATGGAAAAATTAAGAAAAAGGAGGAAAAAAGAAGATAAGGAAGGGGCTCAAAAGAGGTGTGGATTATAGTTGCAGTGATCAGCAATAAATTAGATTTCTGAAAAGGGAAAGGATAAAATGAGAGGGAGAGAAAAGGAAAGTGAGGATAAATAGTATGGAAGCAAATGCACAGTTACTAATTATAATTTTGAAAGTGAGATGAACTCCCTGTAAAATGGAAATAGTTTGGATCTACCAGAATCTGCTATTTGTTTACAATAACACATATAAAAATAAGAGGCAGTCATAGATTAAAAGTATAGAACTAGAGTAGAATTTATTAAACTTCAGCTAATACCAAAATGAGCAAATATAGCAATGTTTATCTCAGCTGAAGTTAAAGATTAAATTGATTTAATTAAAAGATAAACAGAAAAACTACATTATTTATAAAAAGTACCATATATTATGAAGTAATAGTAATACTAAACCTCTGTGAACCAAATGTTATTGCATCTAAATTTAAATAAATTTTGGATGGAAAGAGATAGCAAAGCTATAATAATGGAAGAATTCAACCTTTCCCTCTAAGAACTAGATAAATCCAAAACATGAATAAGAAAGAAATCAAGGAGAGGAATAGAATCTTATATAACCTAATATGATAGGTTTTTAGTGAAAAATTAAGTGAATAGAAAGAAATTTACTAACAAATTAGATAAAATGGAAGAATCCTTATGAAAATTATTAAATTCCTAGATTTATAAAAGAGGAAATAGGATGACTAAATAAACAAATTATACAAAAACCAATTGAACAGACCATAAAGGAGCTTTCTAGGAAAACAGCATCAGAACCAGATGTATTTATAAGTGAATTCTGCCAAAAATGTAAAGATAAACTAATTCTAATATGAAATAAATTATTAGTACTAATGGGCAAAAATGTTCTATCAAGCTCCTTTACGAAACAAATATGGTAATAAAGCCTAACTCAGGAAGTACAAAAACAGAGAAAACAAATTATAGATCAGTATTTTTCTGAAAATTTTATTTAGTCAATTTAGAATACTTTTCCCTGGTTACATGAATCATATTCTTTTCTTCACCTTCCCCTACCCTCTCCTGTAGCCAGCACACAATTCCACTTAGTTTTACATGTGTTCTTTTTTTTAAAAGCTTACCTTCCATCTTGGTGTCAATACTATGTATTGGTTCCAAGGCAGAAGAGTGGTAAGGGCTAGGCAATGGGGGTCAAGTGACTTGCCCAGGGTCACACAGCTGGGAAGTGTCTGAGGCCAGATTTGAACCTAGGACCTCCCATCTCTAGACCTGTCTCTCAATCCACTGAGCTAACCAGCTGCTCCCTATATGTGTTCTTGATCAAAACTCATTTCCTTATTATTGATTTTTGCACTAGGGTTATCATTTAGAGTCTATATCTTCAATCATATCCCCATAGACCCATGTAATCAAGAAGTTGTTTTTCTTCTGTGTTTCTTTCTTTTTTTTTTAATATATTTTATTTGATCATTTCCAAGCATTATTCGTTAAAGACATAGATCATTTTCTTTTCCTCCCCCCCCACCCCCCATAGCCGACGCGTAAGTCCACTAGGCATTAGATGTTTTCTTGATTTGAACCCATTGCTTTGTTGATAGTATTTGCATTAGAGTGTTCATTTAGAGTCTATCCTCTGTCATGTCCCTTCAACCTCTGTATTCAGGCAGTTGCTTTTTCTCGGTGTTTCCACTCCCATAGTTTATCCTTTGCTTATGAATGGTGTTTTTTTCTCCTGGGTCCCTGCAAGTTGTTCAGGGACATTACACCACCACCAATGGAGAAGTCCATTACGTTCGATGATACCACAGTGTGTTTGTCTCTGTGTACAATGTTCTCCTGGTTCTGCTCCTCTCGCTCTGCATCACTTCCTGGAGGTTGTTCCAGTCTCCATGGAACTTCTCCACTTTATTATTCCTTTTAGCACAATAGTACTCCATCACCAACATATACCACAGTTTGTTCAGCCATTCCCCAATTGATGGGCATCCCCTCGTTTTCCAGTTTTGGGCCACCACAAAGAGCGCGGCTATGAATATTTTTGTACAAGTCTTTGTGTCCATTATCTCTTTGGGGTACAGACCCAGCAGTGCTATGGCTGGGTCAAAGGGTAGATATTCTTTTAGCACCCTTTGGGCATAGTTCCAAATTGCCCTCCAGAATGGTTGGATCAGTTCACAGCTCCACCAGCAATGAATTAATGTCCCTATTTTGCCACATCCCCTCCAGCATTCATTACTTTCCTTTGCTGTTATGTTAGCCAATCTGCTAGGTGTGAGGTGATACCTCAGAGTTGTTTTGATTTGCATCTCTCTGATTATAAGAGATGTAGAACACTTCTTCATGTGCTTGTTAATAGTTTTGATTTCTTTATCTGAGAACTGCCTATCCATTTCCCTTGCCCATTTATCAATTGGAGAATGGTTTGATTTTTTGTATAATTGATTTAGCTCTTTATAAATATGAGTAATTAAACCTTTGTCAGAGGTTTCTATGAAGACTTTTTCCCAATTTGTTGTTTCCCTTCTGATTTTAGTTATATTGGTTTTGTTTGTACAAAAGCTTTTTAGTTTGATATAGTCAAAATTATTTATTTTACATTTTGTGATTCTTTCTATATCTTGCTTGGTTTTAAAGCCTTTCCCCTCCCAAAGGTCTGACATGTATACTATTCTGTGTTTACCCAATTTACTTATGGTTTCCTTCTTTATGTTTAAGTCACTCACCCATTTTGAATTTATCTTGGTGTAGGGTGTGAGGTGTTGATCTATTCCTAGTCTCTCCCACACTGTCTTCCAATTTTCCCAGCAGTTTTTATCGAATAGTGGATTTTTGTCCCAAAAGCTGGGATCTTTGGGTTTATCGTATACTGTCTTGCTGAGGTCGCTTTCCCCCAGTCTATTCCACTGATCTTCCTTTCTGTTTCTTAGCCAGTACCAAATTGTTTTGATGACTGCTGCTTTGTAATATAGTTTTAGGTCAGGGACTGCAAGGCCCCCATCATATGTGTTTTTTTTCATTATTTCCCTGGATATCCTTGATCTTTTGTTCTTCCAAATGAACTTTGTTATGGTTTTTTCTAAATCAGTGAAGAAGTATTTTGGTAGTTCAATGGGTATGACACTAAATAGATAAATAAGTTTGGGTAGGATGGTCATTTCTATTATATTGGCTCATCCTATCCATGAGCAGTTAATGTTTTTCCATTTGTTCAAGTCTAGTTTTAGTTGTGTGGCGAGTGTTTTGTAGTTGTGTTCATATAGTTCCTGTGTTTGTGTTGGGAGATAGATTCCTAGGTATTTTATTTTGTCTAAGGTGATTTTGAATGGGATTTCTCTTTCTAGTTCTTGCTGCTGAGCTGTGTTGGAGATATATAGAAAAGCTGATGATTTATGTGGGTTTATTTTGTATCCTGCAACTTTGCTAAAGTTGTTGATTATTTCAATTAGCTTTTTGGTTGAATCTCTAGGATTCTTTAAGTAGACCATCATGTCATCCGCAAAGAGTGATAACTTGGTCTCCTCCTTGCCTATTTTGATGCCTTCAATTCCTTTATCTTCTCTAATTGCTACTGCTAGTGTTTCTAGTACAATGTCAAATAGTAGAGGTGATAATGGGCATCCTGGTTTCACTCCTGATCTTATTGGGAATGCATCTAGTTTATCCCCATTGCAGATGATATTAGCTGTTGGTTTTAGATATATACTGTTTATTATTTTTAGGAATGACCCTTCTATTCCTATGCTTTCTAGTGTTTTTAATAGGAATGGGTGTTGTATTTTATCAAAGGCTTTTTCTGCATCTATTGAAATAATCATGTGATTCTTGCTAGTTTGCTTGTTGATGTGGTCAATTATGTGGATGGTTTTCCTAATGTTGAACCAGCCCTGCATCCCTGGTATGAATCCTACTTGATCATGGTGAATGATCCTTCTGATCACTTGCTGGAGTCTTTTTGCTAGTATCCTATTTAAGATTTTTGCATCTATATTCATTAGGGAGATTGGCCTATAGTTTTCTTTCTCTGTTTTTGACCTGCCTGGTTTTGGAATCAGTACCATGTTTGTGTCGTAAAAGGAGTTTGGTAGAACTCCCTCTTTGCTTATTATGTCAAATAGTTTGTATAGTATTGGGATTAACTGTTCTCTGAATGTTTGATAGAATTCACAGGTGAATCCATCAGGCCCTGGGGACTTTTTCTTAGGAAGTTCTTTGATGGCTTGTTGGATTTCAATTTCTGATATGGGATTATTTAGGAATTCTATTTCCTCTTCTGTTAGTCTAGGCAGTTTGTATTTTTGTATATATTCATCCATTTCTCCTAAATTGGTGTATTTATTGCCATATAATTGGGCAAAGTAATTTCTAATGATTGCCTTAATTTCCTCCTCATTGGAGGTGCTGTCCCCCTTTTCATCTTTAATGCTGTGAATTTGCTTTTCTTCCTTCCTTTTTTTAACTAGATTGACCAGTACCTTGTCTATTTTGTTTGTTTTTTCAAAGTACCAGCTTCTTGTCTCATTTATTAAATCAATAGTTCTATCACTTTCGATTTTATTAACTTCTCCCTTAATTTTTAGGATTTCTAATTTGGTTTTCTGCTGGGGGTTTTTAATTTGATCGCTTTCCAGTTTTTTCATTTGCATTTCCAATTGATTGATCTCTGCTCTCCCTTGTTTGTTAATATAAGCATTCAGGGATATGAATTTACCTCTGATTACCGCTTTGGCTGCATCCCAAAAGGTTTGAAAGGATGTTTCGCCATTGTCATTTTCCTCAATGAAATTATTAATTGTTTCTATGATTTCTTCTTTAACTAAACGGTTTTGGAGTATCATATTGTTTAATTTCCAATTGGTTTTAGATTTGGTTTTCCATGTACCATTACTAATCATTATTTTTATTGCCTTGTGATCTGAGAAGGCTGCATTCATTATTTCTGCTTTTCTGCATTTGTGTGCTATGTTTCTGTGACCTAATGTATGGTCAATTTTTGTGAATGTGCCATGTGGTGCTGAGAAGAAGGTGTATTCCTTTTTATCCCTATTTATTTTTCTCCATATGTCTATTAATTCTAATTTTTCTAAGATTTCATTCACTTCTTTTACCTCTTTCTTATTTATTTTTTGATTTGATTTATCTAAATTTGATAATGGTTGGTTTAAGTCTCCCACTAGTATGGTTTTATTGTCTATTTCTTCCTTCAATTCTCCTAGTTTCTCCATTAGAAATTTGGGTGCTATATTATTTGGTGCATACATATTGATTAATGATATTTCCTCATTGTCTATAGTCCCTTTTAACAAAATATAATTACCTTCCCTATCCCTTTTGATCAGGTCTATTTTTGCATTGGCTTTATCAGATATCATGATTACCACTCCTGCCTTCTTTCTATCAGTTGAGGCCCAGAAGGTCTTACTCCATCCTTTAATTCTGACCTTGTGGGTGTCAACCCGCCTCATGTGTGTTTCTTGAAGACAACATATGGTAGGGTTTTGGATTCTAATCCATTCTGTTATTCGTCTACGTTTTATGGGTGAGTTCATCCCATTCACGTTCAAAGTTATGATTGTCATTTGTGGACTCCCTGGCATTTTGATTGCCTTCCCTAATTCTAACCTTTTCTTCTTCGGCTCTACCTTTTAGTCCAGTGATTTACTTTGAAACAGTCCCCCTTGTCCCCTCCCTTGATGTTTCCCTTTTTAGTCCCTCCCTTTTTGTTCCCTCCCCCTCCCCCCTCTCTTTCCCTCCCTTTTTGTTCTCCCTCTCCCCCTCCCCCCCCTTGGTTTTCCCTTCTCCTTACCCTTGTTGGGTAAGATAGAATTCAAGATCCCAATGGATCTGGATGTTTTTCCCTCTCAGAGCTGATTTCCCTGAGATTGAGGTTTAAGTAACCCCCCCCCTCTTCCTCTCCTTCTTATAGGAGTTTTCTTCCCCTCCCCTTCCCATGTGAATCTTTGTGTGAGAACCATTATTCTATTTGGTCTTTCTTTACCCCCTATTTATACATTACATTTTTCCCCCACATGTTAGTATACATAGGTTGATATAAATGTAGTCCTTATAGAAGAGAGTTTGAGTAAAAGAAGAAGATAACATTTTCCCCTTTCCTTAATATTTACCTTTTCAGGTATTCCTTGCTCTTTGATTTTCGGTATCAAACTTTCCACAGAGCTCTGGTCTTTTCTTTGCAAAAAGTTGGAAGTCTTCTATTTTGTTGAATGCCCATACTTTCCCTTGGAAGTATATAGTCAGTTTTGCTGGGTAGCTGATTCTTGGTTGGAGACCCAGCTCTCTTGCCTTTCTGAAGATCATGTTCCATGCCTTACAATCATTCAGAGTAGAACTTGCAAGGTCTTGGGTGACCCTGATTGGCATTCCTTTATATCTAAATTGTCTTTTTCTGGCTTCCTGTAGGATTTTTTCTTTTGTTTGATAGCTTTGGAATTTGGCAATTCCATTCCTGGGAGTTGTCTTTTGGGGGTTTAGTGTAGAAGGTGTTCTGTGAGCTCTGTCAGTGGCTGTATTGCCCCCTTGTTCTAGAATCTCTGGGCAATTTTCTTTGATTATATCTTGTATCACCATGTCCAGTTTGGTGTTTATTTCTGGCTTTTCTGGGAGTCCAATTATTCTTAAATTATCCCTTCTCCCCCTATTTTCCAGATCTATCACCTTGTCGGTGAGATATTTTATGTTCTCTTCTAATTTCTTGGTATTTTGGCTTTGCTTTATTGATTCTTGCTCTTTTACACGACCGTTGTCTTCCAGCTGCCTGATTCTGGCCTTTAGAGCCTGGTTTTCTTTTACAGTTTGGTCAAACTGGTTTTGTAGATGCGTGAATTTCTTTTGCATTATTTCCAACTTTTCCTCCCAGAAGGCTTCCATCTTTTTGGTCATTTCTGATTCAAATTCTTCATAGGTTTGTGGAGAGTTTCCATTTCCTTTGGAAGGTTTTGGAGCATTTTCTTTTATATTATCTTCTGTCTGCTCTGTATTTTGTATTTTGGCTCCATAGAATGTGTCCAGAGTCGCCCCTTTCTTCTTATTTTTCTTGGTATTTTGGGGCTTCTGTGGTTCTGTGGAGTTTGCCATTTCTGAATGTGGAGGATTAGCTTTTCTTATCTCTGGTGATCCGAGGCTTTAGTCCTGGGCAGATGTTGGTTCTATGAGCTTTCCCTGGGTTAAACTGAATATGCCTCACTGGAACTGGAATGGAAGGGTCAGACCACGAGGCCACACTCTCCCCCTAGCTCGCTTTCAGGAATTTGCCTTCAGAATCGCTGGCCGTGAGGCTGTTTCGTAGGCCTGCGGGGGGATGGGCTGCAGCTTTCCCAAGCTCTAGGGCAAGGACTTTCACTGCGACTTGGATAGCAGGATCCAGCCCGTGAGGCTGTCTTGCCCGTCCTGAGGGTTGCTGTTGTTTCGACCAGCTCTCTGCAGCGGAAGCCCCAGGCAGTAACTTTCACTGGGACTCGGGTAGAAGGCCCTGAGGGTTCTGCTCTCTGAGCCCGGCCGGGCTGCGGCTTCCGGGAGCCTTGGACTCTGCGCTCCTACCCCTGAGGTCCGAGTGATCTCGGGTTCTGGCTTTTAAGGGGAGCCGTACCTTTTGAACCAGGTCCAGGTCCAGGAGGAGGGTTCCCAGGGTCTGTGCTGTTGATCATTTTGAATTTCGGCGCCTTAGGAGCTTATCGTTTGAGATCGGTCGGGAAGGGTTTTCAGGAGATCTGAGCTTTAGCTTTCTCTAAGCCGCCATCTTAACCGGAAGTCTGTCTTCTGTGTTTCTATTCCCACAATTTTTCCTGTGAATGTGGATAGTGTTCTTTCTTATAAGTCCATCAGAATTGTCCTGGATCATTGCACTGCTGTTAATAGGGAAGTCCATTACATTAATTTTTACCACAGTTTATCAGTCTCTGTGTACAATGTTCTCCTGGTTCTGCTCCTTTCACTCTGCATGAATTACTGGAGGTCATTCCAATTCACATGTATGAATCTTGAAACTACTCAGACTCAACTTCAGAAGATTTGATTAAGCTATTCCCCATTTTTAGCAATGGAGGTACTTGGTCAGGAATGTCTTGAGAACTTTTAAAGTTACTCCACCCTACTCAGACAGTGCCTTAGGAGAAGATAAAGTTGCAAACTCCTTATTGAACAATGAAAAGTCCCTAACTCATACCTTATAGTGAAGCCAAACCCTTAAACCAGGTGGTTTATTTTTAGATCTAATACAAAAGGGTGCTAAGTAACTATAAAGGTTAAATTAAGCACTAAAAGGTCAAACAACTTACAACAGGCAAGCTTAACAAAAGAGGTGTGAAGTTTTAATCTAACCAGAGAAGGCGAGAACCAAAGAAGATGAGAACTAAGAATGGGCAGTCCTGGGAAAAAATGTCTACTGTGATTGGTAGATGTAACAATTTAGGGGAGGTTACATAAGAGAAAATTTCTTTAAAAGGAAAATTCAGTTCAGTTTGGAGCCGTTCAGTTTGGAAGTTGAATTGGGATTGGAGTTTGGAGTTTTTAGATTGGAAGTTAGTTGGAGTTCAGGAGTTCGGTGGAGGACTGGAGCTTGCTTGAGACGATCTTGTGGTGAGTGATAAAGACTGACTCGCTCTCCCTTAAGCTCAGACCTAGGCCATTTGGTCTAGGCCCTTTCTACTATTTCTCTTTCTCTCTCTCTCCCTCCCTTAATTCCTTCATTTGTATTAATTAAAATATCCATAAAATCCAGCTGACTTGGGTATTTTCATATTTGGGAATTTTCACATGGCAAGCACTTAATTTTAGATTTTAAATCAAGACCCTAAAAATTACCTTTACAGTTTGGCCAAAACCTTTACAGTTTTGGCAAACCACATTTATCATGGTTACACATGGAATTCCTCCAGTTCATTATTCCTTTGAGAACAATAGTATTCCATCACCAACATATACCACAATTTTTTCAGCCATACCACAATTGGAGGGCATCCCCTCATTTTCCAAATTTTTGGCAGCACAAAGAGCCCAGCTATGAATATTCTTGTTCAAGTCTTTTTCCTTATTATCTCTTTGGGGTATAAACCTGGCAGTGCTATTGCTGGATCAAAGGATAAACAGTCTTTTAGCAGTCTTTGGGCATAGTTCCAAATTACCCTCCAGAATGGTTGGATCAATTCAAAACTCCACCAGTAATGCATTAATGTCCCAATTTTTCCACATCCCCTCCAACATTCATTACTGTCATTTGCTGTCATGTTAGACAATCTTCTGGGTGTGAGGTGATACTTCAGAGTTGTTTTGATTTGCATCTCTCTGATTATAAGAGATTTAGAACACTTTTTCTTATTAATATTAATAGTTTTGATTTCTTTATCTGAAAACTGCCTATTCATATCCTTGCCCATTTATCAGTTGGGGAATGACATGGTTTTTTTTACAATTGATTTAGCTATTTATAATTTTAGTAATTAGACCTTTGTCAGAGGTTTTTGTTATGAAGATTTTCCCTCAATTTGTTGCTTCCCTTCTTATTTTGGTTGCATTAATTTTGTTTGTACAAATCTTTTTAATTTAATGTAATCAAAATTATTTATTTTATATTTTGTAATTTTTTCTAGCTCTTCCTTGGTCTTCAAATCTTTTCTTTCCCAAATATCTGATAAGTATACTATTCTGTGTTCACCTAATTTACTTATAGTTTCCTTCTTTATAGTTAAGTCATTTAACCATTATGAATTTATCTTGGCATAGGGAGTAAGAAATGGATGCAAACCCAATCTCTCCCATACTGTCTTCCAATTTTCCCAGCAGTTTTTGTCAAATAGTGAATTTTTGTCCCAAAAGCTAGGATCTTGGGCTTTATCATAAACTGTCTTGCTAAGGTCACTTACCCCAAATCTGTTCCATTGATCCTTCTTTCTGTCTCTTAGCCAGTACCATATTGTTTTGATAACCACTGCTTTATAGTATAGTTTGATATCTGGTACTGCTAGACCACTTTCCTTCACATTTTTTCATCATTACCCTGGATATCCTTCATCTTTTGTCCTTCCAAATAAACTTTGTTATGTTTTTTTTTTTTTCTAATCCAGTAAAAAAGTTTCTGGGTACTTTGATGGGTATGGCATGAAATAAGTAAATAAGTTTGGGTAGAATTGCCATTTTTATTATGAGCTCATCCTACCCGTGAGCAATTAATGTTTTCTCAATTATTTAGATCTAGTTTTAATTGTGTGGAGAGTGTTTTGTAGTTGTGTTCATATAGTCCTTGTGTTTGTCTTGGCAGACATATTCTTAAGTATTTTATATTGTCTAGGGTGATTTTGAATGGAATTTCTCTTTCTAACTCTTGCTGATGAGATGTGTTTGAGCTATATAGAAATACTGATGATTTATGTGGGTTTATTTTGTATTCTGAAACTCTGCTAAAGTTGTTAACTATTTCCATTAGCTTCTTAGGTGATTCTCCCCAAGATTCTTTAAATAGACCATCATAACTTCTGCAAAGAGTGATAGCTTGGTCTTCTCATTACATATTTTAATACCTTCAATTTCTTTTTCTTCTCTGATTGATAGTGCTAGTGTTTTTAGTACAATGTTAAATAATAGAGGTGATAATGGGCATCCTTGCTTGACTCCTAATCTTATTGGAAATACTTCTAATTTGTCCTCATTGCAGATGATACTTGCTGATGGTTTTAGATCTATACTGTTTATTATTTTTAGAAAAGGCTCATCTATTCCTTTGCTTTCTAGTATTTTCAATAGGAATGAGTGCTGTATTTTGTCAAAGGATTTTTCTGCATGTATTGAGATAATAATGTGATTTTTGTTGTTTTGCTTGTTGATATGGTCAATTATGTAAATAGTTTTCTTAATATTGAATTATCCTTGCATTCCTGGTATAAATCCCACCTGATCATAATGAATAACCCTCATGATCACTTGCTGGAGTCTTTTTGCTAGTATTCTATTTAATATTTTTGCATCTATGTTCATTAAGGGGATTGGTCTATAGTTTTCTTTCTCTGTTTTTGACTTGCCTGACTTTGTAATCAGTACCATATTTGTATCATAAAAGGAATTTCATAGAACTCCTTCTTTGCTTATTATGTCAAATAGTTTGAATAATATTAGGATTATTTATTCTTTCAGTTTTTCATAGAATTCACTTGTGAATCCATCAGGCCCTGGGGATTTTTTCTTAGGGAATTCTTTTATGGCTTGTTCAATTTCCTTTTCTGATATGGGGTTAAGTATTTGATTTCTTCTTCTGTTAATCTAAGCAATTTATATTTTTGTAAATATGCATCCCTATCACCTAGATTGCCATATGTGTTGCCATATAATTGGACAAAATATTTTTAATGATTGCCTTAATTTTCTCTTCATTAGAGGTAAGGTCTTCCATTTCATCTATGATACTGTTAATTTGGTTTTCTTCTTTCCTTTTTAATTAGATTGATCAGTACTTTGTCTATTTTATTTGTTTTTTCAAAATACCAACTTCTAGTCTCATTTATTAATTCAATAGTTCTTTATGTTTGATTTTATTAATTTCTCCATTAATTTTTAGGATCTCTCATTTAGTTTTCATATGAGGATTTTTAATTTTTTCACTTTCAAGTTTTTTTATTTGCATGTCCATTTCATTGACCTCTGCACTCCCTAATTTGTTAATATGTGAACTCAAGGATATATCCCCCCCCCACCTGAGTACTGCTTTGGCTGCATCCCATAGATTTTGAAAGGATGTTTCATCATTGACATTTTCTTCAATGAAATTATTAATTGTTTCTATGATTTGTTCTTTAGCTAAATTTGGAGAACCATATTATTTAATTTCCAATTAATTTTTGTTTTGGCTCTCCATTTACTCTTAGTAATTATCATTTTTATTGCATTATGATCTGAAAAGGTTACATTTATTATTTCTGCTTTTTTCCACTTCTATGCCATGTTTTTATGCCCTGGTACATGATCAGTCTTTGTGAATGTACCATATTTTGCTGAAAAGGTATTTTCATTTTTGTCCCTATTTATTTTTTCCACATATTTATTAACTTTAATTTTTTAAAGATTTCATTCACTTCTCTTACCTTTATTATTTATTTTTTGGTTTGATTTATCTAGACTTCATAGAGAAAGGTTCAGGTCTCCCACTAGTATTGTTTTACTATCTATTTCCTCCTTTACTTCCACTAGTTTCCCTTTTAGAAATCTGGATGCTATACCATTTGGTGCATACATGTTGATTATCAATATTTCCTCATTGTTTATATTGACTTTTATCAGGATGTAATGACCTTCCCTATCTCTTTTATTCAGATCTATTTTTACTTTGTCTTTGTCAGATACCATCATTGCAACTCCTGCCTTCTTTTCCTCAGTTGAGACCTAATAGATTTTGCTACATCCTTTTATTTTTACCCTGTGGGTGTCTACCTGCCTTGTGTGTGTTTGTTGTAGAGAATATACGGTAGAATTTTTGTTTCTAATACACTCTGCTATTTGCTTTCATTTTATGTGTGAGTTCATTCCATTCACATTCAGAGTTATGATTGCCAATTATGTATTCCCCAATATTTTGATATCCTCTCCTAATTTTGACCTTTTTTCTTTTTCTATATCCTTTTTAACCAGGGGCTTGCTTTTACTCAGTCCCCCTAATACCTACCAACCCTTATTATATTTCCCTTTCTTGCCCCTCCCTTTCCCCACCTTCCTCTTATTTTAGAGTCTATTTAGTTACCTTCCCCTTCTCTTTCCCTCCCTTTTTGAACTCCCCATGCCAGTCCCCCATTAGTTTTTTTCCTTTCCCCTTTCCCCATAAGGTAAGATAGAATTCGATACACCAATGGATCTAGATGCTTTTCCCTCTCAGAATTGATTTCACTGAGAGTAATGTTTAAGTATATATATTAGCACTCTCTTCCTCTCTTACTTACAATAGCATTCTTCCCCTCCCATTCCCATGCATGTCTTTGATTGATATAGATTATCCTATTTATCTTATTCCTTCAAGCTTATCTTGGTGCCATCTTATATTCCCCCCTCCCTTTTTCCTTTTTGCATATCATCATAGACCACTTATTACTCTAATTTCAATCTATGAATTATTATTCTTATTACTATAATAGTGAATATAATATTTAAGAGTTTACAAGTAACATTTTCAACATGTTAATTTAAATAATTTGATCTTATTGAAGCCCTCAAAGAAAAATTTAAATAAAAGACATTTTCCCTTTCCTGTATCTTTCTTATTTATTTTTTCATGTTTCTCTTGATTTTTATGTTTGGATATCAAACTTTCCACTTAGTTCTTGTCTCTTTTCTTTATAAATACTTGGAAATCTTCTATTTTGTTGAATGCCCAAATTTTCCTCTGGAAGTATGAAGTCAGTTTTGATTGGTTGGTGATCCTTGGTTGAAGACCCAATTCTCTTGACTTTCTGAATATCATATTCCAAGCCTTGAGGTCCTTTAGTGTGGAAACTGCCAGATCTTATGTAATCCTGATTGGTTCTCCTTGATATCTAAATTGTCTCTTTTTGGCTTCTTGTAAAATTTTCTCCTTACCTTGGAAGCTCTTGAATTTGGTGATTACATTCCTGGGGGTTGTCTTTTGAGGATTTAGTGCATAGAGTGTTCTATGAACTCTTTCAATGTCTATTTTGCCTCCTTGTGCAAGAAGAGTAGGGCAGTTTTCTTATATAATTTCTTGTAGTATGATGTCAAGATTTCTGTTTATTTCTGGGTTTTCAGGTAGACCAATGATTCTCAAATTGTCTCTTCAGGACTAGTTCTCATGATCTATCATCTTGTCAGGCAGGGCTTCAGAGACCCTAGCAAAGGGATGCCCAGAGGTAAACTAAGGAAGGGTTCTACCCACAAAGCCTTCTTCAAAACAGGGGCCTCTCTGGAGGCTTGTCTCTCCAGAAAGTCAGGAAAGAATATAACCTTTTCACTCACCAATGTGGTAGTTCAAAGAGAGAGATTCAAGAATAGTCTCATCAAATTTCAGAGTCTCAGGTCCATAAAGCACATTCTTCACCAGCCTTGAACTTGAACTCTGAACCCCGAAGAACTGCCTCTCACTGGAAGTTGCAACTGCTTTTAAAGATGCTTCCTTGTGTCATGTCCTTTCCATTCCTTCCACTTTTGTGGACCAATTATAGCTTTAGCTTTGAGGCAGTCAGTCATTTATGATTTGTCACTCATTTTTGCACAGGAGAGTCACAGACCTTCCCCAGCGAAGGATAAAATGGGGTGTATACACTTCTGGTGATTAAATCTAAAGAGATGGAGGGGAGAGTTAATCCCATCTTCACAAGAAGTGGATAAAAATAAATTAAAGAAATCAGTTTGGGCAAAGAGGTAATAAAACTCTCTTTTTGTAGGTGATGTGATAGTATATGTGGAAAATTCTAGCAATTCAACTAAAAAGTTCATTGAAACAATTTTAACAAATGTTATGGGGATTTTAGGAAAGGGAAAAGGGTTTATACACAAGGAAAAAATCACATTTAAATAATTTGAGTTTATTAACAGAGAAGGGGAAGATGTGGGGCAGTAATAAGGGGAAGTGTGGCATCTGACTTTTACCCACTATATTTCATTATCTAAGCTTACACTATCTAACTATCTTAACTAAAGACTATTAAGAATAAATCCAATAGTCAACCCAGAATCTCACACAGACAGAGTCAATGGTTGGTCAGGTATCAGAAATCCCATTTGTGGTGTCCTCAGATGGTCCCAGCAAAGTAGATGTCTTTTCCCTAGTCTATCTTTCCACCAGGAAGACTGGAGATTTTCCTCTCACCCTCAACCAGTTGATCCTCAAAGGCCAGTTGCTTGATAGGTGGTTTGTTCAGGGAGTCTCAATACCTTCCTTCTTCACTTTCATCTCCAGTCTTAGTTAGTTGGAAACTTTTCCTTGGAACTCTGACCCAACCATCTCATGAAAGATTCTAAGTCTTAAAATCTGTCAATCATTCTTGCAACTTCTACCTTCCCTTGCAACACAAAGTAACAGGATATAAAATAAACCAATATAAATCATCACCTTTTCTATATATCACTGCAAAAAACAACACCTTGTAATAGATGATCCATTTAAGGTAACCATAGACAAAATAAAATACCTGGGAGAATATCTGCTAAAATGTACCCAGGAACTATGAAAGCATATTCAAAAACATTTATAAAAACCTATATATTTATTAAAGTTTGTATACAAAGTCAGATTTAAATAATTGGGGAATTATAACTTGTATGTGGGTGTGCAAATTCAATGTAACAAAAATGAAATTCCTAACTAAATCTACCTATTTAGTACAATGCCAATTAAATGACCAAAAATTATGCTAAAACAATAATAGCAAAATTTATTTGTAAGATCAAAAGGTGGAGAGTAGTGAAATAATGAAAAATATAGGGGGATGAGGTCTATTAATACCATATTTTAAACTGCATTATAAAGTAGCAATTATGAAAACTCTTTGGTACTGGCTAAGAAATAGAAAGATTGTTCAGTGAAAAAAAATATACCTATAGGAAGGAGTGGTAAAATATTATAGTAACCATGTGTTTGACAAATATCCAAGTTTTAATATCCAAGTAAATATCCAAGTTGTAAGATAAGAACTCACTATTTGGTAAAAGTTGTTTGGAAAAATGAAAATTAGTCTGGGAGAAACTAGTATAAACCATTATCTTATGCCATTTATGAAGATAAGATCAAAATGAATACATATCCTAGGCATAAAGAAATATATCATATGCATACAACAAGAAAAGGGAACATATTATTCTTGTAAAATATATGAATAGTAGAATTTATTAAGAAAAAGAAATAGAGAACAATGAAGATGGATAATTTTATTTTATTAAATAAAAAAGCTTTTATACAAATAAAATGAATGTAGCCAAGAAAAGAAGGAAAGAAGAAAGTTTGGGGAGAATTTTTAGACAATTTCATGGAAATATGTCTTATATTTCAAATATAGAGAAATTTAGAGAAATTTATCACATTTATAAGGATATGAGCCAATCTCCAATTGATATGTAGTTAAAGAACAGGAACTGACAATTATTGGGGGAAGAAATGAAAGCAATATAGAGCCTTATGGAAAAAATGCTCCAAATTATCATGGATTAGGCAAATACAAATCAAAACAACTCTTGATCATCATCTCATACCTATCACATTGACAGAAAAATGACTCATATTGAAGGGGATGAAAACAATGAGAACCCTAATAAGAAAATCCATCCATATTGGAGAGTAATCTGTAATTATTCCCAAAAGTGTTATAAAACTATATATCCTTTACAACAATACCTATATTATGTCTGTTTCCCAAGGTGATCAGAGAAAAAGGAAAATGATCTATGTTTTAAAAATTTTATAGAACTTCTCTTTGTGGTAGCAAATAATTGGAAATTGAGGGGAAAGCCATCAATCAGGGAATGAGTAAATAATTTATGGAATATGGTTGTGATGGAATACTATTGTGCTATGAGAAATGACAAATGCTTTGATTTTAGGGGAAAAAAGACGTGGAAAAACTTAAAAGAAGAGCAAAATGAGCAGAGCCAAGAGAATGTTATACATAGTAATAATAATATTATTAGATGAATAACTGTAAATTACCATTATTCTTAGTATTATGAATATTCACATCAACTTCAGAGGACCTATAAAGGAAAATATATACCTCTATAAAAAGAACGGATAAATAGTAGTATGAATATTATGGTATTATACACACAGACACAGGTAGATAAATAGGTATGTTAAATGATCTTCTTTAGTGCAGGGCTGGAGACAACTCTGATTTTAACATATGACAAAAATAAATTTAATTTAATTTAAAAAGAAGGTATTCAGATATATATATATATTTAAGTTCTTGATTTTATGTGTATATAACTATGTATATGTTTTGATTAATCTCTTCATTCAGGTTTTGCTATAATTTCATTTACTCATTTGTAATCTAGTTGATTGGATTCCTTGCCCTCTTCTTTTTAATAAGAATAACTAAAATTATCAATTTTCTACATTTCCCCAAATAACTAGCCCTTAATTTTATTTATAATTTCCATATTTTATTTCTAGTTTATTTATATAATTTTTAACATCTCTCCCCATTAAAAACCCTTATCTTCTGCCTTAGAATCAATACTCTGTGTTGATTCCAAAGCAGAAGAGTGATAAGGGCTAGGCAATAGGGGTTAAGTGACTTGCCCAGGGTCACACAGCCAGGAAGTGTCTGAATCAAGATTTTAACCCAGAGCCTCCCATCTTTGGGCCTGACTCTCAATCCACTGAGCTACCCAGCTTCCCTATCTCTCTCTTTTTTTCTATTTTAAGATTTACTTATTAATAGGCTTTCTAAATATTTTAGATGCATATTAAATTCATTATTATTCTTTTTTCATTTTTTCAAAATGTAAGCTTGTAGAGATATGATTTTTCTCCTAAATACTACATTAGCTATATCCCCAAATTTTTGGTATGTTGTTTCATCATTACAATTTTCCTTTACATAATTGTTCATTATTTTTATGATTTGATCTTTGACTAGCTCATTATTTAAGATTTCATTATTAAATCTTGATTTGGCTATTTTATTGTGTTATGGTCTGTAAATGATATATTAACTATTCTAACTATTCATGGAAATAGTGGAAGTTACTTTATTTTGGGTACATTATTTCTGTTTTGGGGAAAATTGAAAGATAAGTGAAATGTCTAGTTTGCCATCTTGTTATATAGGGATTAAAATTAATGGTTTGACTAAAATATATGAAAAATTTAAATAATAATGGTGGTCATCAATTCAAAGTATTATTGTTCAAAGTTGAAATGACCATAATAACTTTTATTTACAAAAGAGATGGAAAGAGTGAATGTAGAGAAATGCAAAAGGGTAGAAAAGACATTAACTTATCTAACTTAATATTCTACAGTGCTTGACTCAGCCAGGACTTGTTGACCTTCAACTGGAATTAAACTCTCTCCAGAAAACAGGAAAGAAAAGTCAGCTATCTACTCACCTAAGTTCACTCCAAGAGGCAGGTCAAGATGACTCCTGAGGCTGACTTTCTTCCTTGAGCTGACCTTCTTCTTGAATTTGACTTCCTTCTTGAAGTTGAAACCCCAGCCCCAGAAATTCAGGGACTTTTATACTACCTTCCTGTCCCTTCCCCTCTTTTCACAAGGGTCAATAACAGCTTTCAAATTTCCTTACATTTCCCAGGTGGGGGGGGCAGTGTCTATGGAATCCACTTCTCACCTTCTGGATGAGTGCATTCTTAACAAAAGGGTTCACAGTTTCCTGGCTGATTGAGTTTCTGAGGGTGTGAATTCACTAAGTGGTTTGTGAGCTTCTCCACCTAGTTAAAGCTTGCCTTGATTCAATGAAAAATATACAAAGGAGAGTTAATCCTGTCTTTACAATCAAGTGAGGTACTAAGTAGGGGTACTTAAGTTATTGTTAACCAAAGTGTTAACTCCAACTAGGCAAAGAGAATAAAGGATTCCCTTTTTATAAGTGTAAACTCAGAATAGACAAAGAGAACCAAGAATTTCCTTTCATAGTTACACACATGACTAGAATTCTTGCATTGACTTGATTCAGTCAAATTTATTTTAGTCCTGTGTTTATTAAGCTTGTATTACATCAATCATTATGCTTTATATTGGGGATAAAATGATGAAAAATTATAGTCCATGGTCTTGAGAAGTTTACAATCAGAGAACCATAGATCTAGACCTGGAAGACCGGGAAGACCGGGAAGACCCATTTAATTTGACTCAATTTACAGATGAGGAAATTGAGGCCAAGGAGTCCAAGTGACTTTTTCTTAGTTGTGCAGATATTAGAAATAGTATTCAACAAAGATATAATGTGTACACATGTAAGAATGTTACAAGGTAGTACATGATAGAATCAGAGGGTAGAGCCAGGGGAGGGAAGTTTAAGGGAGGAATTAGTCAGAAGCAAAACAGACTTTTGAGGTAGGAGGGAGGGAGGGGGAGACAGAAAGACAGAGACAGAGACAGACAGATAGATGAAGACGGAGAGAGAGACAGAAAGTAAGAGAGATGGAGAAAAACAGGAGAAAGAGAGAGAGAGAGAATTAGGATAAACAAAAGAAAATAGGATGGAAGGAAATATACAGTTAAGTAATCAACTGTGAATGTGAATGGGATTAACTCATTCATAAAATGGAAATGTATAGTGGAATGGTTGGAAACTAGAACTTAACAATATGTTGTTTATCAGAGACATACTTGAACAAAAAGATATACACATAGAGTTAAAATAAGAGACTGGAGTAGAATCTATTAGACTTTAGCAAAGTAAAAAAAATGGCATGATAGACTAAGTGAAAATAAAAATAGACATAATTAATAGAGATGATTAGGGAAGCTATATTTTGATTTTCAAGATGGTCACTTCTACTGTCTTGGCAGGTCTTACTAGGCCCGAACTTCCAACTGTTGGAAAATGGCCTTTCTTCTTTTAAAATCTTCTCAGCTTGACCGGATTTGAACCTAGACTGGCTCAGCCAACTGAAAGAATGGAATGAGAAAGAAAGAAAAGTACAAAGAGTGCAGAGTGGAAAATATAAGATATTGGCTGGAATGCAAGGAGAAGAGTTTTTAAAAGGATATGAAAAGAGAGTAAAAAGAGGAGTTTGAGCTGAAGCTGATAGAATGTTCCTGGCTCTCTTGGAATTCTGAGAGACTTCTGGGGAGTGAACTGCTAGCCCTGAGTAGAAGTTGGGGGAGCAGTTATAGAGTTCACAGTTTCTGGACTTTGGTCTCCTTCAAATCCTGCTTGTTGTTCTCTGTGTGAATCTAATTTTGGTTTCTGTCTGGTCCTAAGATATTCCAGCCTGTCCTGATCTAGTTGTACTTCTACCTGTGAGACTTTGAAGAAAGAAAACCAGCTGGACTTGACTGACCTGTCTATTCCAATCTTCACAGCCTTGGTGATCATACCAAATTGGTCACAAACCCCTGATCTAGCCAATTTGATCTATTGACCTTCTTCTGAAGACTGTTTAGAGAGGCCATAGTTTAGAGAAGCTAGGTCAGAGATTTTGGGGAACACAGCTTAGTCAGGTAGGGTGCAGATAGCTTGGAAGAAAAATTAAACAGAAAGTTTCTCTCATAAAGACCCAATTTGTTTTTCTTTTTAAGCTTAGAGATCTAGCCACCAAATCAATTTATTTAATTTATTTGTTTTTAATTTTTCCCACATTAAATGTTGGTATAATTTTTATAATGATTTTCTGACATTTTTCAATCCATGTTCTCTCCTGCCCACCCAACCCTCACTTTCCCCCAAGACAGTAGGTAATATGTTATATCTTATATGTTACTACACAATACATATATCCACATTCATCATGTTGTAAAATAAGACATATTGCTTACACTAGAGAAAAATTCATGGAAGAAATAAAGTGAAGAATAATATGCTTCAGTCTGCATTCAGAATTCATAAGCTCCTTCTAAAGCAGTGGATAATTTTCATCATCATGAGTTTCTTGCAGTTTTCCTGGATCCTTGCCTTTCTGATAATAGTTGTCATTTACAGTTGATCATTGTTCTTTCCAACTGTTACTGTGTACCAACTTCTTTTCATTCTGCTCACTTCATTTTGCATTGCTTCATATAATTATTTTGAGTTCTTTTTGTGATCATCTTCTTTTCCATTTCATATAACTCAGAAGTATTCATTACAATCATATACTATGACTTATTCAATCATTTCCCAAATGATGGACATCCCTTCAGTTTCCAATTCTTTGCTGCCAAAAATACCTGCTGCAAACATTTTTGTTATTTTTTTAAGTAGGTCCTAAAATGCTCTAAGTCACTATTTATTAGAGAAATGCCAATTAAGATAAATATGAAGTACCACCTCACACCTTTAAGAAATGACAAATAGTGGAGAGGGTGCCCCTCCATTGGGGAAAGACTGAACAAGTTCTGGTATATGATTGTGATGGAATCCTAGTTTGCTATAATACATTATTAGCAGGAATGTTTAAGAAAAACATGCTGGATGAAGATGAAAATGTATGGTTTTAAATTCTTATGTTGTTGACTTGGAATATTTCCTGTAGTTGTTGAATATGATTCATCTTTTAAAAACTGTTCATTTGCCTTGAATTTCTGTATATTGAGGAATTGTGTCTAGTCTTATATATTGTTTTAGTTTCCTATTTTTCTTCAAGATAAAAATCTTAATTTTTTCCCAAAATTTTTATCAGAGATTTAGGTGCAACATTGTTTTCTTAAGCCCTCCCCACTGAAAAGATTTCTTTTGTGCTTATGTTCATTAATTTGGTTTATGAGAAAGCATTTCTAATTGGATATTCGATAATTTACATTTTTATGTTAGATGATAAAAAATATTGGACAATAAAATCAGAATCCCCAAAATGTGGGATTTTGGATTGATTCAGTGAGGGTATTATTTAATAGTGATAATTATACAATTTTACTCACTCTTAAGGTAGATAGGTAGAAAAGTGGATAGTGTGCTTGGTTCAAAGTCAGGAAGACCTGATTATATAACTTGTCTCAGACACTTACTAGCTATATGACACTGGATAAGTCACTTAACCTTGTTTGCTTTAGTTTCCTTATCTGTAAAAACCAAAGAAGGAAATGGCAAACCATTTAAGAATTTTTGGCAAGAAAACTCTAATAGAAAAAGAGTAGGACACTACTGAAGTGATTCAATGACAACAGACTGTAAAAAGTTAAATTTAGTCTCTACTGATAAAAGTATTATATTTTTATGAGATTTATTAAGATTTTTAGAAATCAAGGAAATAAGAAAATACAAAATAAGAAAAACATGTGCCTAGGGCACATTAGCCCTTTTCACAACCTCCTCCTGCCAGGTAGAAAGATGCATGTGCTTAGAAGAGGAAGAAGAGAGGCTCTTGGGAGGCAGAGAGCCCTTTAAATACTAAATTGTGTTCTTGCACTCAGGTGAGGACTCGGGTGAGATTATAGGGAATTCTGGGAAGTAACAAGTACCTCTGGGGAATGAAGTCTGGGGTTCAAATCTCCAATTTTACATTTCTCCCTTTGATCATTATTGGGCAAACAGTTTCCCCAAAAGGATCATGAAAACATAATCAACTTAAAGATTACAATAATTTGAGGATAAGAGCAAAAAAGAACAAAACCAATAATTGCTGGACCCATTGACAAAAAAAACCAGTTAGGGGGCAGTCCTCTTTGGCATGAAAGTATACATACAAATAAATGTTCAATCAACCACACCCAAAGTTCATTCTTGATCTTCTTGTGCAGCCTGTGGTCTGGAGGTTCCTTCATGGGGTCTTCTCCAAACAGTTCAGTTTCTGGATTCGGAGAGGTATCATGTTTCTTTACCTAAAATTCTTCTCAAAAGGAATTTAAACTTTGCAATGTAAAATAATAATAGTTTTACATTCTCCTCTTGAAGAGGGTGATTGAAAAACACAGGGATCATTTAGGGATGCATGGCTGAGTTATGAGGTATATGAATCAATTGGCAAGAAAAATTAAAAAGACATGGGAAAAATCCAAATAAAAAAAGATAATTTCTGGATGAAATATTGACTATCAAAGTCTTATGTGTAAAATTTCTAAGTAAAGGAAAAATAAATCTATAACAGGTCCTTGAATCAGGGCCCAATTAAAATGATATAAGCAAGTAAGCATTTACCCAGCCAGTAGCCAGGACTACAGAAAGTTGCCACACTAGAAAAGACAGAAAAGGGACTAGATTATAGGAGCTAGGTAGGAGCCAAGTTTGAGATACTCATCTGTAAGTATTTTTAGAGTGTGGATACAAGGAAGGCCTATGTCTTAATGTATGTTAAGTGTTGCAAGCTAGAGTCTTCACACTAGATTCAAGTCCTTTGTATTGGCTTAGAAGTATATAAATCCTTCCTGGATTGGCTTCTTTGTTGATCTGTGTGCTCTTTTGGCACAATTCAGATTTAGCTTTATGCTTCTTTGGTCCTGTGAAATGGCTCTTATGTATATCTTGTCCTGGAATCAGACAGAATCATTAAGCAAAGTCCCCAATTTTTTAAAACAATTAGTAGCATCATTTTTATAGTCTCAAACTTTTGGGCCATGCATTGACATTATAGCAAATGTATTTTAAACTTGTATTGCTGCTAAATCAAAAAAATTAAAGAAAACCTTAATACTGGTGACATGTTGGCTCAAATATAAAAAGGATAGAAAAAACAAAAAAAAAACCCTGAAATAGTATATTGCACATGCAATAAAAATATAATAATAAAAGTTTTAAAAATAAAAATATAGCTTATAATCATTGACACACTGTGTCAGCTAAGAAAATATAGAATACAAGGCTTTCTCACCAAAAATGAGATCCATTTCCTCTTCATATCTGGCCATGATCCACTGTGAGTACAAGCAAATGAATTTCACAAGGTAACTTACTTATTTTAATAAAGAACAGCAGTGCAAATATGTAGGTATCAATATCCCCAAAATTCTCAATAGTCCAGTTAATTACAGCAACAAACAAGCCTACTATCATAGTTCATATAAGTTGCTGTATGGCATTTATTTTAACATTATTTTATTTGGTCATTTCCAAACATTTTTCACTGGAAACAAAGATCATTTTCTTTTCCTCCCCCCCCCCCCCCCACCTTTCCCTCTCCCATAGCTGATGCACGATTCCACTGGTTATCACATGTGTTCCTGTTTCTAACCCATTTCCATGTTGTTGGTATTTGCATTAGAGTGTTAATTTAGAGTCTCTCCTCAGTCCTATCACCTCCACCCCTGTAGTCAGGCAGTTGCTTTTCCTCATTGTTTTTTACTCCCACAGTTTATCCTCTGCTTGTGGATAGTATTTTTAGATCCCTGCAGATTGTTCAGGGACATTGCATTGACACTAATGGAGAAGTCCACTACCTTCGATTGTACCACAGTGTATCAGTCTCTGTGTATAATGATTTCCTGGTTCTGCTCCTTTCGCTCTGCATCACTTCTTGGAGGTTGTTCCAGTCTCCATAGAATTCCTCCACTTTATTATTCCTTTTAGCACAATAGTATTCCATCACCAACATATACCACAATTTGTTCAGCCATTCCCTAATTGATGGGCATCCCCTCGTTTTCCAATTTTTGGCCACCATGAAGAGCGCAGCTATGAATATTCTTGTACAAGTCTTTTTCCTTATTATCTCTTTGGGGTACAAACCCAGCAGTGCTATAGCTGGATCAAAGGGCAGACAGTCTTTTATCACCTTTTGGGCATAGTTCCAAATTGCCCTCCAGAATGGTTGGATCAATTCACAACTCCACCAGCAATGAATTAGTGTCCCTACTTTGCCACATCCCCTCCAGCATGCATTACTTTCCATAGCTATCATGTTGGCCAATCTGCTAGGTGTGAGGTGATACTTCAGAGTTGTTTTGATTTGCATCTCTCTGATTATCAGAGATGTAGAGCACTATTTCATGTGCTTATTAATAGTTTTGATTTCTTTGGCTGAGAACTGCCTGTTCATGTCCCTTGCCCATTTATCAATTGGAGAATGGCTTGATTTTTTGTACAATTGATTTAGTTCTTTGTATATTTGAGTAGTTAAACCTTTGTCAGAGGTTTTTATGAAGATTATTTCCCAATTTGTTGCTTCCCTTCCGATTTTAGTTACATTGGTTTTGTTTGTACAAAACCTTTTTAATTTGATGTATTTCAGATTATTTATTTTGCCTTTTGTAACTCTTTCTAAGTCTTGCTTGGTTTTGAAGTCTTTCCCTTCCCAAAGGTCTGACATGTGTACTATTCTGTGGTCACCTAATTTTCTTCACCTAGTTTCCTTCTTTATGTTCAACTCATTCACCCATTTTGAATTTATCTTGGTGTACGGTGTAAGGTGTTGATCTAAACCTAATCTTTCCCACACTGTCCCCCAATTTTCCCAGCAGTTTTTTATGAAATAGTGGATTTTTGTCCCAAAAGCTGGGATCTTTGGGTTTGTCATATACTGTCTTGCTGAGGTCACTTATCCTGAGTGTATTCCACTGATCCTCCTTTCTGTCTCTTAGCCAGTACCAGATTGTTTTGGTGTCCGCTGCTTTATAATATAGTCTGAGATATGGGAATGCAAGGCCCCCTTAATTTGTATTTTTTTTTCATTATTTCCCTGGATATCCTTGATCTTTTGTTATTCCAAATGAACTTTGTTATGGTTTTTTCTAAATCAGTAAAGAAATATTTTGGGAGTTCAATGGGTATGGCACTAAACAGATAAATAAGTTTGGGTAGGATGGTCACTTTTATTATATTGGCTCGTCCTATCCATGAGCAGTTAATGTTTTTCCAATTGTTCAAGTCTAGTTTTAGTTGTGTGGAGAGTGTTTTGTAGTTGTGTTCATATAGTTTCTGTGTTTGTCTCGGGAGATAGATTCCCAAGTATTTTATTTTGTCTAAGGTGATTTTGAATGGGATTTCTCTTTCTAGTTCTTGCTGCTGAGCTGTGTTGGAGATATATAGAAAAGCTGATGATTTATGTGGGTTTATTTTGTATCCTGCAACTTTGCTAAAGGTGTTGATTATTTCGATTAGCTTTTTGGTTGAATCTCTAGGATTCTTTAGGTAGACCATCATGTCATCTGCAAAGAGCGATAACTTGGTCTCCTCCTTGCCTATTTTATTGCCTTCAATTTCCTTTTCTTCTCTAATTGCTACTGCTAGTGTTTCTAATACAATGTCAAATAGTAGCGGTGATAATGGGCATCCTTGTTTCACTCCTGTTCTTATAGGGAATGCATCTAGTTTATCCCCATTGCAGATGATATTAGTTGAGGGTTTTAGATATATACTGTTTATTATTTTTAGGAATGATCCTTCTATTCCTATGCTTTCTAGTGTTTTTAATAGGAATGGATGAATTTTATCAAAGGCTTTTTCTGCGTCTATTGATATAATCATGTGGTTCTTGTTGGTTTGTTTGTTGATGTGGTCAATTATGTGGATGGTTTTCCTAATATTGAAGCAGCCCTGTATCCCTGGTATAAATCCTACTTGATCATGGTGGATGACCCTTCTGATCACTTGCTGGAGTCTTTTTGCTAGTATCCTATTTAAGATTTTTGCATCTATATTCATTAGGGTGATTGGTCTATAGTTTTCTTTCTCTGTTTTTGACCTGCCTGGTTTTGGAATCAGTACCATGTTTGTGTCATAAAAGGAGTTTGGCAGAACTCCCTCTTTGCTTATTATGTCAAATAGTTTGTATAGTATTGGGATTAACTGTTCTCTGAATTCACTCCTGATCTTAATGGGAATGGATTTAGTTTATCCCAATTGCAGATGATATTAGCTGAAATTTTTAGATATATACTGTTTATTATTTTTAGGAACGGTGCTTCTATTCCTATGCTTTACAGTGTTTTTAATAGGAATGGGTGTTGTATTTTATCAAAGGCTTTTTCTGCATCTCTTGAAATAATCATGTGATTTTTGTTGGTTTGCTTGTTGATGTGGTCAATTATGTTGATGGTTTTCCTAATATTGAATCAGCCCTTCATCTGTGGTATGAATCCTACTTGATCATGGTGGATGACCCTTCTGATCACTTGCTGGAGTCTTTTTGCTAGTATCCTATTTAAGATTTTTGCATTTATATTCATTTGGGAGACTGGTCTATAATTTTCTTTCTCTGTTTTTGGCCTGTCTGGTTTTGGAATTAGTACCATGTTTGTGTCATAAAAGGAATTTGGTAGAACTCCCTCTTTGCTTATTATGTCAAATAGTTTGTATAATATTGGAGTTAGCTGTTCTCTGAATGTTTCATAGAATTCACTTGTGAATCCATCAGGCCCTGGGGATTTTTTCTTAGGGAGTTCTTTGATGACCTGTTGGATTTATTTTTCTGATATGGATTATTTAAGAAATTTATTTTTTCTTCTGTTAGTCTAGGCAATTTATATTTTTGTAAATATTTGTCCATATCACCTAGGTTGGTATATTTATTGCTATATAGTTGGGCAAAGTAGTTTTTAATGATTGCCTTAATTTCCTCTTCATTGGAGGTGAGATCCCCCTTTTCATCCTTGATGCTGTTAATTTGCCTTTCTTCTTTTCTTTTTTTAATTAGATTGACCAGTACTTTGTCTATTTTGTTTGTTTTTTCAAATTACCAGCTTCTAGTCTTGTTAATTAGCTCAATAGTTCTGTCACTTTTGATTTTATTAATTTCTCCCTTAATTTTTGGGATCTTTCGTTTGGCTTTCTTCTGGGGGTTTTTAATTTGTTCGTTCTCAAGATTTTTGATTTGCATTTCCAATTCCTTGATCTCTGTCCTCCCTAATTTGTTAATATATGCACTCAGGGATATGAATTTTCCTCTAAGTACTGAGTTGACTGCATCCCATTAAGTTTGAAAGGATGTCTCGCCATTGTCATTTTCCTCAACAAAATTATTAATTGTTTCTATGATTTCTTCTCTAACTAACCGATTTTGGAGTATCATATTATTTAATTTCCAATTAATTTTTGATTTGGCTCTCCATGTACCCTTACCAATCAACATTTTTATTGCCTTGTGATCTGAAAAGGCTGCATTTATTATTTCTGCTTTTCTGCATTTGAGTGCCATGTTTCTGTGACCTAGTGTATGATCTATTTTTGTGAATGTGCCATGTGGTGCTGAAAAGAAGATGTATTCCTTTTTGTCCCTATTTATTTTTCTCCATATGTCTATTAACTCTAATTTTTCTAAGATTTCATTCACCTCTTTTACCTCTTTCTTGTTTATTTTTTAGTTTGATTTATCTATATTTGATAGTGGTTGGTTCAAGTTTCTCAATAATATGGTTTTACTGTCTATTTCCTCCTTCAATTCTCCTAGTTTCTCCATTAAAAATTTGGATACTATACCATTTGGTGCATACATATTGATTAGTGATAGTTCTTCATTGTCTATACTCCCTTTTAACAGACTATATTTACCTTCCCTATCCCTTTTGATCAGTTCTATTTTTGCTTTGGCTTTGTCAGATATCATGCTTGCAACTCCTACCTTCTTTCTATCAGTTGAGGCGCAAAAGGTCTTACTCCAACCTTTAATTCTAACCTTGTGAGTATCGACCCGCCTCATATATGTTTCTTGACGACAACAGATGGTAGGGTTTTGGGTTCTAATCCAATCTGCTATTTGTCTAGGTTTTATTGGGGTGAGTTCATCCCATTCACATTCAAAGTTATGATTGTCACTTGTGGATTCCCTGGCATTTTGATATCTTCCCCTAGTTCTGACCTTTCTTCTTTAGCTATATCCTTTTGAACCAGTGATTTACTTTGGGTCAGTCCCCCTAGTCCCCTCCCTTGATATGCTTCCCTTTCTAGCCCTTCACTTTTTATGCTCCCTTCCCCTCCCCCCTCTCCTTCCCTCCCTTTTTATACTCCCCCCTCCTTAATTTTCCTTTCTTTCTTCCCCTGTTGGATAAGATAGAATTCAAGATCCCACTGGATCTAGATGTTCTTCCCTCTCAGATTTGATTTCACTGAGAGTAAGGTTTAAGTAATTCCACTTCATGCTCTCTTCCTCTCCTTCTCATATGAGAGTTCTTCCCCTCCCCTTCCCATGTGTATCTTTATATGGGAAAGATTATTTTATTAAGTCCCCCCCCATTTCTTGAAGTAAATCTAAGTATTATCGATGGTTCCCCCCTCCCTTATCCTTTCTTTGCCTCCACTTTCACCAAATCTTCTTAATGCCCCAATCTTTCCCTGTGCATGTTTTTTCTAACTACTCTTATTATGCATACAATTTTTGAGAGTTACACAAAACATTTTCCACACATATTAATATATATAATTTGATGTAAATGTAGTCCTTATAGAAGAGAGTTTGACTTAAAGAAAAAGATAAGATTTACCTCCTTTTCCCTTTTTTTCATATTTACCTTTTCATGTTTCTCTTGCTTTCTGTGCTTGGATATCAAATTTTCCACTAAGTTCTGGTTTTTTCTTAGCAAATGCTTGGAAATCTTTTATTGAATGTCTTTTGTTGAATGTCCATACTTTCCCCTTTAAGTATATAGTCAGTTTTGCTGGGTAGTTGATTCTTGGTTGGAGACCCAGCTCTCTTGCCTTTCTAAATATCGTGTTCCATGCTTTGCAGTCTTTTAGTGTGTTAGCCGCAAAGTCATGTGTGATCCTTATGGGAGCCCCCCCCCCCCTATGTCTGAAGGTCCTCTTCTTGGCTTCTTGTAGGATTTTCTCCTTTTCTTGGAAGCTCTTGAATTTGGCAATTACATTCCTGGGGGTTGTCTTTTGGGGATTTAGTATAGAGGGTATTCTATGAACCCTTTCTCTTTCTATTTTGCCCCCTTGCTCCAGAACTTGTGGGCAATTTCCTTCAATAATCTCCTATAGAATAACATCGAGGTATTTGTTTATCTCTGGTTTTTCTGGGAGTCCGATAATTCAGAGGTTGTCTCTTCTTCCTCTGTTTTCCATGTCTGTGACCTTTTCAATGAGATATTTTATGTTTTCTTCTTATTCATTAATTTTTTGGCTTTGCTTTATTGATTCTTGCTGTTTTATGACCTCACTTTCTTCGAATTGCTTAATTCTGGTCATTAGGGACTCGTTTTGCTTTTCAGCTTTGTCTGCCCTTCTATTGGATGCTTCCCACTCTTTCTCCAATTGTGCAGTCTTATCTATCAGACTGCTGATCTCTTTCTCCCATTTTTCTTTCCAGAAGGTTTCCATCTTTTGGGTAAGCTCCAGTTTGAGATCTTCCAGAGCTTGTTGATAGTTTCCTTTTTGGGAGGCATGTTCTGATGTTTTTTTTTTTTATTTCATCCTCATTCTCTTCTTTTCCTTGGGTACTCCCACCATAAAAGTTTTCAATAGTCACCTTTTTCCCTTTCTTCCTGGAGGCTTGATTTTGGGCCATGTGAGCCATCCCTTTGGTGGTTTTATTCCACTTTCTTTTTTGGTCTGGGGTCTGGGTGATGTGGGCGGGTTTTCTGTGAATTTAGGTTGCCTCAGACTAGTTCTTCCCAGCCTCCTCTGTTTCTTAGAGCACTGGGGCCCTGATCACAGCCAAACTGCTCAGGTGTTCAGCTCAGCCCAGATAATCAGTGTGTGGTCCACCCCTGGTGTTTAGCACCACTCAGATACTCAGCGCAACCACCTCGAGTACAGCTCTGTGGCTCTTGTGCTCAGCGCAGGATTCTCCCATGAAATTGCCCTGAAATGTTGTTACCTAGCAGCCCCCAGATCCCAAGGACCCTGGAGTGTCCCCCCAGACAGAGATGTTCCCCACTCATTTGCCGTCCCAGTGAGCACTCCGGTAGCTCATTCTGCTTTGGTGGGGGCGGTGTGAGGGGGGAGGGGCGGCTCAGTTCACGTTTCTGTGCAAGCTTTTCCTCCTTCTTATTATAGTGTGGAAATGTTCAAACCCCAAGTACCTTTGCCTCTTTGGGGTACTGGGGAGTCCTTCTGTTCCTCCAAAGGTAATTTTTATGCTCCTTTGATGAAGTCTATTTCGTTCGGTGCCGGGGAGAGGAAGTGTGTGGTGTCTAGATTGCAGCCATGTTTACCCGGAAGTCCTTGAACCTTTTTTTTTTGTATGGCATTTTTAAAAGCCTATGAACTGATGGATATTTGTTACAGTGTTTTACAAATGTAGGAAATATTTCAAACTTGGTAAACATATTTTTAAACAAAGTAAAACTTATTTGGGTTTAGAACATCATCAAGAAATCTAGATATCATTCTGGCTGAAGTAAAATGAGCTGAAGAGTTATAAATGAGAGATGCTCCTCTTTTGGGAGTGCTCCTCTTTTGAGAGTCATCTAAGGGGTACCATGCCCTGAGATTACCTTCCTGGCTCCATTGGTATGAGACTGTGATGTCCCATCCATTCACATTTTTATAAATGTGGGAGGTGGCGATCATAATTGTATTTCAATTCAGCTACTAAAATGGACCTTACCTCCTGTTTGGGGCAGGCAAAATAACCAGATATTTTTGAAAAAAAAAAACTAAAAATCATGTCTAAAGACCCTTTAAAATAAATTTGAGATATTTATCTCATTAAATTTTCCAAAGGTTTTTATACAATTGTAACCAGTTTTTGTGAAGTCTATCTATCAGCTATGTGACAATTTACAAATTCAAAACAGAAAAAGGGCTGTTTTTATATAGACTTATTCAATAATATTTGTTCAGTATAGTTATAGGGGAAAAGCAACAGAATTTAATAGTAGTTAAAACTCAGTACATTAAAATGATTCAATATAACATAATAGTATTGAATACACTAATATATGAACTTAAAACCAACAAAATTAGATCTTAAACAAAACAATCAGCAAAATGCAATAGAATACAGAGATATTTATAAAACATTGGAGTCTGAAATGCCTTAAAATATAACCTCCAGTCTCTTTAAAGTTCCTTATTGTTTTTTTTTTAAATTATCCATTTAGATGCCTATTGTCAGAAGGCAGAAGTTTGGTAAGGGGTAGGCAATGGGGGTTAAATGGCTTGCCCAGGATCACATAGCTGGGAAATGACTGAGGCTATATATTAGAACCCAGGACCTCCCATCTCTAGGCCTGGCTCTCAATCCACTGAGCCACTGAACTGCCTCCCCATAGTGAGGGTGGTTTTTTGGAATCTCAAATTGGGCCAAAGAATTTCAGGGAGCTGAATTTTTCCCCTGAATATCAGTTGACATAAATAAAAGTATTGATGCACTCAAAAGATCTTTTGAAATACCCCATGCTTGTAATCAACTTCCTGTTTGGAAAAGTCTCTTCCTTCTCTTTCTCCCCACCTGTGATCCCCTGCCCTCAGTCTAGGTGGAGGCTAATTGTAACCTAAAGAAAGAACACCATCATTTTTACCAGCTGGTTCTTGATCCTGCAGAAATTGGGTGTGCTACCGGCAGCCTTCTGGGTCAGAGGCAAGAGTTGCTGGGGCTGGACCAGGGCTGGGCCAGGTGAGCGAGATGGCTAGAGGCCAGGAACCAGAGCTGGAGCTGGAGCTGAAGTGGGTCGGGACTGGGAGAACAATCTTGGTCTGGATTGTAGGAGCACAGAAGCAGGCAGGCAGCAGCTGGGCATGGGCAGGGCCGGGGCTGAAGCCGGAGAGTGATTTTAGGAGGAGAGGATGACTGCAGGCAGGGGCGAGGCAAGCAGGCAAGCAGGCAGGAGTGAGATGAGTCAAGAGGCTTTGCTAAAAAGCTTTGGAGAAACATGGCTTAAAAGAAATTTATCTAGTCTATCTTTAAAAAAAATTGAGTTTTTCTCTCGTTTTTGTTCGTCAGACTGTAAAAGTTAAATTTAGTCTCTATTGATAAAATAATATTTTTATGAAGTTTATTAAGATTTTTAAAAATCAAGAAAATATGAAAATACAAAATAAGAAAAGCTTGTGCCTAGGGCACATTAGCCCATTCACAACCTCCTCACTACATCTTGCCTGCTAGGTATAGAGACACATGTGCTTAGAAGCGGAAGAAGAGAGGCTCTTGGGAGGCAGAGAGCCCTTAAAATACTAAATTGTGTTCTTGTACTCAGGTGAGAACTCAGGTGAGATTATAGGGAATTCTGGGAAGTACCAAGTACCTCTGGGGAATGAAGTCTGGGGTTAAAATCTCAATTTTTAATGTTATTCCTCCTAGTCCCAACCTCAGACTCCAACCAGGAACCACATGCAATTCCTACTCCGAGAACGTAGAATCTTGATCTGTGAAAGTTCTTCAAATCTACCCCAAGCTTAGACCAAAACCCAACATGCTGCTCTCTAAGCAACTTTATCTCATGTGCCTTTTGCCTCATGTGGATGAAAGATTAGATTTGTTCTTCAACCCAGAAGATAAAAGTAAGAATAATGGGCATGTTTCAGAAAGGCAGATTATATTTGATATAAGGAAACATTTCATATTAACTATAGCTGTCCAAAAATGATTTGCATTAGGAAATAGTAAAGTCTTCCTCATGAATACATTAAAGAAAAAGCATTGTTTGCTTATCATGTAATGGAGACTATGCTAAGCACTGAGGATGCATATCCAAAAGTGAGACAGTCACTGCTCTCAAAGAGCTTACATGATAATGCAAAGGGCACAAAGGGAGACCACTCATAAAGATAATTAACATGGTAGTTAGGGACCGAAGTTACTAGTATCATAGATTTATCCAGATTGGAATGAGGAAGTTATTTGTTCCAGCTTCTCATTTTAGGAGAATGAAACTGAGATATAAAGGTGCTAAATGATTTGATTCCTTCTATTCACATAAGTACTAAACATATGAGGCAAATTTTGATCCTCAGTCCTCTGACTCCAAAGCCAGTGCTTTCCCCCATCATATCGTGCTGCCTCCCATCACAGGGACGGTGAATTACTACAAAAGACATCCTCTTTAGAAGCAATGGTAGAATTGTTTTTATTATTATGTCTAAAGTAAGAGGTGGAAAGTAGGGAAGGGAGATGAAAAGAAAGTTACATGCTTCAGGATTGACAAGCTGACTAAGATACATAGTTGGATGGGTTATAAAGTATAATCTGGTCTGGGACAAACTATATCTAGTGAACTAGATTGCATTTGCACTCACACATATTAGTCAAGATAGCTTTTTTCAATGGTAAGAATTCCAAGCAAAATGAACTATTTCCCCAGGGCTTGCATGCATGCTTCTGGATGTCAAGTTTAGGGAAAGAGAAGTAGAACAGTGGCAGGACCAAAGATTACATAAAGAGCTGTATCAGATGTTCAGTCAGGTCTGGGGAAAGACAGATTAGTTGGCACTCATCTCTTTTCTTTCTAACAAATAATTCCTGGATATTATTATTTATTCCATTACTTTTTTTTTGAAGATTCACATTGGTTGTTTGTTGCAGAGTACTCACTCTAACCAACTATCAATTCCTTCTCCTGTGAGAGACTTATGTTTTGGGAATCTGTTGTGTTCATTTCTCACTGTCATATATCAAAAAGGAAAGAATGCTGATATTTAAAATATGGACCTTTGTTTTCATGGAAAATATGGGTTTATTAAGAAGCTTTTCAGTTCCCAAAAGCAATCCAAAATACTTTCTTCCCTATGTTCAACTCTGGGCCCAATTTACTATCCATCTGTGTACTGTCTCTCCCCAAAATGCATACAAGTGGATGAACTCTATATGGTGTTAGTCCAAATGCATTTGGTGTTTTTTTTAAACCCTTACCTTCCATCTTGGAGTCAATACTGTGTATAGGCTCCAAGGCAGAAGAGTAGTAAGGGTTAGGCAATGGGGGTCAAGTGACTTGCCCAGGGTCACACAGCTGGGAAGGTTCTGAGGCCAGATTTGAACCTAGGATCTACCGTCTCTAGGCCTGGTTCTCAATCCACTGAGCTACTCAGCTGCCCCCCCCCCCAATGCATTTTGTAATCCATATACCAGACATTCTTCATTCACTTGGTCTGTTCCTTTGTGAATAGTCAGGTGAAACTTTTGAGAATTATTCTTCAATTTGGACTCTGTCTTGGATGTCTGCCTTTATAATAGTGACCCAGTGGATATACTACATCTCCCATTTTATATTATATTTATTAATATTTAAATGTATGTGCTTTATTTTACTTAATCAAATGTTTATTCTTAAACACAGCAGTATTTTTTCATTTGTATTTAAATTAATTTAAAAATAGAAAACACATGACACATTATCAAATCCCAATTATGAAAAGCTGCTTATTTCATGCGATTATACTTAGCAACAATGCCCTAATTCATGGATAGGTGACTCAATAGACAATGAGATTAGTGGTTCTGTTAAGAGAGTTTTTATTGATTTCTCCCTTTTTATATTTAAGAAGAAAAGGAGCAATAATATTTTTCGGTAAGAGATCCCCTGCTGTGCTGCTTGTCAGTTAGTGACAGTTAGAAGAGTGTGACTGAGGGGGAGTTAGTTGCAGAGAGTTACAAAAGGCTTTATTTCTCTGGGTCTCCTGGGGAGAGGTTGTGCTGCTAGTATTCTCTCTGGTTGGAGACAGAGAATGAATTAAGACCTTAATACCCTTATTGGTTATTAATGACTTAGGTAGATAGTGGTTATATGATTAGATAGTAAGAGTAGGAGAGTAGGTGATAGCCTCAGCCTAGCAGAAGATATTTCCCTTTGAGGCAGAGAAATTTAGGATTTTTTTTATAGAAATTTAGTTAGGATTGGGATCTGGGGTTTAGTTAAAATCTATTGTAAGCTTACTTTCACTTTCCTCCTTCCTATTTCCTATCCATATTTCCTAATAACAAATTAAATGTTTTGCACTTAACAAACTGCACTGGCTTTTGTTCAAACTCTGATCCTCAAGATTTGACCCTTCATAGCCATTATTTTTCTTGGTCTTTTGCTTTGTGAATAGTCAGGTCAACATTTTTTGTTATTAATAAGGTCTGATTCACCCCCCCTCCCTGTAGTAGCTTTCTTTCCTCCTTCAGATACCTGATATATTGGCCACTCAATGCATTTATTTTGTGACCTCCAATAATAATCTTTTCAAGGTTCCATTGGACCATTTTACACTTAGTCTGATCTGGCAGCTTTTCCTGACTCTTCTTTTTGTTCTATTTCTATCTCTTCTACAAATACCTCTCTGATGTGTTCCAAACATGGTGGTATTGTTGTCCTTAATAGATTAAACTATGTGTTTAAATTATTAAAATTCTTTAAATTAATTTTTAAATTTGGTGGTTACATACAAATTTTCAGGTATTGAACCTCTTTTCTCTCTTCCCTATACCATAGAAGGCATCACCCAACAAAAATAAATATAGAAACAGTATATCTTTCATGTTCCTATTTATCAATTCTTTTCTGGAGGTAGAAATTCACAAGTTATTCTTCAAATATTAATTCTGTATCTGTATATAACATTCTCTGCTTTCTACCCATTTCATTCTTCAAAATTTCTTGGAAGTTTTTCCATTTATTTTTTTAAACTAACCAGCCAGTAATTTCTTATGGTGTAGTGGTAGTCTATCACAATCACATACCACAATTTGTTCAATCATTTCCCAAATGATGGACATCCCCTTAATATTGAACACTTTGCCAACACTAAGAGAACTGCTATAAATATTTTAGAAGACATGAGTTCTTTTCCTTTTTCTCTAATCTCCTTTGGAGACATACCCAGCAATTGTGTTGCTGGGTATACTGGACTGGCATCCACAGTTTTATAATTTTCTGAGCATAATTCCAAATTTCTCTTCAAAAATATTTAGATTGATTCAGTTCCTCCTTCAAGGTATTAGTGTCCCTATTTTTCTACATCTCTTTTAATATTTGTAACTAAAAAAATAAATTCATCTGACTTGAAAGGTATGAGATGATATCTCAGAATTGTTTTGATTTTCATTTCTCCAATCAATAATGATTTAGAGCATTTTTTCAAATACCTATATTTGGCTTTGATTTATTCATCCAAAAACTGTCTCAAAACAGTTTGACTGTTTATTAATTGAGCAATGGTTCTTATTTTTTCAATAATTTCACAAAGTTCTCTCTATATTTTAAATATGAAACCTTTATCCAAGAAATTATGTATAACCCCCCTCCCAATTTTCTGCTTTCCTTCTAATTTTGGTTCCATTAGTTTTATTTGTACAGAACTTTTAAAATTTAATATAATTAATCATCTACTTCATATCTCACAAGATATCTGTTTTTTTCTTTCTCACAAATTCCTCATCTATCCATAAATCTGATCAGCAATATATTCCATTTTTCTCTAATTTGCTTAGAATATCTCCTTTTATATCTAGGTCATGTATACATTTTGATTTTGTTTTAGTGAATGATGTAAAATATTGGTCTATAACCTGTTTCTACCAAAGTTTTTACAATTTTCCCATAAATTTTTACCAAATAGTCAGTTCTTTTCCTAAAAAACTTGGATCTATACTTTTTGTCAAATATAAGGTTACTATAATCTTTTACTACTACTTTTTGTATGCCTATTTTATTCTACTGATATACCTTTCTATTTCTTAGCCAGTACCAGATGATTTTGCTAACTATTGCTTTATAATATTTCAAAAATCTGGTTCTGATAGACCTCCTCCCTTCACATCTTTTAAAAAAAATCAGTTCTTTTGATGTTACTTTCCTTTTTGTTCTTCCAAATAAATTTTGCTAATTTTTAAATTTGGAAAACAAATAAGTATATTTATGGTAATTGGGATAGCATTGAATAAATAGATTAGTTTATGTAGAGTGTCATTTTAATTATATTGGTGCAGTCTACCCATGGACAATTAATATTTCTCTAATTATTCAAATATGACTTTATTTATGTAAAAAGTATTTTATAATTATGATCTTGTAATTCCTGGTGTTGTTTTGGCAGGTATGCTCCCAGATATTTACTGTCTATGGTTATTTTGTTTTCCTTGATATTCTTTACCTTTTGTTCTTCCAAATGAATTTTGTTATTTTTTTCTATTTCTAGGTCATAATTTTTGGGTAGTTTGTTTGCTATGGCACTGAATAGGCAAATAAATTTAGGTAGAATTGCCATTGTTATTTTATTGACTTAGCCTATTCACAAGCAATTAACATTTTCCAGTTACTTAGATCTAACTTTATTTCTGTGAAATGTGTTTTGTAATGAATCATATAGTTGCTGGGTTTGTTTTGGTAAGTAAACCCCTAGGTAATTTATATCATCTAAAGCTTTTTTAAATAGAATTTCCTTTTTGATCTCTTGCTATTGCTATTGGTGATAAATAGAATTAATGATGATTTGTGTGGATTTATTGTGTATCCTGCAACTTTGCTGAAGTTGTTAATTATTTCTGTTTTTTTTTTTGGTTGATTCTCTGTGGTTCTCTATGCAATCATATCATCTGCAAAGACTGATGTCTTTGTTTCCTCTTTGCTCATTCTAATTCCTTCAATCTCTTCTTTTCTTATTGTATTGATAGTGTTTTTATCTATCTATCTATCTATCTATCTATCTATCTATCTATCTATAAACCTTAAAATTTCTTAGACTTATAAATGTTGGAAATTTCACCATTGGGAAATTTCATACTTGAAAAATTTCCTATTGAGAGTGGGAACTCTATTGGAATGTGAACCCCATTGGCATGGGAGGTTCCTCCTCCTCCCTTCTTAAGATTACTTTAGGACAGAAACCTTTTGCTGAACAATGGAAAGGGCTTTGAACTATGCTTAAGCATAGAACAGGAATTTCTTTGAGTCATGATTGATTTTAGAATTGATACAATGGATATACTTGGAATGACAGAACCAGGTCTTGGAAATTGCAATCTCCACCCTACTCAGTCCTAACAGGATTTAGGAAGGGCTGCAGCATAGATCAAAATTTAATTATTCCAATCTCTACCCTACTGAGCATAACAGGATTTAGGAAGGGCTGTAGCAAAAGATCAAGATTTAATTATTTGAGAATATAACCTTCAAAAGATATGTGCAAAGCCACAGACCTCTGGGTGGTCCTGGGTTAAGCTAGAGCCACCATTGGCACAGGGAAGACATGGACAGTGATTGGTAGATATGAGAACTGAGGGGAGGGAACTTGGATGGTTTCCTTAAGATAGCGGGGTCTGAGGACTGAGGGGTTGGGTGGGAGAGTTTTGGCTCTGAGTGGTTGGAGAGGTGCTCTGAGAAGCTTGTACTGAAGGAAGCTGGAGGTGGAGGCCCCTGAGACTGTTTCTCCATTTTGGTCACGTGAGTAATAGGGACTGATCTCCTTTCTTTGCCCCAGCTATCTAAGGGCTTGGGCCTTTTGGCCCAGCCTAAACAGAAGGGGTATTTAAGCCCTATTCCCTTCTCTCCCCTTTCTCTCTCCCTCTCTCTCTCTATCTCTAATTCCTTTCTTCCTCCTGTTTGTAATTAAACTCTATAAAAGGTTGATGGCTGACTTGAGTTTTCATTTAGGAATTACATAGCTGAATTCGACCTTAAATTAATATATATTAGTCTTTTAAAGTGATTTCCTTGTCACATATCTATCTATCTATTTATCTATCTATTCATTCATTCATTTATTTTTAAAACCCTTACCTTCCGCCTTAGAATCAATACTGTGTATTGGTTCTAAGGCAGATGAGTGGTGAGGGCTAGGCAATGAGGGGTCAAGTGACTTGCCCAGGGTCACATAGCTAGGATGTGTCTGAAGCCATATTTGAACCCAGGACCTCCTATCTCTGGGCATGGCTTTCAATCCTCTGAGCCACCTAGGTGCTCCCAGTATTGATGGTGTTTTCTGTGTAATATTAAATAGGAGTGATGATAATGGGCATACTTGCTTTATACATGATCTTATTGGGAAGGATTATAGTTTATTCTCCATCTCAGATATGCTTGCAATGGCTTTAGACAGATGTTTATCACTTTAAGGAAAGCTCCTTTTATTTCTATGTTTTCTAAAGTTTTTTTTTTTAAATCAGGAATGGGTGTTGTATTTTGTTCAAGTATTTTTCTGCTTCTATTGAGATAATGACATGGCTTCTATTGGTTATGTTATTGATATGGTTAATTATGCATAGTTTTCCTAATATTGAAACATTCAGTTTCTTGGCATAAAACCTTCTTAGTCATGGTATATGATCTTTGAGATATAATTTTGTAATTCCTTACTAGCATTTTATTTTAAAATTTGTATCAATATTCATTATGGAGATTTGATTATAGTCCTTCCCCCCACCCTCTGTTTTAGCTCTTCCAGTTTTAGGTATCAGTACCTTGTGTCATAAGAGGAATTTAGAAAATTCCTCATTTCTCTATTTTTCTAAATAGTTTGTATAGTATTGGAGTTAACTCTTCTTTGAATGTTTGGTAGAATTCACTTGTGAATCCATCTGACCCTGGAACCCTTTTCCTAGGGAATTCTTTGATGGCTTATTTTAATTAATTTTTCTTTCATTGGGTTGTTTAAATATTCTATTTTCTCTTTTGTTAACTTGAATGGTTTAAAAATTTGAAAATATTCATTTTTTTCTCTTAGATTTTCATACTGACATATTGTTGGACAAAAAACATCCACCTAATAATTGAGAATTTCTTCTTCATTGGTTGTATTTTCATAGTTTTCATCTTTTGATACTGGTAATTTGGTTTTCTTCTTTCCTTTTGAATATTAGATTAACCCATGATTTGTCTATTTTATTATTTTTTTCACAAAACCAGTTCTTTATCCTATTTATTAGTTTAATGATAATTTTAATTTCAATTTTATTTATTTCTCCTCCAATTTTCAGGATTTCCAATTTGGTGTTTAATTTGGTATTTTTAATGTTCTTTTTAATTTTGATTTTATTTGAAAGCCCAATTTACTGATCTGCTCTCTCTCAATTTTATTGATGTACACATTTAGAGACATAAATTTCTCTCCAAGTATAGTTTGGCCACATCCCATTAATTGTAATATGTTATCTTCTCATTTTCATTCTCTTTGATGAAATTGTTTCTATGATTCATTTTTCACTATGAAATTATTTAATGTTCAATTAATTTTTAAGCTTTCTGATATGCTGAATATTATACATTTTGGTGTGCAAAAATGCATTTAATATTTCAGCTTTTATGTATTTGCTTATAAAGATTTTGTTCTCTATTATATAGTTAATTTTTATGAAGGTGTCATGTACTGTTGAGAAAAAGACAGCATATTATAGAATTCTGGTGTTTAATCTACTTTACATTTCCCTTTCCATTTTATGGGTAAATTCATTCCAATAACATTCATATTTATGATAATTATGTATTTCCTTCCATCTTATTTTCCTCCTGTTTACCTCCCTCTCCTTTCAGCCTTTCTCTGTTTACAAATATTTTGCTTCTAATTATTGCCTCCTTTAGTGTTTTCACTTTTTTGTCCACCACCCCCTCCTTCTCTAATTCTCCTTTTCCTCCTACTTTGTATAAGGTGAACTAGGTTTCTATAGCTTACTAAATGTGGGTTTTATTTCCACCTTGAGCTAGTTCTAATGAGAGTAGAATTCAAGCATTTTCCATCACACCCTTTTGCCTCCACTGTATTGATTCTTAAGCTCCACTTGAAGGGAAATAATTTACCTCCTATCTTTCCTTCTCTTTCCATGTGTTACTCTTTCTCATTCCTTGATTTAAAAAATTTTTAAAATATAAATCCACTCTTACATGTATCCCCCTTTTTCTTTTTATTTACACTTCTTCTTAGAGCCCTAATAAATTTAATTTTAATTAATTTAGTTTAATTTATCTTAAGTACTTTAAGTATACTAAGTACTTTTAGCACCTTATATGAGTCAGTATAATGTATATATCTACATGTTTCTTAGGTATCTTAACTATTACCTCCCCAGGTATGAATGTACTTAATTCTACATTATTGAAACACTTAATTTTTCACTTTTAGTTATACTTCTTTATGTTTTTCTTTAGCATGCAATTTGATCCTTAAATTTTCTTTTCAGCTCTGATTTTTTTCATCAGGAATACCTGGAAACTCTCTATTTTATTAATTATTACTTTTCCATTGAAGAGGTATGTGCTTAGTTTTGCTAGCTGTGCATTTCTTGTATGTAGGTCTAATTCTTTTGCCTTTTGGAATATCATATTTCATTTTTGTCCTTTAATATAGAAATTGCCAGGTCTTATTCTGACTCTGATTCCACTATGTTTGATTTGTTTTCTTCTGCTTGCTTGAAGTATTTTTTCCTTGATCAGGGACTTTTTGAATTTTGATGTAATAGTCCTTGGATGTTTTATATTAGAGTCTCTTTCAGGAGGTTATGAGTGGATTATTTCCATTTCTATTTTCCCTTCTTTCAAGGACTAAGGCAGTTTTCCCTGATGATTTCTTATAATATGGCATATAGACTCTGTAAAAACAATTTTTTAAAATCATAACTTTCAGGTATTTTTATAATTATTAGATTTACTCCCCTGCAACTGTTTTTTAGGTCACTTGTTTTGCCAGTGAGGTATTTTAGTTTTTTTTTTTCCATTCCTTTGATTTTGCTTTATCCTTATGGAGTCAGTTTCCTTTTTCTCAATTCTTTTATTTAAACCCTTACCTTCTACCTTAGAATTGATAGTAAGTATTTGTTCCAAGGTAGAAGAGTGGTAAAGACTAGGCAATGGGTATTAAGTGACATGCCCAGGGTCACACATCTAGGAAATATATGAGGACAGACTCTCAAACCTAACTGTCCTCCCCCATTTGCTCAAATCTAATTCCTAAAGAGTTATTTTCTTTCTTGAACTTTTATATTTCCTTTTCCATTTGGCCCATTCTACTCATTAGGGAATTATTTTCTAAGATTTTTTTAACCCCCTCCCCCACTTGGCCCAATGTTGTATTTTGGGAATTGTTTTCTTTAGTTCTTTTTTGGCCACTATTTCCATGTGGTACACTCTATATTCCAAGTTAATGAATTTTAAAAACATTTTTAATAATTATATGATTTTAAAAATTCTTTTTGAATTCTTCCAAAGTTTTTTGTGGCCTGACATCTTTTCTTATTTTCCTTTGAGGTTTCACATGTTTCTTCTTAGCCAGTATTGTCTTCTTATGAATTTATATTTTGGCTTTCTCTGTCATTAAAACAAGTTTCTAAGCTTATATTTTTTTGTCTCTTGTTCACTTTTCTAGTTATTATCCTTCCCCTGCCCCCCTTGATACCTTGTCTATTGAGTTTTTTTCTCTGCTCCTTGAGTGGAGAAAGTACTGTTCCAAGTGTGTAGTGTAGCCTACTCTGGTGCTTGGGGATAAGTCTAGCTGTCTTTCGGTCCCTCAATATGAACTTTCAGGGGATGTTAGTTTTCTTGCTTTCTCCTGTCTTGAACTGTTTCCTAATCTGTGGGATCATTATCCTAGGCCATGTGGAAGAAGATAAGGCTGCAGTTTGGTTGCTCCTCACTCTGCCCTATCCTTATTTCAGGCCACATGGAAGAAAGTTGGGTTGTTTCCTCCACTCTGGATTCTCATTGCCTCAGTATGTTGGGTATCTTATAGTGCTCCTGCAGTATCTGCTGATTTGTTGCCTTAGGCTAATTGGTAGATCCTATGACTATTCCTTACTCTGCCTTTTCATTTTTTCAGGCTATAAAGTAGAGAGAAGGCCTGGCAATGTGCTGATCCCTCCCTTTATTTCCATCAGTTCTGTTGCCTCAGGCACCTTAGGTCTGGTCCTGGCTCTGAATTTTCCTTACCTGTGATCCCATTAGAGTTGGTCTTGGGTTATTCTCTGTCTACTGTTTTGTTGGCTCAAGCAATTCCCTCCAATGCAGCACTCACTGGGCTATTCTTCCCTTTCACCCTCATGAGATATGTCCCTCCTACTTTCCTTTATTTTGAGGTACGTTATTTTCTATTTCATAGGATTTGGGCAAGTTGAACATCCCCTTTACTCTGTCATCTTAGCTCTCAACCTACAACTCTCTTCTTATGGTTATTTAAAATGGGATATCTCCTTCTATTTCTTATTGCAAATCTTTGTTAGTGATATATGAAAATGCTGATGATTTATGTGAGTTGATTTTATATTCTGCTACTTTGCTACAATATTGATAGTTTCAAGTAACTTTTTAGTTGAAATGCTAGGATTTTCCATATATACTGTCATATCATCTTCAAAAAGATATAATTTATTACATCTTTCCTCATTCTGATTTCTTCAATTTCTTTTCTTCTCTTTTTGCCATTGCTAGCATTTTCAATACATTATTAAATAATATTGGCAATAATGGACTTCCTGTTGTAATGATTCTTATAATTTTTTCATTTTTCTTGTTTCCTTTTTTGCATTTTCATTTTCAAATGCCCTTTATATGACTTTAATTGGTATATAAATATGTATGGAAGGAAAATAAAATAAATTTTGGTTAAATAAAAATAAAATTTAACTTGAAAATAGACATAATAGGACAGTATATCACTATAAAATTAAAATATGAATAATTCTTGAAAAACATGGAAAGATTTATTTGAACTGATGTACATTAAAGTAAACACAACCGGGAAAACCCTATATGTCATGATCATAATAATGTAAAAGAAAGAAATGATAAAAGACATAAAATACAAGTCAACTCAATGAACAATATTGAATCCAGAATTCTGAAAAGTTATTTTCTCCTCATGAAAGGTAATTGGCAGACTACGTGCATAGAATAAGACACAAGCTCTCAAACATGGGCAATATGCTGATTTGTTTCCTTAATTTTTTAAGAGTGAGCTCAATTGATATGAATGGTATTGGGAAATGACAGCATGAAAGCAATAAATATTATCTTATAAAGAAAAAAAGGGCATTGACCTAGATAACAAGAGGAAGGTACCTATTCCAGTACTGCTCTTGCTCAGAAAGGAAAAGCAGCCAGGAATCCAACATTTAGGGGCCTTTCCTTTACCCACCATTTTAATAGTCAGAATTCAAAAGGAGTTTGAATTTCTATTTACATGAAAAGTGACAGAGAGACCAAGGTGTTCTTGGCTTTCTATAGTGTTGGGGAGATCTAGGCATAAACCAGTGGACAAAGAGCCACACTAAGCCTGTTTTTAAATTACCTACAGAAAACTTCATCATGCTGAATGGATTTTCTGTAGAACAGCAGACCAGTACAAACATGAAAAATAGAGATTACAGGGACCAGTGCATGAGGAGAGAACAAGCAAACTAACACACAGCCCCTTCCAAAGTTATGTTGGGATGAGGACAGTATTTCAACCTTAACATCTATACTTCCCTACTTACTGGAGGCGGATCTTTTGAAATTTAGCCTTGAGGACCTTCCATTTTCCCATCTGTATTTTAGTAACTTTCCTGGAATAGCTGTGGCCAAAAGCAGATTGCATATCCATAGTTCTAGAAACAGCCCAGCAGAAAATGACTCCATGACTGAGAAGAATATCTTATTGATTAAGTGACTGACCTTGAGGAGTCAAGCAAAAGGACTTCTGGGAGCTTGGAGCTGCTTCTTTAACTAGATATGATCTTTAAACTTGAGTCAAGTTTTCCTTGCACTCTATATGTAATTGTGTGAGAGCCTCATGGGACTCTATATGTAATTAATGATGTAAGAATATGTCACAAACTTTAAGGGAAATATTGAATATTAGCTATTCTTACTGTTACACCTTAGTAAAATATCTCTTTTTAAAAGCCAATTGATTTTGCATGATTGATTGATAATAAACTGATAGTCATGGCAAAAAGTCCACCAGTGAGAACTCATGATTTTTGTGGCATTAGAAAAGATTTTACTTCCTTTCTCCAAATTCTCAGGATTCTAGGCAAGGGGATAAGGAAATTATGGTCAAGGCCCAGATTAGCATGCATGGTTTAGACAAGGGTTAAGAATGATTGTTACAGTTTAAAAATAATATGTCAATATTAAAATGTTTATTATTGAGTTATAATAATATTGCTCTGCCATAAGAAATGACAAACAGATCAGTTTTGGAAAAACATGAAAATATCTTCCTGAAATTCTGAAGAGCGAGATGAACAGAACCAAGAGATATTAAATACAGTAACAGAAATATTGTTTATAGTATGTAAATTATCTTGAAAACTATCTTGATATTCCAGAGTTGCCCTTGCATATGTGATAAAGATGTAAAAGCCTGACTCAACTTACCTGGGTCTCAGAATGATTTGTAGAAACTGACTGTCTGTGACCTAGAGTAACCTGAAGAAACTGTTTTTGAAAATTACACCCTGGCTAAAGAGGACATGGGAGTCCTATCTTTCAGTGCTGGCATAGTAGATTAAATGGTTCCCACCTCCTGTGGCTGATTTCGTATCAATTCTCACAGCACTCTTTGGAATGAGCTAGCCAAAATTTCTTGGGCTTCATGTCAATATGTCTGGTTTTAGACCTGGTATCTCTGGTCACAAAGCTTCAATTCTTGGGCCCAGACTCATAATCTCTTCTTGAGCTCTTTCAGTATTATTTATGATTACATTTAACCTCAACAAGGCATCTGCTGGTGTTGCTATTCTATACGATATCATATTCTCAAATATGGGAACTGACTAGTTCATGTTTGCTATCATACTAAATAATGTGCTATTGCATCCCTAAAATATGCACCCAAGATGTCTTTGTTCCCTCTTCACTTGCCAATCCTGTTCCTGGTAACTCTCTGCCCATGCTACACCAGATCACTCCGCAGATTGGTTCCTTCTAGAGCCTTTTCCATCTGCCTTTACTAAGAATTATAAAAGCAACTTCTGCTCAATATACTTTGAGCTTTTTGGCTTTAAATAGATTTGCTTCCATTCACATCTTTGTCCTTGCTTAATAAAATTTTTTTTGATTTTAATTTTAATTTAAAGATTTTTAATCTTTCATACACTCTATATATCTCTTGTTTTGGTTTCTGTTAAGGGAAAGAGGGACAAAGATCTTATTTGAGGCCTGTGCTCATCACAGTGCTTTGAGATGTAGCTCCTCTTTGGGGGAAGAGAGTCCTAAGGCCCCATAGAGTTCATGTCTCAGTTTACATCAGAATGACTTATGTATGCTCATCTCCAGAGAAAGAACTGATAAATAAAAATAAGTAAGATGCAGTTTTATATATACATACATCTTTTTGTCAAAAGATGTCTTCTCTAAAGAAGGATGAGGATGGAAGAAAAGTGTTAACTGGGTATTTAAATGCAACAGACAAAAATAAATTTGAAAAATCAGGCATTATTGTATTTAAAGATATAAAAACTATGCTTAGCTCTCAGGCTTTATAAAAAAGGTAGAAGGATAGATACAGTCCTTGGGTACAGTTTGGTTACTCCTCTCTAGGTCACAGTAGCCTTCTTAGGAGGAGGACTCAAGTTATGAGTGTTAGTGGGAGGTGGGATAGGTCATGTGCTATATATATATATATATATATATATATATACATATATACACATATACATATATATAGTATGCTATATAGATTTGTGTGACATATTCAAAATGTATGATAATATATATAAATATATTATGTACTATAATCTATAGCATTCCCTTCATCTACTAATTTAATAATCTTGTTAAAGAAGGATTATTCTGGAATAATCTGTTCTGAATGAAAAATACTGTAACCATTATTTTCTTTTCTACACATCTGCCAATCATCTCATTAATGATCCCTTCTAATTTTATCCCAGGAAATCGACTCAAGTCCACTGGTCATATGATTATATAATAAACTCAGTGAGAGCAGGGAAGAGGTTTTAGTATTACAGAACCACAGGATTTATAGCTGGAAAGGACATTAAGGATCACTTAGTTAAACTCCTTTCATTTTAAGGATGAGAAAACTGAGATCCTAATAAGGAGTGTGACTTATCCAAATTCATTCAGTTAGTAAGTAGCCACTCAAGTAATAAGTGGCAGAGATGATATTTCAACCCAGATTCTCAGACTCCAAATCCATTGTCCTTCACAATACATCCAGCTGCCTCTTAATCCTCTTCATTTCTCTCCCAGATTCTAATATAAAGTTTTTCCTAATGTCTTCTGTTAGCTAATGTTTCCCACATTGAAAAATGGAAAAAAATTATGCTTATTTTATATTTACTTCTATGTGCACATGCTGCCTTTCCCTATAAAATGTAGACTTATTGAAAGAAATTTTGATATTTTTCTCTCAAGTAGAATGACACACAAATTTAGAATGATGCTAAATTAGTAAAAATCATTTCTGATAAGCTTGTAACTACTATAAAAAAGCAGAGTTTTGTCTTCCACAGTTATTTGCATATTGTCTCCTTGCTAGAATAGGACCTCTGTAAGGTCAGAGACTGTGCTTTGTTTTAATTTGTATCTCCAATAGTTAATGTAGTGCCCCTGTACCTAGATACCTGTTATATGCTTTAAAAATGTGAATTCATTTACTAGAAATTGTCTTGAGTCCTGGAGATAAAACAAAAGGCAAAATCTGTCTCTGACCTAAAGAAACTTATCTGCAATCAGCCACATAGAGAAAGAAAGTAATTTAGGTGGCAAAATTATTACTGTTTTTATGTTGGGAAAGGTCTCTTGCTCTCCAGGAACTGAGCTGAAGACTTGAGTCTTAAAGATTCCAAAAATTCAAGGAGATTGAGTTGGGGTAAGTTTACTGTTCTCAAAATTCCAGTTATCTCCTAATTGCCAAACCTAACGATCTTTTCCAAGTCCTTATCCTTCTTGACTTTTGTCAATGTTGATTACTATCATTTTTCCTATGTATTAAAATTGCTCCAGTCTCTTTTGCTGGAACTTTTTCTAGGTCATTTCCACTTACTGTGAGGTTCCCCCAAACCTCTGTCCTGATACCTCTTCTCTTTTCTTTCTCTGCTCTTTTACTTTGTGATCTCATCAGTTCTCAAAGGATTCAATCTTCATCTCTCTGGGCATGATTATTATATCTGTTTATTAGCCCAAATTCCTGACACATCTCCAACTGCCTTTTGGACAGCTCAAACTGGATTTGATGCTTATATCTTAAACTCAACATATCCAAAGTTGACCTCATTATCTTTCTTCCTAAAGATCTCATTTCTTTCTAACTCTCTTATTACTGTCTAGTGAATCACCATCTTCTCTGTTACCCAGGCTCACAATTTAGGTACCATTCATAACTACTTATTCTTTCTTACCCATCACCCCATTCAATTGATTGTCAAGTTCTATTGATTTTATCTTTTTAACATATTTTTCATATAGCCCATTTTCTCTTCTGATTTGGTTCAGGTCCTCAACACCTCATACCTAGACTATTGTAATACTCTTCTGTTTGATCTTCCTGCCTCGAGTGTCTCCTCTGTTCAGTCCACCATCTACTCATCTGTCATATAGAAAATCTTCGGCTTGGTGTTCAAAACCTCTTTACAACCTAGCCTCTTCCTTTATTTTCTATTTTCTTATACCTTACTGTCTTCCCTCCCTGATCAAATAGTGTTCAATTCACTAATACTGGTCTTTTTGCTGCTTCTAGTACAGGGCATTCCATCTTCTAACTCTGGGTATCTTTAATGACCTTCCTGCTTGAAATTCTCTTTCTCCTAATATCTGCCTTCTGACTCCCTGACTAACTTCAAGTCCTAACTAAAGTTCCACCTTCTACAGAGAGCTTTTTCTAATGTCCTTTAATTCGAGCTTATATTCCCAGTGTCAGATATATAGTAATAAATACTTTTTATCCCTCCCTCTCTTTCTCTCTCTCCCTCCTTCCCTCCCTCCCTCTGTCTTAAAAAAATAAAAAAGAAGAAGGAAGGGATGTACCCTGATGAGGGAGGCTTGGGACCTGAGGCATGGGGAGAGAGAAAGGAGAGGATAAACCCCTTTTCCCACAAAGCAGGGTACAGGGGGGATAGCAGATGTAATAGTTTGGCTCAGAGAGAGGAAAGGGGGTTTGAAGACTTTCCCCCTTCTGCCTTTCCTCCTTAGCTAAAGCTGTTCTCCCCAATTCGCTCTTGTCCCTCTTGTACCACCTCCACTACTCGAGACTCAAAAGGTCTCCCCTTCATCCATTCACTAACACTCAACTTGGGGAACAGATAATTTTTTAATGTTAACCCAATCAGGTACTACAAAAGGAAATAACATGCAGGGAAGAATGGGAAAAGGAAAGTGGGAAAAGGGGGTCCATGTCTATATCTAAACCCCTTTCCTCCCTCCTTGAATTTGGCGGGGGGAACTCAGGCCTTGGCAGCCTGAGCCCCCTGAGAGAAAGTCAGGTTGACTCACACCTGGGCAACAGGAATTGAGGTAAAGTCTGCTCAGGTTTCTCTTCAGAAAGTCCCTTCAATTGGGAAGTGTTGGGGGGAAAGATTCCCAGTCACCAGCAGGAAAAATGGGTAACACTCAGGAGAAAGTCTTTATCCACCTTTTCTCTTCGAAGTCTCAAGACGGAGAGACACCCTCACTGCTCTCCAAGCCAAAGTCTTCTCTCCTCAGGATTCCACTCTTGGGGCCCTGCCCCTGTTGAGGTGATCAATTTCATATACTCTTCAGTCTGGCACTTTTTCTCTAGTGCCTGCCTCTATCACCCCTCCCCCCCCCATATATGCCAGTCGAAGTTCCCAATCCCAAATAAAGGATTTGCCACCCTCTGCAACCCTAAGGCTTGACTCCATCATCATCATCTTTGTTCCCCTCTCCAACCTGAAAAAGCAATTGCCAGGAAAATTTCTTCGTGAAGATTGTATAAAGTTTAGTACTCACATCTCATCAGTACCTTCTGAAATCTTCACCACTTTGATTGAGGGGTTGGACAGTGGAGCAAAAAAAACCAAAAACCCTTGCAAAGTCTCCATTTAAAAATATGTTAGAAGCCAAGTCAACCCTTCATTTCCTACCACCTATATTCTTTGGTCTTGATTTCACCTTTTCAGCTTGTATTTGTGTATGGACTTCTATGAGATTGTAAGCTTCTTTCCTTTTCTAATTTGCATCCCTAGTAATTAGCATAGTGCTTAGCTTACAGTTGGTATTAAATACATTTGTATTGTATTGTATTGCATTACATGATGTTGCACTCATTTTGTTGTGTGTAAGGTAGTGTGTTGCAAGGTAAGAGAGAGTCAGTCTGGAGAGTCAGAAGTGGAGCCATGAGAAAAGTGAATACAGAGATCCTGGGGACTTAATTAAATGTAGTTTCTAGATGGGCTGAAGCATCTCCAGGGCAAGAAGACTGTTGTGGATGGGGAAGGGGGAGAGGTGAAAAAGTCTAGACACTGACATTTATAAAGCACTATAAATGCGTTACATATATACTCTCGTTTAAACCTCACAATACTTCAAGGTAAGTACTACAGATATTATCACAATTTTACAGATGAGGAGATTGAGTTTCAGAGAAGTTATGATTTGCCTATATTAACACAACTAATAAATATTGTTGTTGCTTCGTTATAATCATGCCCAACTTTCTGTGACCACATTTGAGGTTTTTGTGGCAAAGATACTTGAGTGGTTTGCCATTACCTTCTCTAGTTCATTTTACAGATGATAAAACTGAGGCAAACAAGGGTAAATGACTTTCCTGAGAATCACATAATTAGTGTCTGAGGACAGATTTAAACTCTGGAAGATGTTTCTTCCTGACTCTAGGCTATTGTGCCACCTAGCTGCAAAGTGCTCCCACACTGGCCCATTGCTTTTATGATTCAGTTGTATCCAACTCTCTGTGACACTATTTGGGATTTTCTTGTCAAAGATACTGGAACAGTTTTCTATTTTCTCCTCCAGCTCATTTTACAGATGAGGAATGCAGGTAAATAGGGTTAAGTGATTTGCTCAGGGTCACATAGCTAGTAAGTATCTGAGGCTCTATTGATCTCATGAGGATGAATCTTCCCAACTCTAGACTGGTCAGGCATTCTATCCATTGTGCCACTTAACTGGCCAGAATAATAGATAACAATAAATCTTGGAGGTGGACTTAGAAGGCAAATCTTGATTCCAAGTCCAGCACTGAATCTACTATCCACAAGTACTCCAAAGTGATTTTTAAGTATCCTCATTTGACATAAGCAATATTAATTCCCCACATCCCTCAGCAGAAAAAAGAAAGAGAGCATCATGTAAGTTTCAAGATTTCCTTTTTTAAAAAATATTTTATTTGATCATTTCTAAGAATTATTCATTAAAGATAAAGATCATTTTCTTTTCTTCCCCCCCCCCACCCCCATAGCTGACGCGTGATTCCACTGGGTATCACATGTGTTCTTGATTTGAACCCATTGCCATGTTGCTAGTATTTGCATTAGAGTGTTCCTTTAGAGTCTCTCCTCTGTCATGTCCCCTCAACCACTGTAGTCAGGCAGTTGCTTTTCCTCGGTGTTTCTATTCCCACAGTTTGTCCTCTGCTTATGAATAGTGTTTTTTCTCCTAGATCCCTGCAGATTGTTCAGGGACATTACAACACCACTAATGGAGAAGTCCATTACGTTTGATTATACCACAGTGTATTAGTCTCTGTGTACAATGTTCTCCTGGTTCTGCTCCTCTCACTCTGCATCACTTCCTAGAGGTTGTTCTAGTCTCTGTGAAATTCCTCCACTTTATTATTCCTTTTAGCACAATTTGATGGGCATCCACTCATTTTCCAATTTTTGGCCACCACAAAGAGTGCAGCTATGAATATTCTTGTACAAGTCTTTTTCCCCATTATCTCTTTGGGGTACAGACCCAGCAGTGCTATGACTGGATCAAAGGGTAGATGTTCTTTTATCGCCCTTTGGGCATAGTTCCAAATTGCCCTCCAGAATGGTTGGATCAGTTCAAAAGTCCACCAGCAATGAATTAATGTCCCTACTTTGCCACATCCCCTCTAGCATTCATTACTTTCCTTTGCAGTTATGTTAGCCAATCTGCTAGGTGTGAGGTGATACCTCAGAGTTGTTTTGATTTGCATCTCTCTGATTATAAGAGATTTAGAACAATTCTTCATGTGCTTATTAATAGTTTTGATTTCTTTATCTGAGAACTGCCTATCCATGTCCCTTGCCCATTTATCAATTGGAAAATGGCTTGATTTTTTGTACAATTGATTTAGCTCTTTATAAATTTGAGTAATTAAAACTTTGTCAGAGATTTCTATGAAGATTTTTTCCCAATTTGTTGTTTCCCTTCTGATTTTAGTTACATTTGTTTTGTTTGTACAAAAGCTTTTAATTTGATGTAGTCGAAATTATTTATTTTACATGTTGTGATTCTTTCTATATCTTGCTTGGTTTTAAAGTCTTTCCCTTCCCAAAGGTCTGACATGTATACTATTCTGTGTTTACCCAATTTACTTATGGTTTCCTTTTTTATGTTTAAGTCATTCACCCATTTTGAATTTATCTTGGTGTAGGGTGTGAGGTGTTGATCAATTCCTAATCTCTCCCACACTGTCTTCCAGTTTTCCCAGCAGTTTTTATCGAATAGTGGATTTTTGTCCCAAAAGCTGGGGTCTTTGGGTTTGTCATAGACTGTCTTGCTGAGGTCTATTCCACTGATCCCCCTTTCTGTCTCTTAGCCAGTACCAAATTGTTTTGATGACTGGTGCTTTGTAATATAGTTTGAGGTCTGGGACTGCAAGGCCCCCATCATTTGTGTTTTTTTTTTCATTATTTCCCTGGATATCCTTGATCCTTTGTTCTTCCAAATGAACTTTGTTATGGTTTTTTCTAAATCAGTGAAGAAGTATTTTGGTAGTTCAATGGGTATGGCACCAAATAGATAAATAAGTTTGGGTAGGATGTTCATTTTTACTATATTGGCTCATCCTATCCATGAGCAGTTAATGTTTTTCCAATTGCTCAAGGCTAGTTTTAGTTGTGAGGAGAGTGTTTTGTAGTTGTGTTCATATAGTTCCTGTGTTTGTCTCGGGAGATAGATTCCTAGGTATTTTATTTTGTCTAAGGTGATTTTGAATGGGATTTCTCTTTCTAGTTTTTGCTGCTGAGCTGTGTTGGACATATATAGAAATGCTGATGACTTATGTGGGTTTATTTTGTATCCTGCAACTTTGCTAAAGTTGTTGGTTATTTCAATTAGCTTTTTGGTTGAATCTCTACGATTCTTTAAGTAGACCATCATGTCATCTGCAAAGAGTGATAACTTGGTCTCCTCCTTGCCTATTTTGATGCCTTCAATTTCTTTTTCTTCTCTAATTGCTACTGCTAGTGTTTCTAGTACAATGTCAAATAGTAGAGGTGATAATGGGCATCCTTGTTTCACTCCTGTTCTTATTGGGAATGCATCTAGTTTATCCCCATTGCAGATGATATTAGTTGAGGGTTTTAGATATATACTGTTTATTATATTTAAGAATGATCCTTCTATTCCTATGCTTTCTAGTGTTTTTAATAGGAATGGATGAATTTTATCAAAGGCTTTTTCTGCGTGTATTGAGATGATCATGTGGTTCTTGTTGGTTTGCTTGTTGATGTGGTCAATTATGTGGATGGTTTTTCTTATATTGAACCAGCCCTGCATCCCTGGTATAAATCCTACTTGATCATGGTGGATGACCCTTCTGATCACTTGCTGGAGTCTTTTTGCTAGTATCCTATTTAAGATTTTTGCATCTATATTCATTAGGGAGATTGGTCTATAATTTTCTTTCTCTGTTTTTGACCTGCCTGGTTTTGGAATCAGTACCATGTTTGTGTCATAAAAGGAGTTTGGTAGAACTCCCTCTTTGCTTATTATGTCAAATAGTTTGTATAGTATTGGGATTAACTGTTCCCTCTGAATGTTTCATAGAATTCACTTATGAATCCATCGGGCCCTGGGGATTTTTTCTTAGGGAGTTCTTTGATGGCCTGTTGGATTTCATTTTCTGATATGGGATTATTTAAGAATTATATTTCTTCTTCTGTTAGTCAGGGCAGTTTGCATTTTTGTATATATTCATCCATATCACATAAATTGGTGTATTGATTGCCATATAATTGGGCAAAGTAATTTATAATGATTGCCTTAATTTCCTATTCATCGGAGGTGATGTCCCCCTTTTCATCTTTGATGCTGTTAATTTGCTTTTCTTCTTTCCTTTTTTAAATTAGGTTGACCAATACTTTGTCTATTTTGTTTGTTTTTTTCAAAGGACCAGCTTCTTGTCTTATTTATTAAATCAATAGTTCCATCACTTTTGATTTTATTAATGTCTCCTTTCATTTTTAGGATTTCTAGTTTGGTTTTCTGCTGGGGGTTTTTAATTTGATCACTTTCAAGTTTTTTTATTTGCATTTCCAATTGATTGATCTCTGCTCTCCCTAGTTTGTTAATATATGCACTGAGCGATATGAATTTACCTCTGATTACTGCTTTGGCTGAATCCCAAAAGGTTTGAAAGGATGTCTCACCATTGTCATTTTCCTCGATGAAATTATAAATTGTTTCTATGATTTCTTCTCTAACTAAACAATTTTGGAGTATCATATTGTTTAATTTCCAATTTGTTTTTGATTTGGTTTTCCATGTACCATTACTGATCATTATTTTTATTGCCTTGTGATCTGAAAAGGCTGCATTTATTTTTTCTGCTTTTCTGCATTTGTATGCCATCTTTCTGTGACCTAGTGTATGGTCAATCTTTGTGAATGTGCCATGTGGTTCTGAGAAGAAGGTGTATTCTTTTTTGTACCTGTTTATTTTTCTCCATATGTCTATTAATTCTAATTTTTCTAAGATTTCATTCACTTCTTTTACCTCTTTCTTATTTATTTTTTGATTTATCAAAATTTGATAATGGTTGGTTCAAGTCTCCCACTAATATGGTTTTACTGTCTATTTCTTCCTTCAATTCTCCTAATTTTTCCATTAGAAATTTGGGTGCTATATTATTTGGTCCATACATGTTGATTAGTGATATTTCCTCATTATCTAAAGTCCCTTTTAACAAAATATAATTACCTTCCCTATACCTTTTGATCAGGTCTATTTTTGCTTTGGCTTTATCAGATATCATGATTGCCACTCTTGCCTTCTTTCTGTCAGTTGATGCCCAGAAGGTCTTACTCCATCCTTTAATTCTGACCTTGTGGGTGTCTACTCGCCTCATGTGTGTTTCTTGAAGACAACATATGGTAGGGTTTGGGATTCTAATCCATTCTGCTATTCATCTACGTTTTATGGGTGAGTTCATCCCATTCACTTTCAAAGTTATGATTGTCACTTGTGGACTCCCTGGCATTTTGATATCCTTCCCTAATTCTAACCTTTCTTATCCAGCTCTACTTTTTAATTCAGTGATTTACTTTAAATCAGTCCCCCCTGTCCCCTCCCTTGATATGTTACCATTTCTTGTCCCTCCCTTTTTTTTCCTCCCCCTCGCCCTCTTCTTCCCTCCATTATTTGTGTTCCCTCCCCTCTACCCCCCTTGCTTTTCCCTCCTCCCTACCCTTGTTGGGGAAGATAGAATTCAAGATCCCAATGGATCTGGATGTTCTTCCCTCTCAGAGTTGATTTCCCTGAGAGTAAGGTTTAAGTAAAAAGTCTCTTCCTCTCTTTCTTATAGGAGTTTTCTTCCCCTCCCATTCCCGTGTGAATCTTTGTGTGAAAAAGATTATTCTATTTGGTTTTTCTTTTCCTCCTATTTACATATTATGTTTTCCCCACATGTTAATATACATAGATTGATATAAATGTAGTCCTTATAGAAGAGAGTTTGAGTAAAAGAAAAAGATAACATTTTTCTCCTTTTCACTTTCCTTCATATTTACCTTTTCAGGTATTCCATGCTCTTTGTTTTTCGATATCGAACTTTCCACAGAGCTCTGGTCTTTTCTTTGCAAAAACTTGGAAGTCTATTTTGTTGAATGCCCATACTTTCCCTTGGAAGTATATAGTCAGTTTTGATGGATAGCTGATTCTTGGTGAAGGCCCAGCTCTCTTGCCTTTCTGAAAATCATGTTCCATGCCTTATGGTCATTCAGAGTGGAACTTGCAAGGTCTTGTGTGACCCTGATTCGCATTCCTTTATATCTAAATTGTCTTTTTCTGGCTTCTTGTAAGATTTTTCTTTTGCTTGAAAGCTTTGGAATTTGGCAATTACATTCCTGGGAGTTGTCTTTTGGGGATTTAGTGTAGAGGGTGTTCTGTGAACTCTTTCACTATCTGTATTGCCCTCTTGTTCTAGGATCTCTGGGCAATTTTCTTTGATTATATCTTGTATTACGATGTTGAGTTTGCTGTTTATTTCTGTCTTTTCTGGTAGTCCAACTATTCTTAAATTGCCTCTTCTCCCTCTGTTTTCCAAGTCTATGACCTTGTCAGTGAGATATTTTATGTTCTCTTCTAATTTCTTGGTCTTTTGGCTTTGCTTTATTAATTCTTGCTCGTCTTCTAGTTGCCTAATTCTGACCTTTAAAGTCTGGTTTTCCTTTTCAGTTTGGTCAAACCGGTTTTGTAGATGCGTGAATTTCTTTTGCATTATTTTCCACTTTTCCTCCCAGAAAGCTTCCATGTTTTTGATCATTTCCAATTCAAATTCTTCATGGGATTGTGGAGAGTTTCCATTTCCTCTGAGAGGTTTCTGGAGCTTTTGCTTGTGTTTCCTCTTCTATCTCCTCTGTATTTTGTATTTTTGCTCCATTAAATGTGTCCAAAGTTGCCCCCTTCTTCTTGTTTTTCTTGGAGTTTTGAGACTTTTGTGGTTCTGTGCTGTTTGCCATCTCTATCTGAGTGGGGAGGTCTAGCTTTTCTTATCTCTGTCTGGTGTTCAGAGGCTTTACCCCTAGGCAAATTGTCCGTTCTATGCAGTTGTTGTTCTGTTTTCCCGGCGAAGCCAGGAATTGCTGATGTTTCGGTGTTACTGCCCTCCTCAGTTCCCTTCTGATGCTTCTCCGTTGTCTTACTTCCACGCTCTGATCCTGGCTTGGCACTCTCCGCGAGGTGTTTCTATGCCTTTGCTGGTCAGAAGACCCTGAACTCTGAGGGGTAGGTGGGGGGGGGCATGGTTTCCTGGAGCTCCGAGCGCTCCTGATAGGACTAACTTCTGCTGGGTTGAACTGAGTATGCCCTGAGGCAGAGACCTTCTGTGAGACTTGGATGGAAGGATTCAGCCAGGGGGCTACAGGCTCCCCTTGTCTCTTTCTGTTTCCCTGCTGTCTGAGTTGGGTGCCCCCCGCGATTGAGTCAGGTTGTTTTCAGGAAGAGGCCTTCAGAATAGCCGGCCCTGAGGCCCTGAGGTTTCCTCTGCTGCCTTGGACTTAGCACTCTGGCTTGGGGGGGATAGATCCTGGGACCTTCCTTCTGCCTACCCCTTACGTCCAAGTGATCTCACCTTCTGGCTTTTTTTTGGGGGGGGCGTACATTTTGATCCAGGTCTAGGAGGAGGGTTCCTGGGGTCTATCCTGTTGTTTGTTTTGAATTTTGGTGCCCTAGGAGCATATAGTTTGAGATCGGTAAGGAAGGGTTTCGGGAGATCTGAACTTTAGCTTTCTCTAAGCCACCATCTTGACCGGAAGTCCAAGTTTCAAGATTTCTAATGAATGTTTGTGCTTCTGGTGCCTTGTTTTGTTTCCTATTTTTCTATAAAATTCAGTGGAAAAGATTCCCAATACAGAACATCAACTGCATACCTTTACTAGTGTCATTTATTCCATTTCTTTCTCACTGACAGAAAAGGAAACAAACTTTCCAGTAAACTGGAGGAAATTCTTGATTGGTCACCTGAATTTACCTTATCCTCATTTATAGCTTCTAAGTATGTGCCCAAAATGAAGTTGCTACAATTAATTAATCAGCAGGACTCCTTTTCTGCCATCCAAGAACCACTCAGAATATATTTGATTGAATTTCTTGGCTTCTAAGAGAAAAATAGGCCATTTACTTTGGCTCAGTCAGTTGAATGTTCAATGGAGGAAGCCATCAGGATCCAGGTCTTAGACCAAATTGTTCTTTCTTTAACTTTTCTACTGTTCAAATAAATACTTATATGGAGACTTCCTGCAGTCTGTGAATGTTGTGATAGACCACACTTTTTTTCTCTTCCACATGAATCTGGAATTTTTCTCAGCTTTGGCAACTAAAAATTTTGGCTTTGCATTTCTGCTGATGGGAAAATGACCATAAAGGGAGTTAATAAGCATGGAAAACAAATAGAAGCATAATAAATCTTTGGTCATTGGTGATGAGACTGGTGAGAAGGATTTTTTGGTTTCTTTCTTTTAGAAAACTATCTACTATTCTGCCTCTTCATCCTTTTCTCACTCCCCTTTATTCATTCTACATTTCTGCTAAATTGATCTATTCTCTACTTCCTCCTGTCAGAATAAGTTCAATTTACATGCAACATCCTATAGGAAACCTTTCCTAGTTCTCATTTAGCGATGTGACATTCCTCCAATTCTCACCAAATTCTTTAGTGATATTCTTGTCCAATCATTTTTGTCTGACACCTTCTATCTCCTCACACAACCTTCACCTTAGTTTGGATCTTTCTTACTTCTAACTTGTGATTTATAATGTGCTCCTTATTGATTGCCCTGACTCATCAGTTCGTACTTTTTTCCATTCTTCACATAGCTGACAATGTTATTTGTCTCAAATGGGCGTCTGATTATGTTATTCCCAAACTTCAGCACAATGAACATCAGTGACTCCTTACTGACTCTAAGATATAAAAATCCTCTTTTGTTTTTTAATTCCCTTCAGTAACCTGGTCCAACCCATCTTTCTCACCTCAATATACTTCACTTTCTATCCTCTTTGTTCCAGTTTCCCTGGCCTTTTCATTATTCCCCACAATCTATTTCTCATCTCTATCCCTGTGCCTGAATGTGCTTCCTTTTTAACTCTCCTTAAAGAATTTCTCTTTTTCTTCAGGAAGCAACTTAATCACTATTCTCTACATTAAATCTTTCCTGATATCTTTTATTTAATCTATTTGTTTTTATTTTATATTTTCTGCATTTATTTATATAAACATTTAGTTTCCCCAAAAGAGTGAAGAATATTTTTTCACATTTATCTCTGAATTCCTACCACCTAGCCCAATGCCTGACACATAGTTGTTGCTATTCAATTGTTTTCAGTTGTGCCTGACTCCTCAGGACTCCATTTGGTGTTTTCTTGGCAAAGAGACAGGAATGGTTTGCAATTTCCTTTTCTAGATCATTTTTCAGATAAGAAAAATAAGGATTTAGCCACTAGCCCAAGGTCTCAAAACCATTAAGTATCTGGGACCAGATTTGAATTCAGGTCTTCCTTACTCCAAGTCTGGTGCTCAAACTTCTATATCACTTAGCTGCCCATGGCACATAGTATATATCTCAATAAATGCTTATTGAATGATTTATTGATTTACATTGTTAAGTGATAATTCAAATATATTATAATATAATTTTATAAATTTTCACTATTTACATTGATGGAAGTCATTTCCTCACTAGACTGAAAATTCTTGTGGTTTATTTAATATATCTCTCCAAGCTCTTAGCACAGTGCTCAATACAAAGTATGTATTTAAGTAATGTTTGTCATAGCCCATTGTACTGCACTTTATAGTGTTTCATTGTTTTGATGGCATCTTGAGCACTGATCCAATGAATAGATAGTTCTCTTAAAACACTGGTCCCCTGTTATCCTAGATCCACTTAACTCTCTTAAGTTTCCTTATATGTAAAATGAGCTGAAGAATGAACTGGCAAGCCACTCTAGTCTCTTTGCCAAGAAAACCCCAAACAGGGTTCATAAAGGCCTCACTTGACCTTGGTATTTGGTGATTTTCTTTGTTTCTTCTTTCTTTATTCTTTATTCCTCTCTTCCTCTGTCCCTCCTTCTCTCTGTCTCTCTGTCTCTGTCTCTGTCTCTCTCTGTCTCTGTCTCTGTCTCTGTCTCTGTCTGTCTGTCTATCTGTCTGTCTATCTGTCTGTCTGTCTGTCTGTCTGTCTGTTTGTCTGTCTGTCTGTCTGTCTGTCTGTCTGTCTGTCTGTCTGTCTGTCTCTCTCTTTCTCTCTCTCTCTCCCCCTCCAACAATTTCCAGCTCTTTTTCCCCCCAAAGAAATCACTATCATCAATACCTATTAAATGCTCAGGGGGTTTTTAATCCCCCACTGAGCTAGGAAACTGCATGAAGCCAGTGGGAGATTAAAAGAACTGAAAGAAGATATATTTCCTGGTAATATCAATCCTATTAGAAGCCTGTTTAAAACCCAGAGCAGTAGGTTTCTGAAAAATGATTTAGGTTTAGAAGTACAGCAGTGGTCCATGATCCTCAATAACAATAGGTCAACAAGTCAAGTTAACAAGCAAATAATAACAATGGTGATAATTGTAGCATTTACATATTCCTTTCAAAATATGTTTTATATATAAATTCACAAGATACTTTATATAAATTACCATATTTAATCTCTAGGAGAGCAGGATTTAGCTGTTTTTTGGAGAAAGAGGGTCCATTTTTATGGGAGTAACTCAGCCTACAAGCTCCTATTTGACTTTGCAAAATAAGACCTTTGTGGGAGAAAGAGCAGTGCTACTTTACATGAGACACCAGAAATGGGAAAGTGGTCTGTTATCAGATACCACTAGTAAATTATTCATTCATGCCAGAAATGAAAGTATCTATGCTGTCATGTTTTAAATGACAGGATAAAGATGAAGTCAGAGGGTACCTGTAATCTAGCAAAACTGGCACAGCTATTACCATTCTGTATAAAGAAAAGCAAGAAGGGTAAGGAGAAATTAATGATTGCTTGATTATCTCTTCTCTGCTGTTTTTTGAGGCAGAAAATGGCACCCACTATAAATCAGAGATCTCTAGTCAATCCCATCTGATCAAATGGTTTATGGGGTTGGCTGGATGTGGGGATTGATAGCACTAGTAGGTTTGAAAATGAACAATGGAGTGAGGTTTTGTGACTCTAACTGAAAGGATTGTCAGAGCCATTACCGGAAAAGGAAAGTAAAAATTAACGCCTATTTATACCCCTTTCTGAAAATCTATTCAGTCTTTAAGTTGCTTATAGCCTCTATAAGCCATACACACATATATGTATACACACACACACACACACACACACACACACATATATATATATATATATAATTGTAAATATACATATATTTTCACCATTCCATTGCTGAATCTCAAGTCAGAATACATTAAATAGCCCTTTATCATTCCCTAATATTATATGATGTAACCCCCAGTAGTGACAGGCCCCAGGAAAATCAAAGCCATGGTCTGGCCAGAATCACTCCTCACAGGAAGCTCCAAAACTTCTCCCTGATACACTTGGTAAATGACTGGCTGTTCTGAATGAGCTCACTGAAGCAAACATTTCCCTGAGAATCTGGTCTAGATGTTTACATATTTACCTTTGATTTGTTATTCTATAGAAAACACTGCTTACAGCCCCTAAATCTAATATCTAAATCCATTGTCTCCATCTTGTAAATCATTACTAACCACTATCCACTATTAGGCTTACCTAATCCCTTTACATATACCTCATTTACGCTATAAATTGTAGACTCCAACCCATTGAACTTTGTCACTGCTCTAAGAGACTGTCTGTGTGGTTCTTAGTCAGTACGACCCTCCTGTAAGCCCAGGACACATCCCTTGCACCCTGGTTGGGGAGAGCCATGAAAAGTTTCCAGAGCCAGCCTCTGACAATATAGTATTATACATAGCAAGAAATGCTGAAAAATGTGCTTCTTTTGGCATCATCAAGTGTCAAAAAATAAAATGCAGTGAATAAACACTTTAAGGATATCATTGATTATACCATATTATTCATCAAATGTTAGGACTATATATAGCTGCTTATAGAAATAGTTTTACACACACACACAAACCAATCTGCTGCTATTGTCAAGTTTACTTTTTTATCCTTTCTGAAGGTGGACATGTTTTTTTTTTGACCTCTGTGTCCTCTAGCCCAATTCTTGGCACATTATAGCCTTTTATTGCTTAGTGAATTTGGAGATATCACTGTTTAAATTTTTTCTGAAAAAAATCCGGGCCTTTAAGTACTTTTACCCTTTGGATTCCAAGCAAACTTTCTGCAGGAATACTCAGGATCTGTGACATGACATTTCAGCTCTGTTCTTCAAAACCAGAATGAGACAGTCAAGTGAAGGATGGCACATCAATGTCAGTTCTTTATCAGAATGATTCTTTAATTATCACCCCCAAAGGACATGGGATGGAACCAAATACACAATGATGACATCAACAACATTCCCACCATCACCATTATCCTCATAACAACTAGCATTCTATAGCACTTTAAGGTTGGCAAAGTTCTCTAAATGGGTAATCTCATTTAGTCTATTTAGCAGTCACAGGAAGTGGGTGCTATTATTATCCCCATTTAACAAGTGAGGAGATTGAGAATGAGAATAGTCATGTGACTTGTTGAGGTTCACACAGTCAGTAACTCTCTGAGGCAGGATATGAACTCAAGTTTTCCTGATTCCTCTCTCCACTGTACCATCTAGACTAGAAATCTTAATCATTATCTCTGAAGCCTAGGAAGAGTATATTTGGAAACATTTTTTCCCTTTCTTTTTTGTTTCATAGAGAGAAACTGGAAGCAGTGTGCATCTGCAAGGAGAAAGATTTCAATTCATTTTAAGTTGCTATTGAGCTGGCCCATGTCACATGTATCTGTGAGATTATTGGTAAATCACTCTGTACTCTGGGTCAAGTTTTTTTCAAACTATCTTGATGGTAAAGCACTATCAACAAGAAATGTTTATTTCTAAATTATATGAAGGTACTAATAGGCTACAGTATGCAAATGCATGAAATAGAAAAAATAAGATAAAGAGTGGAAAATGTTTAAAATAATTTATTAGTGCTATAAAACATTTTAATTAGTATTAAAATATTAATATTAGTAACATACTCTCTTCATTCTGAGAAATCAATGCTTTTGCTATTCTATACTATACTTGATTTTTGGAATTTCCAATATTTTCTGCCCTGGGTGTTTAAAAATTCTTATTGCTTTACCTAAATTCTCAATAATTTACCTTTGTCACCATTTCTTCAAATGTGTTTAAAATACCTCTTAATCATTAAAGATTATGAGTATAATAAATTAAAAAAATTCTGTCAAAAGAGGAATTTGAAAGATTTCATTCAATTGGGCATGACTCCTTGACAGATGTTGTGCAGTTTATGTACAAATAAGAATATTTTAATTTTAATTTTTATATTTGTATATTGAAGCTGTCAATACAATGGTACAAAAATCCCCAAGTACAATGCATATGATAATATTGTAATAAATTTTGATCAATAACAAAAATATAATTTCTGCTTTAATTTTCTTAAATTATGTTATTAATATTTAATGCAAAGTTCTTAGTATCTTAATTTTGAGAAAAATAATTATTATAACCAAGGTTCTAAAAAAAGAGAATCTATAAAATGAAGACAGTATCATCATTACATTTTTGTGTTTATTTGTGTTGCTAATACAAGAACATCAAAAAAGAATAGTTCTAATTTGAATATAAGATAAGGCACAACAACAGGGTATTTACGAAGAACCTTTCCTTAAGCTGGCTGTGCCCAAACACAGTTACAATCTTTGAAAGGGGACAGCTGGGTAGCTCAGTGGATTAAGAGCCAGGGCTAGAGAAGGGAGGCCCTGGGTTCAAATTTGGCCTCAGACACTTCCCAGCTTGTCCTTGGGCAAGTCACTTGACCCCCATTGCCTAGCCCTTACCACTCTTCTGCCTTGGAACCAATACCCAGTATTGATTCAAAGATGGAAGGTGAGGGTTTAAAAAATGTTTTATTCACAATATTTTATCTTTTGACACATGATATTGCAAAAAGAGGCACATTTTCAGTTTTTCTGGTAATGTACATTATTTGGAAATGATAGAGGACTATTCAATGTGCTTTAACTTCTGGGATTGAGCAATCAAATGGTGGAAACATTTTCTGAAAATGATGGTATGGATCTTCTTGAGTGGCTATGTGAGCCATCCATCATACTGTGATATAAACTAAACCCATGACCTCAGTATTTGATATAGATTGCATATTACAAGGAGGATTATAAAGCAAGTGATTTTGTGAACTACAACTAGGATACAAATATTGATAGTAATTTTGGCTCACTCATATCCAGTGTTTAAATTCACAATACATCTCAAAAAACAAATGATATAAGTTAATTATGCTAAATCTTAATTAATATACCAGTATGCTTCACATGTCATGAGTTTTGCAATTTGTATATGATCAAATGGTTTAATGAACTCTTTCCCCTGTCAAATTTGCTGAGGACTTTGAATTCCCAGGGGGTAGTAGCCCTGCCCTCAGGAAAACCTTTCTAAAGATCCTTCCCAATTTTTTGCCTCTTTCTGACTTGGACTCATCATGTAAATTGTTTATGAAGGGGCTCTAGAGGCATTAAATTCAGTCACCTCATTCTCTGGAAGACAAAACTGAGGCCCTGAGAAGTGACTTGCTCAGGGTCACATAACTAATGTCTGAGACAGAATTTAAACTCGGATCTTCCTAATGGATTTTTAATGCTCTATCTGTAATGGCATCTCTCCGTCTCACCATCTGAGTATCTCAAGGACTGCCCCCTTTCTGGGATTTCTCAAGAATTTCCAGGGGCTTTTTAGGTAGCAATTGTACTTTAGTTGGCATAGAACTTTTGCATTTGTCTATTTAGCAGAATAAACAGATAAAGTAAATTCTATGTAGCTCTCCCCTGCACCAAGATTGAAATGTAATGTTGAAAATTAATTATATGAAATATGAATTTTTTTCTATGTGATCAATTAAGGTATTCATTAGCTTCAATGCTTAAAGACTGAATGTAGGGGCCAGGTAGGTGGCTCAGTGGATTGAGAACCAGGCCTAGAGATGGGAAGTCCTGGGTTCAAATCTGGCCTCAGACTTCCTAGTTCTGTGGCTCTGGGCAAGTCACTTATCTGCCATAGCTTAGCCCTTACAGCTCTTCTGCCTTGTAATCATTACATAGGATTGATTCTAAGATGGAAGCTAAGGTCCTAAAAAAGATTGATTGTGCAGAGTGGAGTGTTGCCTCTTCATTATTTTTCTTCTAATTCATTTCTCCACTCAGGGGCCATAGCAATGTTCTTCTGCTGATCAAAAATCTTTATTAGCACTCTATTACCCACTGATTAAAAATCAAACTCTTCAGTTGTTTCCAAGGCAGAAGAGTGGTAAGGGCTAGGCAATGGGGGTTAAGTGGCTTGCCCAGGGTTACATAGTCAGGAAGTGTCTGAGGCCAGATTTGAACCTAGGGCCTCACATCTCTAGGCCTGGCTCTCAATCCACTGAGACACCTACCTGCTCCTAAACTTTTCATTTGGAATTCAAGGAACTGCTGAATTTGTAGCTACTTTATCATTCTTTTCCTATATCTCATATATATGTATCTGTATACATATATATACATATATATTTTGAAAGGTCATCATAGGATCTCTGTTCTACTTTTCTTAAATCTTTTAATTATATTTTTCTTGTGTAGATTACATGTAGGTACAATTTTTAATAATTGCTTTTTGACATTTTGAAATCCATGTTCTGTCTCCCTTTCTTTTTCCTCTCCCCTCTCTAAGATTGCAGGTAATATGATATAGATTGTACATGTGCTATCATGCAATGCATATTTCCATGCTCATTCTGTTGTGAAGGAAGGCAGATCATTATACAAGAAAAAAATCATGAAGAAAATAAAGTGAAAATTGTACCTTCAATCTGCATTCAAATTCCATCAGTTTCTTCTGTAGCTCTATTTTCTTCTCTTTCCATTTTCCCTCATAAAATTTATGCTACTGCCAAATTAGAATACTCTACCCACCTTCCCATTTTCATTTCCTTCTTCACAATATTCCCTAGGCTCATAATGTCTTTCTCCTCTTTCATTACCTGGAGAATTTCTACCTGTCCTTCAAAGCCCAATTTATGTGCCACCTTGCTCATGAATCCTTCCAACTTGAAAATATTCTTTTCACTATCAAACTTCCCCATATAACTCTCTAATCTGAACTGATATGTTATTTTAAATTGTGACATTTTGAATAATGGCATCCCCCATTACACAATAAAATATAGTCCAGCAGAGTCTTTTTTAAATCTAGTAGACCATAACTTGACACAATGTACTTCATGCAGCAAGGTCAGGGGTAGCAGTTGGATTTCTGATTCTATTGGTGTAGTGAGTTCTAGGTGAGGCACTCTCTCAATCAGTGCAGGTCCAGACCTTCTTTGCATCTGATATTCTTAGAGAGTTGCACTAAACAGCCTAGAGGTTAAGTTACTTCTTTTTTCACATAGTTCACATAGAGGAAAGAATCTATGGTCCTGCTTCGAAAGCTAGCTCTTTTTTATGCTATATCTTCCTGTCTCACACAGTAGAAACTTTATAGATGTTAGCTGAATTAAATGAGGCTTAAGAATAGGATAAGTGAATGAACCTGGCATTTTATTAATGTAGTATGTCTAAGGATCACCGTAACAGCATCTTGACAAAAGGCATTTTTCCCCTTGTGTCAATTTGATAACATTTTTGTGAATGATATCTCAAATTTTTCTTATTACAGTCTTATCTGACATGTTCAGTTTGGTAATAAAAAGTTAGAGATCAAACTGATTTTTGTCCCATGGTAATAATTCTCAACTAAAATGAATTTCTGAAAAGTTAAATTTTCATTCACATACTGATAATTTTTCTTTCAAACTTTCTGGTTATGCAAAGGTTAGAGATTTATTCTTATGATTCCCAAATCTACCAAATTAGATTTATTTGCATAAATAAGACCACTAGCAGATCTTTCCTTTCTTGCCCTCCTTTGGTTGCAGATGTAGCTTACTTCTACAAAGAAAGTAGTAAAATTTATCCTGTGGGACCTATAGAAAAAGACTTTAGAAAACCTTATGATAGCCTTTTCACTATAGGCTCTTTGATAAGAACACAGGTTTAAATAATGCCCAATTATTTTTCTTTAATTTTTAGAGGAAATAAAAATTCATTCACCCTATCCTTCAATTGTTCATAGTCCTCAGAGAAGCTTCTGATATTGCTGAAAATAATCCCTAAACTGACCAAGTACAAGAGTGTGTATGCTAATGTGAGGAAGTCACATTACAATGATTGGGCATTGAAATACAAAAGTACCCAGTGGCAGACAAAGTCCTGTAACTGTGATCATTTTTTTTTGTAGCTTAACACTATTATTTGTCCTATGCTAAACTATTGCAACCTGAGCTATGTGTCTCAATTTTTTCTATTAATTGATATATACTTATATTCTAATCTGAAACCTACATCAGATTCCATCTCTGACTTTTCATTTTGCCAATGCCTCTTTCTAATTCTTGATCTAAGCTAGTTCAAACTACTTTAGACCTCATCCTGGGTAAGGCCTTCTTGATTATTATTATTGAGTTATTTCAATTTTCTCTGATTTTGTGTGACCTCATTTTGAGGTTTCTTGGCAAAGATACTGGAGCAATTTGCCATTTTTTCCCCTTCCAGCTCATTGTACAGATGAGGAACTGAAGCAAACAGGGTTAAAAGACTTACCCAAGGTCATATAGCTAGTATGTATCTGAGGCCAGATTTGAATTCATGAAAATGACACTTCCCAATTACCTCCCTATTAACTCCTCATTGTTAACCAAACTGGTAAAGCTTCAATCTGTATAATGCATCCCATGCACTTAAAAGGATTTTGATGTTTTGTACTCTTACCCTGGCATTGCTTAGAAATACTTCAGAGAACTTATTGAAGGAACTGAGAATATTTCACAGTGGAAGAGAGGAAGATTTCATGGTGATTGTGATTGTTGGAATGATAATTGGAATCTTTTATTTTTAGTTTAAAACTTTCTTTTTATTATTCAGAGTAAGCATCAGCAAGTATGACCACAAATATATAGAAAAGAGTATTAAATAGACTGTTTATGATACTGTGAAATGTAATATAATTTTAAGAAAATATTAAATTTGATATAGTAATAACAAAACTGCCTCCTAAAAAAAAGATTTTTTTTACTTTCTTCTGTGATTTTTAATGTTTTATTGAAGCTTATTTATTCTTTTTAAAATACTTCTTTATGTTTTCTTTATTATAAATTTATTAAAAATATCAGAAAATATGAGCAATTCCACATTCAAAGGATAGAATAAGAATTCTTAATCTCTATTATGTAGAGCTTATTTTAAAGTATATTTTAAATCTAACATCTCAATTCTATTATTGCCCAAATTGTTTGTATCCTCTCCTGAACTTCTTTCCATTATTTTCTTTATATTTTTAAAGTGTTTTATTGATTTTAGTGGGACATCATAATTACAATCCCTTCATTCATCGATTGTCAGCAAGCATTTATTAAGTGCAAAGTAGATGCCAAGCATTATGATCATTCTCATACATAACTCTCTTCCCCTCCCATCTAGCACATCCTTGTTTGCAACAAATTTTTTGTTGAGTCATTTTCAGTTGTTTCAGACTCTTCATATTGGGGTTTGCTTGACAAAGATACAGGAGTGGTTTGTTATTCCCTCCTCTAGCTCATTTTACAGATGAGAAAACAGAGAAATAGGGTTAAGGAAATTGCCCTTGTCCACTCAATGAATAGGTGTTTAGGTCTTCCTGACTACAGGCCTGGCATTATATCTTCTGTTCCATCTAGCTGCCCCAACAGAGAAATATACTTAAGCAATTAAGAAATGCACCTTCAGACATGATCAATACGTGGATTTGTTCATGGCTCTAGTCAAGTACTTGAGTATGATAATTAAATGCGAGAATTGGATTAAACAAGCTTAACTATAGCAATGTACAAATCTACATGATGGTCATTTTTGAAAGTGCATGTCTTATTCTACATTTTTAGTCCATTCACACATCTACTCCATCACTGCCAGGAGATGGGAAACATAATTTTTCATCATTTTTCTGGAGTCATAATCACTCATTGCATTGACCAGAGTTCTCAGGTCTTTAAAGTTGTTTTACTTTAATTATTGTAGACATTGTAGAAATTATTTTCTTGTCTCTTTTCACTACATTCTGAATCAGTTCATACAAATCTTTCCAGTTTTCTTTGTTTCTGTCCTTTATGTCATTTCTTATAACTAAACGACATTTTATTGACTTCTTATTCCATAATGTATTTGACCATTCCTGACTTAATTGGAAACCTCTTTTGTTTCCAGTTCTTTGTTAAAATGAAAAGTTCTGCTGTGAATATTTTTTCATATATGGGTTCTTTCCCACTCTATTTGACATATTTGTGATAGAAATCTTTATGTAGTTGAAGGGCTAGCAGGTAGAAAATGGATCAGATTTTATTCTAATTTATCCCCAAAAGAAGAACTGGAGACAATTGTTAGGAGTTACAGGCTGGATACTTATGGCTGGTTATAAGGAAGTTCTTTATAATTAAAAATATTCTAATGTAGAATGGATGGCCTCAGTAGCTAAGGTTTTCCTCAGGAGAGGTTCTCCAGTGAATATTGGAGGACTGGTTTGTAGAGATCTTGTAGATGGGATTCTTTTTTCATGTTCTATTTGTCCTGGATGAGTTCTGAGTTCCCTTGCAATTCTGAGTCTTTCTGTGACTTCAGTAATGGAGGAATAACAATAAGGCATTGTCAATTGAAAGGCTCCAAAGCACTTCAACACCACCCACACCCACACATATTTAATAGAGTACACCATTGTAAAGGGAAGAGACAAGATTTGAGTGATGAAGGCAGTGTGTAGCACAGTGATGGATTGATATTGTATATATGTACATATACACATATGTATATACATACATATGTGTGTGATATGCAAGACATATGTACATATATGCATACAATACATACATTTATACATACTATATATTTACACATATATGTATGTATATATATAGTCCTTTGAATACAAGAAATCAGTAATGAATGAGGTATAATAACCTTAAAATTATTCTTATAACATCGATTTCTTTAACCTTCTCATAGCACTTGGTTTCTAATACTCCTCGGCACTAATCAAATTACACCTTACATTATACTTATTTCTGTTTCTGTCCTAGTTTGTGAGACAGGAAAGAGGCGATATAGTATAGTTGAAAAAGCAAGAGATAGCTAAGTGTGTACCTAAAATTCTTGGTTCTGAACTCAACAGATCTCTTATGCTTAGGAGTTCTGAACTCTAGTAGGCTAAGCTAATCAGATGTCTGTATTATATTCATCTTTGATATGAAAAATTACTAAGTGCAGGTGGCTACTAGGTGGACAAAGGGTGAGGGGAGTAAAGTGGACAAGGTTGGGAATAGAGAGGATCAAAACTCTTGCATTGATCAGAGTGGGATTAGACCTTGGAGTAGCCCCTAAACATCTATCTTGTATTAGACAGGGGAGAATTAGACTAAAAAAAAAACCTCTGGAAGTTAGGGAAACTTGTCTTTAATCTATCTCATTCACTTTCTAGTTGTCCAATTGGGGAAGTTAAAACATCTCTGGATGTTTTAGAATCCTCATCAACAAAGTGGGGAAGCTGGTCTAGACTATTATAGGATCATAAGGTTTTGGATATCATCTAATCTTAGCTATCATCTAAGATGTGAGTGAGAAAACTGAGACCCATAAAAGATAAGTGATTTTTTTCAGGTAGTAAATAGAAGAATAGAGATATGAATTCTGGGTCTCTGACTCCATATGCAATGTTTTCCACTGTTTCAAGGTCCTTTTCAACACTAAGATGCTATGAATCCTTAACTGTAGGAATAGAATTTGATTCTTCTTTTTTTTTCTTAGAACATGGAAGAGTTCCTCACAGTTACAGAAATACAACGATATATCAAAAACTTAGAATTTTGCTACAGAGGGAAGTTCCCATGCAGAAACTACCTATATTAATTCAGACAACATGTCTATAATTTTTGCATAGTCTTTGGGAGTAATTGGAGGCTTAAATTACTTTAAGTGATTTTCAGATGGTTATAGGGCTAATATGTATTAAGGGCATGTTTTCAACCTAAGTCTTTCTGATTCTGAATTCAGTATTCTATAATAGGTTCTTTATACACATTTGTAAAATTTAATTGAAGTCTTATCATAAGAATATTTCTCTCCATGAAGACAGAGAATAGAAAGAAAAGAAAGCTTTAAATTGTTACCTTTCCTTTAGCCTGCTGTCAAGATGTATTTATTTGGCCAATGAAGCTTAGGATTCTGACTGCATAGAAAGCAAAAGACTTTTCCCTGTTGACCTTCCTCACTCATTTTTTTGTGGTGCTTGGATTCTACCCAAGTCCTAGGTAGAAAATGATGATCTGTCCTTTGTCTACTAGTGTATTATAGTGCTGCTGGGTTTCAATCTGTTTATTTCCCCCCAAAACCTGTGGGAAAAGAGAATGGGATTGCTAAGGAATGGCTGAAGTAGAGAACAGGAAGTAAGGGTGACAATAAGGCCAAATGTTGTATTTATGCGTGAAACAGTCCTTGGGAGACAGTAAGGATATTTGACTTATGAAGATATTAGCTAGACTTATTAGAGCCTTCTTTCTTCCAAAACAAATGATAACTTTCTCAATATTAGTATTTCTTCCCTCAAATTACTTTTAATTATACACATGCATACATATATTTGTCTTGCCTCCACTTATGAAAAATAAGGTCCTTGAGGACAGAGATAGGGATAGAGACATGTAATTTTATTGCTATAGAGAGTTCCTACATGAGGAAATTCCCTCTATTTGATATTGGTTGGCAGATTTTCTATAATTTCTTGCCAGGGAGAGTTATCCATAGCATAGAGAGATTGTGACTTGCTAAAGGTCACATAGCTAGAATATGTTACACATGGGACTGGCACCAAGGTGTCCTTAGTTTTGAGGTCAGCTTTCTTCTCTATACCCTATGCTTTGCTATCTTTCAAGTCTCCCTGGAATTGCAGTATCCCCAGTGCCTAGTATGGTACTTGGCACATAGTTGGTATTTAATAAATGCTTGCTTCTTTTATTGATAACTAATAGAAAGATCACTATCTAGAATGAGAAGATTTAGATTCAAATCTTGCCTTTGGCACTCGGTAACATTTATAACTAATTATTTCAAGTTTATGGATCTTAGCTTCTGTAAAATAAAAGGCTTAAACTATATGATCACTAAGATTCTTTCCAGCCTCAGATCTAGAATAAGATTAATTACATAGTGGTTGTTCTCTCAGTTCTTCCCTAGCCTTACTGCTTCCCTTCCCTTTCATTGCATGTGATATTCGATTCAAGCAATCGTGCTTTGCTTTATAGTACTGGCCTGTTCTTTGGTAGCCAACAATGAAATCTTTGTGGCTCCATGTAACTTTTTTAAAATTACTGATGTGTTATTGAAAAGGAAACTATTTATACCCTGCTCATTCATTATGCAATATTGAGAAGTCAGGGAAAAGATCTTAAAAGCACTATTACCATGCTTTCATGAAAACTTTGGGGAAGTTATGGGACTATCTTTAGGGGTATACAGTTATTTATAATTAGTTCTAGCCTTTACTGATTTTATTTTACTTTTTTTTGTTTTAGCTTCATTTTACTCCAATAAAAAATTTACACATAAGTTTTCCAAAGTTGTGTTATTCATGTTGTCTCCCTTGCCTGTTCCCTTCTTCCTTCAGGAATTGATAGGCAATTCAACTGAGTTATATATACATTTATTATCACTCAAAACATATTTCCATATTATTCATTTTCATAAATGAGTAATCTTTTAAAATCAAAATCCTACATCATATAGCTACATAAACAAGTGATAAATCATATGTTTTCATCTGCATTTCTACTCCAACAACTCTTTCTCTGGAGTTGGATAGCATTCTTTTTCATAAGTCTCTCAGAACTGTCCTAGATCATTATATTGCTATTAGTAGCAAAGTCTGTCACAATTGATTGTCCCACAATATTTCAGTTACTGTGTATAATGTTCTCCTGGTTCTGCTTATTTCACTCTGCATCAGTTCATGTAGGTCTTTCCACTTCCTTCTGAAATCACCCTGTTCATCATTCCTTATAGCACAATAGTATGCCATCATCAGGATATACCACATTTTGTTTAGCCATTCCTCAACTGAGGGACATCCCTTTAGTTTCCAATTCTTTGCCACCAAAAAAGCACAGCTACAAATATTTTTGTACAAACAGGTCCTTTCCCATTTTGCTTTTTCTGACTTCAAAAGATAATCCTTCAAGTATTTGTTAAGAGGTAGGAGGAGAAAAAAATGACCAACAGTTATTATTCTCATTCAAATGATAGACTAATGATAAATTTACTACAGGAACTAACTATTCAGAATTATGGAAAAAATCAGGAAGAGCAAACCACTGGAGTGGTGGCTGTGAAATTAGATTTTTATTTCCCTCTCCTCAAAAAGGGAAGTTTAAAAACCTGATTTTTGAACCATGTGTTATGCAAAGCCCAGTTATATAATATGAAAGAATGATTGGCCAAACCAATATGTATTGTTGTGTCAAAGAACACGCATTAGATCTGAGAAGGTAATTATTTTAAAAAGTGCCTTGGGTAAGGAATTTACTATTTCAGAAAATCAATAGTTCACATGTACTTAAAACTTTCTAATATTAAATTAATGACCCTTGAAGATTCTAATGTGTATCCCCGCCCCCTGGATTTTAGAATATTTGTAAAAAGAAACCAAATAGTGTATTTTTAACCTTGGGGGAAAATAGAAACTTGGTCTTGATTAGTGAATAAAATGAATAAAACTAATATGTAGAAGTAGTAGATCGATCAGTTCTCTCATCAATTCATTCAACAAAGGTTGAAATTATATTGAGTGAGGTATTGTGCTTGATGCTTCATAAATACTTGTCACATGAAGAGTAACCTCTACATCCATTCAGGCCACCTGGAAAGTGGGAATTAATTTAGGTAGCAGTAAGGATAGAGTCCAAAATCTTTTCCACACCAAATATCTCCTGATGAAATGGTTCTATTTGTCCTAAAGCCTTAGTAAATGAGGTTGAATCATATTTAGAAACTGGAGTACTCAGGTCCAGTAAGAAGGAATGCTAATCTTTTTGCAGGGAATAAACTGGTAGTTATGGATTTGGCAAGAATATTTCCCATGATGGTTGAGGTCTCTCTAGTTGGAAATCAGATAGTGACTCTTAGCAAGCCTCTCATGATTGTACTTAAAGCATATATTTTTCAATCCACTTTAAAAATTTTTCTCTTTAAAACATCTCTGGGACATTATCCAAAAATTGGATTAAATCAGCTGTGGGAGAAGGGAAATATCTAGTTTTAAGATGGGATTAGGGTTAGGCCACCTTTGATTGCATAGCTCTACTTAGGTATTTATTAATGTCTCTGGCAATTTGGAAGGACAAGTAGAAAGACAAATGTAGGGATGTGGCTCTGATTATACAAGTAAACTCTATTCTACCTCAGTTGATTCATTTATCTATCAATAAAAAACTGACAAGCATTCATTAAGTATCCACTTAATGGCAGACAAAGACAAAAAAAAATGGACCAGATCTTTCAGATTAAACTTCTGGGGGGAGGGGGAGAGGAACATTATGTAACTATATAAGAGTATTCAGAAAACAGTATAAAATAAATGAATAGGAGTTCAAGGATGGAGGATACTAGAAGTTGAAATGATCAGGTAACATTTTATGAAGAAGGCAGTGCTTCAGTTGATTCTTGAAGGAAGTAAGGAGTTCTATAATGCAGTAGTGAGAAGATAGTGCATTCCAGAATGGAAGACAGATAGCGCAGAGATGCAGAGAATGTAAAGAGACTGTATCACAAAATATGAAGGTCAGTTCTGTATACTATACTATATATACTATACTGTAGAGTGCAGGAAAGAGAATGATCTTATTTAATAAGGTTAATATAGTGAGCTGGGGCCAGATCATGAAGAGCTTTAATATCCAAAGGAGAGTTTATATTTTATTTTGGAGGGAAAAGGGAGCCATTGAAGTTTGCTGATTTAAAAAATATTTTACAAATATTACCTTCTTTTATTCTCACAGAATAGGAAACAGAAAAACCAAGTGACTTGTCTATAGCAATAGAACAAGGATATGTCTGAGAAGAGATTTGAATTCAGGTCTTCTTGACTCTTGACCTAGTGCTCTACCCATTGTATCACCTAGCTCTTAAGTAGAGAAGTGACACAATCAGATCTATGCTTAAGAAAAAAATCATTTTTGTAAATATATGGAGGATGTATTGGAGTGGAAAATAAATAAAATAAGATCAATTTGGAAGTTATTGCAATAGTCTAGGGGAAGGTTGTGGGAGATTAAAATATATGGTAGGTGTATGAGCACTGAGAAGAGACAGATGCAAGAAATGTTAGAATAAAAATAGCAAGATTTTACAACTGATTAGAAATAAAGGGACTCAACCAAGATTGACTTTATTTTGACTTGTGAAGAAAAGGAGATTAACAGTGGAAAAGGCACTGATTTTGGAATCTCAGAACCTAAACTCAAGTCCTGGCTCTACTATTTATTACCTGAGTCATCTTGAGCATGACAAAAATCTTTATGGATCTCAGTTTCCTCTTTGTAAAGTGAAAAATTTGAATTAGGTCTTTGAGATATCTTTTAGCTCTAGATCCGTGAATCTATGTTTGAAAGGACCCTAAATAGACAGCTACTCTCCAAAGGCATGTTTCCTATTATCTCAACTTTGTTAAACTGAATCAATGCCAGTTAGAGTTGTTCTTCTTTAGTTTATTGTGTTTTACTTGTTTTTGTTATTCTAGTTCCTTTTGACATACATAAACTGTTGAAATATTTGGAAATAGCTATTGCAAACTATCTGGTTCTTTCTCTCTAGGCTAAGCAAGTTCCTAAGCAAGCTAGTTCCCTTCCCTGACATTCATATGGCACCAACCTGATTTTGCTCTTCTGGATATCAGCAAGGCTGTCAATGCCTTTCCTAAAATGTTGTAATCAGAACTGAATCCAAGGCTTTAGATTGTGATTTCACTAGACAAGGGTGCAGCACTTGGGACCAAAGGCCTTTTTCTATTTCTATTTATTTTATTATTTCTAGTTTGGAGCCATTTGGATTTTGCCCAGATGAAAAACAGAGAAGAGATCAGAACACCAAAGTAAAGGTAGGATTAGATTTTTTTAAACTATATAAAAAATAAACACAAAAAACCTAACTCTTTGTAGTGAACTTTGGTCATTTTGGACATTATTAAAGGTAAGTCACAGAATTGAGGTAGTTATTTTTACAGTAAACTTTATAACATTTGATACATTTTCATTTCTATACCTTTTGCTCTTGTCCCCTAACACAGTAGCTAAATATCTAAGGCTCTGGATGTAGGAAAGAAAGAGTCACCACAATTGGGAGCACCTTGACTTACTTGTACCAGAAACAACCAGGTATGGTCAGGCAAAAAGAACTTAATGCTAGAAGAACCTTATTTTCTTGATTTTTTTCTCTTACCAGGTTTCTTGATCATGTGTAGAGTCTGAATGATATGGAACTTAATAAATCAATTCCTTCTGACTAGATCAACAACCTTCAGGATTTACAAATTACACTACCACTGCTTTCTAAGATCCCCCAGTTCTTACCGTTTGCCCTGCCTCTATTCCCTGCTGTTCCCTACCACCATCACATTAACTACTTAAGCAACCAAAGGAACTCTGAGTTTTTCCATTTGTCCAGCCACCACACCCCTAGGATTTTTGGGTCTCATCTCTTTTAGTGCTAAACTATTGTTTTCCCCAATTGGTATAAGTCTTTTGAGAATGGACGTCATCTGTTTTTTCCTGTTTTTAGACTCAGCATTTAAGACAATGTTTGAAACATGGTAGATTCTAGTTTGCTCAATGGATAGAACATTGTGCCTGGAGTCAGAAAGATCTAAGTTCAAATCTAGGTTCCCATATTTATTAGCTGTGTGACCCTTAAAAAAATCACTTAACTGTTTGCCTCAGTATCCTCATCTATAAAATGAGCTGAAGAAGGAAATGGTAAACCACTCCATTATCTTTGCCAAGAAAATGCAAATGGAGAAGAATTGGACATGGCTGAAAATCACTAAAAATGGCAACCAAAAGGTATCTAAAATGCTTTTTGTCCTTCATTTATTTCTTCATTAATGGAGGTTCTTATGAGTAACATCTTTTTTTGGGTAACCAACTCTCAACTTTTTTTTTTTAATTTGGTCAGCTTCAAACATTATTTCTTGGTTACAAAAATCATATTCTTTTCCTCCCTCCTCTCCCTCCCCTTCCTCTACCCTTCCTGTAGCTGGTATGCAATTCTACTGGGTATTATATGTGACCTTGATCAGAACCTATTTCCATGCTGTTGATGTTTGCACTAGGATGTTCATTTAGAGTCTACATCCCCAATCATATCCCCTCAACCCATGTAATACAGCAGTTGTTTTTCTTCTGTGTTTCTACTTCCACAGTTTTTCCTCTGAATGTGGATTGTGTTTTGTTCTCATAGATCCCTCCAAGTTGTTCAGGATTACTGCATTGCCACTAATGGAGAAGTCCATTACATTCAATTGTACCACAGTGTATCAGTCTCTGTGTACAATGTTCTCCGAGTTCTGCTTCTTTCATGCTGCATCAATTTCTGGAGGTCATTCCAGTTCACATGGAATTCCTCCACTTTGTTATTCCTTTGAGCACAATAGTATTACATCACCAACATATACTGCAATTTGTTCAGCCATTCCCCAATTGAACGACATCCCCTCATTTTCCAAATTTTTGCCACTACAAGGAGCCCAGCTATATATATTTCTGTACATGTCTTTTTCCTTATTAACTCTTTGGGGTACAAGCCCAGCAGTGATATGGCTGGATCAAAGGGCAGACAGTCTTTTAGTGCACTTTCTCATAGTTCCAAATTGCCCTCCAGAATGATTGGATCAATTCACAACTCCACCAGCAATGTATTAATGTTCTGACTTTGCCACATCCCCTCCAGCATTCTTTACTTTCCGTTGCTGTCATGTTAGCCCATCTGCTAGGTGTGAGGTGATACCTCAGAGTTGTTTTGATTTGCATCTCTCTGATTATAAGAGATGTAGAGCACTTTTTCATGTGCTTATTAATAGTTTTGATTTCTTTGACTGAAAATTGCCTATTCATGTCCCTTGCCCATTTATCAATTGGATAATGGCATGATTTTTTGTATAATTGATTTAGCTCTTTATAAATTTGAGTAATTAAACCTTTGTCAGAGGTTTTTTTTTATGAAGACTGTTTCCCAATTTGTTACTTCCCTTCTAATTTTGGTTACATTGGTTTTTGTCTGTATAAAACCTTTTTAATTTTATGTAATCAAAATTATTGATTTTACATTTTGTGATTTTTTTCTTAAGTCTTGCTTGGTTTTAAAATCTTTCCTTTCCCAAAGCTCTGACATGTATAGTATTCTATGTTCACCTAATTTACTTATAGTTTCCTTCTTTATATTCAAGTCATTCACCCATTCTGAGTTTATTTTGGTGTAGGGTGTGAGATGTTGATCCAAACCTAATCTTTCCCACACTGTCCTCCAATTTTCCTAGCAGTTTTTATCCAATAGTGGATTTTGGTCCCCAAAGCTTGGATCTTTGGGCTCACCATAAACTGTTTGCTGAGATCACTTACCCCAAATCTATTCCACTGATCCTCCTTTCTGTCTCTTAGCCAGTACCACATTGTTTTGATGACCACTGCTTTATAGTTTGAGATCTGGAACTGTAAGGCCACCTTCCTTCTCATTTTTTTTACATTATTTCCCTGGATATCCTTGATCTTTTGTTCTTCCAAATGAATGTTCTAATATTTTTTTCTAATTCAGTAGAAAAGTTTTTTGGTAGTTCAATGGGTAAATAAGTAAATTAATTTGGTAGGATTGTCATTTATATTATGTTAGCTCATCCTACCCATGAGCAGTTAATGTTTTTCCAGTTGTTTAGATCTAGTTTTAATTGTGTGGAAAATGTTTTGTAGTTGTGTTCCTATAGTTTCTGTGTTTGTCTTGGCAGATAGTTTCCTAAGTATTTTATATTGTCTAGGGTGATATTAAATGGGATTTCTCTTTCTAATTCTTGCTGCTGAGATGTGTTGGAGATATATAGAAATGCTGATGACTTATGTGGGTTTATTTTGTATCCTGCAACTTTGCTAAAGCTGATGATTATTTCCACTATATTTTTAGTTGATTCTCTAGGATTTTTTTAGTATCATATCATCCACAAAGAGTGATAGCTTGGTCTCCTCATTGCGCATTTTAATATCTTCAATTTCTTTTTCTTCTCTAATTGCTACTGCTAGTGTTTCTAGTACAATGTTAAATATAGAGGTGATAATGGGCATTCTTGTTTCATGACTGATCTTATTGGGAATGCATCTAGTTTATTCCCATGGCAGATAATGTTGGCTGATGGTTTTAGATAAATACTGCTTATTATTTTTAGGAACGACCCTTCTATTCCTATACTTTCTAGTGTTTTCAATAGAAATGAGTGCTGTATTTTGTCAAAGGCTTTTTCTGTGTCCATTGAGATAATCATGTGATTTTTTTTGTTTTCCTTGTTGATATGGTCAATTATGTGAATGGTTTTTCCAATATTGAACCATCCTTGCATTCCTGGTATAAATCCCACCTGATCATGGTGAATAATAACCCTGTGTTATGACTTGCTAGAATTTTTTTGCTAGTATTCTATTTAAGATTTTTTTTTTATCTATGTTCATTAAGGAGATTGGTCTATAGTTTTAATTCTCTGTTTTTTACTTGCCTGGCTTTGTAATCAGTACCATATTTTTGCCATAAAAGGAATTTGGTGGAATTCCCTCTTTGCTTGTTATGTCAAATAGTTTGTATAGTATTGGGAATAGCTGTTCTTTGAATGTTTCATCGCATTCACTTGTGAATCCATCGGGCCATGGTGATTTTTTCTTAGGGAGTTCTTTGATGGTTTCTTCAATTTCTTTTTCTCATATGGGATTATTTAAAAATTCTATTTATTCTTCTGTTAAGGCAATTTATATTGTTGTAAATACTCACCCACATATTCTAGATTGGCATATTTATTGCCATATAATTGGGCAAAATAGTTTTTAATTAATGCCTTAAATTCTCTTCATTGGAAGGGAGGTCTCCCTTTTCATCTATGTTACTAATAATTTATTTTTCTTCATTCCTTTTTTTTTATTAGATTGGCCAGTGCCTTGTCTCTTTTGTTTGTTTGTTTGTTTTTTCAAAATGCCAGCTACTAGTCTTATTTATTAGTTCAATAGTTCTTTTACTTTCAATCTTATTAATTTCTCCCTCAATTTTTAGGATCTCTAATTTAGTTTTCTTCTGGGAATTTTTGATTTGTTTGCTTTCAAATTTTTTAATTTGCATATCCAATTCATTGACCTCTGCCCTCCCTAATTTGTTAATATGTGAATTCAAAGATATAAATTACGAGCTGAGTACTGCTTTGGCTGGATCCCATAGATTTTGAAAGGATATCTCATTATTTTCATTTTCTTCAATGAAATTATTAATTGCTTCTATGATTTGTTCTCTAACTTATTTTGGAGAATCATATTATTTACTTTCCCATTAATTTTTAATTTGGCTCTCCATGTATACTTACTGATTATTATTTTTATTGTGTTATGATCTGAAAAGGTTGCATTTATTATTTCTACTTTTCTGCATTTGTTTGCCATATTTTCATGACCTAGTACATGGTCAATCTTTGTGAATGTACCATGTGCTGCTGAAAAGAAGGTGTATTCCTTTTTGTCCCTATTTATTTTTCACCATATATCTATTAACTCTAATTTTTCTAAGAATTCATTCACATCTATTTCCTCTTTCTTATTTATTTTTTGATTAGATTTATCTAAATTTGATAGTGGTAGGTTCAGGTCTTCCACTAGTATAGTTTTACTATCTACTTCCTCTTTCAATTCCACTAGTTTCTCCTTTAGGAATTTGGATGCTATGACATTTGGTCAGTACATGTTGATTACTGATATTTCCTCAATGTCTATTCTCCCTTTTATCAGGCTGTATTAACCTTCTGTATCCCTTTTAATCAGTTCTATTTTTTACTATGGCTTTGTCAGATATCATGATTGCAACTCCTGCCTTCTTTCTATAAGTTGATGCCCAACAGGTTTTGCACCAGCCTTTAATTCTAACCTTATGAGTGTCTACTGTGGAGGAGAGAAATTATAAGGCATGCAAAAGGACAAAGAGCAAGACAAGAAGCTGGAGATTGATCAGCTGTCAATTAAAGGAAAATTCCATTTGGAATATTACCGGGAAACAGTTGAAGGCAAGAGCCAACTGCTGACTGGATTTTGGTGCTTCTTGGCTGATTGTGGTGACATGGGAGGGAGATGCTGGGTTTATCTCTGGGACTTGAGATAACCAAGTAGGAGGTGGCCTGGCTGATTTGAAGGCAGAAGAAGAAGGATAATAGTCCATCTCTCTCTCTCTGACTTGCTCTGTTTCATGGCAGTTACTGAATTTCCATTTCTCTCAATATCCTCCAAACTAAGACTCACTGTAGATAATAGGGAAACCTCCAACCCTCTTACCTCCATCTTCCATTTTTCTTGTTTTCCCCAATAAACCTGTACTTGAGATAAAGAAGAGAAAAGAGTATTTCCTCTGAAACATCATAGCTCACTCTGAGTGACTTAGCAGGAGCCTGAAGAAGAAGGGGAAAGGGGAAGAGAGAGACCTTCAGCCCCTCTCTTATTTACTTTTTCATGTTTCTCTTGATTTTTGTGTTTGGATATCAAACTTTCCACTTAGTTCTGGTCTTTTCTTTATAAATACTTGGAAATCTTCCATTTTGTCGAATGCCCAAACTTTCCCCTGGAAGTATATAGTCAGTTTTGATGAATAGATGATCCATGGTTGAAGGTCCAATTCTCTTGCCTTTCTGAATATCATATTCCAAGACTTGAGGTCCTTTAGTGTGGAAGCTACTAGGTCTTGTATAATCCTGATTGGTGCTCCTTGGTATTTGAACTGTCTCTTTTTGTCTTCTTGTAGAATTTTCTCCATAGCTTGAAAGCTTTTGAATTTTGCAATTAAATGTGAATCTTGAATTTACTCAGACTCTACTTCAGAAGATTTGATTAAGCTATTCCCCATTTTTAACAATAGGGGTACTTGGTCAGGAATGTATTGAGAACTTTTAAAATTACTCCACCCTGCTCAGACAGTGCCTTAGGGGAAGATAAAGTTGCAAACTCCTGATTGAACAAGGAAATGTCCCTAACTCATACCTTATAGTAAAGCTAGAACCTTAAGCTAGGTCTATTTTTAGATTTAATACAAAAAAGATGCTAAATACTTATAAAGGTTAAATTAATCACTGAAAGGTCAAGCAACTTACAAAAAGGCAAGCTTAACAAAAGAGGTGTGAAGTATTCAGTAGATTTTATCTAACCAGAGAAGGTGAGAACAAAAGAAGATAAGAACTAAGAATGGACAGTCCTTGGAAAAGGCATCTACTGTGATTGGTAGATGTGAAAATTTAGGGGAGTTGACATAAGAGAAAATTTATTTAAAAGGAAAAGTTATTTCAGGTAATGAGAAGGATTAAACTCAGTTCAGGAGTTCAGTGGAGGACTGGAGCTTGCTTGAGATGATCTTGTGGTAAGTGATAAAGACTGACTTGCTCTCCCTTAGGCTCAGGCCTAGGCCATTTTGGCCTCTCTCTCTCTCTCTCTCTCTCTCTCTCTCTCCTTCCCTTAATTCCTTCATTTATATGAATTAAAATCTCCATAAATCCCAGCTACTTGGGTATTTTTCATATTTGGGAATTTCCCATGGTGACCACTTATTTTAGACTTAAGTCAAAACACTACAGTTTTGGCAATTCACAGTCTTGGCAAACCACTTTTTCACAGTAACATACATTCCTGGGGGTTGGCTTTTGAGGATTTAGTGTATAGGGTGTTCTATGGACTCTTTCAATGTTTATTTTGCCCCCTTGTTCAAGGACATCAGGGCAGTTTTCTTGGACAATTTCTTGTAGTATGATGTCAATATTTCTGTTCATTTCTGGGTTTTCAGGCAGACCAATGATTCTCAAAATATCTCTCCTTGATCTGTTTTCCTGATCCATCATATTATCAGTGAGATATTTTCTGTTTTCTTCTATTTTGTCAGTCTTTTGACTTTGCTTCATTAATTCTTGCTGTTTTCCAAGGTCATTGACTTCCAATTGTCTAATTCTGGACTTTAAGGACTCATTTTACATTATAATCCTTTGATTTTCCTTTTTGGATTGGTCTATTCTGCTTTTCATGGCTCCAAGCTGTTTCTCCAAGTGGGATTCTTGTTCCTTATACTGTTATTTTCTTTTTGAACTATTTCCCACTTTTCTTGCCAGAAGGCTTCCATCTTTTTGACAAGCTCCAATTTAAATTCTTCAAGAGCTTGTGGACAATTTCAATTTTTGGGGGAAGATTTTGGTGCATTTATTTGAATTTCCTCTTCGATTTCCTCTGTAGCCTGGATTTTTCCTCTGTAAAAATTTTCTAGGGTCAACCCTTTCTTCTTGTTTTTCTTGGTGGATGGAGGTTGTTGTTACTGGGCACTATTTACCACCACTGTGGAGGTTTTTCCTTCCTTTTTTGGTCAGAAATCTGAGTGATATGGGCAGGTTCTCTGTGTATGGAGTTAAGGATCAAGGATTTTTCCAGAGGCCAGCTCTTGAATCTCTGTAGCTTCTGCTGTTTGTTGCCCTTCTCTGTGCTATTTTTCTGAAAGCACCCACAGTCTGTGCTCTTCAGCCTGCTAGAGTTTCCGGTCTATCTGGTCTCAGGGGTAGGTCTTTGGTGGTCTTACTCGGCTGCTAAGGACCTAGAGGTGCCCCTCACTCACTCTAGAGGTGTCCCTCACTCACTCATTGATTCTGGCATGCACTGGCTCTGACTCTGGCTCCGTATGTGAGGTGGGGGAGGGTAGATCAGCTTGTGTTTTGGTGGTAGCTTTTTCACCTCCTTATAGTGTGGAAATGCCCAAATCCCACATACCTTCAATGCTGTGCCCTACTGTAGAGTCCCTTTATTCATATGAATTGGGTTTTTTTTTTGTCTTTTGAGGTAATCTATATCAATAGGTGCTGAGTAGAGGAAGAGTCCTATGTCTAGACTGTCACCATGTTTACCCAGAACTCCTTAACTCTCAACTTTTAAAGGGGCTATTCTGAAAAGTATATTGAATCATAGATGGAAGATTGGAGACCTTGATCTCATTTTAGTTCATTTTATTTTATAGATGAAACCTAGAGAGAGGAAATGATTTACAGAAGGGCACATAGGTGGTAAATGGCATAGCCAAGATTTAGGCTCAATTACCTTCATTATAAATCACTATTGTTTCCATATATATTAGAATGTAGCTGAGACAGTACAATTTACAATGAAAACTAGAAAATAGTACTGTTCCAATTAAGGTTTTAAGTAAATTATTTTTAAAATACAATTGAATAAGACTTTAATAATTCATCTTCTGGTGCTTGAGAAAAAATGAGTTCCTTCTAAATGGATACACAGTAGGTAGATTGAGACCTCCATATGCATATTATAGAGATTTCTAGGCAATTTCTAGGATATTAGAGGTTGATGTCTTTTAGTTCCTTTATATTTCTACTTTTATTTTAAAATTTGAGAATTTGTTTCCTTGACATATATGTATGCTTAAGCATGTCTTTTATATTTATAAACCATGGTTAAAGTTATTTTTTGATTTATAAATGGGATAAAGACAGATCTAACACAAGAGAAATAATTGAAGATATTATGTGTTTGTGAGCATGTGAGTAGAATCCCTGAACATTAAATTGTGAATAAAGGCAGAGAAAGGGAAAAGCATAACATGCAAAATCCCACTGAGAAGAAAGAAAGGAGAAGGTGGAGTAGACACTACAGATGTAATACAGTTTTGATTAGCCCAAGACCATGTATTTATTGTCCTAAGATGGAGTGGAAGGAAAAGTATATATTAAAGCACAGCAGCTTCCCTATAGTCAGTGGGAGAGAAATTAGTGAGTAATCCATTTTAAAGTTGATTTTTTGTAATTTAAGAAGTGTTTATATTTGAGTCAGTTTAGGAATATCAATGTGATGAGCCCAGAGAACATCAAGTACTCTGTTATATATGAAGGGAACAGGGAGAGGAACATGCTAAGTAATCACTGAAAAAACCTTACACGATGTTCCACCCACTAGGTGCTTAATAAATATTGATTGAATGAATGAGTGTATGTGTGAATGAAAAGAAAAGACACCTGGATATTTTTCCAGGGCTTTTTGTTATTTTCCTCTGAAAGAAGAAATTTATACTTTTAATCTAAAGCGTCTAAAGGATTGATTGACAAAACTTATTTCCCACTGCACCAAATCTGAGCCGTGCTTGATGGGGAAGTAACATAAATGCAATTTTTGATGTTATAAAATATTTCTTTTTAAAATTTGGTAAAAAGTGACAATCATTTTCTTTTTGCCTCTATATTTTTGAAAATGTTCATATGGTTTTTCTTAGTTACACCAGTATATTGCTTCTTCAATTTAATATTTCAATTGTTGTAATTAGACATATGTCAATAATTATTTTCCTGTTATGCTTACCTGATTTTTCTTCAACTGTGTTGTATAGACATATATGTGTCTTCATATATACATAAATGTATAAATATATGTGTATGTGTATATATGCATGATTTTTTTTTGTGTTTACTATAAATTTGAATATATCTATATATCTAGATTGTTCCAACCAATAAAATATTGAGTAAAATTCTAATCAAGTCATGAAGCATAATCAAAATCTGTGTCCTTGTCACATACATACACTCTTTGAAATAGAATTGGGTAATTAATTTTCTCAAATATTTATGGTATATAAAATATCTTTAAGAATCCAAAAAGCTCACTGCTTCTGCTTTAGAGGTCTATTAGTCTTATCTCTTAGCTTTTACCAACTATTTGAAATAACTTCAATTACTGAAACTTAAGAACATTTTACAGACATTAAAAAAAGTAAAGAGCTTGAAGGATGCCAGTTGTGAAGCAAGTTAACTGGAGAAAGGATAGGATATACAAATCCTACTGGTACTCTAAAATTATCAAATAATGAATTATTCTTTGGAAATATAGTCCAAAGTACATAAGCAAATAATCTACTTGTAATTAAGGTAAGTAAGGTAAACATTTGAGTGCTGTATAACATACACAGGACCAGGCTTGTCAGTGCAATTGTGCAGATGTTTGGACACCATCTTCAAAATTTTCATGTGCCAGTTCATCAACTCAGTTGTGTAGAAATCAGGTTGTGGTGTTCCATGCTGATAAATTAATAACTCAGCTGGACTGTAGGCTTATTTTTTCAGTTGTATTTATTTTTTAATTGCGTTTTTGTATAACTGTACAATTTTCAGTTGTTATGGCTCAGCTACAATCTAGTTGGGGAGAAAGACATAGGAGAATTTTGGAGGCTGCCATGTTAAATATTCTCTTTTTTTGTCACTTGATCTGAAGGTTGAGCAGACAATTTTTGATGAGCATAAATTAAAAAGTAGATTTGAACATGGATTGGTAAGTGTTATCCATGTGTTCATTAGTTATATATGATTGAGGTGAATCTTCTGGGGATGGGGCACAAGGATGTAATCTGAAAATGGGAACTAAATCCAGATTTGTGAGGATAATGATAATAATATATATTTCAATTTATTTTAACTTTTTTGAAGGGCTTTCAAATAATGATGATAATGTTAATATAATATTTCAGACCTTCAAAGGTGAAACCTAAATGACCAGGAACATTTAAAACTGTGGGTAATTTAGAATTGGACTATGCTATTTTATTAAATTATTGGTGGAAATATAAAATATATTTGGCAAAATATTATTGCTATATTATTTTGTAATTAAAATCCTTATATGGGCTTTTCTTTATTCATTCTTCTCATCTTACCACTTGCCAAAACAAATCAGTTCTCTTTCTCTAAGACATTCTCTTTTCCACTCTCTTTACCTTAGTTCAAGTTCTCATTTACCCTTTCCTGGACTTGTAAAACTGTCTTTTAACTGGACTCCTCTAGTGCTTTCTCTGACATTTTCTAATCTTTTACATAATTGCCTTTGTACTAATTCTAGTGCAAGTAAAAGAGCATGTCAATTTATAGAACATCAGACTTAATGACAGGGAGACATGAGTTCATATTCTGCCTCTGTCACTTACTAATTATATGATCTTTATTAATTTGACTGAAATTCCCCAATAACTAATCAATTTTCTCTTCTATAAAATGAGTGTGATGAACTCAATGGTTTTTATGACCTCTCTATATTTAAATCTAGGACACCATGAACATAGAACTTTGATCATAATTATGACCAATTTTAATCAATCACCACCAATGGTTCCTTTTATAGAAAGAAGCAAAATCTTTTTAAGGCTATCATTTCAGTTCCTCAGTAGTTTCTATATCCTTTCCTTGGGATATCTTGCTTTATTCCCTTTCAAATTGAACTTACAATATTGTTTTATAAACTTATTACACTTTTCTCAAGTTCTGTGCCTTTGCTTACTCCATTCCACAAACCCCAAATGACTTTCTTAGTAATTATATTTAAATCAATTTCAATTAATAAAATATAACAACACTTTAGTTACTACAAGTCAACCAGAATTTTCAAGTCTCTATTATATGGCAAAGGAATGTGCAAATTGAAAGCTGGAGATACAAAGAAAGTAAAAAAAAATCCTTACCCCCAAGGACTAATAATGTAACAAGTTAATTTGTTTTTTTATAAGGTAATAGTATATACTTTGTTTTTCTGGTTCTGATTTTTATTGCATTATTTCATAAAGTATTTTATAGTATTCTTAATATATATTTGTCATACTTGTCATTCTTAATTGTTTCATGTAGTATTGCATTACTTTAACAAAAAATAATTTATTAAAATATTTCCATAGATTGGAGAACAAAGGTTGTCATCATTGTTTTCAATGACAAATAATTCTGCTGAAAATCTTTGACAAAATAGCTTATTTTTTGACTTGTCATTTTGTAATATCTTCAGAGTATATTCCAAAAAGTGGAGTATTTGGTTCACAAGGTCTGATTATTTTTGTAATTTTTATTGCATAATGTCATGTTGATTTCCAAAAAAATTCCACCTTTTTCAATTCCATTTTCAATGAATGAGTGTATTTAATTCTGTGAATCCAACAATATATAAATTTATTTCTTTCAAATAGTTTTTCTGGTTTTATGGGTGTAAGGTATATCAACTGTTTTAACTTGCATTTTTATTAGTGTGGTTGAACATTTTACCAATGATTATTAAGTCACTTGTTCAAAATAGTGGAAAAATTTTCTGTTTCTAAGAAGGATCAAGATGTAGTGACAAGAGACATAGCTTTTGAATCAGGAAGATTGGATTAAAGTTCTTCCTTTAACATATACTGATTGTTTGACTGTTCTTTCAACCCTCTCATGATGATGGGGGCCCATTGAAGTTGTGACTTACCCAACCTCACAATAAATGGCAGAGCATTTGAACCCAGATGCTATGGTTCCAAATGCAATGTTCTCATCTGTGTAGATGCTATGTTAAACATTCTAGAGAGGATAAGTTATTTAGGAATAGGATCTATTTCATTTTTTGTACATGAATTCTCAGTGCCTAGTACAATGCCTTCACCTTTAGGAGGTACTTCATAATGGTTTACTGAATTGAATAATGTTAACTATTCATGATAAAATAATAGTTATGATAGAAGAGATAGATAAGTTTCTCTGGCCATTCTTTATTCTTTTGGCATCCTCACTTTTCCGATGGTGGTGGAGAATAGTACCAATTAGATATCCTAGGACAGTGTCAGCTTTCTAAAGGGTATTCATCTCACACAATCTTCTCCTTTTGTAGATGAGAAAAGTGAGACTCAAGGAGACTTGCCCAAGGTCACAAAGATAGTAAATATAAAAATTGGGTTAATTTGTTAAATCTCTATTAAGGAACATTTTTGAAACCATGAAATTTTATTATAATCAGAGGCATACAACAAAGAATGTTGGTGCCTAAAAAGGAAATGTTAAATAAAAGTCTTCTGGTGCACTTTTGATGACTAGATAATTGAAAACAAAATTTAAATAGCATGTTCCAAGTGGATGCCACTAAAGTAGTTAGCAGTGATTTAAAAGATGCTTTCTTTTTCAATGTCCTTACCGTAGCATTCTATCTTTTCTCTTCCCAAAAATTTATTATCTTATTATATGTTTAGTGAAAACTATTTTCATATGTCCTCAAAAAATGAACTCCAGCCTAACTTTGGTCCTTATGATCACCCATTCTGGGCTAGGTTTGACCATATGAGAGACATTATTTTGTCCTATTTCAGTAAAAAAAATGTGAAAGATACCCTCCTTAAATAAATCATCCATTTTCCTTAAAATGCAAAGCCATAGACAGGAATGTCATTCAGATTTGTTCTTTCAAATGATTCAGAAAGTACCCCAAGAATGGGCATATGGAGATCAATAAAAACAGAATATCAAAGCCCTCCAAATTGCCTGTGCCTGGACAAGCAGAAATGAAGCTCTTTGATAGAAGAGTCTCCTTAGAATTGAGTATTGTTTCATTTTTCTCTTTGTATCCTCAATGCCTAACACAATGTCTGGGATATTGTAGGTACTAAATGAATACATATCAATTGATGCTTATTAGAGCATTGTAAATAATAGAAGTCATAATTTAAGAATAATGATGGCACAGAAGGACTTCACTCAAGTTTAGAGAATTTGGCTAGGCTGCATAGTTGAATAACAGGAGCCACTTTTCAAGAATATAGAAGAACTCTCTAAATCACTAATAACATGAAAAATGTAAATTACATCTTGTTTGAGGTTCTACTTGCCACCCTTAATTAGCAAAGATAATAAGACTAGAATAGCATGGAATCTTTTACCTCACTTTCCCTTAGCAAAGCTTGACAACATGTATTGATACTTCAGAAGATTTAGGTTGTTTTTTTAATGCTATTACTTCAAGCCCCTATTCTTTAGGTATTCTTCTTACTGTTAGCCATTAGTATCTAATATCTCAGTTCTAATTAGCATCAGTTAACTGTTACAAAGTGTATTTATTTTGAAGACATTGTATGCATAGGAGTATTAAATCTCATTTCAATACTTTAGGAGTAAACTTTCCCCATACCACTTTAGGTCCCTGGAGAAAGTGGATTCTGTCTTAACTTAGTTTGTACATTTCCACCAAGTTCATATCCATATAAGGCAACATTAGCCCCTAATAGTTGTCCTGTGGGTCACTCCTCCATCATTGGGGACTCAAAGTCAGACCATCTGACTGAAAAACTTGGCATGGATTAAAATCCTGGACTTTGCATAACTTGATCTTTTGAATTCTTGAAATTAACCAGGGTATAATCTCCTCCAACTGTCTTCATTTAAAAAAAAAGAACAGACATCAAGGCAAAGGACAGACATGATTGAAGGCTTCTCTCTCTTCACAGAATATTTACTTCCTTCTCTCACCAATTACTGTCCATAAGGAAGAAAATAAGAAACTAGGTTGACTAATTACTTTTGAATGCACTCCAAGTTCTGGCTATAGAGATAAAACCAACCAAAGAAGCTATTCTTTATCATGTGGTAAGATACTACAATTAGTTGCATAACATCTTTGTAGATTCCAAAATGTCTTCTATTTGCTGCCATTACATATCACCATGACTTTAAGTTAATCAAGCTATCTAGCTTCTTCCTATGGGGAATCACATCAGTGCTATTCTTCATACAACCCCAAAGGTTGGACTTATTGGTCAGTCCTTTATTGTGCTGTAAATTCTGGGGGACTGTATCAGTAGTACTCTGTTCATACCCATAAGGATCTGGTTTATTGAGTGATCCCCTGTTACACTTTAAATTGTCAATGTTGGATAGATCATGAAAAGATATGTACATTAATACACTTTTGCTGGAGTTATTCTTTGATATAATAATTCTGGAAGACAATTTAGAATTATGTGAAATGATGTGAATTATATCAGCCATTCATGCTCATGTTCTACTACTGAAAGATGTGAAAAATGAAAAGTAATTACATGTAACAAGTTCTTTGTAGTAGTACCTTTTGTAGCAAAAACAAGGCAAAATAAACCCAGAAGAAAAGTGATTACCTATTAATTGGTGGATGTTTGAACAAATTGTGGTATGTGAACATAATTGAATATTGACATATTACAATTGAATATTAATTAAAAACAAAGATTATGAAAAATTCAGAAAACTATGGGAGGATTTGTAAAGATCAATTCAAAGTTGTTTGAGTCAGAAGAAAAAAACATACATAAATTCTACAATGGTAGAAAACAGAAAACACTTTAAAGGGAACCAAATTTCTTAAAATCAATAACATATCAAGGTCTTGGAAAATAGATGAGATAATATCTCCCTCTTTCCATGAAAGGGATGGGAGAGTATGAATATGATATCTGGAAATAGTTGTCATACATGATCATTGTGTCTGTTGGTTTTATTTATGTTTTTCCTTATTGTAAGAGTTCAATGGAGAGAGGGAAGTTTCAGGAAAAATGAATGGCATAAAAATAAATAGCAACAATAAATGATGCTTTAAAGGAGTGCTAAAACTTCAAGTAAATGAGAGCAGTTAGTAATATTGGCAAGCAAGGCTGTCTGAGTTGTCAATCATCCCTTGAGTAAGAGGAACTCTTTCAGAATGCCTGAACAAATTGATCTTACCTTCAGAAGTATAGAGAATGTGTTGCTTTCTTTTCAAAACCTAGTATGTACAAAATGGCATTTGTCAGGGAGAAGTGGAAGTAAGAAATGTTTTTCAGCCAAGGTGAATATTGACTAATTTTCTTTATTTCTAACATTTTATGGATTCTAGACTCTTTAATGGACTTAGCCTCCAGTTGTAATTCTAAAATATGATTCCCATGATACAAGCCTATGTCAAGTAGATAGATTTTTCTCCCTTTTGGAAAGGAAAATTTGCTTTTCACCTCTAGTTGTAAACATTAAGAAAATACTCAACTTTTAGTTTTTCTTAATACTTTTACAAAACCACATTTACCATCTTAAGAAGCAATGTAAACATTAGGAATCAAGTTTAACATTTTCCAAAGTGAGAGGAAAGCAAGGATGAGATTAAAAAAAGTAAGTAAGTCACAATTCATTCTACCTTTCCCAGAAAGGAGAGAGTGCCATGGTGATGGTGTCAAGAGCTGGATCAGCAGTGTAATTTTCTCTTAAGGACACAGTTCATGTTCATATTATTCCTCACCATCATAACTCAGGACTCATCACTACAGCCATTATTTTCCCATATCTTCACAGTTATCTTTCTTTTGTTCACCATGGTGTATCTTTCCTCTTTCTAACTGCCTACTTGGCTCACAATGAGTTTTGAGTCTCCTACCTAAAACACTTTTCCAAGGTCAGAGTCAGTAACATTCTGGGTAGTTTTTCCTCAGGTTAAGTCCAAATTCTCTTTGGATTTTAGAGAACAATGAGTGAAAAGACAGCAGACTGTCCTCTTTTTCCTCTTATTTTGTAGTTGTCTTTTGGCAGAGCTCACAAGTCAGGTTCCACAAACAAAATAAAATGGACAGAACTAGCAATATGAACAAACTATATGGGTAACTAATGAAAGAAAAATATTTAAAATTTTCATATTACTTCTCATACACAAATGAAGTTGGCTATTCAGTAGAATTGATCTAAGGACCATTTAAATGATATATGTAGACACATGAATCATCACAGAAACAAGTAAAATGCAAAATAATATTTAAACTCTGCAAAATATCTCTTGTTCTATATCAAAGTTTAAAATTATCCAATGATATATATTTTAAAACATTTAATTTACTAAAATGAGACATAATTTCAAGCATAAGAGTTCACATTAACATTGATGTAACTGTCCTTCAACTCCAAGTAAAAGTCATTTAAGGACTAGCTTCACATCACCTTATGACAATGGCTTCTATTATGTTTCTGGGAAAAAAGAGACTTTCTTCTTAGGTTTCTGTGTCTCCAGCAAAATCAAAGACAATGGGATTATCATGTCATTTATCAGTTACTAGGAGACTACTCAGAAATGGACTATTCACCTTTGATTAAATTCATCATCATTCTCTGAAACTATATTTCTTTCTGAGTTTGAGGAAGCTTTTCACTTGCATTTATCTTGTAGCATATACTTATGCTATGTCCAAAAGTGCATCATGATTTCAATGGGCTTGCATATTTTTCTATTGTCTTTAGTTCCACATTTCTTGTACATGACAAAAAAAACTTGTTATGAATTTTTTTTTTTTACTTTCTTATAGTATTCTGGCTCCATGAGGTTCCTAACTTCTAAAGAATGACTATATGGTAATTTCCCCCAAACTATCACTCCAGCAGTATATTCATCTTACAAAAGAGTGACACTAAGTCCCTCCAAATCAAAACTGAAAATATAATCTTAGAATATTTTCTGACTTGAAGTCAGATAACTTCTGTTCAAGTCCTTTATCTGGCATTTACTATAAGTCATCAGGCAGGATTTTTAATCTCTCAGATATAATTTCTCCTAAAATGAGGATAACCATATTTAGACTATCAATCCACTAGCCTGATTGTTTTAAATGAATTCATGCATCTTAAATACATTATAAACCATTAAGGTGCTCTATAAAGGCCATCTCTTATTATATGATGAATTGTAAAGTGACTTGCGCAGTGAGTTATCTGAGTTTGAAAGCAGAGAGCACTTCTGAAAGTGGTGAAAATCCTTCATGGAAGAGGCATTTTTAAACTGATCTCTTTAATTGAGTAGCATTAAAACTTAGGGAATTGGCCTTGTAGTGAATATATTTTGGGTAGGAGGACTACATTGAGAAAAGGAAGGGGAATATAAATGTGTTTTTTCAAACCGAGTAGAGGAGAGGATGGAAATAGTAGATGGAAAGTTGAGAATGAAAAGGTAGGATTGTGTTAAATTATAGAGGACATTAAATGAAAGATTAATCAATTTTATTTGGCCAGAGGTGGGGAGTTATTGAAGATATTTGAGCAAGTAGTAAAATACTAGTTTTTGCTTTCATCCCTCCTTCATTTTTGAAGAAAACCAGCAATGCTACAATGAATGATATTTTGACTTGTGTGTGAATCAGATTTTATTGAAACAAAGGTGAGCAAAATTTCCAGCAGTACTTCAGGAAGTTCATCTTGGAAGGTTATGGGTAGAGAGAGAGCCTGGAATTAATGAGGAAAATATGACTATCACAGTAATGTAAAAATGATATGATTTGGTCTGTACTATTGGAATGGCAATGAAAATGGAAGGGAAAGCACAGATATGACAGGAACTACAAATTACTTCATTAGTAGACTCTACTACCAATTCTGATTGCCACTAGTGCCTCTGATGGCTTTGATGGATATTTCAATGTCTTAGGCATTGTCTTCTCTGTACAATTATATGTTATATACTAGAAAATAATAAATACAGAGGAAAGAGAGGCAGCATGTACTTATAGGTAATTGGTGATCAGGAGGGGAGAAGAGAGGCTATTACATTTTTTACCAAGTAACTTATAGAAATTCTGACTTACTTGTCTTGAGGAAAGAAAGAAAAAATCAAAATGAACCAGGTGAAGCACAGATAACTCTCTTTGTGCATACACTTAATTCTGGCTCAGAATCTCATGAATCAATAGTCATTCTGGCTTCTCAACTAACCAAATGACCTTTCATTGCAGTATCAGTCCTCAAAACACTCATGGCTGGAGGTAGGCACCCCAAGCCTCCAAATATTGCACTGGAACCAGGAAGAAAAATCTGAATATACTCTAAGCCCATTTTGTTGTTGTAGTTGTTCATCATTTCAGTTGCATCCAACTCTTTTTGAGATATTCCTCTTTTTGAGATATTCTTTACAGAGATACTGGAGTGGTTTGTCATTTCCTTCGCTTACTCATTTTATATATTAGTGTGAGATTTAAAATGGTTGAGGTCTTAAACTGTAGTGATTAAAATAGTGGAAGATATAAATTGTGATAGATATAAGAGAGGGTGAGTAAATTTGACCACAGAAATATGTTTCACTACAGTGTCTTGGGTTTAAAATCAAATATAAGGTGGTCGCCAGGGAAATATTCCCAATTATTCAAATACCCAAGTCAACTGGGTTTTATAGAGATTTTAATTAACAATACAATGAGTAATCAAAGAAAGAGAGAGAGAGAGTAAGAAAGGAATAAGTATGAAGGGCCTCAAGCCAATATGGCCTAGACCTGAGTCTTAAAAGAGAAATCAGTCAGTTTTTTAACACTCACCACAAGGTCTGACTAAACAAGGATTCTAGTAACACCAGGCCAGCGTCCTTCCTCAAAGAGTCTTCCAGCCAGAGATTGTTTCAAAGGGCCTCTCTCAAGAGCCTTCAGAGCTCCTACCCCAGAGGGACAGAGCCCCTCAGAGGAGCTCCTCAAGGAACTCTCCTTCAGAATGAGAGTCAGAAATCGAGACTTCTCCTGAATGAGCTCCAAGCTCTTATCTGAGCTCTTATTTTAAGGGCAAAATCTCCTCTGTCACCTCCCCTAAGTCCTTACATCTACCAATCACTGTAGATGTTTCTAAAGGACTGCCCATTTTGAATTCACAGCTGAATAGTTTTAATCTCTTTAGTAAGTCAGAAAAAAATGCTGCTGTGTCAACAAATTTCATTAAGAAAACACCTCTGAATAAGTTATCACCCTTTTAGGTTTAAGTAGTTTACAAGTTGTCCCACCTTTATAGGTACTTAGTATCCCATTGTATCAATTCTAAAACAGTCATGACTCAAAGAACTTCCTGTCCTTTCCATAAGCACTTTCATTGTTCTCAAGGAGCTCTCTGTCCTAAAGCAGTCCTAAGTAGGGTGGAGTAGGGATATTCCCAAGGCAAGGAGCCCTCACATTCAAGTAGAATTCTCACTATCTGTTAGGGAATTTTTTTTAAGTAGAAGATTCCTCAATGGGGGAAACCCCTAACATTCATAAATCTGAGAAATTTTGAGGTTTACATGAGGAACTGAGCAAGCAGAGTCAAATGACTTGTTAGCGTCACATAGCTAGGAAGCATCTGAGGCCAGATTAGAACTCAGGAAAATGAGTATTTCCTGACTTTAGGCCATGCACTCTATCCACTGTGGTGGATTAACTGACTGAGAAGTTATTGGTTAATTTTCCCATTATATTAGAATCATAGAATGTAATCTAGAAGTAGAAGGGACATTAAATATCACATAATCCAATTTTCTCATATGTCTGATGCTCAGAGGTATAAGAATTGAATGACTATTTCTACCCAGATATATATTTTATGAAGTTTATTAGAAAGGATAGACAATAATAGTTTTAAATCTTATTCCTCTGGGTAACCTGACCATGAGGTGCCTAGCCTGAAAGTCTCTTCCTCTTTCCTTTTTACTTGCCTCCTCTCTCCCCATGTTCGTTCCAAAAGCAAGAAGCCCTTTCAGGACCTCCTCCATCACTCTTATTGATGTACAACATGTACATGGACACAAAACCTGTGTGCAACTGTGTTATGTCAGTAATGTTGATGGACAGGTCAAGCTACTCAGGAGGGGGAGGGAATGAACTTCCTTGACACAAACCTCCCTGTCATCCTTTGGGAGACCAGTCTTCCCAGTGGATCATTTAAATATAACTATCTCATAACTCTAAATACCTTCTAGGCAAAAGTACATATAATATTGTATTTTTCTAAGAGGAAGTTACAATAGAGATGAGCATAACATACAAAACCTGATTGATAGACACATTGACAAAATGCCAATTAGGGGGCAGTCCCCTTTGGCATAAGATTTTGCATTCAGAATAAGTATCCTTCAGTTCAGTTCTTTATATCCCAAAGTTCATTCTGGATCTTTTGATGTGGTGTGTGGCTTCTTCAGGCATCTTTACAGCACCTTCTCCAAAAGGATCCAATTTCTAGATTCGAGGTGTTGGTAAGTTTCTTTTCCTGAAATTTCTCCAGAAAATTTTAAATCTTGCATTTTTAGGATAATTACGCAATCCCCCCTGAGTTGGGTGTTGACAAACTCCAGAATCACACTGTGATGCCACACTGAGTTATGAGGTATATGAAACAATTGTCAAAAGAAAAATAAAAATAAACCACCCCAAAAAATCCCAAAGAGTAAAAAAAATGAAATTCTGTATAAAAATAGTAAGTACAGAAATGTTAAAAAATAAAATAAAAATCTTACATGTATAAAATTCTGAGTAAAAAAAAATAAACCTGTAACAAGTTCTTGAATCACAGCAATACTCTACTAAAGTGACTTATGTCCCACAAGCCTGTAGGACAATAGCAGCAATATAGCACTTTACCCATTTGCAGGCAAGACTACAGAAAATTACCAAAGTATGAGAGAGAAAGGACTATGTTTTAGCAGCAAATAGGAAAAAATCATTCCCTGGTCTGATTTTACCTTCTCTGTCAGAGATAAGGAGAGCCAAGATGATAGCCAACCTGAGGTATTTGACTCAAAATATTGCACATGGAGTGTGGTACAAGGAAGTCCTGCATCTTAACATATATGAAGACCTGAAACCTTGATTCTCACACTAGGTTCAAGTCCTTTCACATTGGCACAGAGTTCAACAATCCTCCCTGGATTGGGTTTGGTCCTTTTTGACCTCATGCTACTTGGCACTGTATAATGGCTCTTTTGTTCCCTTCTCCTGGAATCAGGCACAATCATTAAACAAAGTCCCATAACATTTAGCAATGTATGGCAGGTTTCCGTAGTCTAAAGCCTTTGTGCATGCATAGTTAATAGGGCTAATAGATACTTTAAACTTATACTATAAACTTTATCCTTCAATTAAAAAACTTTAATACTGACTTCATGTTCTTCAAGTATCATCAAGGATAGGAAAAAGAAAGAGGAAAAAAATAAAAAAATTGCAAGCATAAAGAGAGAAAAAATAATAAAAAAACCCCACAATTTCACAGTTCATATTCCATGTGACAATGTGTTAGCCAAACAGAGGCACAACACAAAAGATGCTCACTAAAATTTGAGATTTATATCCCTCTTAATTGGCCAGGATCCACAATGTGAATGTACATAATTTTTTCACCAGGTAAAAATGGTTTAAAAACTGTAGTACAACAACTAATACAGATTCTAAGAAGTACCAATATCCCCCAAATTATAAAGTCCATTGAATGACAATATCAAACAATCCCACTATCATTAGGAGTCACAAGAGTATTTATACTTGCTGTATGGCATTTAAAAACCTTTGCAATTATGAATATTTGTCACAATTTCTACAGATTTAACCAATCTTTCAACCTTGGAAGAGATATTTTTTAACAAACTCTATTATTATCGTCATTCCAAAATTTGGTAGGAGAAAAACCCAGAAAAACATCTGCATGGTTGATGAAGAATTGCAAATATAAGAAATTCATTTCGAAGTTACTAGGCTTCACAGGAAAATTCATTCCTACCTTCTGGATGAGATTATAACACATCACAGGGTTAAGTCACTTGGGCACTGCCCTCCCTCTTGGTATGAGACTGTAATAGCATAACAGAACTATCTCCAATATGTCCGAACCATTTTCACATGGAGCCGAGGACTAAAAAGTGAAAATCACTGCAGATATATCATCCATTATATTTACAATAAATGCAGAGATGGGAAAATGCAACAATGCCATTGCACTCTACTTCAGCTACAAATGGACCCTTACCTCTTGTTACAAACAACTCAGAGGCAAGCAAATGAATGATCAGTCAGAGGTAGGGATGCTCCCAGGTATCTGAAAACTATTTCTAAATACTTGTCAAAATCAATTTAAATTATTACATAACGAAATTCCCAAAACTTATATATAGCTTGAAATCAATGTGATGGAGTCCATCTATTAGCTCTATGTGACAATTAATGATGACAAAAAAGGAACAAAATGTTGTTCATGGGCTTTTACAGAGATATTCTTCTATAGTATAATCATAGGGGAGGTACAAATCATGACAATATAATAGAATATTTCAATTTTGATAACTTATGAAATAATTAACAGTAAATTACATACATTGTGTGGTTAGAATTGAGTTACAGAGACTTCTTCATTCTGGGGAAGGGAAAAAATGAAACACTTAACATCAATAAGGCAATGAGTTCTGAAAAGGCTTAAAAATTTACCTCCAGACTCTTTGAGGTTCTTTCCCCTCCCAAGAACCATCATTAATCACAATTTCTTTGTCCACACCTTTGGGGTCCCCCATACTGAGGGGAGTTCCCACACTGAGTACAGATGTTTGGATGTGAGTCTTGATTTGCCTCATTCAAATAACTATTCCTCCTTTTAGTATCATTATTCCTGAAACTTCTTTTCCTATTTTCCTGATTCTTCTCACAATTCATAATTCCATTATCCACTTTTCCACAAAAGTAACATGTTAGCAATTGTTTTGTGGATTCTTGTAAGGGAGCTATAATCTATCCTTGCTTTATCTTTCCAACTGTTTCAGTTAATTCTTTTATTTCCTTCCTGTTACAGACAAAAGAGTGGTTGCCATAAACTGTGACCGCGAAAACATGGGTTCAAGACTTTGAATTGCCAAAAGAATAAAGATAATTTTTAGTGTCTTGATTTAAATAAAAAATAAGTGGTCCAAATATGAAATACCCAAGTCATTGGGTTTTATGGAGATTTTAATTAATACAAATGAAGGAATTAAAGAAAGGGAGAGAGACAGAGTAAGAGGAAATGATAGAAGGCAAGGGCCTAGGTCAATGGCCTAGGCCTTTCTTTTAAGCGAGAAAACTAAGTCAGTCTTTAATCACTCACCACAAGATTTTGTCCCAGGCAAAACTCTAGTGTTCAGAGAGACCCTCCAGTTCAACTCCTGAGCTCAACTATGTTTAGCCACCAAGAGACCCCCAATTTAGCTTCCTAGGCTGAACTATGTCCAGAGGCCTCTGACCTCCTTTTAAAGAGAATTTTCTCCTATGTCACTTCCCCTAAATTTTCACATCTACCAATCACAGTAGATGTTTTCCAAAGTACTGACCATTCTTAATTCACATCTTTTTATCACCTTCTCTGGGTAGACTAAAACTTCTGAGTATTTCACACCTCTTTCCTAAGGTTGTCCCTTGCAAGTTGCTTGATCTTTTAGTGATTAATTTGACCTTCATAGGTACTTAGCACCTTTTGTATTAGATCTAAAAATAGACCTAGCTTAAGGGCTTTTGGCCTTAATATAAGTATGAGTTAAGTACCTTCATTGTTCATTAAGGAGTTTTACAACTTTATCTTCCCCTAAAGTATGCCTAAGTATGGGTGGAGTAATTTTAAAGTTCCCAATACATTCCTGATCAAGCACCTCCATTGTTTAAATGGGGAATAAGCTTAACCAAATCTTCTAAGGTTAGAGTCTGAGAAATTTTAAGATTCACAATCACCCCTGATGATCATTGGGAGACTAGTCTCCCTGTTAATCATTTAACATAATCATCTTGTAGTCCTAAATGCACTTCTAACTACAGAAGCATACAATATTCAATTTTCTTAAGAGGAAATTAGAGTAGTGAGGGAGGAATAGAAAAGAAAGAAAACAAAACCAATGTTTTGCTAGGCGCATTGACAGAAAGCCAAATTAGGGGCAGTCCCCTTTTGACATAAATGTGTACATTTACAATAAATGTTCAATCAAACTTCCATTCAATCAACCATATCCAAAGTTCATTCTTGATATTCTTGATGTAGTGTGGGTTTTCTGGCATCTTTCTGCAACAGTTCATTCTTTGGATTTAGGAGTTAGCAAGCTTATTCCTTGAAGATCTTTCCTTGAACAAAAAATTAAAATCTTGGATTTTTATAAAAATACAATCTCAAACAAAAAATCAAAAATCTTGGATTTTAAATTAAAATACAATCAGCCCTGAAGTAGGGGTTAAAAAAAAACCATCCAGTTCAGCCAGTATGCTATGTTGAGTTATGGGGGTATATGAGTCAATTATGAAAAGAAGAGAAAAACAATCAAAAACATAAGGGAAAAAAATTCAAAATAGGCCCTTGTATAGGTACAATTTAAAGTAATTTCTATACCACAAGTCTGTAGGACAGCATGCAGTGATATTTCACTTACCCATTTGCAGCCAAGACTACAGGAAGTTGCCATACTATAAGAAGAAAAAGAACTAGAATTCTATTTTGATAGGGAAGTGTCATTTCCTCGTCTGACTTTTGATATTCTCAGGGATATAGGGAGCCAGCATAATAGTCAAATTTTGTACTTGTCTGAGTACAAAAAATGTAGATACAAGGAAGTCCTATGAATTAACATATGTCAAGCATTGCTACCTCAAGTCTCACACTATTTCAACTCCTTCCACATTGGCATAGAAGTTCATCAGTCCCACATGGATTGGTTTCACTTTGACCTGTGTGCTCTTTTTGGCACTTTTCATGTTAAATCTGTGCTCCTTCTTTTTTGTCCCTTTTTCTGGAATCACACATAAACATTAATCACAGTCCCATAACATTTTATCAATATATGGCAGGTTCCCATAGTTTAATGCTTTTGGGTATGCATTGGTATTATAGCAAGAATATATACATATATATTAAACTTGTATTACTGCAAAAATAACATATTAATTATATGTTATCTTTAGTACAAGAAATGAGAAAAAAGGGAAAAATCAAATATTCTAAAAATAAAAAAAGGAAAGCAATAAAAATAAGGGGGAAAATAAGGAATTCAATGTGTTTTCAAAAAACAGCATCCACTTGTCAATGGATTATTATCTCTAGAGCATATGATAGGGTAAAATCAATCAGTCTCAACAAAAGATGCTTTCTTCACAAGTGAACAATGAATCCAAGAGTCCTTTTCTCCAACCTTTATAGATGTTGGAATAGTTAACGATATTTGGAATGGTCCTTTCCAGGAAGGCTGAGTTGCTCCAGTACACTTGAAATTCTTAATATTCACTTTTTCTCCTGGGTTCAGGTCATGAAGAGAAATGTCTAGTGGTCTGGCTTGTACTGCAGCTCTGGATCCATGAAGTTCACATAGTTTGTGCTGTAATTCCTCTATATAGGAAGCAATAGTAGTATCTCCCCCTAATAGTGATGAATATGCAGGGGAAAAAGGTTTAGCCTATATAGGCGAATGTCCAAAAAGCATCTCAAATGATGAGATGTGTAGGTCCCCTATAGGCCTGCGTCTAAGATAAAATAGGGCCAGAGGGAGAATTTCAGGCCATTTCAAATGTGTCTCAGTGCATAATTTTCCAATCATAGTTTTAATTTCTTTGTTCATCCTCTCAACTTGGCCTGAGCTCTGGGGATGATATGGAACATGGAATTTGGGAGTTATCCTTAAGCAAGAATATATCTGATTTAGGACAGAATCAGTGAAATGACTTCCTCTATCTGAATCAATACATGCTGGCAATCCAAAGTGAGGAATAATTTCTTTTAAAAGCACCTTAGCAACAAAATCCTCTGTGGCTCGGGTCACAGGAAATGCTTCTGGCCATCTGGTTAGTTGATCTACTATGACTAGACAAAATTTATAATGTCCAGCCTTTGTGAAATCTATCTGTAAATGTTCAAAAGGTGTATAAGCCAGAGCATGCCCACCAAAGGCTTTTCCATGAAATGCAGGTTGGTTATATGCTTGGCAGGTAGAGCAGGCTGAACACACTTTAGAGGCTATAGTAGTTGTACCAGGAGCTATCCATACTCTCTTAACAGAGTCCATGATGCCCTGGGTATCAAAATGACCATTTTTATGAATAGATTGGCAAATTTGGTGATAGAAAGTTCTAGGGAGCAGGGGTTTTCCTTCAGATGACACCCATACTCCATTAATTTGTTTTGCTTTGAATTTTTGTTTCCATTTTCCACTTCCTTTTCATTATAGGAAAGTGCTAAATTTAAATCATTAGTGGTTGTTAATGTTAAAATTAATTCAGGTCCTTCTATGGCTGCTAGCTTTGCAATGGCATCTGCTTGATCATTTCCTCTAGAGACAGGGTCAATGCCACCTGTATGGGCAGAGCAATGAACTACAGCTAGGGCTTCAGGCAACTTTAGAGCAGAAAGAACTTCATTAATAATTTCTGCATTAGCTATAGATTTTCCAGCTGAGGTTAAAAATCCTCTCTGGAGCCATAGCATTCCAACTGAGTGACAAATGCCAAAAGCATATCTAGAATCCATATAAATTGTTGCCTTTTTATCCTTGGCAATTATACAAGCATGGTTCAGAGATATGAGTTCTGCTCCTTGAGAGCTAATATTAGAGGGTAATGAAGCTGACCACTCAGTGGCAAATTCTGAGACTACGGCAGCTCTAGTGTAGCGTATGCCATCCCTCATAAAAGAGGAACCATCAGTAAATAAGATCAGATCTGCATTGTCTAAGGGAGTGTCCAAGAGATTGTCTCGAGGCTTTTTTGCCACAGACACTAATGTTTCACAACTGAGTAATGGTTTTCCTGAAGTAGGTAAATCTGGAAGCAAGGTGGCAGGGTTAAGGGTTGTACAGCATTTCAATGTAATGTTTTCATTATTTAGCAAGTTTATTTCATACCTTGTAATTCGCTGATCTGAGAATGTTCTATGCTTTAGCAACAATGCTTCTACCTCATGTGGGCACATAATTGTTAATGGGCATCCCAATTCTACATCAACAGTTTTTGTTACTAGTAAGGCTGTAGCAGCTACTCCTCTAAGACATGGTGGTGCTCCTGATGCTACTGGGTCTAGTTGGGCAGAATAATAAGCAATTGGGCACTGAGAAGGCCCTAAAGTCTGAGTTAAAACACCTGAAGCTACTCCTCTTCTCTCATGTACATACAAAGTAAATGGCTTGTTGTAATCTGGGATGCCTAGAACAGGGTAAGACAGGATATCCTTTTTTAGCTCTGATAGAGTTGACAAGTGTTCAGGCTCTAATTTGAGAGGTTCAGGAACCGAATCCTTTGTTAGTGGTATAAGGGGTTTAGTAATTTCCCCATAGCAAGGAATCCATTGTCTGCAAAACCCTGTTGCTCCTAAAATTGCTCTCAACTGTTTCTTAGTAGTAGGAGGAGCACTTAAATTTTGAATATTATCAATTTGTTTTGGAGAAATATAATGAACACCAGCAGGATGAATCCCAAATATTCTACTTTAGGGAGACACCACTGAACTTTATCCTTTGAGATTTTATGTCCTCTTTTGTGCAATTCCAAAAAAAAGGTGTTTACTATCTTCCTGACATGTTTCTGCGTCTGTTGAAGCCAAGAGTAGATCATCTACATATTTGATTAATTTGCTATTTTTAAATGTTATACTATCTGTGTCTTGGCTCAAAATTTGCGCAAATAAACTTGGGCTTTCCACGTAACCCTGTGGTTATGTGGAAAATATTCAAAAATATCCTGGAGTTCTCATGTATAGGTATGGAAAAGAAAGCTGAGCACAAGTCTACTACTGTAAAGTATGTAGCTGTGCTAGGAATAGAGGAAATAATAGTATTTATATTGGAAACTACGGAGTGTCTCTTTATAACATGATTATTCACCACCCTCAGTTCCTGTATGAATCTCCAGAGGTTCCTGTCATCAAGCCATCTTTTTGTTTTTTTAACCAGCAGGATAGGCATGTTGAATTCAGATTTACAAGGGATTATTATTACCTGATCAATTAATGAGTTAATAACTGGTGTAATACCCTCAATTGCCTCTTTTGAGAGGGGATACTGAGGAATGGAAGGAGGTGGGCTAGATTTAGTTTTTATCTGCACAGGAACAGCAGATTAAAGTAAGCCTACATCAGAAGAAGATGTGGCCCAAAAAAGACTCTGGTATATCCATAGGTATTTCAAAAGTGGGAGGCTCTTTTGCCTCCTGGCTCTCTGAGAGAAGTACAGGTAGTAAATTTAAAGATTCCTCTGGTACTTCCAATGTTAAGGAACCATCTGGGGACTAATTTATTGTGACTCTGAGTTTGCATAGAAGGTCCCTCCCCAGCAAATTTAAAGGGGAGTCAGGCATCAAAAGAAAGGAATGTTGTACCTCTAGGGGTCCTACAGACACTATTCTAGGGGGAAGTTTTTTTTTAACTCTTTGTGGGTATTCCTGATACTCCCACTACACTTTGTGAGTCAACGGAATAACAATTTAAATCAGGAACATTTTTTAATACAGACCTGGTAATTCCAGTGTCTAAAAGACAATCATAGTAGGTGTTACCCACCTTTAAGGTAACATGGGGCTTATTAGTATGGGGAGGGCAGTGGATAGGGAAAACAGGTAGTCGGACATCAGTGACTGGAAAATCAAAGGTTGTATCCTCTGCTTCATGTGCCCCAGTGACCCCCCCCCCCAGACACCTTCATTGTTTTTGGGATGTTCTTTGGGCACCACTCTGAAGGGCACACACCCCCTGAGGGGCATTAGCACCTCGAGTATTTTTTGGATGAGCACCATTTCTTATATATTGTTGTTGGGTATTATAATTTTCTTCATTTGGAGCATTGTCATCATTTTCCCAATTCCTATTCCTAAAATTTCGGTTTCTAAAGTTTTCATTTCTATAGTCATTATAGTTATTTCCATCATCCATATTAGAATTTCTAAAATTTCTAAAATTCTGGTTTCTATGATTATTATTATCATTTCTATAGTTAATATTTGTAAAGTTGTTATTAAACTGTGTATTCCTTTGGATAATCTTGAGAAAAGTTCTACATTCTATCATTTTGTGGCCCTTTTCACAGAAGTGGCATTTTACTAATTTATTTGTGAATTCCCTCAAAGGGGCTATGGTCTCTCCCTTATTTTTCAATTGTCTCTTTAACATTTCAATTTCTTTCTTTAAGGCTTCCACTAATGTATTGTGTTCCTCAGGTTTTTTTATATGACCCTCATAAACATAGGTTGCTACTCCTCAATTCTTCGAGGTCCATAGAGTCCCAATTAGGACAGCTAGTTTTAAAGTAGTCTTTTACCACTGAACAACAATTCTCAATGACTTGCCTACATATTTGTCTAATGTCTCTTTCTCTGGATAAATCAAGGTCCATATATGTATTTCCTACGTCAACAAGTCTGTCCATAAACTGGGAGGGGGGGTCCCCTCAATTTCTTGTTGGGTTCTTTCAAATTTTGACCATTTTTCAGGTCTATCAGAGCAAATTCTCATGGTTGTCAATAATAATTCTCTGGCCTGGTTTAGTTTTGTGTGATCTAGTTCAAAATTGGGGTTCCAATGTGGATCTTCAGTTGGCCAATAATGTCCTTTTCTACCTCGCTTCTGATTAGCCAGAGAGACGATATTGTTTTCTTCTCTTTTTGTTAAAAATGTTTCTAACAAATTTTCAACATCCATCCAAGTGGGGTCAAAAGTTCTGAATATGTTCTCTAATTTTTTTTATAATTAATATTGCTTATTCCTAAAATGATGGAAGATCTTCTTTAAATTTATTTAAATCCTTGGGGCTAAAAGGTATATGATGACTTACAGATACCAAGTTTCCATTTTTATTAAAAGTGGGTACTTCCCTTAAAGGAAATAACCTATCTGAATTATTTGGTACTCCTATTTTTGTTTCTAGGCTTCTTGCTCCATTCTCAATGGGGTAGGTATGATAAAGAGAAGGGCACACTGAAGGAGAGGGTTTGTTGTTGTTCCATAGTGCTAGAAAGATCAGAGGTAGGAAGGATATGGGAATTGAATTGGGCAGAGTGGGAAGGAGGGGCAAAGGAAGAAGTGTTAGTAACTGGGGGGAAAGATACAGAGGTGTTAGGATGGTCAGTATGGGTGTGGTGTGAACTTAGGTTGGAGGTGGTAGGGTCAGAAGTATGGGTGGAGTGTGAACTTAGAGTGGAGGGTGTGGGATTGGAAGCATGGGCAGGGGGAGGAGTGGGTTGGTTAGAAGTAAGGTTTTCTGAGGCTGATGGGGCAGGGGAAGGGGTGGTTTGGTTAAGAGCAGGGGGTTCTAATGCCAAGTTGGCAGGGGGAGCAATGGGTTGGCTAGAAGGATTAGTGTCCAGAGCAGGGTGGGACAGAGATCCTGATAATGTTCTTAACTCTCTTTTAATGCTTCTCATAAAAGCTATGATCTCCCCCTGACTTTGCTCTATAAGTTCAAGCAGAGTATTTATTTCTGCATTTTGTTAAGTAGTAGAAGGAACACTCGGTTGGTTTGACTGAGAAGTGGGTTTTGTAAGGAAATACAATATTATAGCTATAACAATCAAAATCCCAAGGGGGATTACCATGTCAATTATACTTTGCCATAAGCCCCATAGTATGAGAAATCTCAGAGAGGCAACGAATGCGAATTTTGCAAGGTTGGTCATGGAGCTGAATAGCCAGTTGTTAAGTACATTGTGAACTGGCTGTATCCACATATTTCTAAAGGACAAGGCCAAAAGCTTTCCCCATGTTTCCCTTAATCCTACTTTAGGCAGTTGTTCCCTAAAGGAAAGAGATTTAGAAACAGCTATCCTAGCCAGGACCTTAGTGCCCTGTTGCTATGATTTAAAATAGCTATTTAATTTACGGAGAAATAAAAATGTTTTTTACTTACCCACTCTTGCAGCTGTGTTTTGAAGCCAAGTTAGCAATGTTTAAAAAGACTGACTGACAGAGCAAGTAATAAAGAGAGAAAGGAAAGATATTTCACAGAAAATTTTGAGGGTTTTCATCACAAACCAACGTGGTATGCCATAAACTGTTACAGTCAAAAGAGTGGTTGCCATAAACTGTGACCACGAAAATATGGGTTCAAGACTTTGAATTGCCAAAAGAATAAAGATAATGTTTAGTGTCTTGATTTAAATAAAAATAAGTGGTCTAAATATGAAATACCCAAGTCAGATGGGTTTTATGGAGATTTTAATAAACACAAATGAAGGAATTAAAGAAAGGGAGAGAGACAGAGTAAGAGGAAATGATAGAAGGCAAGGGCCTAGGTCAATGGCCTAGGCCTTTCTTTTAAGCGAGAAAACTAAGTCAGTCTTTAATCACTCACCACAAGATTTTGTCCCAGGCAAAACTCTAGTGTTCAGAGAGACCCTCCAGTTCAACTCCTGAGCTCAACTAAGTTCAGCCACTGAGAAACCCCCAATTAATTCCTCAATGTCTCTACTAAAGTAGCATTCTCTTTATCTTTTTCACCCTATTTAGCAGTTAATCCCTTTATTTCCTTCCTTAATTCTTCCACTAAATCAGTGTTCTCCTTCTCCTTTTCCTTATGTCCCTCAAAAGCATAAACTGCCACTCTTTAAAGTCTTCAAGGTCCATAGTAGATCATTTTGGAGAGCTAGTCATAAAATAATTCCTAAGTACCTTACAACTGTTTTTCACAAATTGTATTCTGATCTGTCTAATGTCCCATTCTCTATCAAGATTGAGCTCTATATACTTCCTCCAAGTTCAATAAATGTATCCATTAACTGGAAGGGGTTTTCATTGTCTTCTTGCTTAAGGTCTTCAAATTTAGTCCATGTACCAGGCTTATCAGAACAGGCCTCATAGCTTTTAGCAATGCATTCCTAGCCTGGCATAGTTATAAGTAATCTTGCTCTGAATTTGGGTCCCATTTGGTGTCTTTATTTGGCCAATGAGTTGTTCCCTCTCCCTGGGCCTGATTAACAAGCAAAAGAAACTTATTCCTTCCCCTTTCCATTAGCAAGGCCTGGAGCAAATCTTCCATATCAACCCATGTGGGGTTATTTGTATGAAAACTGTTATCCACCTTATTTATTAACAGTATGCCTCGGTTTCAAATGAGGGAATTTTTTCTTTGAATCTCTCGATGTCCTCTGGAGAAAAAGGCTATCATGTCTAATGTTTACTAAATCTCCACATCTATTATATATAGGGACATCTCTTAGAGGGAAAAGACCTTTATTTTAATCATCTCTGGTAACTGGAGCTTGGACTGTGTTCTGGAGTTCAATGGAGTGGGTTGCAGTGAGGCTAGTAGGGGAAGGGGGTGGTATGGTTGAATGGCACTGGTCGGGAGGTGGGGAGGAAAGGCAAAAAGATTGGGGGTGTGGAGGAGAGGAATAGGGAGGGGATGGAAGTGGATAGAAATGTGGGAGGGGTTGGGGACAGTGTGAAGAGGAAGGGGGTGGGACCAGGTATGGGGTAGAGAGGAGTAGGAGGGATGAGATCTTCAGGAGTCATAGTATGGTAGGTGTAATGGAGAGTATGGAAAAGGATTGAAGTAGGGATGGTACAGTTAGGGATAGGGGAGATGGACTGGCACTGTGTAGTTAGAAGGAGGGTATGAATGGTGGGATGTTAAGGAAAGGAAGAGAGGTAGATTGGGGGAAAGGGGATGGGGAGAGTAGGGGATGAGCAAGGTTTGACAGGAAGAAGAGCTGAAGGGTTCAAGTCCTGGTTTGGGTCAGTATGAGGAGGAACCTCCTCACAGACCAGGTGAGATGATAGAGTGTGTTTCTTGCTAGATTTCACTGAAGGAGTTGAGCTAGAATGGTTTGGTTCCAAAGAAAGAATGATGTCCTCACTGGAGGGAAGGGTAGATTTATCAACATGATATGCCCACAAGAACCAGTATTTATAATCTTTGGAATCTTTGTTTTTAATGGCTCACTTCAAATCTTTTAAGATCTTGAAGTCAGAGTAGTCATATTTTTGTCACATAAAAGCTATGTCCATCCATGCCTTACAAAGCTTTCTAGCTTCTTTCTTTGTAATCCAATTCTCCTTAGGCAAATTATGATCGCTCCAAGAATTTAAAAGTATATACAGGGAGTGAATCAGGAGGAACATTTCCTGATTTTCCTTGATGTGTTGAAGTATTTCCCATATTGTCTAGTGTGCATGTCCTATTTAAGATAGTTTGAGTATTGCTAAATGGTCAGCTTAAACAATGAAAAGTTCCTAAAACATAAAAAAATAACAGAGACACAAAGTTCTTAAATGTTATTGTGGAAGGCAATAGAGGAGGTTAAAACAGAAAGCTAATATAAGGAAACAGTAATTGCTGCACAGCAATAGTATCAATAATAAATGTGTATTTAGTATAATACTTGTTATTAATAATTAATAACAACATGCATTTATTATTTTTATTAATAATAAATAACCATAAACAATAAGTATCAATCATCAATAATAATTATTAGTAATTAATAACAGGAGGTAATTCCTAATAATAGTTATTGAAAGTTAATAGTTATTCTTATTGATATTATTATTAATACTATTGTATTCTAAAATTATTCCTTAATATTGCATGTAATTAATTTGATTTAATGTTGGCTTTTTTCAATTTCAGAAACTTGTTTTTAATTTAAATTGAATGTTATTAATATTTAACTATTAATAATCTTTTTATTTGAATATATTCAAATTAATAGCATTATTTTAAATAATTAGTAGCAGTTTCAAAGGAATTCTTTTTATTTTCCTGCAGTTTTAATTCTCTACAGCAGGTGGCACTATAAATGCATGTAGAGTGGAAGGCACTTGCAGGTAGGCCTTTATCTAAAAGCAGTCAGATAAAGAAAGAGAAAGGAGGAAAAAAAATTGTGGCTTTTGAGATGCTAGAGAAGGCAGGCAGTCTTCAAGGAAAGTTTGAGGGTGGGGGGAGGATGACACTTTCCCATGCCAGGGGAAGTCAAGGGCTGGGCTGGGTTCCTGTGTTCTGGCTGGGACTCTACTAACCCACCCTTGGCTGAGGTAAAAGAATTTGTGTGGGGAAACACATGGGAGGGAGTTTTCTCACCAGTCAATCTTGGGATGCATGTTAGATGGCTCTGCTTCTCTTTCTCAGGCAAGGTGTATTCCATATATGCAAACAGGCAAGCAACTGAAGTCGTTTCTATTCATCTATGCTTTACTTAAGCACTCACTCAAAACTTCTCAGAAGATAATTAAATGTCCCCCCACCCCCAAATCCTTTACTAATGGTTATCAACTGTAAGAATTGAGTGACTATTTCTACCCAAATATATGCTTTATAAAGTTTATTAGAAAGGGTAGATAATCATAGTTTGAAATATCATTCCTCTAAATAACCTGCAAGTCTCTTCCTCTTTCCTTCTTACTTGCCTCCTCTCTCCCTATGTTTATTCCAAAAGCAAGAAGCCCCTTCAGGACCTCCCCCCTCACTCTTATTGACATATAGCATGTACATGGATGCAAAACCTGGTGCAACTGTGTTATGTCAGGAATGTTGATGGACAGGTCAAACCACTCAGGAGGGGGAGGGAACGAACTTCCTTGAAACAGATGTTAGGAAGTGACTTATCTATGGTCATACAACAGTAATAAGTCCAGTACAAGAATTCAAACCTTTTGGCCAAAGCCCAGTGCAGTTCATTTATAATACACTGAATGTTAAGAGTAGGAGGAGATCTTAAAAACCATTTGTTTCTATCTGTAGAGCCCGATAAGCAGGGTCTACAAGAGGGGGTTGTCCTTTGTGATAGGGACCCGAGGAGAAGTAGGGAATGGAGAAACCAGGGTGAAGAATGACAGACACGGACAAGTTAGTGATTGAATAGGGCAGGCAACCCCTATGATTTTCCCCTTGGGAGGAAAATATGAGGATCAATGGAATACGAGGTAGAGGAGAAGATTAAGGTAGAGAATGCAAGCCGACAGGGGCTGGAGTCTCGGGGGGAAGAGATTCAGAGAGAGAAAGAGGGAGAGAGGATTAAGGAGCAGAGCAGAGCTCCACGAAAGGAAGAGGAAGTCCAAGAGGAAGTTCAAAAGGATCTATCATAAGGTTGCCTTTGCTTTTATTTTTGAGGGAGCAGGTAGGTGTTTCCAATCATGTAGCAATCACATCACAGAGCATAGACAATTAAGATTGGGTGGCAATGTAGAGGGAACACCTTTGGGCTTGTAGATTACAAACCACGCTTTCCTGGGGAACTGTGACTCTGATCATGTTAATGAGTTTGTCCTAGGCAAGGGCTGCATGGCCAGGTCAAGGTTACATTCACAAACCTCATTGGTATAACCTTATGCTTGGAGACACAGTAACCATACACTCATTTATGATTCATAGATGTGAATATGCTTGGAATGCTACACTATCTCCATGTTTATAGGTGAAAAAAACTAGCATTTAAAAAAGTTGTGTATTACATAAAGTAACAAAGCTACTTGGTAGAAATGGTAGAAACTTGGTAGAAAAACTAGAACACTGATCTTCATGTCCCACATCAGTATTTTTCCCATTACACATTATTACCTCTATAATATTTATATCTATCTTTCTATCTGTCTAAACATCTATCCATATAGATATCAAATATAATATATGTATATTTATATCTAGACATATGGAGAAACATACACATTGTTTTTTGTACTTTCCTTACTCATGTTTAGAGATGTTGTAAGGAATCTCAGGAAGCTGAGAATAAAGCAGTAGTTTTCCCCAGGATAATAGTACATTGACCAAGACAAAACCTTAAATTGGGGTGATGAACTTGAGCCTACAATCCCACATATAAGAGACAAATTATTAAAAATACAAATCATTCAGAAACAATGAATGTTATCCAAAGAAACACTTGGAAACAGATAGTTCATTTGAGGTTTGCAATTGGCCTTAATGTTTTTTTTTCTAATTTTATTTGCTTTGAAGAATATGCTCAATACAGAAAATCATCCTCTACTGTTTTCTCATAATGAGAAACAAAGAGCAAATATGGACATGGCATGAAAAGTCATCAGAATACCAGATGTTGGCAAAAAACTATGACCAGATTTTGCAAGTACAGTTGCATAACATAAGCACACTGGGAAAATGTAGAAATTATATCAATTTATTTTTAAAGGAACTTCAAGACTTTGAAATTATCAATGGGAGACATTATTTTTAAATAGTAATTCAAAAACTAGTAGCAAATTTGAATAAAGCAGAGTTAAAGATATAAATTAGGTCTTCTAAGTTTTAAGTGGATATTCCTTTTTGAAGGTATAATCTTAGCTGATTTATTTTTGATGTTTTCTAAATAACTGTAATTAATTTAATATGCAAGAGATGTGGAATTGTAAAATTGCTCATTTTCAGGGTGGCTATGTGGCTAATGGTTAGAGACCAAGAAACTAAAAGTCCTGGGTTCAAATCTAAATTCAGACACTTCCTGGCTGTATTCCTGGTACTGGGCAAGTTACAACTCCTTTTGCCTAGTCTTTACTGCGATTCTGCCTTGCAACTGACACTTAGTAGTACTGATTTTAAGATGGAAGGTAAGGGTTTAAAAATGGAATATTTTAAAATTGCACATTTTTCAATAGATAGGAGTAGTAGGACAAGTAGTGAATCTGTTTGAAAATAGCTGCACAATTCATATTCTATTTTCTATGGTATTTGAGCAGGTAATTAGAAAAGTGAAAACAGAATTTTAGAATGGAAAGAACCCCATTTTATCTCATTCTATAGATAAGGAAACAGAAATCTATAGAAGTAAAATGACTTATCCAAGATCAGCCCAATTTTTTTTTGTAGAAGTAGCACTACAATGCAGATCTATTCATTCCTTTTTCATTATTCTCTCCACCAAAATGGTCCTTTAGTCCTTAAGAAAGACAAGAAACTTCAGAAAACCTATCTGTGTCTTACATAGTCAAGGGTAACCTGAAGTCCATGTGCTGATTGGCATATGACTGTCAAGTGACAAAATGACTTTGGTTATGATTGGAGAATGGGATTATGGTAATCAACATGATCTCTTTTGTCCCTAAATGAGTGTGTGTTACTAGAAGTCAAACTAACTATTGCAGGTTTAAATTGCTACTATATAAGGGCAGCCAGGTTGTGCAGTGGTTAGAGCTCTAGGTCTACAGTCAAGGAGAACTGAATTTAAATATGACTTCAGATGCTTGCTGTGTGACCCTGGGAAAACCCCTTAACCTTATTGCCTCAGTTTCCTCATCTGTAAAATAAACTAGAGAAGGAAATGGTAAATTACTCTAGTATTTTTGCCAAGAAAACCCCAAGTAGGATTTTTAAAAGTAGGATCTGGGGTGCCAAATTGTAATGGTGGGAGAGAGGACTTTAAAATGCCAGGACCAGGAAATCAGCTGCTGGAGGGGACTTAATAGGGTGTAGCACTTCCTCTTTCCCCCACTAAGCTGGCCAAACTTAATGGAGTCTGGACCTAGACAAACATGAGTCAACCCTCCCAACTTTCTTCTCTGTCTTTGAAATCTTCCTTCCTATTATAAACTTGGAGACAGTTTTCTACATACTAAATGGCTACTTTATTTCTTTGTAAGGAAGGGTAGAGAAAGAAAGGGGTAGAGGGAAGAGATGGGAAATCCTTAATGACTTTTCCCCTATCAACTGTTGAAGGTTTTTTCTCACAAAGTCACTTCAGAGAAATGGTTTGACTTTCCCGAAAGTGAGTTTAAGTCAGCAGAGATCTTCAGTGGGCAAGAACTTCTTTTGCTCAGCTAAGGTAGAAAAGGTATTGGAAAGGCACCTCCATCCCTGGCTCTAGTCAGAGTCCTTGGTGAGAGAGTATGTGTCCAGACCCAGTTCTTGCCAATAGTTTTTCCTCCTTTGAATCTTCCTTTGAATTCCATGGAATTCTCTTCCCATGCTGGCTCATGAATGTTCCATCTGCCTCTCCTGGATCCATCTTCATTACATTTTATATTTTCTCTGCTTTTTGACCATTTCACTTGACTACAGTAGTCAGATAGTACTGACTCACTTTAATACATATTTCCATCTGACTGACAGCTTTGCTTTAGCTTTTGTTTTTGGACCCAAGAGCCTTGGTCTAAAGAGTTAGAAAAAGAGGACTCCTCCACCTTATCTGCAGACTTCTTGAAATGACATTATAAGCTCTGATGTTTCTTTTAAATTTTCAGTGGTGTGAGAGGGCAATCACAAAGAGCCTCATCACAATCACAGATAGATGAACACTAGCATTGCCTTCCCAAGAACATTAGGTTTCCTGCAAGAAAATGGAGAGATGGGACAGAAGAGTTCAAGAGTATTGATGACTGGTGCAGCTTAAATTTCACCTTTGCCCAGATCTAAAGAGAGGCTAGGTCAAACCCATTTGGAATATATTGCCATTTTCATTTTAGTGCAATATGCTCTAAGTTCCACAGAGAGTGGTTGGATTGGGAAAAAAAAAAGCATCAAAGAAATAGACAAAATGTCTACATCATTTTTCCTGTAGGCTGCTGTTTTTGAAGGGGGGCAGAAAACCTTTTTGAACTTTAATTAACTTGGTCTAACACTATCTGTCAAGTAGATCAGGTATGTATGCAATCTGAACAGGAAAAACAGCTTAGAAAAATGGATGTCATTTTGATAATTGGTAGGCATCTGGCTGCATATTAAGCAGATGCCCAGGTATTAAATCCAGGTAACTACATTTCAAATCTTAAAAGGCCCCCTTTTTTGAGGAGAGAGATAGAAACAGATACTTTAATAGAGGGAGGTGTAAGTGGGAGTGGTGGTGGGGCGAACGTAGGGGCAAGAAGAAAAGGAGTGAGAAAAGAATTCTAGATGCATTTGAAGAGTTCATCTATTGCTATGGCAACAGCCTCATCCTAGCAACAGCTTGTTGGTACCATGCTGACATGCAGAGCTTAGGACTTCAGACAAGAGGAAAGAAACCATAATGAAATCTTCTATTTTCATGTAATTTATATTTTTTCAAGTTTGAAACAGGTGATAGGAAATCACATTAAGATGTCAAGAGAATACAAACTTGTTCTGTTTACCCATCAGTCACAAAACAGATCACCAAATATAAATAAACATTTGAATGTAATAAAAATGATTGCAGAATTTAAAAAATTCTACTCAAATGTCTAACTTTTTTGAACATTGTTATTGATTCAAGAAGCTAAGTGTCTTTTTCAATTACTTTGATCTCATCAGTACTTAAAATAGCATCAATATATATTGCTCACATTTATCTGCAAAAATAATTTGTTTACATCTATTTGCATATTGGAAATCATGTGAATTGAAATAACTATTTGGATATCTTGCAGGTTTTATCTATATTTTTCAGGCAATAGTGAGTTTTATAACTGCGTCAGTTTTTACATGGATGATGAAACAGACCTAAAAATGAAATTAAACACACAATCATGAAATCCCTAGTTAGCTTTATTCTGTGTAGAAACATGGTTGGCATTTATACAGTATTTTAAAGCACTTTCAGAAGAGTATCTCATTTGATACTGAAAACCTATCAATCAAAATATTATTTTCTCAAATCTATAGATTAAAAAAAATCCTCAGAAATGTTGTGAGTTACCTAAAGTTTCTGAGATAGCAATTGATTTAGCTAGGATTTAGACTTTTAATTGGCTCTTTCTACCATATCACGCTGCTTCTGAAGGCAGTTATTTTTATCTGGGAACAAATAATTATAAGAGCATGTAGAATACTGAAAAAATTCAAGGACAAGGAAAAAATCAAGGAATCATACTTGGAGTGCTTGTCTTTCCTCTAAAATTCATCTCTTGGATTCACCAGTGCCATTTATGTATTAACCATATGAGAAATTTTGTAATCATGGCAACTATTCATATTCTTCTTTCATCCCCACAATGCACTTTATATGTAGTTTTCAATTATTTGTATTCATATTGTTCATTCCTCCATCTCCATAGAATTATAAGCTCTTTGAGGTCAAGGACTATTTTTATTTTTGACTTTTTAACTCATATCTATCAGAATTCAATAAATTATGACAATTTCAATTGAGTTATATTCCCAGAAACTATATATAGATTCAAATGGAATGTTCTCTAGTATCCTAAAAACATACACAGTGAAAAGGACATACTTTTTGAAGTTTTAAAATCTAATATCTATTCAATATATTTCATATAGCACAAATAAGCCATTCCTTTTCTTGAAAATTCCCAAATACTATTTTCCTGGAGAGGTAGAATTCACACCAACATCCAATATACTTATGTATGTATATTTATGTGTATATATATACATATATATATATACATATAGACTAGCCTCCTGATATCCTGTCAATATCCTATTAATAATAGCATTTGGTTTTTTAAATCACCACAAATAAGACAAATAAGCTGCTTTTTACTCTGGTAGTGTTATTTCCTAGCAAGACACAAGAGTGCAAACATGACATTTTTTATCTCAGAATTTCATTAAGATTTTATCATATAGCAAAGAATCCCACTGGGATTAATCATTTGATAGAACAGAAACATCATGAAAAGAAGGAAAGACACTTTCAGCTCAGAAAGTGACAAGATAGATGAATCTTTGAGGGCTTGCCATTGAATGAGATGGATACAGTTAAAAATCTTTTATTTGTGGGTGGAAGAATAGTGCCATGAATGATTTAGAATATTTGGGACTTAGTTCAACAAGGGACCAATATCTCTGAAATATATTGCATTGTTAGTTTACACTATATTTTTTCTTCATTATTCCTAATGTAAAGGCATGGGAGAGGATACAAAAGAAAAAAAGAGGTTTTGTCTAAAAAAAAAGTTACCTCAATATGAAATAGTGTTGGAAATGAAACACAAAATATTAAAGGGTTTCACCTACATCTTAGAATATGAAAGAATAAAGTTATTCTTGATCACTTATTTAAGCTCCATTAAGTTACAGGTGAATAAACTGAGGTCTAGAGAAGTCACACAGCTGATCACAGTGGATAAGCTAACATTAAAAAGACAGTTTTGTAAATCTAGATCCAGGGCTCCTCCCACTGAAGAGTAGAGTTTGTAAGCATTCTAGACATTGCAGATTTCAAGAAAAGTACTTCTTAATAGAGTTTATATTTCTGAAGATCAATATATACCAGTTCTTGTTAACTGTTTCATGTGAGGTCACCTTAGAAATCTAGCTCACATCTTATAAAACTGTGTACACCTTTTGATCCAGCAATATCACTATTAGGTCTGTTTCCTAAGGTGGTCAGGGAACAAGGAAAATAACCTATATTCTAAAATATTTATAGCAACTCTCCTTGTGGTGGCAAAGAACTAAAAATCGAGGGGATGCCTGTCAATTGGTGAAAGACTAAACAAATTGTGGCATGTGATTGTGATGGAATACTACACTGCCATAAGAAATGACAAGATTAATTTTTTAAAATACAGAAAGGCCTATAAGAAATTATGAAGAGTGGAACTAGCAGAATCAAGAGAACATTAACTGCAGCAACAGAAATATTGCTTAAAGAATGATTTAGGCATGTCTACCTTCAGAGAAAGAACTGATAGAAATAAGCATGACATTGTTTTATATGTACATATATCTTTTTACCAAATGATATGTTATTTAGAGCTGAGAGGAATGGGAGGGAGGGAGTTTCTTGGGAACTTTAATGTCACAAATACATAAAGAAAAAAAGAAATCTAGTTTACCACAGAGCTATTCATTAAGCTAAGCTGCTGTCACCAAGGAAAATTTCCAGGCAAAATATATGACAAATATACTTATTGTCTTTTAGATAAGCAATCAGAAAGTTTTTGTTACATATTTATCATATGCTAGACACTGTGCTAAGATTTAGGGAGTCCAAGAAAGGTGGACATTATTCTTGCTTTACATTAGCTTTCATTTTAATGGGTATTCTATAGAGGATAGAGAACTGGCCTTGAAGAAAAGATGAGTAGGAGCTTTATAATTAAGAAATAGGAGTCCAGAGAAAACTGGAAAGATAAATTTGTTTGAGCAATTTAAGGTAGTTTTATGATGTTGAAGTGCTACTATTCTAATAGGAAGAAAGGAAACTTTGTTCCTTCAAAAGAGTTCTTCAAAACATGAAAAAAAGTGAGAGTGGAATTATTCTGTTCCAAGGGTTTTAGAGAAGGGATGGTTAAAAGAAAGATACACTGATGTAGAAAGGAAGAAGTGAGTGAAATTTTCTACTTCTCATAATTGAGCTACTTGAGCACAATATTAAAATATGGATGGGAAGATATTGGGATTGGACATCAGATGAATCTCAATATGAAACAAAAATGGGAGAATTGCATAGATCCATATAAATTTTGATGTAGAAATATATTGAACTAAACAGGGAAACAAATGGAGATAAAATGGTAGAAAGGATAATAATGAGGACAGGATAGTTAGAAAAAAACACTTCCTGATCCTAAAGGGGAGATTAAAAAAGGGAAAAAGGAAAAGAATCAGAACCTAAAGAAATACCTAAACTCTCTTCTTAGACAAATAGGGAATGGCTCAACAAATTGTAGTGTATGAATGTAATGAAATATCAGTGAACAGTTGGAAATATGAAAGAGATAATTTCAGAGAAAATTGTGTAGTATGTTTAGTGAAATGAACAGAAGCAGAACAATTAGGAAAAACATTAACTGCTCATGGATAGGACGAGCCAATATAATAAAAATGACCATCCTACCCAAACTTATTTATCTATTTAGTGCCATACCCATTGAACTACCAAAATACTTCTTCACTGATTTAGAAAAAACCATAACAAAGTTCATTTGGAAGAACAAAAGATCAAGGATATCCAGGGAAATAATGAAAAAAAACACATATGATGGGGGCCTTGCAGTCCCAGACCTCAAACTATATTACAAAGCAGCAGTCATCAAAACAATTTGGTACTGGCTAAGAAACAGAAAGGAAGATCAGTGGAATAGACTGGGGGAAAACGACCTCAGCAAGACAGTATACGATAAACCCAAAGATCCCAGCTTTTGGGACAAAAATCCACTATTCGATAAAAACTGCTGGGAAAATTGGAAGACAGTGTGGGAGAGACTAGGAATAGACCAACACCTCACACCCTACACCAAGATAAATTCAAAATGGGTGAGTGACTTAAACATAAAGAAGGAAACCATAAGTAAATTGGGTAAACACAGAATAGTATACATGTCAGACCTTTGGGAGGGGAAAGGCTTTAAAACCAAGCAAGATATAGAAAGAATCACAAAATGTAAAATAAATAATTTTGACTACATCAAACTAAAAAGCTTTTGTACAAACAAAACCAATATAACTAAAATCAGAAGGGAAACAACAAATTGGGAAAAAATCTTCATAGAAACCTCTGACAAAGGTTTAATTACTCATATTTATAATGAGCTAAATCAATTGTACAAAAAATCAAGCCATTCTCCAATTGATAAATGGGCAAGGGAAATGGATAGGCAGTTCTCAGATAAAGAAATCAAAACTATTAACAAGCACATGAAGAAGTGTTCTACATCTCTTATAATCAGAGAGATGCAAATCAAAACAACTCTGAGGTATCACCACACACCTAGCAGATTGGCTAACATAACAGCAAAGGAAAGTAATGAATGCTGGAGGGGATGTGGCAAAGTAGGGACATTAATTCATTGCTGGTGGAGTTGTGAACTGATCCAACCATTCTGGAGGGCAATTTGGAACTATGCCCAAAGGGCGACAAAAGAATATCTACCCTTTGACCCAGCCATAGCACTGCTGGGTCTGTACCCCAAAGAGATAATGGACACAAAGACTTGTACAAAAATATTCATAGCTGCGCTCTTTGTGGTGGCCCAAAACTGGAAAACGAGGGGATGCCCATCAATTGGGGAATGGCTGAACAAACTGTGGTATATGTTGGTGATGGAATACTATTGTGCTCAAAGGAATAATAAAGTGGAGAAGTTCCATGGAGACTGGAACAACCTCCAGGAAGTGATGCAGAGCGAGAGGAGCAGAACCAGGAGAACATTGTACACAGAGACTAATACACTGTGGTATAATCGAACGTAATGGACTTCTCCATTAGGGGCGGTGTAATGTCCCTGAACAACTTTCAGGGATCCAGGAGAAAAAAAACACCATTCATAAGCAAAGGATAAACTATGGGAGTGGAAACACCGAGAAAAAGCAACTGCCTGAATACAGAGGTTGAGGGGACATGACAGAGGACAGACTTTAAATGAACACTCTAATGCAAATACTATCAACAAAGCAATGGGTTCAAATCAAGAAAACATCTAATGCCCAGTGGACTTACGCGTCGGCTATGGGGGGTGGGGGGGAGGAAAAGAAAATGATCTATGTCTTTAACGAATAATGCTTGGAAATGATCAAATAAAATATATTTAAAAAAAAAAAAAGAAGCAGAACAATTAGAAACAAGGCAACAACACTGTAAAGAAAAAGAGCTCTTAAAGACCTGAATGCTCCTCAGTGTAATGACCAACCATGTATATAAAGGATATAGAATGAATGACATTATCTATATACTGAGAGATAGGTGATTGACTTAAAGTATGAAAAAATACATATAATTTTGAACATTAAAATGAAGAACAATATTCTATCAATTTTGCTCATTTCTTCTAGAAACATAGGCTAAAGCTATTTATCTATCCTTTTTTTGAAAAAAAAATTAGTCTATTATCCTCAAATCTAGGATGACAAAATATACTCATGTGCTTCTTAGCTTGTTTCTAATTAAGGCACATATTGTCTGGTCACCACTTCTTAAGCTTCCTATGATTTCCATTATAGTAACAAGTTCTTCATATTGACCACCATGGATTCTAGAAGTGTAGCTCCTATATGGTTTTCTTTTGAAAGAGAAAATTGTCAAGAACTTGAATTGATAATTTATCAATTCCTTTACTTCTATCAAGGTGGATATCTGTATAGCTGAAGTTATATATCACTTCTTAATTGTACCTCTATGCTAGTTTTGTGCCTTACTTATTAAATATGTTATTCAGTTCTTGTGTCTGGTTAGGTAATCTACAACATAATTTTATTATATTATAACTAGTTTCTTCTACTGAATCTCATCAAAATTTTATTATTATATTTATATTATATAATACATATTATGTAATATAATATATTTTTAAAATTTTAAGTATTTTAAAATATAATTTTAAAATAGGATAATTAATAATTAATAAAATATAATAATAAAAATTTAAAATATGACAATATATTTTATTATCCCTATACTTCTTGACATACCATCCGGATATACCTTTTATTTAATCTAACCCTTTTAAGCAAGGGATACATTTCCCTTGTCTGTCATTCCTCTAGCTTTTTGTTTCAGAAATCTAAAAATGATTCTCTAATATTCTCAAATATTTACTAATTTTCAATACTTTCTAAATTTTTTCTGTCTTTAATTGGTAGAAATGATGAAAGAATCACTGACAGCAAGGCATCAGAATCAGTCAATTATTTAATTTGTTATTTATGCTGAGGCAGCTAAGTGTTGAAGTAGATAGACTGTTGGGCTGGTATAGGAATACTCAGATTCCTGAGTTGAATTCCAGTCTCAGACACTTACTAACTCTGTTACCTTGAGTAAGAAACTTGTTCCTTCATGCCTCAGTTTCCTCATCTGTAAAATAAACTGGAGAAGGAAATGGCAAACCACTTCAGTATCTTTGCCACAAAACTCTAAGAAGAGGACATGACTAAGATAACTAAAAACAATAAGAACAAAGCACCCACTTGTGCCAGGAACTGTGTTAAGAGCTAAGATCATAACAAGAAGCAAAAGTTAATCTTTGTTCTCAAAGAGCTGTTATCTAATGAGTGAGATAAGAAAATAAATATATACAAATAATATAAATAAAGGATAAATAGTACGTGAGTAAGAAAAGGAATGTTTTCCTATAGATGGTAAGAATTTAGTTGAGATTTAAAGGGTTTGAAGATGGAAAATCTGAGTTCAAATTTGTCCAACTAGCTATGTGACTATAGGGAAGTCAAGTCACTTAACCTCTGTTGCCTGTTTTATCATCTCTAAAATGGGAGTAATGATAGCATCTAACTCCTAGAGTTGTTTTGAATATAAAATGAGTTACTAATTATAAAGTTCCTAGCACAGTACATGGCACAGAACAAGCATCTTATAAATGTTAGCTATTTTTATTATTACTTGAAGGAAGCCAGTAGGTAGAGATAAAGAGGGAGAACATTTGAGGCATGAGAGACAGCTAGAGAAAATGCCTGGAGTCAAGAGATGGGTTATTACAATAGACTAGGCATGAGGTAATGAGCCTGTACCAGAATGGTGGTAGTGTCAAAGGAGAGAAGTGATATGATAAACATGAAATCAACATGTTGGACCCAGGGCAGTAGGAAATGAGAGATAGTGAGGAGCTGAAAATGACACCCAAGTCTAACTGAGGGATTGGGAGGATGGTAATGTCCTCTGCAATAAGAGAGAATATAGGAGATGAGGAAAGTTCAAGGGGAAAGACAATAAGTTTAATTTTAGACATGTTGAGTCTAAGATGACTACTGGACATCCAGGCAGAAAAGTCTGAAATGCATTTAAAGATGTGAGGTCAGCAAGTTAGATTTGGGCAGGAATGATAAATTTAGGAAACATCAATTCAGAGATAGTAATTTAATATGTGTGAGTTGATGATATTACCAAATGAAGCAACATAGAGAGAGTTGAGAAAATGGTCCAGGACAGTATCCTGTGGAATAGCTACAGTTAGGGGGTATGATCTAGATGAAGATCTAGAGAAGAACACTGGTACGTGATGGCCATATAGGTAGGAGGAAAAACAAGAGAGTGTTCCAAAAATCTAGAAAGAAGAGAATATCAAAGAAGAGAGGGTGATTAAGTATCAAAGTTTGCAGGGAAGTCAAGGAAAATAAGAACTGAAAAAAGGCCAATAGATTTAACAATTAAGAGATCATTAGTAAATTTAGACATTGTTTTGGTGGAATGATGAGGTTGGAAGCTAAATTGTAAGGGGTTAAAAAGAGAGGAAAAAAAGAAGAGAAAGTTGAGGCACCTATTGTAGATAGCCTTTTCAAAGAGTTTAGTCATAAAGGGCAGAAAATAATATAGTGATAGTAGGGGAGGAAGAATCAAGTGAGGCTATTTTAAGGATAGGACATATATGGACATGTTTATAGGTAATAATATTTAAGGAAGGAGTGAACAGAGAAAGATTTTTTCAGCCACAACTCATGAAGACAATCTACTAAAATATAGAGAAGTAGCAATCCAGATTAGTGGGTTATTCTTACAATAGTTGAATATTTATTTAATTTATCTTTCAACATAAACTGAAAAGAGCACAATCTCATTTCTTTATAACTATGTTGCATGTTCTTTCCATTTAAAAATTTAAGAACCAATGAAATGGAGAAATGATGGGAAATGCTATAACTAAAAATAAGGAAGAGAGTTTATAATTTCCTAAAATACTTTGTATTTGGAGTCATATTGAAGTACTGGAAAAAGGAAAGATTATGTAAAAAAAAAGAAGCAATGCTTTTTTCAAATGACAATTTTGATTTATGTCTTATCTTGACTATAGGTTTCTTTTTCCTGAATAGACAAGGCTGAAAGAAGGGGAAATTAAATGCCTAATGCATTTGGAAGTCAAGACAAAGTTTATAGTGAAAGAGAGAGGGAGGAGGGAGAGAAAGACAGAGACAGAAACAGACAGAAAGGAAAAAGGATAGATTAATGAGAAATATTTATGAATTTTTAAATATAGATCTTTATTGATGTCTTTTGTTTTTTATATCATCATAGTTTTTCCCACTACCTTCATCTTTTCCCTTTGAGAGCTATTCTATATAATAAATAATATTTTAAAGACAATAGAAAAAAAAGGAAAAAATCAATACCATAGAATAACACATTGAATAAATCAGAAAACTTGAACAATTTGGTATACCTAAAAACTTTCACCTCCACTAATCATACTTTGGAGGTGAAATGAATGAGTTTAAAAACAGAATGTAGAATGCAGATATGCAAGCAGGATGTAGAGACTGGCTTAGCCCCACCTAAAAATACATGTATAGAGGGAAATGAAACAATCTTTCACATATTTCATTGTCTTAGAAAGTCTTAAATGCTTTAACTTAGGTCATTGCTATCATTACCATCATCTTTGTCTCCATTTTTGACATTTAATTTTTAAAAATATAGTTTTTACCTTATCTCATTTAAAACCTTTTAAATTGGGAGGGAGATGCTGTTATATTCCCTCTTTTATATTTATATTTGAGGAAACAGAGGCTCTAATAGGCTAAATGATTTGCTTTGGAACCACAGAATGACAGAACTTTATATTGGGAGGGCATCAACAACTATTGAGTCTAGAACATATTGAATGAAGAACCCTAACTATAATATTATAATATTCTTTTAAAATTGTCATTCATTCAGCATTTGCTTGAAAACTTCTAAGGAAAAAGCTAATGCCTCTTGAGACAATAAGCTATACCCTTGTCATTAATAAAAGGCATTTTTTAAGTGTTTACCATGTACCTAGCATTGTGCCAAGTTTTGGGAATATAAAGAAAGGGAAAAAAAGATCTAGCAAAGGAGTTAGAAAAGGAGCAGTCAAACAGGAAGGAAGAAAATGAAGGGAGAGCAGTACCATGAAAACCTAGAGAGGAGAGATTATTCAAAAATGGATTGACAGGGACAGAGACTGCAGATAGTTCAAGATAGATAGTTCAAGAAGGGTGAAGACTGAGAAAAGGTTGGCATTTGGCAATTAAAAGATCATTAGTGCCTTTGGTGTACAGTTCCAATTGAATGATGAAGTATGAAGCCAGATTACAGAATATTTAGAAGAGAAAGAGAGGAAATGAAGTATCAGTCGTAGACAGGAGTTTAGCCACAAAGGGAAGGAAAAATGGAAATAAAGGGCAATAACTAGTGGGAATATTCTGGATCAAGTGGAGATTTTAAAAAATCTTTTGTTTTATGTTTTTGTTTTGAATGGAGGAGATAGGAATGTGTTTATAGGAATACAGTGAAGCAGCTAGTAGGTAGGGAGAGATTGTGAAGAGTGGCTAGGAAAGATTAGTGAAAGTATAGATAATAGATAATGAAAGGGAACACATCTTCATGTGAGACAGGAGTGAAAAAAAAGATAGTGGGGAAAGGTGTCCAAATGATGTGAAATGAGGGAGCAGAGGGAGCCCTCAAGAAATGACCTCAATTTTTTAGGTGAAGAATAAAACAAGATTTTTTTCTGAGATGGTAAGAGGAAAGGAAGCTATGGGAGGTATGAAAGGTGACAAAAAGTATTAGCAAAGGTACTACAGTGAATAAATAGTGAATTAATTAAGGATGTATAAAAGAATTATCTTTTGTGGCAAAGACCCAGTTGATATCATATAATATAAATTTCTAATGAAAACCTTTTTAATAGTTGTGATTGTTAAGAAGCTTTTCGAGATATGAAGGCTACATTCTCCTCTTTACAATTTTCAATCATTGCTCCTGGTTCTGCCCTCTGAGACCAAAGAGAGCAAGTTCAATTCCTTTCCTACAGGATAGTCCTTCAGATACTTGAACGTAGCCCGAACTTCTCCTCTGATCCAACTTTTCTGCAGACTAAACATCTTCAATTCCTTAAACATAACCTTATATATCATAGTGTTCTTCACTATGTAGATTGGTATCCTTGGGGACATTGTTCATTTATCAAAATCTTTACTAAGCTCTGATTTTTTAATATAATCTGTATATAATCCTCTCCATGGGGGCTTGTAATCAGTTAGTATTTATTAAGTATCTATTATGGGTCAGGCATTGTACTAAGCACTGAGATTACAAAGAAAGGCAAAAAGATAGTCTCTGCTCTAAGAGAGTTCATAGTCTTATGAAAGAGATGTCAAAATCCTCAAGCCCTATATAAGATAATTGTAGTTAATCAATGGAAAGAAGGCCTTAGCATTTAGGAGGATCAGGAAAGATGTCTTGCAGAAGTACGATTTTAACTGGAATTTGGAGGAATTTAGGAATACTAGGAGTGGAAATGAGGAGAAAGGATATTCTAGGCATGAGAAATAGTCAATGATTTCAGTCCATGATGGAATGTGGAGATGGAATGTCTTATGTGGGGAAGAGAAAGGAGTGTCATTGGATCTTAAATTACAGATAGCAGGGGTGGTGGGATAGAAGGCAATAAGATATAAGAAATCTAAAAAGGCAGGAAAGGACCACATTTTTACAGTCTTTGAATGCCAAAGAGAGCCATTTCTATTTGATACTGTAGTTGACAGGGAACTACTTGAGTTTATTACATTTGAAGTGGCATACATGTGACATGGTCAGATCTGTACTTTAGGAAGATTAATTTGACAGCTAAATAGAGGATAGACCAAAGTGGAGAGAAATTTAAGGAAGGAAGACCGACCAAAGTTTACTGAAGTAGTCTAGGTATGAGGGGATGAGGGCTTGTTCATGCAGAGTACAGAGGGACAATAACATGGAAAAAATCCTTCTCTTGATGCAGACCAAGCTTGCATTATTTTTTTTCCTTATTGTTGTTTTTGGTGGCTACATAACACTATTGCTTCTTAATGAACTAGGATTGTACCTAAAGCCTCATATGTATTTCAGATAACCTAAAGACTAACTATGCTTGCTATAATTTGTACATGTTAAGTTGATCATTTTTTGAATGAAAGCATAAGACTTTACCTTTAGCCCTAATACATTTTATCTTACTGGACTCAACTTGTCTTTCAAGGTACTTTCAGGTCTTAAGACTGCCATCGTATGTGTCATCTATTCCTCTAAATTTTGTATGTTAGTAGATTTGATCATTGTGCCCATTTACTGGCACCTGGTTAGCACTTAATAAATGCTGGTTCTCCAAGAGAAAAGTGTAATTGACTCTCTCAAGAGGCAACAGGTTTCCACTTATAAATTTTCAAGCAAATGCTGAATTAATGACAGTTTACTAGGAATATTATATCATAGTTGTGATTCCTTGTTCAGTATTTGCTGGCCTCAATAGATGCCGATATCCTCCCAAATACAAAATTCTGTCAATTCTGTGGTGCCAAGGCAAATCACTTAGCCTTTCAGAACCTCTGTTTACTCAAATATAAAATAGGTATTAAAATAATACCTACTTCCCAATTTAAAAAGCTTAAATGAAGTAAGGTAAACAGCATAGTGTCATTGGGAATTGCACTCAGATTTCCTGTCAAGTAAAAATTAGCCCATTAGTGACTATTCTAAGTCTGGTTATCTAATCAACTCTGAATCTACTTAATTGTATTAATTATGTTATGTAGTCAAAATCTCTCCATCTTTTTATTAGAATACTTCTTTTATCAAATGCTTTGCTAAATTCTCAAACTATATATTTAATAAATTCCCAATCTACTGATTTGTTAATCTTGTCAAGAGAAGAAATAAATAATCTAGCCCTTTATTTCTAGATATTCACTGACCATGCCCTGTAATCCTTTCTGAAAAATTTCCCTTTGGCTTTTTCAAAGCCAAGTTCACTGTCTTAAAGCTTGTAGAATTCACTCTTCCCCCTTTTCTGAAATACAGGACATGTATCTTTCTCTTCTCCTGTGTCATTTCTTCTGTCCTTAATTTTTTTTAACACATCATTGACAGTGACTCAGTAATCACATCTTTCAGTTATTTCTGTCTTGAGGATCTGCAGCAAGAGTTCAATTAGGCTAGGTGATTTGAATTCCCCCCCTCTTAATTTTTTTCAGGTATCAACTTTCTCTTCATTCCCCTCACCCCCTTCATTTCCAAAGCAATAGCTATTCCACTTGTCAGCAAAATGTAAAAAGAAAATCAGAATTTAAAAGCTTTGTCTTCTTTTTGTTGTTAGTTATTATGATCCCATGCAATCCATACATAATAGGTGACACTATCCCATCTTTACTCTTGGATTCCCAAAATAGAGTTTAAAAATAAATCCCATATTATTGTTCTCCACTTCATGGCTAGCTTCAGGTAATTTTAAACATTAGTCCCTCTCTTATTGCCACTTTTATAGCTCTTTGTTATACTCTTATACTCATCTTTTCTTATCCTGACCTTGAATATATTGTACATATATATATATATAATTGTGTGTATATATTATATAAATAATGAATATAAATTATATAAATAAATGTATACAAATAAATTATATAAATAAACAAATATGTACACATAAATCACACACATATATATAATATCTAAGTTGGTTGCTATAGCCCTTGTGCTACTTGTTGACATGAGAACAATTGTGTCAGCACACTTAAAACAGTAAATTACAAACCATCTCTACTTTCTCTGTCTTCTTTGACACTTAACTGGATAATTTTTCACCCATCAAGGAGTTTATCTACATTAGCATCATTTGGAGTAAGACTTCCATAAAGTACCTAACTTCCTTTTTTCCCAAGAAGAACTTCTTTTGAAAAAATTAGATCCAAATATGCAATTATGTACTGCCTTCCTTTCATTTTCTGTGTGACTGTCTTCTACTTTCCAATGTCCTTTTAAGGATTAACTTTCCCTTGTAAGACTTCAGATTATTATTTTTACTATTGAAGTTATTTTTTTAAAGGAACAGGTCATTGTACTTGAGATTAGGAGTGTTAATAGTTGTTTGTTTGTTTGTTTTTTCCCTTGAGTGTTCTCATCTCTTTTTAGACGAGGGGGCCAGCCTACATTTGGAAAACAGACAGCAATCACCTGATTTGGGGGGAAATACAAACACTGGTCAATGCAAATCACTTCTGAAATCAACATACCCTCTTTAGCGATTACAATTTTCCAGGCTTCTTTTTTGATCTACTTGTGAGTGTTTTCACTTTTTCTCCTAAGTATCTCATTTTCTCACTTACTTCATCAGTTACACTCAACTTTCCTTTGTTTTAACAACTTTATATTATTATGCTCCACTTTTATCTTTTATAAATAATCTTTGATTTGGTTCACCATATTTAACTTACTTTTTACTTTAACAATTCAACTGGCTAATGAATGTTTTACTTACCTTCTCTTGCCAACAAATTTTGATATTTATTTCCCCTAAATTCTTTCTTTTCTGGGCCCTATTCAATCCATTCTTTTTTTTTTCAAATTAACCCCTCTCTTCTTTTTCAGCTAGAGTTATTCTTTAACTTGAAGAACTCTTGAATTGAAGAGTTCACTATCTGAAATATTTTCACACAGAAGTTGAAAATATAATCTAGTCTCAGAGATTGTCATTTTTAAAATGTTCTCATTTTTCCCCAGATTTCTTCCTAAATTCTATCCTTTGACCTTTTTCAAAATCTACCCCCCACAAGTCTCCTGCCCAATCACCTTCAACATTTCCTTCTTATGATTCAGTTGAAATTCTTTTACATTATGGAAGTGAGAACTGACTCCAAGACCAGAATTATATACAGTAGGCCACACAATGAGAATACTAAAGTTGTGATCGATTTTAAAGGAGGCCTAGTGCAATTTCCTTATTTTACAGATAAATAAGCTGAGCACTGTGGAAAATCATGAATCATGACGTTGCCAAAAGTCACTCAGAATATTAGTGGCAGTGCCAGGTTAGTGGCAGATTTCCTGAATCCCAACTCAGTAATATTTTTCATGACATCATGCTATTCAAAACACCCTCATTACTAAGATAAGTATATTAACAGTACTGGTTTATGTCCCAGTTCTCTTCTTCATGTGTTACTTGGAAATAATTTCAGATATAGGAATGGATCTTTCACTGAATTTCTATAAAATACAGTCTAATGAAATTCCCAATAATTACAACATTTGACATCTGAGAGTTCATAAAAATACATGTTTTTAAACTGTTGAAGGGTTGATAGAAGTTCTCTTAAATGATAGACAAGACGATGAAATCCTAGAGAAAAGCAATGAACTGTTGGTGAGAGCACTGTTCAGAAGCCACTGAACCCTGTCTTTTGACTCCATGTTCCCCACTGTTTCCTCTATACCCTTGCTCTGAATCTACACATGTAGCAGCAGGACTATTACTAGATTCTTCAATAAAGCACTATATTCTTTTAGAGGAAATATTTCCCCCTTTGCTGAGACTACTCTTTCTCACTTGTGAAACAAAAATCGCCCCCAAGATGTTGAATTCTACAAACTTCAGGGGAAAAAGCCAGTATTTGTGCCAGATTTGCAGTTCCAGCTAGAGACCAGAGGTGGTGCTGAGTGTTCAGGGAACCTATTGATAATTCAGAATTTTAACTTGAAAAGAATTTAGGACTAAAATGTGAGAGCATGAATCATGAATTAACTGGAACAGCAAATAAAAACCTGAACAAAAATGATGGAAAATGTAAAGGGAAAATTGGAAAGTTTCATAATGGGAAAACCTATTCAGAAAAGCAAATCAAACTAGAATCCACAAGGGAAAGAAAAATAAAACAATTCTTTCTGAACCCAAAATAAATGCTCAAATATTTGCTGACTAGAGGCAGGAAGGGATTTTGTTTAGTCACATCACCCTTAAGGGGAATATTTCCAATAAATATTTTCTTGGCAAAGAACATGGTTTATTCTCTTGTGGTTTTATATATTGGTGGGTCATGTTTGTAACTTCAATGATTATATTCCAGGAAATTAAATAATTTACCTGATTGAGTAATAATTTCTTATTGTTTGTTTTGATGTTTAGTTGTTACGAGATCTGGTCTCAATACAATGATTGAGTTGATAAAGAGAAAGGGTTAAATTGCTAAACTTTGGGTGGAAGTAGTTTTAAAATTAAATATATCTGATAAATAACTTCCATTATTGTTGAACTGTATCAATCTTATTTACAAGCAGTATTTCATGTGATCTCATAGCAATGCTTTGAGGTGCTTTATCCAGAATTTTGGCACTATATTAATTATGAGGAGACATAATATTAAAGATTAAGGGATTTACTCAAAGCCAGAATCTAGTAGGTAAAAGGGCTAAGACTTAAAACATGTCTTAATTAGATGTTTAGTGCTTCTTCTATCACTACCACCACCCCTAACACCAGCACCATAATTGAATAGAAGGGTATGCTACTTTTTTTTGGAGAAGATTTTAACCATATTAGCAACCATAAAATATCTGTTAGGACAGCATATACTACAATGTGCCATAAGTATTGTTTCTTTTCTTCCTTTCTTCTCCTTTCTTAAGTTTTTCACTTCCATACATCTTCTCTCTAGGGGACAGCTAGATGGCTCAGTGGATTGAGAGCCAGGCCTAGAGATGAGAGGTCCCAGATTAAAATGTGGCCTTAGACACTTTCTAGTTGTGTGACCCTGGGCAAGTCACTTAACTCCTATTTCTTAGCTCTTACCACTCTTCTAAAGGTAAAGGTTTAAAGATAAAATAAAATTATTACTTACCATCCCTGTGAACTTGAACTTGGTAACTTCTTCAGACCACTCTTCTCTTTTCTCATTCGTAGAATGAGAAAGTCAGATTAGATGGTTTCAAAATTCCTTCTCAGATCTAAATCTATGATACTCTTATGATCAGTGTTCTTGCTGTCATTTGCATATCAGGTATAGTAAAGGAAGGAAAGAAGGAAGGAGTTGAATCTCATTCAATTCATCACCATTGTAATGGTTGAAATTTAGGGGAGATGGGAGAGGTTATAATATTGCAATGGTTAAAGTGTGGCTACAGGATTTATGTAATATTAAACAATGGCCGCCAAGGAATTTACTTATGAAATTCCTAAAAATGAAACACTCAAGTCAGAATGAAGTTTATGGAGGTTTAATCACACTGGGAGTAGGGAAAAGGATAGGGAGAGAAGGAGAGAAGAGAAAAAGGGAAAGGAGCTACTCAACCTCTGACCAAGGCAGAGGGAGTTTTAGGCCCAAAGGCCCAGGTGGAAAGAATCAGTCCTTAACTCACGTGACCAATCTGAAGGAAAGCTGTCTGCGGGCATCCTCTCTCTCCAAGCTCCTAACACCAACTCTCTCTAACCCCAACTGGCGTCTCGCTCTCCCCACAGGAAGTGAGCGAATTCCAGAGGTTGTTCCCTACCTCACTTCCTGTGTCTCACAAAATCCAATGGTTGGCTCTAGCTTGGCTTAGGACAGCCCAGGTGGGCAGTTAGTTATTTCTGATTTGTCATTGACTAGCACATGCCCGTGTAGTGTGGGTGTGCACAATTTTGGGTGCTAGACCAAGATGGAGACTTTTTAAAATTCACACCATGTCCCCCACCCTCACCCCCAGTCACTGGCAGTAAATACATTTTGGACTCTTGGAGTACCAATTAGTCTGGAGGAAATAAGACATTATTTAATTGTACTTGTTTGACCCAGAATAATTGTTTACCTTTGTTATTTGGGAGACAGACTACAGTCATTTTCTAAATTTCTTTCTGGCAGAATAAGGGGAGCAAAGCACAGTTCATAGTGCATAGAACATAAGTGCATCTATGGCTGGAAGAACTTGTGCTAATAGGCTGTGAATGTATAAATGAGGAGACGTCATTCTAGCTTTTCCTCTGAATTATCTGACTTTCTTTTTCCTCTTTTTTGAAGTGAAGGACATGAGGCATGAAAACAAGTTGACAAACCAAAGCTGGTATGCTGAAAAAAAAAGACATAAAAAAGACAAAAAACAAAGAGGCATTTTGGAAAATAAAGTGCTATAGTTATCATTCAAACACCCACAGATCTTAATTACAGAGGACCTGATTGTCCAATTTGTGGATTATTCAGTATTTTAAAATATCTCCATTTCTTTCTTGCAATTGATTCTTTGATCCATGGCAACCTTTGTGAGCATCTCAGTTGAAGCAAGAAAGAGAAATGTATATGTAGCTCAAACCAGAGGATTTGCTATTTGTTAGCAGGCAGCTATTGAATATAATGAGTTTTTTTGGATTATCTGTACTTCTCATTTTTAGGGTATAATCAATCTGGTTATACTTGATGTAATTAAAAAATTATGAAAATACATTTAACTTCTTAAAAAAAACTTACCTTCCAACTTATAATCAGTATTTGTATTGTATAGTAAGTACAATGGGGATTAAGTGACTTGTTCAGAGTGTGAAAGGGAATTCTCTGTTCTCTTTTCTGAATTTACACATAAAAAAGGGAATTCTTTATTTCCTATGTCCATTTTGAGTTAACACTTGGTTAAACAATAACTTAAGTACTCCTACTTAGTACCTCACTAGATTGTGAAGACAGTATTAACTCTCCTTTGTCCACTTTTGAATTGAACCAACAAAAGCTTAAACTAGATGGAGGAATTTGCAAGTCACTTACTATAATGGGTGACAATTCCAGAAACTTGTGAATACTATGATCAGAGATGACACCTTCAGAGGCCTTTGATAAGAGTTTACCCTTCCAGAAGGTGAGGACTGGATCCCACAAACATTGCCTCCTGGGCAGTGCTAGCACAATAAAAACTATGAATCCTTCAGCTTGAGTTGGTCTTGTGGAGCTAATCTCCTGACTGGACAGAGTCTTCAAGGGAGCTTCGCTGGTGACTATGACTTGAATTGTGGGCTATGAGCTTGGCTTCAATGTGAACTCTGACTCCTGGACTACTTTGTGGGGTGAGTGAAAGGCTGACTCCTTTCCTAGTTTCTGGAAAGACTAGCTTCCATCTTGGAGGAGGCCATGTTGGTACTTACTACCAGCCTTCCTGGTTGAGAGCTAATTAATCTTTGCCTGAATGAAGATAAGATAGATAACCTCTCTAACCCTCTCACATTTTTCTTCTTTATTGTTTCTTCTCTATTTGTGTATATTTGTAAATAAATTTCTGACTCTGGGTATAATAAATATTGGTGACCTCATAATTTCATAAAATTATTGTCCAACCATTAAATTTAACCCTTACAATGGTCACACATATAGGAAGTATGTGAAGTCAGATTTTCTATCTCCAGGCCTAAACTTCTTATCAAACATTCTAAGAGAATTTGAAAACATCATTTTCCTATTTCTCTCCTTTTTCTTCTTCCCTCTATACTTTCTTTATTTTTGCAATGAGATAATTTATGGTGAAGGCAGCAAGTAGAAGAACCACTGGCTAAACTCTCACATCTGATTCAGTTGTTCAAGCATGTTTTGAGCACCTTCTATATAATGAATATCTTGCTTTCAATCTTGTGAGGATACTATATTTTCTCTAAATCTTTAAACCTCTATGGAAGAGCAAAACATGGATGAAATACATAATCAGGATATAAATTTAAAGAACCTTCTTTTGAGATTAGTCTAGCAAAAGAAAAACATTTTTGATAAGCACAACTTTGTTGATGCATTTCTTATGACTATGTGGCAGAGGTACTTGTTCATACAAAGCACAAGGGAAACAGGTTGAACTTCCTTTTAGAGAGAATTATTCAGTATTCATTAATTTGCTGAATAATTAATTGTTGTTCTATATTTAAATATGTGCTTATGGAGGGGATGGGATGGAGAGAGGGTAGTGTGTTGTTTGGCATTAATCTCCAGTGCGTGTGTACATACATATATACATCCAAATGCACAATGCAACTGTATAAGAACTATAAGAACACACACACACCTATATATATATATATATATATATATATACATATATATATATATATGCATATACACATATATATTGCCAACCTCTGGAAAACTATCGGCCCCTGCCCTGGAAAACTGTGGGGCTCTACCCTCTTCTAACTAGCAGTTTCTATTCACTCTCCCTATCCCTCAAGGCATACTCTTAGGGAATCTCTGCATTGACCAGCAGTTTCTTTCTTTTCAAAAAAACTATTAAAATTTTTCTTATTATATGTGAAAAAATGTTAACATTCCTTTAAAAAAAGTTTAGAGTTCAACATTCTTTCCCTTTACATGTACAATCATATAAAATACTTTCCTATATTAATCATTTTGTGGAAGAATTCTTAAATGGAAAAAAATAATAAAGAAAATGAAATATTGTATGCTTCAGTCTACATTTAGACTCCAGTTCTTTCTCAGAGGCCAGATGGCATTTTTCATCATGAGTCTCTGGGATTGTCTTCAATTACTGTAATCTTGAGAATAACTAAGACCAGCAGTTTTTAACTGTCCCCATTACACTTTTACAATCCCTTCCTTCCCAAACCTCTGCTATTTTGTTTACCCTACTGGTGACTCTCTTGGTCTCTTGCATCCAAATCAACATCCTGATTCAGTTTTCTAGAAGTGGTTTAGACTGAACCAGTGGTTTTTCCAGAAATGTGTTGTTACCCTATACTGGATAACTTGTGACACCTGACCTCTTTCTCCTCCCCTCCTGAGTATATAAACCTTTACTGTTAAGTCTCCTCTGTGGACACTCCTGTATTTGTACTGTATGGTTTCAGAGCTCATAACCCTCAGCCTCAATTAAACATACTTATACTTGACTGTGATTTATTTCAAGATTGTCAAAATGTAGATATACATATATAAAAAGTTTATTTCACTGGCATAAAGAACTCATGAAAAATCTGCTTTTACTGATGTAGAACAGCAACTATTTTGCAACATTAAATCTTAGAGAATTAATTTAAGTACTAAGAGCTTGAGTATCATTTCTAGGTTCAGAGAGCTACAAATTAAACCAAAAATATAACTTGAACCTAGGACTTCTTTACTAACAACTGGCTCACCAATTACTATATCACATTGCCTCAGTAGATGAGGCACATTGTCAGTTCTAGATAAAACTTTATAGCACTATGTACCAAACCTCTTAGTAAAGGCAATAAAAGTACCAGGTGACACTCCTTTGTGTGAATGAGTCAATTGATATTCAAAGTGGTTGGGCTATAGGTCCTACTCACAAAGGTAATAAGATCTTCTGACTTCCTTTCCAATTGTACTACTTCTGTATTACATAGCTTTCCTGTCACTACTTCATTATACAGAGCCCATAGCTTAAGATTTCCTCCATTCATTTTGTCCAAGAACAAGCCTTAGTTTTTGCTTAGTCCATCTTTCTCTCTTTTTGCCTCTGACTTCCTCTCTGTACACTTAATATATCATCATATTATTGTTATGTTATATTAATTATATTACATCATATCTTATGCTGTTATCTCATATCACATCACACTGTATCATGTCTCTATTATGCTATGTATCATATAATTTTATATTATAATTATATCATTCTGTATCATGCTATCATAACTCTATTATTTTATATATCACATCATGTCATATCACATAATTTTATATTATAATAATTATATCACACTATGTTGTTTCATGTCATATACTTTTATGTACATATTATATTTTTATATTGTATTATATTATATTTACATCATATTGATTACATTATATTGTACTCTATTACATTATACTTAGTTTTCCAGAATACCTGGTGCTGCTTTGAGCTAGATAACTTGAGGTTACTGAGCTTACATAAATTATTATAGCTCCAAATGGCACTAAAACTTTTGAAATACCCTGCATATGTGTTATGAGTAAAAGAAGAGATATATAAAAATTGCATAAACATGTAATCTGGAAAAAAAGGAGGAACTGTATCTGCATCATAGTGCACAGATTTAAAATTCCTTTGCCATTGCAATAAGACAGATTTCTCTGGATGCTTTTTTTACTTCTACAGGCCTATCTTTCTCACTCACACCCACCTCACTACAATTAATGTTACTGTTGAACCCACACTGCTTTTGCTGTACTGTCTTTGTTAGTAAATAGAGACACTGTAAACTGAAATATCATAGTCGCAGAAGAGATAGCACAGGAGAGAGGCAGAAGAACATGGGAGAGAGTGCTAAACTCGCAAAAAGACCTGGATTTTATTCCTGACTCTGACACATCTTAGCTGTATGATGCTGGTCAATTTACCTAACCTCTCTGTCTTCATCTATAAAACAGAGATGATCATATTCCGTGTGTCACAGGACTGTTGCAAAGTACTTTGCAACATGGAGCTACAAAGATATGAATTGTTATCATTACTTGCCAACCAAAAGATAAGTAGATGTCACTGTATCATGAATAAAAGTAATAATACATTTTAGAGTTGCTCATTGTATCATCGAATAGCTGGTCTGGAAATGAATGACTCCAACAACATGAAAAATCCTAGCAGGATCCAGAGCCAGTGGAGGCCCTAAGAAATAGAAGGCTTATTAAAAGGATCTTTAATAAATTTGATTTTGTAAGCAAATATTTTAATGACATGGAATGCCACTTTTTGTGTTATCTGAATATTATTTTGTCATAAATATGTTGCATCTGAGTGATAAAATCTCTGGTAGATGGTAGCATATGAGGAGTATAATTTTTCTGTCTTTGCAGGAAGAACACAAATACCTTGTTCTGTAAGTTCTTCCAGGATATTTTCCTTTCGGGTAAAGAGAGATGTGGAGTGTACCATTCTGTTGTTGGCTTAAGAAAAGCCAAACATGCTATATAATTTCATGGCATCTCGTCCTGAGAACATTGGTTCTTCAGTAGTGTACATAGATTTTCACTAGATATACTCATTTTGGAAACTAGATGGGAAGACAGATAGGTGACCAAAGGAGCTGCCAAACCAACCCTTATATGCTGTATTTATAGTTATAACACAGCCCTTATAAAGTGGACTTCTTCATTTGTTTAACTTAATCTTATTAACTTTCAAAAAGTTAGTAAACCCTTCCTTATTGAAGTTCTGAACATAGAGGAAGGCCAAGACAATTATTTTCTCTTTTTGAGTTGTGATGATTATTACTTCAACAATTTCACCAAACCTCACCTCATGTGGAAATAACTATTGTGATATTTGTCTAACATGTACACCTCAAATCAAATAACATCAGGTTCATGTTTCATGTTTCACTGGGGCAACTGTCCCACAAGGCTGTTGCAAAGTGTTTCTCAAACCGTATAGAGCTAGGGCAGCAGAGTGGATAAAATTTTGGGCCTGGAATCAGGAAAGCTTTTCTTCTTGAGTTCAAATATGGCCTTAGATGCTAGTTCTGTGATCCTGAGCAGGAAACTTAATCATTTTTGCCTCAGTTCCCTCATCAATACATTGAATTTGAGAAGGAAGTGGCAAACCATTCCCATATCTTTGTCAATTAAAACCCAAAATGGGGTCACAAAGTCAGACATGACTGAAAAATGATTAAACGATGATGAGCTCAATGATTATTAACTACAAGTGTCATAGTTATATTGTGAATAAAGAGCTATATAGATGTGACCCATTATAAACTATAATAAAATCATGCTAGATAGAGGCACTAGATGATGTTAATATAATCACCATAGATGCTAGGTTAGATAGATTTAGTAATCATAATTTATACATTTAAATGGATAGACTCAAATTCTTTTAGGTATATGGAGAATCCCTACCAATTGGAATCATATGCTGAACAATATGAGGAGAAATATGGTTTGACTCAACCAAAGTTTACTCTCAATAAATAAATCAAATAGAGAAAAATACATTAGATGAATGAAATGAATAATTGGAGAAAATGTAAAGCTATGCTATTCTCAGTACTTATACTCAAAGGAATAGATTCTCCAATAGATTTATGACTTTGTCAGGAAAGGAATAAATATGTAGAGAGTTAAGAAGTATTTTAGTGTTGGTGCTATATCCCAGCTAAATAAATCTCTCCAGCCTGAGTTCTCATGACTTTGTCTCTTGAAAACAGGCATGTTGGATTCAAGTTCCTTGACTTGGTCCTAGAACTCACTTGCTCTTACTCTTATTTACTTACTTACTCTTATTTGCTGACATCATCTAATGAATCTCTGCCATCTGTTCCTCTTTTCCATTTCTAAAACTAATACTTGCTACTCTTCCATCATACCAACACAAACTGCCTTATTTTTCTTTCTTACTGTTGCAGAAGTTAATGATGCTTTAGGCAATGGTTATTATTCTTTTTGACTGAGAATGCCTAGGTCAACATTCTTCAGGTCTGACAACACATTCTCAGCTAATTGGCTGTTGGCTTCACAGTTCTGCCCTGTTTTGCACACATAACAACTTAGACACTACTAAGAATTTCAGAATTGCCTTTCTTGATGGAGAATCATAGCCCACAGCTGAGTTAGGGTGACTGAATTACTTTTACCTCTTCCTTGTCTAGATGTTAAAGTAGTGCACCCCCAAGATGATTAGCAACTTGTACTGAATATTTTTAAGGGAAAGGTTGAAGTCACAGGACCACTTTCATTTTTCCTTTTAACTCTCATCATGTTCTTCACTCCCAGCAATTGGTCAAATGAAATGAACCAATATCAAGAAGCTTGTAGTTTTAAGTGGGGAGATAAAAAGCAAACAAAAAAACAAAACAAAAAATATTTTCAGAATAAATTGGAAATACTTTAAGAGAAGGGTCTAGGATTCAGAAGGACAGGAAAGGATTATTGCAGCTGAGAATTAGTTGAGATATGAAGAAAGCCAGGTGGTGTAGATAAGAAAAGAGAGAAAACATGGATGTCACAGATATAATGTTGCATTCAAGGAATAGGCAGCTAGGTGGTGCAGTGGAGAGAGTGCAGGGCTTGGAGTTGGGAAAAATCTTCTTCCTGAGTTCAAATTTGACCTCAGACACTTAATACCTTTGTGACTCTGGACAAATCTGTTAACTCTATTCACCTCAGTTTCCTCTTCTGCAAAATGAGCTGGAAAAGGAAATGGCAAAGCACTAAAAAAAACTCCAAATTGGGTCACCATGAATTGGGCATGCCTAAAAATGACTGAAAAACAACAAATTCAAGGAACAGTATATAGGTTAGTGTCACTGGTTCACAGAGTATGTGAGTTAGTGTAAGGTTATGACAGAATTTTAAACATAAGATTTTATGTTTGATTCTGAAGGTAATAAGGAGCTATTGGAGTTGAAACATAAGGAGTGAGGAGGTAAGGCCTGCACTTTTGGAAGTTTAAATTGATTAGATGGATCAGAGAAAAAGATGTATGAAGATCAGGAAACTATTACAATAATCTAAGCATGTCATGGTAAGGAACTGCACCATGGTGATAGTGTTAGAGGATAGAAAGATGTATATATGAGAGATGCCATAAAGATAAAATTGATACAGTTTGACAATATGTTGATTACCAATAGTGAGAGAATTAGAGGTTTAAGATAACAAGTAGGTTGTGAGCTTGGGTATTTGGGAAGATGATGATATCCATGACAGAAAATGGGAAGATAGAAAGAAGAAAGGGTTAGGGGTAAAAGATGAATTCACTTTTTATACATGTTAAGTTTAAGATATTGTCAAGATATGGAATTAAAATGCCTTATAGGCAGATGGAGAGTTTATTCTGGAGACCAGGAGAAGACTTTAAGACTGAGTAAATAGCAACTTAGTGATAATTATTGAATCCTTGGGAGAAGAGATGAGGGCCCTGAACAGAGTCTTGAGAGGCATCCACTATTAGCAAACCTGATCTGAATGAAGACTCAGAAAGAGAAACTAAACAATAGTCAGATGAGAGAGAACAGGATCACAAAAGCCTAGAGAAAAGGGTGTATCAAGGAGAAGAGAATGCTTGACAGTATCAAAGGAGGTAGAGAGCTAAAAAGTATTTGGATTGAGAAAGGGCCATTAGATTAAACAATTAAGTTATCACTGGCAACTTGAAAAGAGAAATTTACGTTGAATGATGAGGTTAGAAGCCAGAATTCTGAGAGATTAGAAGATAGTAAGAAGTAAGGAAGTGATGGCACCAAGTGCAGATGGTCTCCTCAAGGAATTTAGCTACAAATAGGAAGAGAAATATAGGATACTAATTGGTGGGGAGGGATAGAAATATTGGGAGCTTTTTGAGGATGGAAGAAGTCGTGGGAGTGTTTGTTGGAAGGAAGCAGCCAGTAGGCAAGGAGGGATTGAAAATTAATGATAGTAGGAATAATAGAAAGGTGATCTGCTGGGAAGGATGTGATGAAATATGGCCAATTGTATTTGTAGAAGGTGGTCTTGGTGAGGAGAAGGGCATTTCTTCATGCAGATGAGAGAAAGGGAAAATAGTGGTAGAAGGTGGTAGAAGAGTGACATGAGAAGAGGAGAAGATGAATTCAGAGTACTGGACATAGAGTTAGGAATATTACATTTCAAATCAGCTTCAGACATTTACTAGTTATATGATGCTGGACAAGTCACCTCACTCATCAATCCAGATTTCATCATCTGTAAAATGGAAATTTTGAGGATAAAATAAGATATTTGCAAATTACTTTGTGAATGTAAAAGCACCATGTACATACTAATTATTTATTATTACTATATTTGTTGTTGTCTGATACACAAGATATATGAAGAATTAACTTAAGAAAAAAAGAAAACATATTGGAAGGAGTAGGCAGAGTTAAAGTGAGATGTCAGTAGGTCTTATTTGAAGGGGACAGGAGTCAGGGATCAGCCAGTGGAATATGGAGAACAATATCAGGACTTCAGAATCACTGAGATGAGAAGGTTACAAAGAAGTAGAAGTATGTTAATCATTGAGGAATTGCTTGAGGTCATTTTCATTATCACTATCAATACATAATGGATTCTAGCTAGTGGTGGATTTTTTCCAGGGCATCAGGCAACTGTGTGTAGTTCAAAATGGTGTTGGGGCGTGGGTGGTGGGACTAGCAAAGAGTGGCCCATTGAGTAGGAACCAAAACTGCTATGAAATTATTGGAGGCCAGCAAAGGTCCCTGGAGAGTGCTGAAGTGGCTGCACAAGGGAGGCAAGGAAGGTCTTCTTCTTACCAGGTAGACAGCAGAGCAACTACTGTGGAGCTGTAGGTATCCAGAGAGGTTAACTAGTTTTTCCCTCCATGAAGTGTCATGGGGCTCTAATAAGATTCAAGAAAGCCTTAGCAATACATGGAGTGGAACATATAGATAAAGTCTATGCCTTCCCTTGGGACATTGTAATGCAGAGGAGAGGGAGAAGTAGAGAAGGGACTTAGAATAGGTTGAAGCATTTGTATGGGTTTCCATGAATTTCTTTAGTGATAACAATAAGCACCAATTTCTTACATAGTACATTTTAGTAAAAGATGGCAGTGGCAATATCAAGCAGGAGCTTATCCAGGGCAGCTGTATGAGGAAAGGCATTGACTAATGGAACAGTCAGTGGAGCATTTGCTAAAAATCTCCCCTGACATATGATGTGTTAAATAATGTAATATTTTTTGAGCTATCTTAAATAAGAGTGATAAAAAGTGAATTGGAAATAAATCCCCAAGAAACTATGAAATGAAAATGAAAATAATTACAAGTTGTTTCTTGTGTCCACATTTATATACTAAATCATTCTAATAAAGGGATTCAAGTTACTGAAGCTAAAGAAAATACTTATTTGAGATGTCAAGACATTTAGGCAGAGTTTCCACATTTGTCTTTTCTAAACACAGATTTTTTTTCCACATTGATACAGTAGAATGACTGTGCTTCCCATTTCCTACCAGTGTAATACACTTTTTGGTTCAGGAAAGGTTTCCTTCACAGTAAGGCAGAGAATGTTTCAATAGAAGGTTTTGTTTAATATGATATTATTATTATTGTTGTTAATATGATATTCTTAATTTTTTTTCTACACTTCATCCTATTTTGCATGTACTGAACTCTTGTGTTTGGGGAATTTTAAAAACTGGATTTAAACAGAATTAACTGTTTCTAGGAAATATAGGAAGTTCTTTAGGATTACCCAGAATCCTTGAAAATAGACAGACAAAACAACTCAAAGGACTGTTTTACTTGTTTTTGATGGTAGCAGTAGTAGTGGTGTTGGTTAGAATGAAAGTTGTTTCAGAGAAGTAAGAGGAATAGAAGGTTTTTAAGAAAACTTAGTGAACAAACAATTGGGGGAAATTGAGGCTAGTGGATCACTTGAGAGCAGGAGTTCTGAGCTGTAGTAGGGCTAATGCTGACTGGATTTTTGCAGAAAGAAATGATCCCCTAGGAATAAAGGAGTCACCAGCATGCCTGAGCAGGATTGAACCAAGCTAGCTGGGCTACTGTATTAAATAGTCTGAAGTATTACATACAATACACAATACATAATATATACTATGAGAATATGATATAAAACATGTGGCATATTCATATAGCTATTATATATGTTTTACTTATATAATTTTACAATTTATTTACTATTATTTATGGGGGAGCTGGGGCATAGTGGATAGAGCTATGAGCCTGGGATCAGGAAGACTCAAGTTCAAATCCATTCTGAGACACTTACTAGCTGTGTGACTTTGGCAAGTAATTTGGCCTTCTTTGCTTCAATTCCTCATCTGTGAAATGAACTGGAGAAGGAAATGACAAACCACTCCAGTAAGTTTGTCAAGAAAATCACAAATGAGATCATGAAGAGTCAGGTAAGACTGAACAACAACATTGGACACTTAGGGTTGGTACTGGGGATCAAAAATATTTTGTGCAGAAAATTTTATATTCATTTTTGACAATGTTGAGTGAGAATATATAGTTTTATAGAAAGTGACAGAAAGCAGATTAGGTGTTGTAAGAGAGGTTATATAACTAAAGTGGAAATCTGAACACTGATAATACTAGTCTCTCAGTAACCGAGGATGACGATTGTCTTTGTGTGCTTTCATCTGTGATGTAGATGAGTGTGCACAAAAACACTTCTGTGTGAAGGAGATTTAAGTGGAAAAGTTGATGCATAGAGACAGTCCCACTCTTTCGGTGTTAGAAGCCTGGGTCCATTGGCACAAAAAATCGTTACACCTGGAGACTTTCTCAGCTGCATTGGATGGCCATGTTGTTTTTTGTGCTCCAACATGCCCTAAGCACTCCACAGTGCTTTGCTGCATCACCCTCTCAGCCGTTGAACCTTCTCATTGGTTTCTTCCGTCTGTTCAGCCGAAGCAGTCTTCACATGCTGAGTGAGCAAAGCCCTGGTTCACCAGGGGTCTATGACCCGATGGCTACCCTCACAAGGTTTAGCCAGCCTGTCAAAGCCATTGCCCGGGGTGTGGACGCTGCCACATGCTAGCAGCTACTAGGAGCCACAAGTGAGAGCTGGATGTCAGGTGGGGGTCAGAGGTTGGAGAGCTGCCTTAGGAGGGCACGACAAGCCCTCCACACCAGAGATATTACTTCTCCCTGAGCACCCCTTACACCCCCTGAGCACTGATATATACTTGGTTATTGAATATAATAGTAATCAACAATGTTATTGGCATTTCTATAATAATAAAGGCAGCTTAAAGTAGTGAATAGAGCATTGGACTTGACTTCAAATCTCACCTCAGATGTTGAATGGGGGTGTTACTAATGAGTCTCTTTCTCAGTTCATTTATCTGTAAAATGGAGAAAAAATATTAAGTATTCCACAGGGTCATTATGATGTTCAAACAATACATGTAAAGTTCTCAGGAAAACTTAAAATGCTATTTAAATATTACCTATTATTAACATTTGGTATGAAATGTTTCAGATTATAAATGTTACCTTGCTAATTTTGAGAATATGAATATATCAGAGTCTTCAGCACAATTTGTAATTTCAACATACTCAAACAGAGGAATTAGAATCGAATAACTATCCATTTTAATAATGTCAGTGTCATAGTTGAGTTTTTTTTTTAATTAACAATTATGTCATTTCCAGCTTCCATGAGCAAAAGAATAAATAAAACTTTAACAATTGTGGTTTTATGATGTGGATTCGCCAATAAAAAGCAGTTAACATGACTTATAAATCAAAGAATTTTAAAGTCATTCTTAAGAGCAGAATAAGGCATGGAGTGGACTTATCTCAATTAACAAGATATCCAGGGAAATTTGTTATAGTTGATGATTCAACTCTCCCCTACATCCTTAAAGGCATGATAAAGGCCCCTCTGATGAGGGCCCATCATGAACAAAGTTAGATAGCTATGTCCCAGAAAAATAGCTTGTTCTCAAGACCAAGCCAGAGGGTGTGTGCATGTGTGTACAAATATATTAAAGTGTGATATTGTTAGACTATTAAAAAACAAATTATATAAATGAAAAGATATACAACTTCAAGAAATAAGGAAATAAAGGAAAGAGTAGAAATACCACATAGTCGAAGGGGGATCATTGAGGTTTCTGTTAGGAGAATATCATAATACTCCACATAAGTGACAAATAGCTCATATCAGAATAAGAACAACGGGAACAGAGTGAATGAGACAGAAGTCAGAGTTGTGGTGGAAATGGAATTGACAAGATGATAATATTTGCAGGATTCATTTCTAATATCCTATGAAGTTTTGAAATTAGACATATGCATTTTAAAGGCAGGAATATGATTAGTAATGAAGACAAAGATCTTGCTCTTTGAGCTTATTTTTTGTGCTTTTCAGATTCATTTGAATATTGGTTTTGAAGCATTTTATATCCCCTTTAAAAATTCAAAGGGAGACTTCCGGTTAAGATGGCGGCTTAGAGAAAGCTAAAGTTCAGATCTCCGGAAAACCCTTCCCGATCGATCTCAAACTAACTATAAGCTCCTAAGGCGCCGAAATTCAAAACGATCAACAACATAGACCCTGGGAACCCTCCTGGACCTGGACTCGGATCAAAAGGTACGGCCCCCTCAAAAGCCAGAACCCGAGATCACTCGGACCTAAGGGGTAGGAGCACAGAATCCAAGGCTCCCGGAAGCTGCAGCCCCGCCCGGCTCAGAAAGCAGGGTCCTCAGAACAACAACCCTCAGGGCCTTCTATCCGAGTCCCAGTGAAAGTCACTGCCCTCTGAGCTCCCCCGGCAGAGAGCAGGGTCTAAACAACAACAACCCTCAGGGCGGGCAAGACAGCCTCACCGGCTGGATCCTGCTATCCAAGTCTCAGCGAAAGTCACTGCCCTCGGAGCTCTGGGAAGCCGAAGCCCATCCCCCCACAGGCCGACGAAACAGCCTCATGGCCAGCTATTCTGAAGGCAACTTCCGGAAAGCAACCCGACCCAGAGAGCCGGGGGAGAGTGTGGCCTCATGGTCCGACCCTTCCACTCCAGTTCCAGTGAGGCATACTCAATTTAACCCAGGGAAAGCTCATAGAACCGACAATCTGCCCAGGACTAAAGCCTCTGAACACCAGACAGAGATAAGAAAAGCTAATCCTTCCCATTCAGAGATGGCAAACTCCACAGAAGCACAGAAGCCCCAAAATACCAAGAAAAATAAGAAGAAAGGGGTGACTTTGGACACATTCTATGGAGCCAAAATACAAAATACAGAGGAGATAGAAGATATACAAGAAAATTCTCCAAAATCTTCCAAAGGAAATGGAAACTCTACACAAACCCATGAAGAATTTGAATCAGAAATGACCAAAAAGATGGAAGCCTTCTGGGAGGAAAAGTGGGAAATAATGCAAAAGAAATTCACGCATCTACAAAACCAGTTTGACCAAACTGTAAAAGAAAACCAGGCTTTAAAGCAAAAACTAATAAAGCAAAGCCAAAACACCAAGAAATTAGAAGAGAACATAAAATATCTCACCGACAAGGTGATAGATCTGGAAAATAGAGGGAGAAGAGATAATTTAAGAATAATTGGACTTCCAGAAAAGCCAGAAATAAACACCAAACTTGATATGGTGATACAAGATATAATCAAAGAAAATTGCCCAGAGATTCTAGAACAAGGGGGCAATACAGCCACTGACAGAGCTCACAGAACACCTTCTACACTAAACCCCCAAAAGACAACTCCCAGGAATGTAATTGCCAAATTCCAAAGCTATCAAACAAAAGAAAAAAATCCTACAGGAAGCCAGAAAAAGACAATTTAGATATAAAGGAATGCCAATCAGGGTCACACAAGACCTTGCAAGTTCTACTCTGAATGATCGTAAGGCATGGAACATGATCTTCAGAAAGGCAAGAGAGCTGGGTCTCCAACCAAGAATCAACTACCCAGCAAAACTGACTATATACTTCCAAGGGAAAGTATGGGCATTCAACAAAATAGAAGATTTCCAACTTTTTGCAAAGAAAAGACCAGAGCTCTGTGGAAAGTTTGATACCAAAAATCAAAGAGCAAGGAATACCTGAAAAGGTAAATATTAAGGAAAGGGGAAAAATGTTATCTTCTTCTTTTGCTCAAACTCTCTTCTATAAGGACTACATTTATATCAATCTATGTATACCAACATGTGGGGAAAATGTAATGTATAAATAGGGGGTAAAGAAAGACCAAATAGAATAATTGTTCTCACATAAAGATTCACATGGGAAGGGGAGGGGAAGAAAACTCCTATAAGAAGGAGAGGAAGAGAGGGGGGGGTTACTTAAACCTCAATCTCAGGGAAATCAACTCTGAGAGGGAAAAACATCCAGATCCATTGGGATCTTGAATTCTATCTTACCCAACAAGGGTAGGGAGAAGGGAAAACCAAGGGGGGGAGGGGGAGAGGGAGAACAAAAAGGGAGGGAAAGAGAGGGGGGAGGGGGAGGGAACAAAAAGAGAGGGACTATAAAGGGAAACATCAAGGGAGGGGACAAGGGGGACTGATTCAAAGTAAATCACTGAATTAAAAAGTAGAGCCGAAGAAGAAAAGGTTAGAATTAGGGAAAGCTATCAAAATGCCAGGGAGTCCACAAATGACAATCATAACTTTGAATGTGAATGGGATGAACTCACCCACAAAACATAGACAAATAGCAGAATGGATTAGAATCCAAAACCCTACCATATGTTGTCTTCAAGAAACACACATGAGGCGGGTTGACACCCACAAGGTCAGAATTAAAGGATGGAGTAAGACCTTCTGGGCCTCAACTAATAGAAAGAAGGCAGGAGTAGTAATCATGATATCTGATAAAGCCAATGCAAAAATAGACCTGATCAAAAGAGATAGGGAAGGTAATTATATTTTGTTAAAAGGGACTCTAGACAATGAGGAAATATCATTAATCAACATCTATGCACCAAATAATATAGCACGCAAATTTCTAATGGAGAAACTAGGAGAATTGAAGGAAGAAATAGACAATAAAACCATACTAGTGGGAGACTTGAACCAATCATTATCAAATTTAGATAAATCAAATCAAAAAATAAATAAGAAAGAGGTAAAAGAAGTGAATGAAATCTTAGAAAAATTAGAATTAATAGACATATGGAGAAAAATAAATAGGGATAAAAAGGAATACACCTTCTTCTCAGCACCATATGACACATTCACAAAAATTGACCATACATTAGGTCACAGAAACATAGCACACAAATGCAGAAAAGCAGAAATAATGAATGCAGCCTTCTCAGATCACAAGGCAATAAAAATAATGATTAGTAATGGTACATGGAAAACCAAATCTAAAACCAATTGGAAATTAAACAATATGATACTCCAAAACCATTTAGTTAAAGAAGAAATCATAGAAACAATTAATAATTCCATCGAGGAAAATGACAATGGCGAAACATCCTTTCAAACCTTTTGGGATGCAGCCAAAGAGGTAATCAGAGGTAAATTTATATCCCTGAATGATTATATTAACAAACAAGGGAGAGAAGAGATCAATCAATTGGAAATGCAAATGAAAAAACTCGAAAGCGATCAAATTAAAACCCTCCAGCAGAAAACCAAACTAGAAATCCAAAAAATAAGGGAGAAATTAATAAAATCGAAAGCGATAGAACTATTGATTTAATAAATAAGACAAGAAGCTGGTACTTTGAAAAAACAAACAAAATAGACAAAGTACTGGTCAATCTAATTAAAAAAAGGAAGGAAGAAAAGCAAATTCACAGCATTAAAGATGAAAAGGGGGACAGCACCTCCAATGAAGATGAAATTAAGGCAATCATTAGAAATTACTTTGCCCAATTATATGGCAATAAATACACCAATTTAGGAGAAATGGATGAATATATAAAAAAATACAAACTGCCTAGACTAACAGAAGAGGAAATAGAATTCTTAAATAATCCCATATCAGAAATTGAAATCCAACAAGCCATCAAAGAACTTCCTAAGAAAAAATCCCCAGGACCTGATGGATTCACCTGTGAATTCTATCAAACATTCAGAGAACAGTTAATCCCAATATTATACTAACTATTTGACATAATAAGCAAAGAGGGAGTTCTACCAAACTCCTTTTACGACACAAACATGGTACTGATTCCAAAACCAGGCAGGTCAAAAACAGAGAAAGAAAACTAGAGGCCAATCTCCCTAATGAATGTAGATGCAAAAATCTTAAATAGGATACTAGCAAAAAGACTCCAGCAAGTGATCAGAAGGATCATTCACCATGATCAAGTAGGATTCATACCAGGGATGCAGGGCTGGTTCAACATTAGGAAAACCATCCACATAATTGACCACATCAACAAGCAAACTAGCAAGAACCACATGATTATCTCAATAGATGCAGAAAAAGCCTTTGATAAAATACAACACCCATTCCTATTAAAAACACTAGAAAGCATAGGAATAGAAGGGTCATTCCTAAAAATAATAAACAGTATATATCTAAAACCAACAGCTAATATCATCTGCAATGGGGATAAACTAGATGCATTCCCAATAAGATCAGGAGTGAAACAAGGATGCCCATTATCACCTCTACTATTTGACATTGTACTAGAAACACTAGCAGTAGCAATTAGAGAAGATAAAGGAATTGAAGGCATCAAAATAGGCAAAGTGGAGACCAAGTTATCACTCTTTGCGGATGACATGATGGTCTACTTAAAGAATCCTAGAGATTCAACCAAAAAGCTAATTGAAATAATCAACAACTTTAGCAAAGTTGTAGGATACAAAATAAACCCACATAAATCATCAGCTTTTCTATATATCTCCAACACAGCTCAGCAGCAAGAACTAGAAAGAGAAATCCCATTCAAAATCACCTTAGACAAAATAAAATACCTAGGAATCTACCTCCCAAGACAAACACAGGAACTATATGAACACAACTACAAAACACTCGCCACACAACTAAAACTAGACTTGAGCAAATGGAAAAACATTAACTGCTCATGGATAGGATGAGCCAATATAATAAAAATGACCATCCTACCCAAACTTATTTATCTATTTAGTGCCATACCCATTGAACTACCAAAATACTTCCTCACTGATTTAGAAAAAACCATAACACAGTTCATTTGGAAGAACAAAAGATCAAGGATATCCAGGGAAATAATGAAAAAAAAAACACATATGATGGGGGCCTTGCAGTCCCTGACCTAAAACTATATTACAAAGCAGCAGTCATCAAAACAATTTGGTACTGTCTAAGAAACAGAAAGGAAGATCAGTGGAATAGACTGGGGGAAAGCGACCTCAGCAAGACAGTATACGATAAACCCAAAGATTCCAGCTTTTGGGACAAAAATCCACTATTTGATAAAAACTGCTGGGAAAATTGGAAGACAGTGTGGGAGAGACTAGGAATAGATCAACACCTCACACCCTACACCAAGATAAATTCAAAATGGGTGAGTGACTTAAACATAAAGAAGGAAACCATAAGTAAATTGGGTAAACACAGAATAGTATACATGTCAGACCTTTGGGAGGGGGAAAGGCTTTAAAACCAAGGAAGATATAGAAAGAATCACAAAATGTAAAATAAATAATTTTGACTATATCAAACTAAAAAGCTTTTGTACAAACAAAACCAATGTAACTAAAATCAGAAGGGAAACAACAAATTGGAAAAAAAAATCTTCATAGAAACCTCTGACAAAGGTTTAATTACTCATATTTATAGTGAGCTAAATCAATTGTACAAAAAATCAAGCCATTCTCCAATTGATAAATGGGCAAGGGAAATGGATAGGCAGTTCTCAGATAAAGAAATCAAAACTATTAACAAGCACATGAAGAAGTGTTCTACATCTCTTATAATCAGAGAGATGCAAATCAAAACAACTCTGAGGTATCACCACACACCTAGCAGATTGGCTAACATAACAGCAAAGGAAAGTAATGAATGCTGGAGGGGATGTGGCAAAGCAGGGACATTAATTCATTGCTGGTGGAGTTGTCAATTGATCCAACCATTCTGGAGGGCAATTTGGAACTATGCCCAAAGGGCGACAAAAGAATATCTACCCTTTGATCCAGCCATAGCACTGCTGGGTCTGTACCCCAAAGAGATAATGGACAGAAAGACTTGTACAAAAATATTCATAGCTGCGCTCTTTGTGGTGGCCCAAAACTGGAAAACGAGGGGATGCCCATCAATTGGGGAATGGCTGAACAAACTGTGGTATATGTTGGTGATGGAATACTATTGTGCTAAAAGGAATAATAAAGTGGAGGAGTTCCATGGAGACTGGAACAACCTCCAGGAAGTGATGCAGAGCGAGAGGAGCAGAACCAGGAGAACATTGTACACAGAGACTAATACACTGTGGTATAATCGAACGTAATGGACTTCTCCATTAGTGGCGGTGTAATGTCCCTGAACAACTTGCAGGGATCCAGGAGAAAAAAAACACCATTCATAAGCAAAGGATAAACTATGGGAGTGGAAACACCGAGGAAAAGCAACTGCATGAATACAGAGGTTGAGGGGACATGACAGAGGAGAGACTCTAAATGAACCCTCTAATGCAAATACTATCAACAAAGCAATGGGTTCAAATCAAGAAAACATCTAATGCCCAGTGGACTTACGCGTCGGCTATGGGGGGTGGGGGGGAGGAAAAGAAAATGATCTATGTCTTTAACGAATAATGCTTGGAAATGATTAAATAAAATATATTTAAAAAAAATTCAAAGGGATATGAATCCATACAAATCTGTGGAATCTCTTGGATGAGGCCCTCTAAGATGGACTTTGAAGATATGGGATCCACATGAGAATCCCAAGTTGAGGAGTTTAATGGCCTTTTGATCCTATTATTAGAGTAATATTTATGACAAGAAATTTAAATCAAGGATAAAACACAATTTGTTTTAAATAGTGCAGAACTATAGTATATTGTATGAGATACAAGTTATTTGATACTGATCTTAGTATCAAGCAAAATCAAGATATATGTAGCATCAAAAAGAGGCAATAAAAAGAAGCTTACTTTACATTTTTTTAAAGATTTCTGTAGCTTTTAGTAGAAAACTATCTTTGAGTAGCTCTAAACCCATGCTCTGAGACTCTCTCCTGACTGAGGCCTTCTTGGTGAATCAAATGGAGACTTTATGAAGAATTAGATTACAATTTAATCGTTCAGTTAATTAGACAAATTTGACATATCAATTACAAACAAAACATAATTATCATTGTGCAATATTTATATGCCTATTATAACAGCAAAATCATAATAATCCTAAACAAGCTAATATTGATATTAGGACATAAACAAAGAAACCTCAAATATAGGCAGCTGAAATTCAATGTCCAGAGACTCTGAATCCCCATTATGTAGTTTGTACATATAATGGACCGTTAAACATTGAATAGTGTTTATCCACTTCAGTAAATCTGGAACTGAGGCTGTATCTGTGCATATGAGAAAAATGAGTTATGGTTTCTATGGGAACCTCTGCTTTGATTACTGATGCATTTCAACTGTTTCATTCCAATTCCCACAAATACAACTTGAATAAAAAAGGGAAAATGCCATTCATCTGGTAGTTACCACACAGAAATACAAGGATAAGACAGAGGAAAAAGGAAAAATCTCAAAGGTATTTAGGAATGCTTCATAAAAATCTTGGGGTCAGGGACCTCATCTACAGAGCTCATATCCTTAGGACCTCATAGAGTTCTTGGAACACAGTAGGTACCTAATAATGCTTATGAAAGATTGAGTAATTAACTTTTCCATGTACAAATTGAATCCTTCTGATGGTGTATAAACTCCTTGAGAGCAAAGCTATTGTTTTGTTTTGTATTTCTATCCCTCAGATCTAGCACAGTGCTTTGAGTATAATAGATACTTAATAACTCTGTATTGAATTGAATCTTGGTCTTTAAAAGGAAAAAGACTTCTGTAAACCATTACAATTTAAGAAAACATTTTAGAAATGTCTTTATAAAGACATTGAGTGTCCTATTTACTGTAGACTGAAACAAAATGCTCTAGAGCTTAATATCCTTATCAGGGGAAAACACCTCTTGATTGAGTTACAGAATCAGTGGGAGACACAACTGTATGTGATTAAATCCTTAATTAATTTACAAAGGGTAAAATATTTTTGAGCTATTGGATAAAACAATATAGATGCCCACAGGAAATAAATTTTGATTTGCTGAAAGATTTAGGAGAGGTGATTCCATTAGAAAAGTTTTAGCATTACTTTGGGAACCAAATTTAGGGGGTATCTTGAGAGAGTGAACTTTTTGTATTAGTTCAAAGAAGACAATAAAGGAGAAGGAAATAAGACCTAAGGGAATATCACTCTCCTCCATTCCCCCTCCTTTATGTACTGGAACCATACTGTGTACCTAGATGGAAGCTGAGAGAAGACAAACTAGACAGACTGAGAAAGGCACCTGGAAACATGACTTTGTGCAAAGAAGTACAGCTATGGACTCTAAAAGGCTTCAACCCTCACAAACCACTAGAGAGTTGCCCCTCAGGGGAACTCCATGAGGATGATATGAGGGAAGAAAAAGAATTCTATTAATGAGGAGCTATGAATTACCCTTTGGCAAATATGTTTTCTAAGTTTGACCTGCCTCTAATGGACCCTGGGTGTAATTGTGGAATATTGTACCTCAGACTACTGGAATAATCATTCAACTCATTTGTCCTTAGTAAATACCTATATTTTAAAGGTTTATTGAAAGTGGAGAAATTGAAATTCAATGGGCAGTATTTAAAATGGTAGGGGTTTAAGAACAATAGAAAACCATGGTAACCTTCAGGGTTAGCCCTAGAACACAGGAAAGAAGTGGTTGGACCTTAATATACCTATGAGAGTTGGGTGTGTGAGCTCAAAGGGAGTTGGACAGAAGTTTTCCACCTTATTAAAGCTTAAATATAATTCTAAATAAATATAGTAGTAGTCTCTCAGTAATCGAGGATGACGATTGTCTTTGTGCGTTTTTTTTGTGCACAAAGAAACTTGTGCGTAAAGATTTAAGTGGAAAACTCGATGCACAGAGACAGTCCCACTCTCTCGGCGTTGGAAGCCTGGGTCCATTGGCACGAAAAGTCATTACACCTGGAGACCTCCTCAGCTGCATTGGATGGCCATGTTATCTTTTGTGCTCCAACATGCCCTAAGCACTCCACAGTGCCTTGCTGTATCGCCTTCTCAGCCGTTGAACTTTCTTGTTGGTTTCTTCCACCTGTTTCGCCGAAACAGTCTTCACATACTAGGTGAGCAAAGTCCTAGTTCACCAGGGGTCGATGACCTGATGGCTACCCTCACAAGGTTTAGCCAGCCTGTCAAAGCCATTGCCCGGGGTGTGGATGCTGCCACATGCTAGCAGCTACTGGGAGCCACAAGTGAGAGCTGGGTGTCAGGTGAGTGTCAGAGGCTGGAGAGCTGCCCTAGGAGGGCACGACAAGCCCTCCATACCAAAGATATTACTCCTCCCTTAGCACCCCATACACCCCTAAATAAATAAAGCTTATATAAAATATAAGTAAAAAGTTCAAATAAATCTTATTAAAGATTTTTAGAGGTCTGATTTTTTTTGTCCCCATTTCTTGCATACACATATCACATATATTTCAAGAAACTAGTTTGTTATTTTCTTTGGGGGTGGTGGTGGTTTGTCTCCCTACCTGTCCCACCAGGATACCATTAACCTTTGGTCAAGAGAGTTGACAAGATGTAGTTTATTTCCTGTTTCTAAGGTTTTGGGGGAAAATTATGCATTTAGGCAAGATTTAGAGGTAGTGCCACAGTGTTTAATGTGTTTTCATTTGAGTTCATTACACAGAGAAAACACATTATGTTTTTTTTCCAAAGTTCTCTTCTCTTGGTGTTTATACTTCCTTCATTTCTAAATGAAGTAGGGCCTTCCAAAAATTTTATGTGAGTTAATGACTAGTATTAAAAGAAAAACTGCTGATGCACAAAATAGGTTGAAGTTCTGCACATGAATTATGATAAAATATGGCTATAAATCAAACCCAAATGTGATTTTCATGGTCAAGTGAAAAAGTAAAATCTGCTTAATTTGTCTGAAAGTCATAAAGCAGGGAACCCTGCATATCCAGAGCAGATATTTGCCTCCTGAAAAATAGTCACAGAATAGGTGATAAAAGATTTCTTGCTACTAAGGAAAAAAATTCCTTATTTTGTTTCTCCCTCCTTTTTACATAGAAGGCCAGAATGGTAGAATTATAGACATTAGGGCTGGAATTTACTGGAGAAATCATTTAATCTGACTCCCTCATTTTGTAGAGTAGAAAGCAGAAAAAATGATGGATAAGTGCATAAAAAATTAACAACTCAGTAAGTATGCTTGCTATGCTAGGCATGGTGTTATTTATTAGAGAAAAATAAACACAAAAGTTTCAATTCCCCAAGAACTCACACTCCAGTGAATTTCTATGTCAATTACATGATATATATATGTGTGTCATAAAACTTAAAATGCTGTATAAATAGTGTCTATTATTATTTATTAGGCATTCGGGGGTAGTTAGGTGGCTTAGTAGATAGAATGACAGGCATAGAGTGAGACACTTGATTAGTGTGTGACTCTGAATCACTTAACTTTGTTTGCCTCAATTTCTTTATCTGTAAAATGAATTGGAGGAGCAAATGGCAAAGCACTACAGTATTTTTGCTAAGAAAAGTACCATCTTTTTTTTTTTTTTTTAATTTAAAACCCTTACCTTCCATCTTGGAGTCAATACTGTGTATTGGCTCCAAGGCAGAAGAGTGGTAAGGGCTAGACAATGGGGGTCAAGTGACTTGCCCAGGGTCACACAGCTAGGAAGTGGCTGAGGCCAGATTTGGAAAAATCCCATCTTTGACAAATGGGGTCACCAAGACTCAGACCCAACTGAAATGACTGAAAAAGAACAATTAGGTACTTACTATGTGCCAGGCATTGTGGCACAGGGAAAAGAAAGTGATTTACCCTTGTTTACAAAGATAGCAGAGCCTAAATTTGAACCCAGTTACTCAAACCCAATAATATCTATATATATTATATGCATATAATATATATATATATATATGTATATATATATATATATATATATATATATATATATATATATATATGTATATTAATTTAAGGTCGCCAAGGATTTTACTTATGAAAATTCTAAATGAAACAATCAAGTCAGAATGGAGTCTTATGGTAGTTTAATCACAATGGGAGTAAGAAAGAAGGAGAGGGAGAGAAGGAAAAAGGGGGTGAGGAAAGAGGTTAACGCAACCTTCTGGCAGAGCCAGAGGGAATTTAGGCCTTGGAAAGCCAAGGTAGAGAAGGGAATCAGTCCTTCACTCACATGACCAATCTGAAGGAAAGCTGCCTGTGGGCCTCCTCCCTGCTCTAGCTCCTAGAACAAACTGGTGCCTAGCCCTGTCCACAGGAAGTGAGCGAACTCCAGAGGCTGTTCTCTACCTCACTTCCTGTGCCTCACACATGCCAATTGTGGCTCAGGCTTGGCTTAGGAGAGCCCAGGTGGGCAGTTAGTTATTTCTGATTTGTCTTTGACTAGCACATGCCCATGTAGTGTGGGTGTGCACAACTTTGGATGCTAGACCAAGCAAGATGGAGATTAAAAAAATCAAAATCTTACCTCCAAAGAAAATTGCAAACTAAGAGATTCAAAAATGTTTTGAGCAATGACAAAATTGTTGGAACCATATGATACTTATGTCATTGTTGTTCTTTCATGGACCCCATTGACAATTGGTTGAAACCTGTTCTCAGAATACTATTTTTAAATGCATAAAATAAAACACAAAGAATTCCGAAAGAATCAAGTGATTTACAGTTATCTATATCTATATCTATGCATCTATCATCTTTGTGTCTATATAATATCTAATCTATATCTATCATCTAATATATCATCTGATATTTAATCAGTTATCTAATTAATGTATCATCACTCTATCATTTCTTCTCTCTGTTTGTCTGTCTGTCTGTCTCTTTCATTTTCATTTGCATACCCCAAGTTAATTACCCCTGACCTAAGAGGACAGCTTTGAAAGTGGTAACACATTTGCATATAAAAGTCCCCGAATATGTTTTTAAAAAGTCCATAATCATATCTGAAACAGTGCCATGGGAGTCATTTCCTTGACCTTTTGGAATCTTCAGACTGCACATTTGGTTATTACATTCCTTCCTCCAAGGCATATTAGTATTTCAGTTTTTATAAGTCCCAAGATTAAGCCCAGACAAAAAGTTTTGTAAGATGCCAGCAACCTCTGTGGTTGCCAATCCCAGTGCTTCTTCAAATAGCTTCATAGTGCTAGATTAAAAGTCCATATCTATATCATATCAGGGAGAAAACCAGGTATTCAAGAAGAAGGCAAACAGCATAAATTAGTGTGGAAGGGACTTCAGGCCTATGATGCAGAGAAAAAGAAATAAGAATATATTGGATGGAGGCGGGAGATACTAACAGTATTAGAGGTGATGGCAACTTTAGAATTGTTTAATGCAATTCCTTCATTTCTCAGATTTGGAAACCACCACAAGTTCTTTGAGGATAAAAAAAAAAACAAAGAAAAAACTTGCCCAAAGTCTCACAAAGTATAACCTTTTTTTCTGGTATTTCAGTTGAAATCCATTATCTTTTTCTCTATCAACTTTTTCAGCTCAGGCTTTCAAAACAGAACAAGATGATAATGATTAAAAATGAATGTCTTTAATAATGGGAGAAGATAACAACTACTGGCCAAAGATGGGTAAATAAATGTCATTTACTTGTCATTTCAGGAAGGAAAAAAGTTGAAGATGGTACAAACTGCATATTTGAAAGTGTTTAATTTGACTTTTTAATTAGGCAACTAGGTGGTACAGTGGATAGAGTGCTGGTCCTGGAGTCAGGATGTGCTGATTTCAAATCAGATCTCAGATATTTGCTAAGTATGTTATCCTAGACAATTCAGTTAACCTTAGTTTACCTCAAGATCCCCAACAATAAAATGGGAATAATACTAGGAACTTCCTCACAGGGTTTGTGTGAGGATTAACTGAGAAAATATCTGTAAAGCATTTAGTAATATGCCTGGTACCTAATAGATATTTATTAAGGCCTCCCTTCTCCCACTTACCTCCTCCTCCCCACCTCCTTCCCCCTCTCTCCTTCCCCTTTCTCCTCCCTCCATCCCTCCCTCCTTTCTTCCCTCTCCCTTTCCATTCCTTCCATTCTTCCATTCCTTCCTTCCTTCCTTCCTTCCTTCCTTCCTTCCTTCCTTCCTTCCTTCCTTCCTTCCTTCCTTCCTTCCTTCCTTCCTTCCTTCCTTCTTTCCTTCCTTCCTTCCTTCCTTCCTTCCTTCCTTCCTTCCTTCCTTCCTTCCTTCCTTTTCTCTATCAACTTGGAAAAACACAGAACTACTAAAGTAATCAGAAAAACCAAGTCTTTAATCAGGAAAGAGATAATGTTCAATATTTGGCTGCCACAGAGTCAAGTGCCTAAAAAAACCCACACAAAGCCAAGGGGTCTGGGACTCTCTAGGGAACAGTATCTCTGAGAGTATCACCATGCTAGATGATTCTCCAAAGAATAATAGATCTTGGGGATTTTATATACCCTTTGGGGAACTAAGAACAAGGAAATATGATTGATTGGCATTACCATGGTTACAAGGAAATGAAAAGTCCAAGACAGGATTATCAGGGAAAGCCTGATACTTTACAATGGATACAAAAGGGAAAGATCCAGCCAAGGGCTGGGCTACCTGAGAGAGGACTCTGATACAATAGGAAAAACCACTAGGTCAAAAGGGTACTTAACAAGGCAGAAGGAAACTATGAAACAAAACCAAAAGAATGAAAAAATTCAGGAAAATATGAAGCACCTCATTCACAAAACAGAAGATTTAGAAAATAATTCCAGGAGAGATACCTTAAAGAATCATTGGTCTACAGGAAGACCAAGACCAAAAAAAAAAAAAGCCTGGAAATCATTCTACAGGAAATTATCTAAGAAAACTGCCCCGATATTCTAGAACAAGAGGGAAAAGTGGAGATTGAAAGAATCCACAGATCAACTCCTGTACTTAATCCCCAACTGACAACAACCAGGAATGTGATAACCAAATTCAAGAACTATCAAACCAAGGAAAAAAATATTACAAACTGCTAAGAAGAAGTCATTCAGATACCATGGAACTACAGTGAGGATAACACAGGATCTGTCTACATCTACACTGAAGGACCAAAAGGCATGGGATATGATATTGCAGAAAGCAAGGGAACTAGGTCTACAACCAAGAATCAACTACTCAGCAAAACTGACTATATTCTTACAGGGGAAAGTATGGTCATTTAACAAAATAGAAGAATTCCAAGCATTTGTAAAGAAAAGAGCAGACCTGAACAGAAAATTTGATGCTCAAACACAGAACTCAAGAGAATGATAAAAAGGTAATTAAGAAAGAGGGAAAAAAGAAAAAAAAACAAAACAAAAAAACAAAAACAAACTTTTTATAAAGAGACCCATTAATTTAAAATGATATGTATCCCTTTAAGAAAAGAGATCATTGGTAACTCTTAAAAATTGTTATTATCACCTGAGTAGCTATAAGAATTATACCTAGAGGGAATAGTGACAAACTGTATAGGATGAAATGCCAAGGCATAGATATGTAAATAGATATATGTATGCATAAATGCATATATATGTATAGATATACATATATATATATATAACTAGAGGTAAAAATAGGTTAATACTAATATAAATGGGAAAAGAAACAAAATGGGAAAAATTTATATGTCACAAAGAAGCTGAGGGGAGAACATCAATACACTGGAAGGGTAAAGAGGTTGGAGATAGGAAATACTCAAATCTTAGTTGCATTGAAATTGACTCAAAGAGGGAAGAACAATTAAATACATTGGGGCAGAGAATTAATTTGAGCCCTCTAGGGAAGTAGAAGGGTAATATATGGACTGGTGGGGAGGGAAGCAATACAAAGGAGGGACAGGATGCAGGGTAGTTTAAAAAGACTGTAAAGAAAATAAGAGGTGAATAAGAAGGGGGGTAGAAAGGGAAGTAAAATAAGGGTGGGAATTAGGGGGACCAATTAAAAGCAAAATACTGTTTTAGAAGGGAATAGTGAAAGAAGAAAGGGAGGGAGTAGGAGTGGAAATCAAAATGCTGGGAAATTCACTGCTGGTAATCATAACTCTGAATGTGAATAGAATGAACTCATCCATAAAACACAAGTGAATAGCAGAGTGGATTAGAAACCAAAATCCTACCATATGCTGACAAGAAACACACATGAAGAAGGTAGACACACATAGGGTAAAAGTAAGAGGGTGGACCCAATCTATTGGGCATCAACTGATAAAAAGAAGTCACAATCATGATATCTGACAAAGCCAAAATAAAAATAGATGTAGTCAAAAGGGATAGGGAAGGTAATTACATCCTGATAAAAGGCAGTATAGACAATAAGGAAATATCAGTGCTTAATATGTATGCAACAAATGACATAGCACCCAAATTTCTATAGGAGAAACTAGTGGAGCTCAAGTTCCACTGAAATAGATAGAAAAATTATACTAGTGGGAGACCTGAACCTTCCTATATCTGAACTAGAGAAATCAAACCAAAAAAAATAAGAAAGAGGTAAAATAAGTGAATGAAATCTTAGGAAAAGTATGAGTTAGCAGATTTGTGGAGAAAAATAAATAGGGACAAAAAGGAATTCTTTTCAGCAGCACAGGGTACATTCACAATGATTGACCATGTACTAGGGCATAAAAACATTGCAAACAAATGGAAAAGAGCAGAAATAATAAATGCAATCTTCTCAGACCACAATGCAATGAAAATAATAATTAGTAAGGGTACATGGAGAGGCAAATCAAAATTTAATTGGAAATTTAACAATACAATTCTCTAAAATTGGTTAGTTAAAGAACAAATCATAGAGATAATAATTTCATTGAAGAAAATGACAATGATGAGACATCCTTTCAAAATCTATGGGATGCAGCCAAAGCAGTACTCAGGGGGAAATTCATATCCTTGATTTCATATATTAACAAATTACAGTGGGCAGAGGTCAATGAATTGGGCATAGAAATTAAAAAACAAGAAAATAAACATTAAAAATCCTAAGATGAAGACTAAATTAGAGATTCTAAAAATCAAAAGAGAAATTAATAAAATTGAAAGTCAAAGAACTATTGATTTAATAAATAAGACTAAAAGCTGGTGCTTCGATAAAACAAATAAATAGACAACTTACTTGTCAAACTAATTAAAAAAAGGAAAGAAGAAAACCAAATTGACAGTTTTCAAGATGAAAAGAAAGACCTCACCTCTAATGAAGAAGAAAATTAAGGCAATCATTAAAAACGATTATGCCCAATTATATGGCAATAAATATGACAATCTAGGTGATATGGATGAATATTTACAAAAATATAAATTGCCTAGACTAACAGAGGAAGACACAGACTACCTAAACACCCCTATATCAGAAAAAGAAATTGAAAAAGCCATCAAAGACCTTCCTAAGAAAAATCCCCAGAACCAGATGGATTCATAAATGAATTCTATCAAACATTCAAAAAACAACTAATCCCAATACAATACAAAGCATTTTACAGAATAAGCAAAGAAGGAGTTCTATCAAATTACTTTCACAACACAAATATGGTTGTAGTTATGCTCATATAGTTCCTGTGTTTGTCTTGGCTGATAGATTCCTAGATATTTTATATTATCTAGGGGAATTTTAAATGGAATTTCTTTTTCTAATTAATGTCCCAACTTTCCCAACTTAGCAAAGATCATGAGTGAAACAAGGATGCCCATTATCACCTCTATTACTTAACATTGTACTAGAAACAAAAGCAGTAGTAATTAGAGAAGGAAAAGAAATAGAAGGTATTAAAATAGGCAAGGAGGAGATCAAATAATCGCTCTTTGCAGATGATATGATGGTCTACTTAAAGAATCATAGAGAATCAACCAAAAAGCTAGTCAAAATAATCAACAATATTAGAAAAGTTGCAGGGTACAAATTAAGCCCACATAAATTATCAGCATTTCTATATATTTCCAACATAGCTCAGCAGCAAGAACTAGAAAGAGAAATCCTATTCAAAATCACCTTAGACAAAATAAAATACTTAGGAATCTATCTCCCGAAACAAACACAGAAACTATATGAACACAATTACAAAACACTCTCCACACAACTAAAACTAGACTTGAGCAATTGGAAAAACATTAACTGCTCATGGGTAGGACGAGCCAATATAATAAAAATGACCATCCTAACCAAAATTATTTATCTATGTAGTGCTATACCCATTGAAGTTCCAAAATTTTTTTTTACTGATTTATAAAAAACCATAACAAAGTTCATTTGGAAGAACAAAGGATTAAGGACATCCAGGGAAATAATGAAAAAAATACAAAGGAAGGTGGACTTGCAGTTCCAGATCTCAATCTCTATTATTAAGCAGAGTTCATCAAAACAATTTGGTACTGGCTAATAGACAGAAAAGAGGATCAGTGGAATAGCCTTGGGGTAATTGACCTCAGCAAGACAGTCTATGACAAACCCAAAGACCACAGCTTTTGGGACAAAAACCCACTACTTGACAAAAACTGCTGGGAAAACTGGAAGACAGTGTGGGAGAGATTAGGTTTGGATCAACACCTCACACCCTACACCATGATAAACTTAGAATGGGTGAACGACTTGAACTTAAAGAAGGGAACTATAAGCAAATTAGGTGAAAACAGAATAATATACATGTCAGACCTGGGGGAAGGGAAGGACTTTGAAACCAAGCAAGACATAGAAAGAGTCAAAAAATGCAAAATAAATAATTTTGATTACATAAAGTTAAAAATTTTTTGTACAAATAAAACCAAATGTAACCAAAATTAGAAGGCAAGCAACAAATAGGGAAACAATCTTCATAACAAAAACCTCTGACAAAGGTCTAATTACTCAAATTTATATAGAGCTAAATCAATTGTACAAAAATCAAGCCATTCTCTAATTGATAAATGGGCAAGGGACATGAACAGGCAGTTTTCAGCCAAAGAAATCAAAAGTATTAATAAGCACTTGAAAAAGTGCTATAAATCTCTGATAATCAGAGAGATGGAAATAAAAACAACTCTGAGGTATCACCTCACACCTAGCAGATTGGCTAACATGAGAGCAAAGGAAAGTAATGAATGCTGGAGAGGATGTGGCAAAGTTTGTACATTAATTAATTGCTGGTGGACTTGTGAATTGATCCAACCATTCTGGAGGGCAATCTGGAACTATGCCCAAAGGGTAATAAAAGACTGCCCTGATCTAGCCATAGCACTGCTGGGTTTGTACCCCAAAGTTATAATAAGGAAAAAGACTTGTACAAGAATATTCATAGCTGCGCTCTTTGTGGTGGCCAAAAATTGGAAAATGAGGGGATGCCCTTCAATTGGGGAATGGCTGAACAAATTGTGGTATATGTTGGTGATGGAATACTATTTTGGTAAACGGAATAGTTTAGTGGAGGAATTCCATGGAGACTGGAACAACCTCCAGGAAGTAATGCAGAGTGACAGAAGCAGAACCAGGAAAACATTGTACACAGAGACTGAAACACTGTGGTACAATTGAATGTAATGGACTTTTCCATTAGTGTCAGTACATTGTCCATAAACATTCTTCAAGGATCTAGGAGGAAAAAAAAAAAAAAACTATCCACAAGCAGAAGACAAATTGTGGGTGTAAAACTACTGAGGAAAAACTATTGCTTGACTACAGGGGTTGAGGGGACATGATTGAGGAGAGACTCTAAATGAACACCCTAATGCAAATACCAAGAACATAGAAATGGGTTCAAATTAAGGATCCGTGTGATACCCAGTGGATTTATGTGTCGGCTAGGAGGGGTTGTGGGAGGGGGTGGAAGAAAATGACCTTTGTTTACAATGAATAATGTTTGAAAATGACTAAATAAAATAATGTTAATAAAAAAAGAAATGAGCAGAACTGGAAGAACATTGTTCACAGTAATAGCAATATTGGATGATGATTATCTTTGAAAACATGGCTACTGTCAGCATTGCAATGATCTGTGACAATCCTGAAAGATTTATGATGGGGAATGCTAGCCACTTACAGAACCTTTGGAGTCATCTTTCACATCAGAGTATTTAGTTTTATTTGGGATTTTTAGTTTTGGTTATGTATGAGTGTGATATTAAACTAATGACCAATTTGGAAGTGTGATTTACATGACAATAAAAAATGGAAAAAAAATCAACTAATGGGGAATGCCAAGGGAAATCCAGGAGACAAACCATCAGGCCCATTAGAATGAAGGTAGAGTTTCCTATAAAAACAAAAGTCAAAACTGGTCTGAGAGTCTTTTGCTTAAATAAGAGACTGGCTAAAGAGCCATTTGTTAGCATACACATAGTTCTTTTAATTAACAATATTATTTTGGTAAAAATGGCTTCATATTAAGTAGCAGTCCTGGCATGTATGAACCTTGGTTATATTTTGGAGGTACTCAAAAACCTAAGTTTTTGTTCTTATATATATATATATATATATATATATATATATATATATATATATATATAGAGAGAGAGAGAGAGAGAGAGAGAGAGAAAGAAATAAATTTTTATTCATTGATTTTGATGCTGGATAGCACAGTGAATGAAGTGTTGGGCCTCGAATCAAGGAGAATTGATTTCAATTTTGGCTTTGGACATTTAAGTTACTAGCCTTATTACTATGAGCAAGTCACCTAATTTGTTTCCTCAGTTTCCTCAACTATAAAACAGGGATAATTATAGAATTTACTTCCCAGGATTGTTATGTGGACTAATAAGATATTTGTAATATGCTTAGTATAATGCCTATAACATATATAATGTAATGAATAGATGTTTTTTTCCTTCCTTAAATTCTTGTTGAATGAATGAATGAATGACTTACAAGTGTACTGGACTCAGGGGGTTAGAAAAAAAAGCCATCTGAATTTACTTAATAAACAAGATAAGAAGTATAACCTCTTGTTTATGCTTCACTAAACCAGATTTGCTATCTACTCTAGGAACCTGTAATTACCAGACCACAGAAAGTTTCATTTCCTCCACCATTTGAAGTAAAGTTATTTTGTCACCCATAAGAAAATTGGACTAAATGGGTACTTCTGTCATGAATAGGAAGGCAGAGAAGATGGGAAAAGGATGTGATGATGCAAAAAAGTGAGATGATGGATTCTGTTCCCAAGGCTAGAAATGCAAATACTCCAATTATGTAGGTGGTTATCTTGAGGTCTGGGAGTCCATTTAGATACCATGTGGGTATAATAAAGGATGTGAGAAAGTATTGTCTCTACCCTCAAGATAATTTAAAAAAATCTAATAAGGAAAAATCAGGAGAAAGATATATGCATAAAAACACTAAACAAATGCAATCAACTACATTTCCACAGAAATATTCACTTGAATGTTGACTATTCAGGAGGTTGGGAAATTATATTTTCATTGTGAAAAAAATGAATGCAGAGAAAATTCTGCAATTTCCAGAAGATTACAGTTGATTGATACAAATCTTACATTGGTATGACTTATAATTTTTTAAACTAAAACTGTCTTTTTTTTTTTACAATATTTTCATGTTCCCATATTCATGTCTCCTCCAAAACAAAACCATCTCTTCTTAGGAAGTATAATTAAGCAAAACAAATATAAATAATGAGCATGTCTGATAGCAGTTGTGTCTTTTTACATTTTTAATATAACACTTCTTCATGTAGAGAAGGGAGGTATACTTTACTGAAAGACTCTATAGTGAAGATTCAAGACCATTACATAGATATAAGCTATGGAAATTCAAAATGTCAATAAGACTTTTGGGACACTTTATATTTCCCCTTTTTCATACTGGGGTTAGTTTAACACTGTGGTTGAATGTCCCTATACTAGGAGTTTAAGGACTGAGGCTTTCACTTTGAGAGGTTGCAAAACATGACTAGAAATTTGGAGTTGGAGTCTGGAAATCTGAGTTTGAAAACTTTTTCAGATAGCTTACAAACTATGTGAACCTGAACAAGACATATAACTTTCAAAGCTTCAGATTTCATGTCTATAAAATGGGAATACTGTTTATACTAGGTATCTCATGAAGTACTTGAAAATTTTAATGTGCTATGTAATCATGAATTATTATTTTTATTGGCTTTTACACTATTTGTATGTATGACATGTTCTGGGGAATGGTGGGTATCACAGAGTAATATGTCATAAGCTGGCATCTCCTGGTGTCCTGATCATCAGCATCAGCATGAACAACAATATGACAAAGCCAGCATCAACTGAAGCATCCCTAGGGAATATGGGAGAGTGTAAGGAATTAAATTTAGGGGTTTGACTAAATATGTGAGAATTCTAAAATAATATGGTGGTCACTGATTCAAAATGACTTTTAATAGCTTTTATATACAGAGGTGGAAAGAGTGAAAGTAGAAAAATGTAAAAAGATTGTAGAGAAGATGTCTATCCTATCAGACTAAATATTGCTCCAGTGCTCTCCTCAGCCTGGTAGGGCTTGTTAACCCTCAACCTGAGGACCTGGTGTTCCACCCACGCAGCCTCCTCCAAGAGGAGAAGGCCTCTCTACAACTAATCTCTCCAGAAGCCAGGAAAGGAAGACCAGCTACTCACTCATCCAAGAAATAGTCCAAGAGCCAAGGTCCCAAGTCAAAATCTAGGTAGGTCACTAGCCAAAGCTTGAAGCTGAAGACATTCAGGTCCTTTCCTGTCCCTTCCCCTCTTTACAGGGGCCATTCACAGCTTCCAAATTGCTTAGCACTGCCTAGGGGGGCAGTATCTGTGGGATCCACTTCTCATCCTCTGAAGGTATCAATTCTTATCAAAGGATTCACAAAATTCTGATTGATTGGGTTAAACGGGTCTAAGTCTTCAAGTAAATGACTTGTGAATTCTCTTACATGATAACAAAGTATTAAGAAGGGGTTAAATAGGGGTTAAGTGGGGGTTTCTTAGATTGACTAACTGGAATTAGACAAAGAGAATAAAGAATTCCATTTCATAAAAGCCAGCCAGAAGGTTGCCATGGAAGGGCAGACAGAATGACATTTGAGAGCCACTGGGCAAGGAGGGTTCTTAAACCTATTAGGAAAGTCAGGTCAGGCTCTTAGCTGTATACTGGCCACTGAAAGGGTGCTGGGTTTGACTCTTTGGGCTATGCAGGCACCAAATTATCTTGGCCCTTGATCTGTGGCAAACCATGCTGACCACTTTCTCCATTTTAAAACTCTCTTCACCTTTGATGTCCAAAAAATAGTAATCACCTTTTTCTCTCCTTTCTCTGTTACATTGTCCTCTTTTTCCATTATACATCTTTGTTTTACTGACTCCTAAAAATTGGATACCTCAGGCTTCTCTTCTTAATATCTTCTTTTTCCAATCTACTCTTATACTTGGTGACATAACAGTTGTAAAGTTTCATAATATTTAATAGGCCTCAAATAACAACTTGCACTTTGGGCACAACAATTCTGTATTTTCTCATTTATGTACACACTGATGTGTTTGGGCTAAGCAATTTAAAGGATTCAGTTCTTTAATTATGTATTCTATGATTACCTTCATTATTCCCTAAATCACTAGACTCAGAAAACACATGCAAGTATCTGTTGCAAACATACCCAGTTTTTTCTCCGATAGATTTCCATTAAATCCAGACTGAGGGATTAGAAAGAGGAGCAGGCATCTTTTGACTTTCTTAGTAAGCATACCCTGACTTCTTAGACAATGAGTCTGGTGCTTTTTTCATGGATGAAAGTTACCACATTTTTCAGAAAGCATCATTTCCTATCATGGAGATGCATTTGTGTAACTTAGAAAAACATAGCAGAGACCATAATGTCTTATAATCATTGCTAGAATATCTGATATTCCTAATAAAGTTTCTAGGAAGCCCAGTTGGCATCTCTGGTCAGCAAATGTATTAAGGGTGAGAAAGGCCTTTGAATAAGAAAGATTTCAGTTTAAGGACTTCTAGGTAATTTTAAAACCTTTGTGCTTATTCCAGACATTATGAAGGTCAGGATATACTTGGCATTTTGTCAACAATAAGCATTTATGAAGCTGAGAGAATTCAGACTAATCTTCTGACTCTATTTGCATAATTGTGTATCCAGGGCTGCCCATAGAAGGAAGTATATAAGAGGATAAAAACATACTCTCCCTGTTCTAGATTTAGTGCCATCTTTTGGGTTATACCATGATATCATGGGGAAATTGCCTATGTAATTCAACCCTGAAACTTGCCTGCCCAATTCAACACTTACCTATTGTCTTCAGTTTTTGACTCCTTTTTTCCATAATGATCTCTGATTTTTGCCTTATGAATTGAAACTAGGTAGACATAGCTCTTTCTTATGAAGAAAAAATACTAATGGTGAATGGGAGATAATTCACAAATAAATGTTCACCATAGCATGGAGAGCTTAGTTACTGCTATGTACCATAACCCAAAAGATCATGGATTTTGAGATATAAGAGATTGTAATGGTCATCTAGTCAAACTTTTATTTTATAGATGGGAAAAATAGTGACATTAAGAATTTAAGAGATTTGCCCAGTGATACAGTGAGTGATATAGAGAATAGCAAAGGTAGGATTTGAACCCATGTCCTCTGACTCCCAATCCAGTCTTCTTTTCACTTATTTTATTGTACTATGGTGCCTTTGCTATAATTTATTATAGAGCATCTTAGCTTCTCAGCAGAAGCTCTTGGATAGTTCATTTGATGTCATTGATTATTGTCATAGGATTAGCATGTGATCTTTCCTACCAGGATCTCATGATCTCTAACTGTAATCAAAGATCCCATCATTTCTGATATAGTCTTGTTTGAAAGAATAGGGAATATCTCAGAAAGTAGCACCTATAATATTAAATTATGAGGCTGTTAGTAGCATTAGTAGCTTTATTACATCAAAATAGTGATAGTTAAGAGAGAGAAATGTAGGAAAGAGGTAAAGAGTTGTTTAGTTTATCACTCTATTTGCTATTCTGCTGAAATGAAGATCATCACCAACAGGGTTCCTTCAGGTTCCAAGCTGTCCAGAAGAGAGAGAGCGAGAGCGAGAGCGAGAGCGAGAGCAAGAGCGAGCGAGCGAGAGAGAGAGAGAGAGAGAGAGAGAGAGAGAGAGAGAGAGAGAAATAGAGAGAGAGAGAGGGAGAGAGCAGTCCCTTGGTCTTGCCTTACTAGCTCTCTCACATCACTTTTCAGGAACCAGACATAGTTCCTTAATTTGTCTGGTACTACCTGGGGTCTGGGCAGTGATGTGGGATCAGTTTCCCATCTCAGTTCTTCAAGTTCCTTTCTGTGAGGATTTGTATATACCTGCACATCTCAAAGGTAAACTACCTCCAGGTCACTGACTGATGATGTAAAACAAAGCGGTGTAATAGGGAGAGAAATTTCCTTCTCATACATCAATGATAGAGTAGTCAGAAACTTTATACAATTGACTCATCACTGTCAAACTCATAGGATCATAGATTTAGGATTAGAAGAATCAGTGAGACCAATCACGTCATTTTACAGATGATGAAAGTGAGACCTGGAAAGATTAAGGAACTTTAGCCCAGGTTGTCTATCTAATTTAGTGATAGAGTCATGTTAAATTTAAATTGTGGTTGGACTTTGAATATTTATATAGGTGGTTGCATGAATTTAATTTCTAAATCCCAAAATGAATTATTAAAGTAAAATGAATTTATGGTAGTTTTATTTATAACAGAGGGAAGATTTTAAGGAAGAAAAAAAAGAGGAGAGAGAGAGAGAGAGAGAGAGAGAGAGAGAGAGAGAGAGAGAGAGAGAGAGAGAGAGAGAGAGAGAGAGAGAGAGAGAGAGAGAGAGTGCTCTGGCTTCCTCTGATACCAGTTAGAAATTCTAAGTCTTAGCCAAGAGAAGAGAGTCTCAAGACAATGGGCCTTTCCTGGAGGCTTCAGGCCTCAAGAAAGGCGGGGTCACTAAGTCAGCCTTTCACTCACCAACAGTGACCATCTAAATGGAAAGAAGGCTGGGTGTCTGTCTTCTAGTCTCTCCTCCAAATCAGAGATCTCATTGTTTCCCTCGAATCAAATATATCTTCTTCTGGCCTCTGGTCCTCTTTTAAAGATCTTTTTTTCTTGTGTCACCTCCCCTAAATCCCCAATCATAGCAGACACTCCTCTCTGGGACTGCTCACTCTTTAGTTCACACCTTCTTTGGTTATATTATACCTTTTTGTGTCACTTAACACCTTTTTTTTTTTTTGGTTAGTTCACCTTTTGTAGTTACTTAACACCTTTTTGTAGTTAAAATGGGTAGATCTACTTAAAATACTAAATTATCACCTTTTGGGGATTAAAATCTAAAAATAGATTGTGGATTACAATTCAATCTTCCCAATAAAGGAAGAGCTAAGTACTTTCATTATTACAATCAGGGGATTACAATTTAATCATTACAATAGTAGTGGTCGCTTGGTAACCGAGGATGACGATTGTCTTTGTGTGTAGATGAGTGTGCACAAAAACACTTGTGCGTGAAAGAGATTTAAGTGGAAAAGTCGATGCACAGAGACAGTCCCACTCTCTTAGCGTTGGAAGCCTGGGTCCATTGGCACAAAAAATCATTACACCTGGATACTTCCTTAGCTTCATTGGATGGCCGTGTTGTCTTTTGTGCTCCAACATGCCCTAAGCACTCCACAGTTCTTTGCTGTGTCGCCCTCTCAGCCGTTGAACCTTCTTGTTGTTTTTTTTCTGTCTGTTCGGCCAAAGCAGTCTTCACATCTAGGTGAGCAAGGCCCTGGTTCACCAGGGGTTGATGACCCGATGGCTACCCTCACAAGGTTTAGCCGGCCTGTCGAAGCCATTGCCCAGGGTGTGGCCACTGCCGCATGCTAGGAGTTACTGGAAGCCACAAGTGAGAGCTGGGTGTCAGGTGAGTGTCAGAGGTTGGAGAGCTGCCCTAGGAGGGCACGAAAAGCCCTCTGTACCAGAGATACTACCCCTCCCTGAACACCCCATACACCCCAATCATTACAATAAAGGAAGAGCTAAGTGTCTTCATTGTTACAATCAGGGGAGAGCTAAATCCAATCTTCACAGTCATGATTAGAATATAGACCCTCTGTCTTACTTCAGTCCTCTCTTTCCACTAGATCATGTTCTCTTTGGGTATGTTAGTGTTAGAAGAGCTTTAGACTTGAAGGAAGAAGGATCTAGGCGTAATTATTGATTCTTCCTTTTCCTGGATGCATTCTTGAACAAAACTCTGGACCTCCCTGTATTGAAACTTCCTCAGGTAGAAAATATGAATAATACTTACCTTGTATGTCTTTTATGTTTCCCATGAGGATTAAGTAAGGAAGTATTTTATGTCTATAAAACAATGTGTAAATATGAGTTGCTATTGTGGTTTTAGTTAATGTTATTATTAACACTTCTATGAGGTTCTAAGTTGAATTTAGCAATGAGGAGGTATGAGAATCTGAGCTATAATTGACTTACAACCTTTCAAAATTAATTTTAAAATCCCAGAATTGACTTGTCTTTTTTGGAATTAGACTCCTTCCTGCCCTGGAATTTGCTTCAATTATTCCTAAGCATGCATTAAAACTCAGTTCCTCTTAGCTCCTTTCTTGAAGGGTAGGAAGAAAGTCTTTTCCTTTATTTCTCCCACAGTGCCTGGTACAGGGCTATGTACTTAGGAGCCACTCAATAAGGGTTTGTTAAACTACTCTGATGTAGGTTATCAATCAAGCCAAGAGCTTCAGTTCTCATCTGTAAAAGGAACTGGATGGCTTCTGATTGTTGCTGTTGGGTTATGTCCAGCTCTTCATGACCCTACAGACCATAGCTATTCATGGGGTTTTCTTGGCAAAGACACTAGAATGATTTGCCATTTCCTTCTCTAGTAAGCCTTTTGTTTGGAAATAAGAGGTTAAGTGCCTTTTCTAGGGTCACAGAACAAGGAAGTACCTGTGGCTTTATTTAAACTCGTCTTTCTGACTTCAGATTCAGCACTCTATCCATTGAGCTATCTATCTGACTCCTAGGTTAAGTGACTTGCCCAGAATCACATAGCTATAAAGTGTCTGAGGATGTATATAAATTTGAGTTTTGCTGTGTAAGGGCTAAATTGGGGTTTAAATAAGAGAGTTATAAATTCAATTCTATGGTCATATAAAAAACTGTTAGTAGCTTTTATTTATAACAAGGAAGACAAACAGTTGTATAAAATGTAGGAGGGAAAGAGGAGTTGCTTAGTCTACCCCGGGTGCTGAACCAGTGAAATTCAGTTCACTCCCCTACAAAGTTCCAATCTCCATGTGGAAGTCTAAGTCACTCACCAGCAAGCCAATGCAGGATCCAAGGAACAGAGTCTTTCCACAGAACTCACACTGAAGGGAGTGTCCCACCAAAAGTGCCAACAAACAGAGAGAGTCTATTCACAGATTCACACCAATGAAGGAATTTCTCCAAGTCAGAATTCCCAGTGGTGTCTTTAGCCCGGATTCCATCTATGCAGCTTCCTCCAAAGCCAAAGCAGGAATCTTTGCAACCAATCTCTCCAGAAGCCAGGAAGAGAATGAATCCTAGACCATGTTGGTTCCTTTTTATACTCCTTTTTACCATGTCACTTCCTGTCACTCTTCCTTCTTCACAGAAACCAATGGCAGTCTTCCTATTTGTCTAGCACTGTCCAAGGGGTGGGGTGTAGTGGCCTTTGGACTTATCACTTACTCTAGTAAGTGACTTGTGAACTCTCATACTTAGTGGTAAATAGAGGTACTTTAAGTTCTTGATTAGATTAGCTAAAAATAGGCAAGGGAAGAGTTAATCCTATCCTCACAAATCCTAACTTTAAGTCAGTGATTTGCAACCTTAATTCCTGATCTATATGAGAAATTGCAATAGATGATATCTTGGGACCCTACTAGCTCTAAATCCTATCTTATTTTTAGTATGTTGATGCCAAGGTGCCAACTGGAAATATACTCTTGACTAAGACTGTCTAAATTACTTATGAATGATTATTTAATTTTGCAAATTTGCTTCTTGCCCTTTCCCTTTGGTTACCAAAAAATGTGAATAATAACAGCAACAAATACTCCATATAGACATATGAATCAGTGCATAAACAATCAACTTCCATTTCCATTTGACAAATAACATGTTTTTCACAGATAGGCCTTTGATAAGCAAAGAACTCTCTTTAAATTGTAATTGCTTTCTGCTTCTACTTTCCTACCAGCTTAATTTTACTGTTGTTTATCTGGAGATGCTCATTAAGTTGCATTGCATCCTTCTGGGTACTTCCGTCTGACATTCACAAGCCAATGTTTTTAGCTATCACAGCTCTGTCAGTGTGTTTGAGTGCTTGACAAACCCAGATGTTAATTCTTATTATAGCAGGATCATTTGTGCCACTGTACTTAAAGCCTTCCCAATGAAGGGTCTGTATGAACTGCTGCTGGGGGCTTCTGCTTTCAGATTCTACTGACAGATACTCAAAGCAGAACCTCTAATGTTGCACCTGGTTTTCATTAAAACTGAAGAAAATTTCTTACCAATCTATAAGTTTGAGAAAGATGAATTCATAAAAGTCATTCCATTCTGTCTAGCCCATAACTGAAAAGCTTCTTTTCAATACCCCCTTGGTTATTCTAAACAATCTGCTAATGTAAAAATATATACTTATGGATTAATGATTATCTCTAATGTTTTTGATTCCATGCCTAATCTCATGTCTCTTTCTGTCTGGGAGACTTTCCTATAAGTCTGTGAAGAAATTATTTTATACCTTTGTTGAAAAGCATTGTTACAATACATTTAAATGTCTTCTACAGTTCTCTTATAATACGGCTTGGGTTTGTAAAGTAGATTGAGCCAAAAATAATGGGGACGTGATTTGGAAGCAAGGTTCTAGACAAAATAAAGTTAAAGCTTTTATAGTCCAATATGACCACATTTCATTTCTACCTGAAGGTAGGAAATAATCATAGTTCCACTATGCTTTAAAATAGTCTGGATAAATTTGGAGTAATGTGTTCAATTTTGAGCACCACATTTTAGAGTAGAAATAGTTCTATGGGCAAGTTTCTAGTGAGAGGTTGAATATCCTTTGACCCAATGATAGCATTAATACATCTGAAACAGGTCAAACATAGAAGAAAAAGATTCATGTGTGCAAAATTATCAGAAACAAAGAATTGGAAACAAAGTAGTGACCCATTAATTGTAGAATGACTGAAAAAAATATGGTTTCTGAATATAATTGAATGGAAAATTAAAGGATGTCAATCAATTGGGGAATGACTGAAGAAGCTGGTGTATGATTGTTGTGGAATATTATTGAGCAATATTATTGGGGTGTATGGGGTGCTCAGGGAGGAGTAATATCTTTGGTATGGAAGGCTTGTCGTGCCCTCCTAGGGCAGCTCTCCAGCCTCTGACCCTCACCTGACACCCAGCTCTCACTTGTGGCTCCCAGTAGCTGCTAGCATGCGGCAGCTGCCACACCCCGGGCAATGGCTTCGACAGGCTGGCTAAACCTTGTGAGGGTAGCCATCGGGTCGTAGACCCCTGGTGAACCAGCATGTGAAGACTGTTTCTGCAGAACAGGCAGAAGAAACCAATAAGAAGGTTCAACAGCTGAGATGGCGATGCAGCAAAGCACTGTGGAGTGCTTAGAGCATGTTGGAGCACAAAAGACAACACGGGCATCCAATGCAGCTGAGGAAGTCTCCAGATGTAATGACATTTCGTGCCAATGGACCCAGGCTTCCAACGCTGAGAGAGTGGGACTGTCTCTGTGCATCGACTTTTCCACTTAAATCTCCTTCACTCACAAGTGTCTTTGTGCAAAAAAACACACAAAGACAATCGTCATCCTTGGTTACCGAGAGACTACTACTACTACTACTACTACTACTACTACTACTACTACTACTACTACTATTATTGAGCAATGAGAAATGGCAGGTGATCATAAAAGTACCTGGAAAATCTGACCTGAAGTAATATAAAGTGAAGTGAGCAGAACCAGGAGAATGTTGTACACAATAACAACAATAATGTATGATAATCAACGATGAATGACTTAAATTTTATATCCAGAATAATTCCAAAGAACTCATGACAAAAAAGTATATAAACAAACCACCATAGAATCATGGAAAGGACAATTGGAATACAAGTGAAAATTGAAACATCCCACTTCTTTTTTCCTCCATGAATTTTTCTGTAATATAAGCAGTATGTGCCTTGTTTCAAAACAAGATGAAAAGGGAAATATGTATAATATGATAATACATGTATAATCTCTAGTAACCCAAGCTTCTTGAGGAGGACAGTGGAGTGAAAAGGAGGGGAAAAAATAAGATAAAGATTTTTGGACATAGATAATGTGAGAATTTGTTTTTCTTGGATAAGCATATTTATTATAATTTATTACATATTTATAACAGATCATATATGTTATATTATTATGCTACATATCATATGTTTATAAAAATACATAATGAAAACAAAAAAAATGGTTAGAGAGATCCCCTCAGAGAAATGAGGGCAGACTTGTATGACCTGATATAGAATACAATGAGCAGAAGTAGGAGAACAATTTATATAACAACTACAATAATGTAAGGAAATCAACTTTGAAAGATTTAAGAATCCTGACAAAAGTAATGACAATTCATGACATTAGAATATTAGTAATGAAGCAAGCCTCCCACTTTGAGGCAGAGATGATGAACCAGAAGTGAAGAAAAAAAAACACACATTTTCAGACATTGTAAATGTGTGAATTTATTTTATTTGGCTATAGTTATTGTTACAAATGAGAATTTTTTTGGGAGAGGAGAACTCTTAAGGAAATGAATAGGTTGTGATAGTAGTACCCCCAAATAAGAAAGGAACTTTGATGAAAGTTTTTTAAAAACACAGAAGGGAGCAGAAAGAATTTCAGAAGGAGCCTCAGGAAAGTGGGTCAATGTTCATACCATTGTATTAAATTTAATAGACAGTAAAAACAAAAACCTCATAAATAAAAGACATTTACTGTTTCCTCTTAATCTTTTTTTCTTCCTCTTTAAGAAAAGCAGCAAAATACATTGTAAATAGCAATGAATTTGGAGTCAAAAGACCAGGATTCAAATCCTATTACTGTCTCTCACTGTATGTGTGACCTTGGGCAAATCATTTAACCTCCATGGGTTTCCATTTCCTCCTCTGCATGATGGAGGAGTTGGGCCATATGGCTTGGAAGGTCAAATTCATCTACCCCTAAACCAATGATTCTCTGATCTTAATTAGTAGAAGTGCTATTTGTTCAGGTGTAGGTTTTTCTAGATAAGAGGTTCTTTAACTTTCTGGCTCCAGACATCTTTAAGAAGAACAAACAAACAAACAAACACTTCTCTCTTAGAATTGAAACGCTAAGTATTGACTCCAAGGCAGAGGAGAGGTAAGGGATAGGTAACTAGGGTTAAGTGACTTTCTCAGTGTCATATAGCTAGAAAGTGTCTGAGGCTAGATTTGAACCCAAGATCTCTCATCTCCAGGTCTGGCTTTCTATTTACTGAATAACTTAGCTGCCTCTGCCTGATTATTCTCTTGAAAAGTATTGAGGACTTCAAGATACTAATTCATATGGATTATTTCTATTATCTTAGAAATAAACATCTGTTAGAATTGTTATGAAAACAACTTTAAAGTCATACACTCCTTGAGCCTGTTGGTTGTTGGCTGTTGGATTGCTTTTTTTGAAGCAACTTCTAGATTAAAGATTCTGAGATTTTGCACATTTTATATGTTCTCTCTTCGTGTATGAGTGTGTGTGGAGTGGAAATCAAGGGGATTTTAGAAATTTAAAAGTTCACACTCTTTTACCACTTATTAAAAAAACATATGACAATGTAAATCAATCATTTAAAATATAAGACTTTATTGAGAGCTAGAGACACAGAGAGAGTGAGAAATGGGGGGGGGTGGTAACTGTATCAGATTGAGGACCCAAGAAAGATGCCCCACAAGAGATTATAGAGAAAATGTTGGCACTGCCTCAATTTGTGACCAAAGAAAACTGTCCCCAAATTCACAGAAAAATCCCTTACTTATAGAAAATCCTGAGGTAATCAAGTCTTGCAGAAGGATTATAACATTTTACAATAGTTGGAGACAGAGTGTTGAATACTTTCACATTAACTACAATGAACACATTCAAGCTTATTAACATCTTCAAGAAATTGGAGAATAGCTTCACAATGGATACATCCAAACAAATCAATATTTTAAAGAAATGACCAGGAAGTTGGAGAAAAATAAAAAGAGGGGAGTAGCTCACAACTGGATTATCTAAGAGGGACTACAAAAATATATGAGTGTCTTCTAGGACAAAAGGGTACTCAAGATTGATACATAAGATTTGGTCACAAATATCTCAGGACCTAAGACGATCAGCCTGGAACTCCTGCCTAGAGCAATTTCTAGACAGGGTGGTAAGAATGGGGGTGAGTGGGAATACCAACCTTGATATTAACAACTCTTAATAACTTGAGAGTAACACACTAATTTTTCACTTCACACAAGTGTGTGTGTATGAAAGAGAGAGAGAGAGAGAGAGAGAGAAAGAGAGAGAGAGAGAGAGAGAGAGAGAAAGAGAGAGAGAGAGAAACAGAGACAGAGAGAAGCACAAAAGAAAAAAAGATGCCCAGGGTGTTTAAATAATAGTGTATTTTAAGTGTAGCGTTTGTGGAAAGGAATAGAAATGTAGATTGGACCAGATCTGCAAAAGTTTCAATGTCATTTTTGAGGAGTTCACATTTTTATTATATAAATGAGCATTATAATCTAACACAATACAACATAATATTCACTGTAATTCAATACAACATAATTATATTTTAATATATTATGTATTTTGTATAATATATGAATAATATAACATTATACAATACTACATTTTGTATCATATTATATATTTAGATATTATTATATATGATATGTAACATACAAATAAGCAATAGAGAGCCATGGGAAGTTTCAGACACATGATTGTCATAATTAGATTTGAGCTAACAGAGCATTGGGTTTTGATGAGGAATATCACAATCCATTGCTTCAAAAGAAAAGAACAAAATCTCACAGAAAGAAAAAAAAATGCTGATTAGAGAATGGGGTTAATTTTCAGATACAGTATATGGCTTTTAGCCTTTCTTTTTTATTTATGCCTAAGGATGGAGAATATAGAAAAAAAAAACTAGAAGCAGGGGAGTCATTCAGAATATGACAGAAGTATTCTAACTCATCTTTTTTTCCATTATGAAGACCAAATAAGGCTATTAAATTAGCTTTCCTGTTGGGCAATAAATGGCTAATAAGCCATTACAGAATAAGAAAAAAATTTGAAATCAGAGTTCTTGAGAATAAGAGACTATAGAGACCACATAGGCATACTAGAATTGTTTAAGTCCTAACAGTCATAGCCTTTTCTTGTGGGAAAATTTCTTAAGAGCAAATAATATCCCTATTAGAATGTGAGCTCCTTGAGGAGAGATTTTGTTTTTGAATCCTTAGATTTAAAATCGTGTGACACGTTGCAAGTGTCATATACATAATAAATGCTAACTGAATGATTGCTTTTGGTCTTTTTTTTCTGTAGGAGAAAGGGTAAAAAGAGAAAAGGGAAGATGACATTCCTGTTCCTTCATTTTCCTTCTACATTTCTTGGGCAGTGCAATAATCTAAGTCAGGGAACTGAAGGGAAATGATCCCAGGAGAGAGAGATATACAAAAGTGGAAATTTCCTACCATAGAGAGCATGGCTGTTAGAGAGAATGTGTAAGCATGGCCAAGCACAAATTTGATAAATGTATCAGGACACAGACACTTGAACTGAAACCTCCATGAAATGTCAGCAGTTCTTGGTATAGACTGTTATTATCTTTTCAGGTCAGGAACAACAATCCAATAATAAACCCTTCAGCAAATGTTATTGTATCTAGACAAGACCAAAAATTATTTTTTCAATCCTGATCCCATCAATGCCATGCTTTGTCCACAGTGAAATACTCTGGGACATAGATAAAAATGTTACCACTGGTGACTTTTAACCAGAGCAATTGACTCAATATGATGATGAAAATTTATGATGTGTGTCCATAACATCAGGAATATGATAGAATTTAAAAATACCCTTTAATGTCCTTCACAGACAGAAATCTGATACAATTTCTGTTTTTCATTCCCTAATCTGAGTATGAATTCACAGGTAATAAAAACTTATACTGTAGTAGAATGATCAAATGATTCAGAGTCTTGAATCATCTCTCCAGTTATTAGGCCATTTTTAATTTTCCATTCTCCTTTTAGCTTTATCCACATACTCTATGATCCAGAAATATTGGAATTCTTGTCATTTTTTGGAATAAAACATTCCATCTCTGCCCTTTCTGCATCATACTTGCCTACCTGTCATGCCTGAAACTCACTCCATCTTCATTTCTGTCTCCTGGCTTCTCTGGCTACCTTAGTATTTCTGCTAAATTCCTTCTTCTTGCAAGGAACTATTCCCATTCCACCTTAATCTTAATGTCTTATCTATGATTGTCTCTCTCAATTTATCTGATATGGGTCTTATTTTGTACAGTTTGCATACTAATGTGTATCTTGACAGACCCAGTTGACTGACTACTTGAGAGCAAAGATATGTCCTGCCCTTTTATTCATAACACTTAGCATAGTTCTTCAGAGTGCTTGACACTTAATAAATGCTTGTTAATTTCACTTCTTTAGACATCCATTTCCTTATCTTTCAAATGAGAAAATTGGAATATGGGATTTCTAAGATTTCATCCATTTCAAAGAATTCTATCTATGTTCTGACTTTTGAAATCAGAGTTGGATGCTTTAATGTCACATAAAATTGAAGTTTTAATATGGCATTTACATCATTATATCTTTTCACAATATGTTTAATGGATTGAGCAATCAATTCAGTAACAGTAGTGCTTTTGAAGAACATCCCCAGACTAGAGAATAAAAGGTTTCTGAAAAACATCTTGACTGACAAGGGTTGGGAATATGTGAGGAATGCGGATTTAGCAGTGGTTGGGAAAATTATACCAGATGGTTTATGAATTCTTATTCCCAGAACCACAGATTTTCATAGGTGAAAATGACCTTGGAGAATATTTCCTGTACTTACTCAACTTATGCTTGAATAGGAAAAGCTACTTTGTGGCATGTCTAGAAATCAAGAGAAGAAATTGGTGTTTGACAGGGATATTCATTTAACTGCCAATAAACTTTAAGGAGCTGTATGATTTAGTTTTTGAAGTTTAATATAAAAATCTTGAATCTACTTGTTGCTTTACTGTTCCTCTGTCAGTAGATTTCTTTGAAGGATAAGGATGGAAAGGAGAAATGCTGTAAATGTATCTTTTCTCCCAGCTTAATAATGTTATTATTTGCTCCTTATTTTTATGAATTGTTCTACATTAAAATGTTTCTAAAAATCTAATGTATATTTCACACTAATCCTGATTTTTCTTTTTTCCTGTGATGCATTCTAAATAGAATATTCTCACTCTCCCATCCCCAACACAGTGATCCTATATTTTTCTCAAAAACCTAGCTCCTAATTTTTGTTGAGAATCAGTTCCACAAGAGCAGATTCCCTCACACTGAAACTCTTTGGAGTATAACAGCAGTGATGTCTGGCATGGTATATATGCTCTGGCTCTTAGATGAATGGTATGCCCCTTATGTAGATGATATGGCACTTTTTATTGGTCCATGTGACAAAAGAATGTGTCAATGAGGACTGGCTTCTGAGAATGATATGGGTCAGATTCTTACAGAAGAACCTCCCCACTCACCCATGAGAAGAAGGTGCTTTTAGAAGCATCCAGAGGTACCTCTTTGGGACTCTTTCAGGTATTCCACTTTTCTCTGGACTTCTATCAAGAGGTGGATGGTATTTTTCCCCACCCTCTACCCACAAATCTCCTAAAATGGGGGCTAAAAGCACATCAAAACAGAAGCTTGTGATTACCTGAGACCTAGGCTGCTTCTTTTGCTTTCTTCCCCAAGTGCATACCAGTCCTAAAAAATGTATGATTCCAGGTATAGTGGTAAGATTGTGAGTTTGAGAAGTGAGAGTTCTTGAATTAAATGTTAATTACTCAGGAGCAGGTGATTTCTGCAATAGCATTGCTTCTCAGATGAAAAAAGTACCACTTCTAGGATGCACAGCATAAAGAAATTAGCATTAAGATAAGTTAAGACATTCTTGGCTGCTCTGATTTTTGGCAGAAAAGGAATACATTACAAGATATTTGGATAATCAAACTTCCTTATTACCATACTATTATGTTTCTGTGCTAGACATGCAATTCTTTTACAGATATCACTCATTTCCTAATTCTGCCTAAATGGTCTCTAGTATAATTCAGCTATACATTTTCTATTTCCATCATGTAAACACTATTCTTTACCCCTCTATTTTCTGTATTTTCAGTACTTAGTGTAGTGCCTGGTACTTAATAGGTATTTCATAAACATTTACTGTTTTCTCACATGAGTATATCTTTTGGCTATACAATGCTACTCTCCTTCCCATCCCCTTTATTGATGCTAGTCCTTTTGAATAAAATGTTGCATTGCATAGCCATTGTTCTACTTGGGATACCACTTCACCAAAAATCATTGATACCCATAAGCTCAAATTTACCTATTTGTGATAGATAACCTCTAGAACTCCTTGTTTGTTACATTTTTGCATTTATATGTATAGACTTACAAGAAAAAAATATTTCTTAATCCTTTCTTGGATTTTATATCTTGAGTGCTCCTTCTGGGACATTCTTATTTCTACCTAGTAGCTCCTTCCAAAAGTTTCTTAGCTATGACACAAGGACAAACTAATTTATTAACTAGAAATAGTGTTCTCAAGTAAATAGAAGCAGATATGCTTACATATCTCTCTCTCTCTCTCTCTCTCTCTCTCTCTCTCTCTCTATCTCTCTCTCTCTCTCTCTCTCTTTGTCTTCTTCCCCCTCTCATCTCTCTCATATATGTAGGTATATTTCACATGCTCCTATAAGTGAGAATTGTAGCTATAAGAATCTTGTTTGAAGGTATCTAGGGTCTATTGGGGACATACCATCTAATCTGGTTGAGATCAAATGGTGTTGGGGCTGGAAACTACATTCAAGATGAGTCCTAGCAATTATCAGACCATTTTTAAAATGCCAGTTTTCATGACTTATTTTTATACTAGTTTCTAAACACTTGAAGGTCAGGAAACTTGTTTCATCATTATTTCAATAGCTTTGTATTTAGTAAGTGTTTAATTGATTTTTTTAAACCGAATGTTTTTATTTTTGTTTTGAAGTATGTCAGTTAGCAAAGTCCTGCTGTTGACATTTTTTCTACTCCTACTGAAACTTATTGGATTAAGTATACAATGAGCTACTCACAGTTTTTTTAAACAAAATTTATTTATACATTAATGTTGAGGGCTGGACTAGAGTTTAAGAAAGAAAAATAGAAGGAAAACTATGGTACAGTCATTTACAGAAGAGGGAAGATGTCATGAGAAATGTACATACATATACATACACATACATATACACACAAGACAAAGTCAAGGGAGGCTGGGCAGTCAGTGTCAGGGCTCTTGGCTAGTCACTTCCTTCATATAAGTTTCCATGAGGCATGTTTTAAAGACTGTGGGGTTTGTCGAAAGTTCAGAAGTGTATGTATTCAATGGTCTTCTCCTAGTGGTTCTAACATCATAGAGATAACCACTTGTCTTTGAAGATATTCAAACAGATAATGTCTTGGATATCCACATTAGAATGGTAAAAGTCTGAGAAATTTCATCATAGGAACATTGTATGGGTAGACACTGGGAAACTGCAGAGAGAACTTGTACCACAGAGTCCAGATGCCCCATGGATGGTCCCAATCCATTTGAAGAGATTGACTCTGGGAAGGCAGGAATTCCTTTGTCTCCAGATATCATTAGGGTTATAAATTCCTATTGTACTCTCTTGCCCAGGGACCTGCTGGTTACACCCACCCCAGGCTTCATTCCTTTACAGGGGGAGGCTGTGACTTTCGTACCATACAGGTTGTAGTTCTATGAAGACATTGAGGACAGGAGCTAAAAGAGAAAACTTTCAGGAAGTAACTGCAGGGATACAGTTCTAATGATGGACACCTGTTCTACATTATTCCTTAACATAGGGGAAAAATTTGAACTTAAATTCTTCTCTCCTCTCTTCTTTTTTTTTCTTCTCTCCTCTCCTCTCCTCTCCTCTCCTCTCCTCTCCTCTCCTCTCCTCTCCTCTCCTCTCCTCTCCTCTCCTCTCCTCTCCTCTCCTCTCCTCTCCTCTCCTCTCCTCTCCTCTCCTCTCCTCTCTTCTCCTTTCCTCTCTTCTCCTCTCCTCTACTCTCCTCTCCTCTCTTCTCCTCTCATTTCCTCTCTTCTTTATTTTCAGGCTTCATGGAAGAGATAGAAAAAATGAGGAGGGGAAGTGAAAGATGAAGTAAGAAGAAATACTAGCATGGGGAAAAGCTCCAAAAGAAAGGAGATGGAAAATCAGGTTGGGGGAACTACATGCATGTCAATGAAGCTGGATTGTGATATTGTGGCCATAATTACACAAGGTCTGATGGATGAGGCCACATAACTTCATATTCCTGTTGTTAATAAATGAGTTGGAGTCAATTTTACCAAGTCATCTAAGAAGATATAGGTAGATTTTTTTTCATTTTTTTGCCTGAACATTTCCTTTTCATTGAATTTTCTTCACCAGGGGAGTAACATGGCCAGACTTCTGCTTTAGAAATTTTATTTTGGAAACTGTGTGAAGGACCAATTAGGCAAAAAAGTCTGGAAGTAGAAAGACCATTTAGAAGGATGCCATAATAGGTCAGGTAAAAGGTGACAAGGTACTGATCTTGTACAATGTCATCTGAGTGGAAAGAGTTATAACTGAAAGATTTTGTGTAGGAAAAATTGACAAGATTTGTTAACTATTTGTATATAGGAGTAGAGGGGCAATAGACAACTATGAACCTAGTTGTTTATGAACCTAGGTGATCAGAAAGATCGTGATAGGGGAAAAGGGATAGGTGAAGTATGTTATTGATTTAGAGGAAAGATAAATTCTCTTTTAGATTTAGTAACAACTATTCTGATACCCAGTGGGCTGAGATCCTGTAACCTCCCCCACTCTGCTAAAAAGCCCATTTCAGCTTTGGACCCATCCACATGAAGATTTGGGCTTGATCACTGGGAGCCTGAAAAGAAAGACAATTAAAAAAATTATGCCACTATCACATATCTCCAGGTAATATTGCTTAAAGCTTAGGTTTTTCCTCATATCTAGAATTTACCTAAAGGGAGAATGGAGAAGTACTCAATGTACAGCATATACTGGGCAAAGGGCAGCTTGTATTTCCTCTAAAAATAACTTATTAAAAATAACAAACTGAAAAAATTCAAGAGGTGCATTGATAAAAAGACCACAAGAAGCAATAGTCATAATTTGTAACTAGTATTAGAGTCTAACAAGAGACTGATATTTAAAACATTAAGACTTGATGTAATTTGTAGACCTTATGAATTTCATGATGGTTCTGCATAGTCCCATCAATTCTTTCCAATTCCTTATATTATGGCAAGTCTTGCCAGAGGTTGAATTCTTCCCCATCAATGGTCATTTTCTCCAATAAAGAAACTTCTTCCACTACCAGTTAGCTCTGACCAAGGACCTCTTGAATTCATAAGATGTCCTTGTGTAATCATGATCTCAATTGAACACTCATAATATTTCTTTGTGAAGTGAACATTTTTTTCTGGATATGGCTATATTGAGATGATACTGGGTCACCTATGCTTAGGGGAGCAACATGAAATAAAAGGGCTAACCCAGGCTTTGAGATCCAGTCTTAGATTTTTCAAAGTAAGACTTGCAATTTCTCTCCCATGTGTTAATATTCTACATTACGAAAAATCACTAGACCTCTCAGCTTACCCCTCCAAGGAAAAGTTCAAATAGTCCTGACAGAATTTGTAAGGTGGAAGAGAAAAGAAAACAAGGACAAAACCACTCCCTTTAAAAGTCTACTAAACCTGTTGGCCTTCTTTCTCAGTGAAAAGTAAGGGGATTGATTTACCCAAAAGTGGCCAATTACTTCAGTGTCTATCAGTGGCTAACACTTTATGTGCAAATCCATCCTTTTCCTCAACCTCATATACAGCCATATTTGGTTAGAAATACTTCTTAGAAATCCAACTGAATATGTATAATGGGTAGGTGGTGATATAAAACTGGATCTTAGGAGAAAGGCTAGATCTGGATACATAGATTTGGAAGTCCTCTGCACAAATATAAACAATGTTTGATGTTTACAAAGTGTTTCATAATATCTCATTTGAAGCCTTATAATACTATGGGGTAGGTACTTTTACCTACCATTTTATAGATGAAACAAATCAATGTAGAGGTAAGATTTGAAGTCCAGGTTTATCTGATTACAGGTTTAGTGTTTAATAAAACACACTGACTCTCAACAAAGGTGGTGGCTATATGAGTACATACTCTCTTCCTATAAATTGTTCTGCTTAGCATTTATTCTATGAACATCATACCCCGCATAGCCCTTCATAGCCTCCAAATATAAGCTCATCACCTGAAATCTTGGAGATTGATTCAGCTTTGATACTAAACACCTCCTTTTGCATCCTCAGTTGTCTGTCTTTTCCTTGTGATTGGAGGACTAGAGATCAGACCACAAACTCCTTCCAAAGTTTCCCTTTACAGAGAACTCAGAATTTTCTAGTTAATTTCATTTTCCATCATCTGCTTTGCTTGTTTTTATTCCAAGAATATTATGCCCCTGTGCTCAGGGCCTTTCCTTCTTGCACCCTTTTCAATTTCCTTTTTTTTTGTATTATCTATCTTCCTTATTAGATTATAAGCTCTTTGAAGCAAGGACTGTCTCCTTTTTTTTGTTTGTATCTCTAGCTCTTAGCATAGTGCTTGACATATAGTAGGTGCTTAATAAGTGTTTATTGACTATAAATTGAGAGAAGAAATGGATCAATGAGATGTTGTGGAAGTATGACCAAAAAGAACTGGCAACTGAGGCATGAAGGATCGAAGAGAGTTACTTAACTAGCCCAGTGTATAGTTTATACTGTCTTCTTCCTTAATAAATATTGATTGAAATGAATGATACAGGATGAAAACACATGTACGTTTTTCAAGACCAATATTTCTGAAAATATTTTTTAAATGTTTTAAGTATAACATAAATTTTGTAATATTGTGGGTACTATACTAATGTACTTCTCTCCCAGTGTGGAAATAACTATGGGACCTAAAGACAAGGACAGGAAAACAAAAATCCTGAGTTTCAACCAATTTCCAATTTCTACTACAAAATCTTTCTTTTCAGGTCCAGTGAAAGAATATATGCCTGTCATCTAAGGATAAGATTAGCTAAATTCAGGAGGGTTCATCACCAGGCTAGCCAGAAGTTGCTGAATTTTTTAGTCACAGCTCACAAAAACTGTCTTGGAGGGCATAAAGAAATTATATTTATCATTTGTAGAGAAAGAACTCACGTCAATAAAATCACATATCCTTGAATTTTTTTTATCCTTAAAATTGAATTTTCAAATAAATGTAAGACTTACAAGCTTATATGTATCTTGACCTATTTCCAATTTTGCCTACAAATTTTGCTAACTGGAAACCTAAGATACAAGGAAAGCAAAAAATAAAGGAACAATAATGTTTTTATTAGCTTTACTTTGGGAAATATATTAAAATAATAAGAACACAATTACATAGAACTTTAGAATTTACATTGTATTTTGTTCACAAGAAGAGGATTAGTGATTGAGACATGTTGTCTTGTTACCTGAATTGACAGAAGATAATTTGAATGATTTAAGCACCAATTAACCAAATAAGAAACAAGTTGTGATTCCCAGCTTCAGCATAAGACACTTCTGTGAATAACAATGACACAAGTCCCTCTGAAAACAAAGATATACTGAAAACATTGCATTATTTCTCTTCTATTATCCCTTCTCCTGGACTGTTCTCTGATACATCAAAATGAACAGTTGTCTTTGAGTAAGAAGAACTGTGTTCAAGCCCCAAACCTCTTGCTTCCTAACTATATAGCCATAAATGATACAGTGGAGAGAAAATTGAATTTTTGAGGTAGAGGGCCTACATTCAAGTCTTGGCTCTTTAACTTACAACTTAGATGACAAAGCATCTGTATCATGCCTTTATGGACCTCAGTTTATGCATCTGTCAAGTGAAGGGTTGGACTAAAAGTTACTTAATAGCCCTTCTATGACAATCATTTTATATTTTTATGTCCCCCCTCTTTGCCCAACCACCTAACACATACCGGTTTCCAATATATATTTTCTGAATCTCATGGGTCTGTGTGGGGTCTTCAGGAAAGACTAATGCCTTTTCCTCCTTTGGATTGCACCAGCTACCCTGCTCTCATCTGTGTCTTCAAGAAGCTTTAGTAAGCATAGTGGCTACAGCTTAGTAAAACATTTTAGCAGGTAGGCTACAGACTGACATAACCGACAGGTCTTAGTTCCAGGGTGGTCTATGCCAGGGATATGAAGACTTTCATTACTGGAATAGGCAGATAAAAAAAAAAAAACACCTTGTAATGGCCCTGAAGGTGGCAGAATTAGGCACTATGGAGTATTTAGTACTTATTTAGACACTGGAGGAATGAAGTCACCTTGAGCTATTAGCAGTTGCCCTGACTTGTCTTACCATTCTACTGAGGTGAGTCTCACAACTTTACACACTCTGTCTCACTTAAAGTGAAGACACCATCCCATGATGTCATTGGTCCTCTGAGAAAAAGAAGGCTGAACAACAACTGAATCTCCTTGAACAAAATATTTGAAGCAATATATTTTAAATAATCAATGCCTTTGATTAAAATGAGCATTTTTAGAGCCACTTTATCTCTCAGACATTATTGCAGAGATAAAAGAACTTGCATTATCAGATTCAAAAGTGAGGTTAGACAATTTAATTCAAAACAACATTGGTGTGTCCAATGTACAAGACACAATGATAACTCTTGATGGAGCAACAGAGTAAAATAAAACACCTTTCTTGGACTCACAAAGCATTCAGCATAATAGTGAAAATAAAATTGATATAGAAATGACTCCAATAGAAATTAAACTATGATAACAACATAGAAGAGATGAAAATGAGAGCATAAGAGAAAGAAAAAATAATTATGAAAATTTAGAGGATAGATGAATCACATATAGTCTAAAAATCAGAGGATACTTAATGGATAAAGTAGTATTTGAGTTAGGACTTCAATGACAGATGGAATTTGATAGAAATGGAAGCAAAGACAGAAAGCGAAGAAACCTCAGGCCATGGTAAGTGAATTAAAACACTCTGGATGAAATTGATGGAGCAAATTGACCAATGTGACTTTGCTCGTTTCTCATCAATGAACATGCCTCTTCAAGAGGTATACAAGAAGTATGTTTAATAACATTTGTTCAATGAGTCTTACTGAATTTTAAGTGGGTCTCAGTCTGTCTCAAACATCTTCACTCAAACACTAAAAAGTTTTAAGGTGAACAAGTACTCTTGATTATTTTTTCCACAAGGGTTAATCTTTGTTAGGAATGATGAATTGAACCTAGTTGGATTACTTCAACTAAAGCAACACAATGTGCGTTATACATCTAAAATCTGCCTAGTATCACTCTGTTGTCAGGTTTGCTTTATTTTTCTTCCACAACAATTTGAAAACCTAGTTTGAAAGGTGAATAAGGAATCCTTTGTATGGCACAAGGGACTGAAGTAGCGTGGCAAATCTATGGTAAAAATGATAATAGTTATAACTCATGACTTTGTTTTTGTTTCATTCCTTTTGAGCTATGTGGTATATATCATGGTAAGAATTTTTAGTTATTTTTGTGTCATAAACAGGATTTTGCAGACTCCTGAAGCTCATGAATGCCTTTTCAGAATAATATTTTAAATGAATAAGAGGAAATACATAAAAATGAAACCAATCCTAGTAGAATACATCAATGAAATAGTTTTTAAAAAATGGACTCTAGTTTAAGAACCTTTTAGCTAGAATTATTTACTATCAAGGTTTGCCCAGAGTAAGTTTTTGTTTGTATTACTCATTAAATGTTTTTACATTAAAGTCTCATTCTTTTCCCTTTCATTTACTGATTAAAACCACAGTAACCCCATTCCAAAAATATAAGAAAACTAACATTGATATACTAATTTTTAGTTTACAAAGTAATTTTCTTACAAACACCCTATGAAATAGGTAGTGCAAGTATATGCATTTTATAAATGAGGAAACCAAGACTTAGTGAGGTTAACTTTTGGACTCTTGCCTCCAGGATTCAGTCAGTCCCTTTTGTCTCCATGACTTTTCTCACTATTTCATGCCTCTATTACAAGTCAGAAAATGATAATCTTCAGTCTTGGTTTAGTCTTCAATCTTTTGCATGAAGTAATATTTGTAATGAAGTGTTGATTCTATTTGCAGAACTAAACTCTTCTTCTTATTTATTAAAACGACTGTCATGCTTAGTGTATTCTACTTTTGCCAAACTGCATGTCAGGGAAATGTGTGGGGGTAAAATAGACCTGTCATCTTACAGACTGAAGTAAGTGGAGTACATTACATGTACTCTGTGAGAAAAGGTTGACAGGTCCTAATTCTCCATGAGCATTATTTTTGCTCACGGAGAGTAACATTGTCATTGGATCTGTTTGAGTACAAAAGTATAGAGAGGCAGACAGATAGACAGACAGACTTATATACAGATAGAGAGATAGGTAGACAGACAGACAGGCCGGCAAGGCAGGCAGGAAGGCAGATGAACATAGACAGAGTGATAGTGAGATATGCATTTATATATACACACACATACATATATCTACACACCCATATCTACATGCACATACAATGGTATACACATACTTACCAAAATGAATTTATTAAGACTATTTACTAACATAATAGCTTCATGGTTGTGTTGATTGCATATATTCAAATACATCTATATCCATCTTGTATTCATTATTCTGGGTTATATACATGCATTTAGGCCAGATTAGAAGCTGAAGATTCATATGTAAAATGGAAAATTAGAATAATTATTCTCTTTATATTGACTTTCACAGGCAGAGTCAGCTAGGCCCTTCATCAGGAATGACAAATAACCTTCAACATTCTTGGATTCTTCCCTGGAGGTTTTGAATATTTACCCTTTTAGCCAACACATGATACTTATAGTGAATTTTCTGAGTTTACTTGCAAAAGTAAGAAAGGAGATTAATGTTAGCTGAATCCTAGCTAAAGATGCAGTAAGTGGCAATAATTGAACATTTGAACTGGAATAATGTGATCTGAGTTCAAGTTCACACTCTTTCCTAGTTGTATGACTCTGGCTAAGTGACCTAACCTTTTTTGAGACTCATTTTTTTTCCATCTATGGAAGAGGGATAGAATTTGAACTAGCTGCTTCAAAGTTTTACTTTCATACATCATTATGACACAAGGATGATCTTGATTTATGTCATTGGAATCTAAAGCTTGGTATTTTATATTAATTTTGAAAGATTATTTAGACAAAGGCACATGAACTATGCTCTTTGAGGACTGCCTAAAGCTAGCAGGGAAAAGTTTACCACTTGTATACTGGTCACTTGGTGAAATTCTCTGATTATGGCAATTTTCCCCTATCATAGTTTTTCTCTGAAATGCAGGTAAAATAATTTTTAAAGATTGCTTTAAATTTTTTTTGAGCTTCAAATTCTCTCCTTCCTTCACTTCCTTCTCACCTCTCTGAGAAGGCAAGCAATTTTATGTATATTATACATATACAATCATTTGAAACACATTCCTATATTAGCTGTATTGTAAAAGAAAAACTGGACAAAGTAAAATAAAGCAAGATAAAAAGTTTGATTCAATCTGCATTGACTTCATAGATTTTGCTGGAGGTGGATAACACTTTTCATCACTAGTCCTTCAGAAATGACTCAAAAATTTTTGTTCCAGAGAATAATTGTCATTAATAGTTGATCTTTGTACTCTATTGCCATTGCTGTGTCCTGGTTTTGCTCATTTCACTTTGCTGTAGAGTGATGAGGACAAAAGACAAATTGAAAATGAGAAATAGGAGGCTGGTATAAGGCAGTGATGGCATTGTATTTGGAACACTTATGCAAGAAGTTTGCCACTATAAAGGAAGAGAGAAGTCAGTGGACTAAAGAGATAGAAGAGTCAAGGGAAGTAGAAACTCTTCTATACCACATTGTCCATCATTAATTTCCTCCTTTAAAGTATCTCTCCAAGTAAACTTCATGAAGGAAAGGACTAAATAGTGTAATGAATGAAAGTTCCAATTTATTAATTAACTGGCATATAATAAATCAGTGGTCTTGGGTGTCACTTGATAACCAGTGTGAAGATGAGATGAACTCTCCCCTGCCTATTTTTAGATTTAATCACCAGAAGTATATATACTCCATTTTATCCTTAAGTGGGGGAGTCTGTGACCCACATGTGCAAAAGTGGGTGATGAATCAGAAATGACTGACTGCCCCCTGAGCAGTCCTAAGCAAAGCTAAAGCTACAATTGGTCCATGTAAAGTGGAAAGAATGCCCAGGAAATGATGCAAAGAATCATCTTTAAAAACAGTGGCAACTTCCTGTGAGGAGTAGTTCTTCAGAGTTGAAGTTGGAGTTGGAGGTTGGTGAAGGATCTTCTTCATGGACCTGAGACTCTGAAGTTTGGTGAGACTGTTTGAATATCTCCCTTTGAACTACCACATGAGTGAATGAAAAGACTGATTCCTTTTTCCTGACTTTCTGGAATGACTAACCTTTAGAGAGGCCTCCATTTTAGAGAAAGGCTCATGGCTTGAATCATTGTTTAGTTTACTTCTGGGCTCCCCTTTGCCTCTGAAGTGCTGCCTGGTTTGAACCAGGCCAGAGTAATTCTCTCTCTCTCTCTCCTCTCTCATTACTCTTACTTTCATTTTTTTATCCTTGTGTAAATAAATCTCCAAAAAAAATTATTCTGACTTGAGTAATATATTTTCAGCAACCACATTTATATAGATTTAGTCAAACCTTTTTTTTATTTTAACCCTTACATTCGGGGGACCATGAAGGAACCTTACACCAGGGACAAATTCAACCAGGGTCATTATTAGCCCTTCCCTAGATGTTTCAAGATATCTCTAATTTATGGGTATCTAATGAGAATGAGGGCATTGTTTTCCAGCCCTTCCCTGATCACTTCATGATGATGGGGAGAAGTCATATGACTGATCACTGGATTCCAATATCCTTGTTGATATAAATGGAGAAAGCATGTTATGTTTGGTCAAGTTTGACTTTCATTGTTCATCCCAATGAGGGGAAGCAAGGAAATGGCTATGCCTTCCTGACACATTTAGCCACTAGTCTTGTTTAGTGGACAGGATGTAGCATACATTATCATTTTTAATTTTCCCAATTTTAGAAGCTGCTTTGGGGCAAGGAATGTAAGGAGTATTCCTAAGTCTGTCAAAATATAAGTATGAGAAAATGACTTGAATATAAATGTAATGTTACAGAACAACATAGAAATAAAATTGGCACAGTATTGAATAAATCACAATACAATCCATCTTTGCATTCCCACATAGTGTCATTCATAATGCTGGTATTTGATTTTCAGCAAACATTTGTTGAAAAATATTATTAATCACATACCATGTTTTAGGCACTGTGCTAAGTGCTTTATAAATACTAAGGCATTTAATCCTCATGACAGCCTTAGGAAATAGGTGCCATTGTTATCACTACTTTATAACTTAAAATAACGAGGAAACAGATGCTAAATGCCTGTCATATAAGGATCCAGTATCTAAATTCAGGCATTCCAAACTCCAGGCTCAGAACTCTATCTACTGAGACATGTGGCTACAGTTGATTTGAATTAGATTAAGAAGTATTAAATACCTACTAAGCAATTTCTATTGTGATATTCTGTTTTGTATGTCTGTTAGTGGTATGGGCAGCAACTAGGGCATAACTTTTCTGAGGACAAGGACAGTCTTTCTTTTCTGGGGGTGGGTGGGTAAGTGTGTATCCTAGTGTGCCAAGAAAAATAACAGAAACATAGTATATGCTCAAATGAATATAATTTCTTTGATCAATGTCATGATGTCACATACATTGTATATGTGAGAACTCTAATGAAAAATGACAAATTTATTCATGGAACTTATGAATAAATTGTATAGGTGCTTCATGGTGATAATACTATGTATAGAGAAACAGTGAAATAATTCAGAATAAGGGGGCAGGATAAGTGACATAGAATTAAAGAGGGGTGGAATTAGATTTTTTTTGGAGATATATGCTTACCATGGTATAATACTAGCCTAACACAAAAAGGAATAAAATATCTGAATCATAAAAATTTAAGGAGAGAGAGCAAAATTTCAGTTAATTCTGAGGAAAAATGGCAAAATTCTATTCTAATTCTGTGTGTGTTCCTTCTGAGTTTATTATTGTTCTAATAGATCATTGAAGATATGGAGAATCAATTAAGCAAAATTAAAATGTGCCTGAACATAGGGATATTTCCATATGAGACATGCTAGATAATTCTTTGCTAGTGGCCTTGTAATTAATCACTTAGGGACCCATTATAAAATGTAATAGCAACCATACCCAATTCTTGTGTTTTTCAATGTTATTTTGTCAGATGTATAACACTTATATGCTCAGTTTCTTCATTTTCTTTGATATAGCATCTATTATTCAACAGAGGACTTACTACTTTACTGGACAACACACACACACACACACACACACACACACACACACAAACCCCACTTACCTTCTGTCTTCGAACCAATACTGTGGATTAATTATAAGGCAGAAGAGAAGTAAGGGCTAAGCAATGGGGCTAAGCAAATGACTTGCCCAGGGCCACAAACCTATGAGGTATCTGAGTCCAGATTTGAACCCAAGGCCTCTTGTCTCTAGGCTTGGCTCTCAATACACTGAGCTACCTACCTGTCCAAGGATATTTAGTAGAACATGAAGGATAGATTGTATTTTCCTTCAGGATAAATGAAGCCTCTATTGATTCATCACTTCACTACACTGTAATATAAGATCATCATTCGAAAGACAACCATCTACCATAGTAATAGGCTCTAAGTATTTCCAACAGAACTGTGCACTATAGCCCAACCCAGACTCTGTTCTGGAAGGAACAATGGCAATGTATGTAGGGAACAGAGTGGGAAAATGCCCAGGGGGCTCCACATAGGAGTACAGCTGGTTAAACTACATGGCCTCTTCAGTTGTTTCTAGCTCTAAATCAATGATCTCAGGAGTAGAAATAATGACTATCATTAATTATATGCCAAAGTTGTTGCTACAAATTGCCTATTTTCTCAATCCCACGGAGTAAATGACATTTTGCTGAAGTTACTGAAAATGTGCAAAGTATTTAATGTAAAAGAGCAGATGGTGTCAGTTTTTATTTAAAATGCTGGTTCCCATTCTATATGTAGCACTTAGGACAATCATGCATTGTATAAGCCATAAATTAAAATTATAAGTCAAGTACAAAGTATTTAAATTAGCCTATTTAATTTTGTTTTAGAATAATTGAGGAAAGCTGTATTGACCTATCTCTTAATAAAAATAATAATGGCTTATGTTTACATCGCACTATATATATATATATCTTACATAAATGATCTTTGTTCTTCAAAAATATCCTATGAGATATACATGTTATCTGTATGTTATAGATGAAGAGATTGAGGTCCAGGGAGCTTAAATTTCTTTCCTAAATTTACACAACTAGTAGATAATAAGCTTGACTAAAGTTTTTTTGTAATTGTTTAACTAGTACTCTTTTCTGTGACATGTTGCCTCTTCAAACCAAAGAAATTAGTAGGTAGTCTTAGAAATGGTCTTGATTTGTATTAAAACATGGGACATCAAGGCAAGAGCACTTTATTTATATATCAATATTTTAGGAATTTCAAAACATTATATCCTTTCAAGACACTATATATGGAGAAGTGATGTTTTTCAGATTGCCTGCATGGGAACAGTGAGACAGAATTAAGATATTCTTCCAAAATGGAAACTTTTAATTTCAAAAGAAAGCATTTGACAGATGTAACATTAATAATAACCCTGAAAGAAATGTTTATAACAGCTCTCTTTGTGAAAGCAAAGAATTGGAAATAGAGGGAAGGTTCTTGGATTGGGAAATGGCTGAACAAGTTGTGGTATGTGGTTATAAGGTAATAATATTATGCTAAAAGAAATGATGAGTAGGATTATTACAGGAAAACATAGGAAGATTTACATGAATTGATTCAAAGTAAAATGAGCAGAACCAGGAGAACATTGGACACTCTAAAAGCAATATTGTATGATGAACAATTGTGAATGATTGTTGATCTTGCAATATAATGATCCAAGATAATCACCAAAGACTCATGATGAAAAATGCCATCTGTTTCCAGAGAAAGAAGTAATGGAGTCAGTGGATTCACTGAAAGACACTATATTTAACCTTTGTCTTCATTTTTTTTTTTGTTCAAAATCTTTTCCACAAAGTGGCTAATATAGAAAAATAGGTTACATTACTGCACCTGTAAAATCTATATCAAATTGCTTGCTTTCTCAGGGAGGGGCCAGAGGAAGGAGTGAGGGAAGGTTCAAATTTGGCTCAAAGTTAAAAGAAAAACAAAGGTTAAGTTATTTTACATGTAGTTGACAAAAAGATCATTAAAAAGGAATAACTTTGTAGGGAAGAGGGGTAGAGAGAAAGTCTGTAATATAATGGATATTATGAGAGCTAGTAATATAATCAGAAAGATCAGGGTTCAAGTTCTGCCTCTGATCTAAGTAATCATAGACAAGTCACTTACTGGCTAACTGCCTCAGACCTTTTGATTTCCAGAATAGTGGCTTATTTGCATTTGTGAAAGGACTTTGCACATGTATGAAATGATAAATCTGAACAAAATGAAATGAAAATGTATTGCATATCAACAGGCATAGTACTATTCTAGGTACTATGAGTGATATAGAAGAAGCCTGATGTTCTATCCTTGTTCATACTTTCTAAATCAATGAAAATAAGTTTTTTTCAATGAAGAAAGACTTTCCCTCCATTATAAATAATGCATTTTTATGCAGGACACAAAATAGCTTTTTATTGTGGTGGCAAAGGTGGGGTAGATGTGACCATGAATTGAGTAATTACAAAATCAATGACAGTATATGAATGTGAAGGACACTATTATATTGCACAAGATAAGTTAAAGGGACTGTTTCAGAGAAACCTGGTAAGACATGTATAACCTCATACTAGGTGAAGTGAGCAGAAACAAATACTATATATATATATATATATACACACACACATATATGTATATATAAGAATAGGATTTTAAACATAAACAACTGAAAGACTTCATGATGCTGATAAATTGCAATGACCCCATATGATTTCAAAGGACTGATGATGAAGTATACTACATATCTCCTGAGAGAGCTGTAGGGCTTCTTGAACAAAATAAGACATTCCTTTGGACTAACCAAAGTGAGGATTATTTTTTGCTTGATTATGAATCTTACAAAGATAAAGAAAGGGGTAACTTTTACAAAGATATATTTTTCTTTTGTTTTTCAAATGTGATGATGAGATAAGAGGTCAAGAAAATATATTGTTTCATTAATTTAAAAATGAAATAAAAATCCTGTAAACCAAAGGCATAAATCAAGTCTTGTGTCTCATGGTTTGATGATTCTAGATTGAGGAATTCAAATGTGCCAAGTCCAATTGACTATGTGCCCTGTCTTTCTCAGTGACCTACTTTTTACTCCAGACTGTACAGCTGGGAAACTTACACTCAACAGTATCTAGATTTATCCTAGTCAAATTCTAGTAGATCATTGCCATCAACATAACTAACACGTAGGAAAATAGTTTATTGGGATATATGAGACAATGAATATTCTATGTTTGGGTGGATGCTTGTTTTTTTATCTTTTTTTTTAACAGCTTCCTGGGGAAGACATATGATTCAACAAACAGGATGAAGTATTATGCCCCATTACAAATGAAACCACATAAATCATTTTGCATCTGAGCTACAAATTATGTAGTGTGAAAGAGGAGAATGTTGCATTATTTATCCACTGACAGTTTTGAGTGTAAGTAAACAACCCTGACATCCAGTCTCTAGAGACTAAGGGGATGCTTCTGATGCATCATAGACCACTCAGTAATGAACTCAATATGCTATGTAGCTGCTTTTCAAACAGAAAAGGTCTTTGAGAGTTCAGAGAAAGTTGATAATTCAGATTCAGAATCCTAAATACAGAATATCACAAAATAGATTAAAACCATCCTTGAGCATGTCTATGAACAAATGGGAAGCAATTAAGAATTCCATTAATTTTTGGTTGTCAGACTAGAATATCTAAAGAATTTGAAACATTTTACTTTTATCTGTATAATGCATCCTGATGTAGTTCAGTCATTTCCAGAGAAAATAATAATAATGGACAATAAGATAAGCAAAACTATTCTCTTTCAAGAGGAGTCAACAATCTGCTTTTGTTCCAATAAAATAGTATTTGGTAAGGACTAATTATGCCCAGTCCACTGCTTTGGTATTAAGGATATAAATATAATAAATGACATACTTCTTGTTCTATTGGATTAAAGGTACCTTAGTTATCTTCAATCAAACAAGAAATATATTAAGTGTTTACTATGTTCCGGGGACTCACCTATGCATTGAGTATATAAATATAAAGATAGAAATAATCTCTATTCAAAGGATTTTAACCCAAATCCCTTGATTTACAGTTGAGGATTCTAAGGAACAGAAAAGTTTAAATGTCTACTCACACTAAATACCAATGTTTTATTTAGATGGAAATGAAGTAATACATTTTGTCCCAATTTTGAAGATTTATACATCATGTTACTTAAAATTATTATTACTATTATTTTACATATTGAAACCATTTTAATCATTGTTTTCTGATATTTTGTGATTCATGTTCTTCCTGCCAACCCTTCCTGAGACAGATGATAATATAAGTTGGGTTGTACATTTTTTAACATACAATACATATTTCCAAGCTCATCATGTAAAATAAGTCACATTGTGCTTACAATAAAGAAAAATTCATGAAGGAAATAAAGTGAAGAATGATATGTTTAAATCTGCATTTAGACTTTATTAGTTCCTTCTGTGATGGTGAATGAATCTTTTGGAGTTATTCCAGACTTTTGCATTGTATTTATCATAATATAATAAAAAATGTTGAGAGAAAAAACAATTTTTCAACTATATGACAGTTATTAGCAAGGGCAAGTGTCCATCATTATTAAATGCCAAATTTGAATGCTTTGTACCGTGCCCTGAAATTTAGCGGATTGGGGAATTCACTTAACATGGAAAGCTAGTAGTGTAGAAACCTACACATCTGTAGATCATGACAATTTTATCTTTGTTCTAATTTCACAGATTATATGGTCATATATTTAAAGCTATACAGGACTTTTAGTAAGATTAGAAAACTGAAACCAAAAGATGTGATGTGACTTGCCCAAGTACTGTCATAGTTGGGATTTCAATGCAGATTTTTCTATGTGCTCCTTCTAAAAGCTATTTAATCCTGGCTGAATAAATGAATATTAATATATAAATTTTTGGTGGAGGCAGACTGTTAGAAAATCAAATCAATGGCATTAGGTATTTTTACCCAAACCCTGAGAAGGGAGATGTCAACCTAACTATGGGGATCCAATTCATCAGTTGACATTGGGATAAAGATGCTTCAAAATTCACATGGATACACTTTCTACCTCAGTATACACTTCTTCTCTTCCTGTACTTTGTGATCCATGAGGTTTTTCCTTACAAAAATACTTCATCTGCCATCTCCATGTTTTTGAACTGGTTATCCCCTAAGCTAGAATGTACTTCTTCCTCATTTCCAATTCTTAGAATTAATTCCTTGCTTCCTTCAAAACTTTTCTAAAATATTTATAAAGACTTTGCTGTCCTGAATCCCATCCTTGGATTATTAAATTTACTTCATTGCTTCATTACCATCCACTGACATGCCCAATTCTATACCAACAATAGTCTACTCCTTTCCCCCATAAGGACTGGTCTGCACATGAAACAAATCTCATCAGAGAAGAATAGTCTTCCTTCTTCCTTGAACTCTAATACTTCTTAAAACTGTAAGTAGCTTCTTTCACAACAGTAAGAATTTTGAAAGGAATTTTCTCATTTTGTAAATAGTGGTACATAAGTATATCTTTCAAACACAACACTAAGAAGTGAAAATTTGGGGGTGGGGAACTATGAATGACTAGGATGCAAACCAGCAGTTAAGAAACAAGTGGTTCAGTGAAGTACCAAATTAAAAACACTGGAAGCAAAAATATGACACAGTGAATAATGGTAAGTCTAGAACAAGACAAGGCAGAGGTAGTGGCAGTAAGAACAGCAATGCAACAATAATGAAAGATAATTTCATAGTGATGGGGCTTGTACTAGAACTGATGTCTTTTGTACTCTGAGCTGTTTCAATAACTATAACCTTTTAAGTTTTTTAAAGGGCCAGAAATATATTGATTCCTTTATCTGATAGATGCCATAGGATTTATATGAATCATCCCCTCTTGAATTGAATACTTTAGATTGAATACTTTAAAAATTATAAAATGAGGCTTCATTGAAAAAATCAATTCATTCAATCATTCCAAAAGACATTCATTGAGTATCTATTGTGAAAGGTATGATAAGTCATTATGCCTAGTAGTAATAAACTTGCAATTAATTAAATGGACAGATAAGGATATTTAGTAGTAGAGGGTTTTTCTCTCTAAGTATTTAAGATATTTTAGTACTTAGTTGATGTTTCTTTTTAGAAAACAAAAGAAAGAAATGTCAAAGTCAGAAATGGATTCAACAGATACTTAATTGTGAGGCATGGTTGTAGAGTGAAAATAATACTGAACTTGGAACAAACATCCTGGACATTTTATAGTTATGTGGTCATACCTCTGAGAGATTCCCAGTTTTACCAAATAAAAATACAAATAAAGGAAGGTGAAAATAGTATGATCTGATCTACATCCTGAATTCAATAATTCTGGGAGGAGATATGGAAATTGGCATTCTTTGTCCCATCCCACCTCTAAGAAATGGCAAGCAATTTTATCTGGGTTATACATGTATTATCATGTAGAACACACTTCTATATTAGTCATTGTTGGAAGAGAATATTCATATAAAACCAAAACTACCAAATGAAAAAACAAATAAAGGAAGGTGAAAATAGTAGGGTCTGATCTACATTCTGACTCCAACAATTCATTCTATGAAAGTTCATATGCTTTGTCATAAATTCTTCAAAGTAGTCCTAGATTATTGTATTGTGGAAAATAGCAATCTTTCAATCATTCCACAATATTGCTGTTATTATATAAAATGTTCTCCTGGTTCTGCTTATTTCACTTGTTATTAGTTTGTTTCCAGCTTTTTCTGAAATTATCCTGTTCATCAAATCTTATAACACAATTTTCCATTCCTCAATTGATGGACATCCATCCAGTTTTCCAATTCTTTGCAACCACAAAAAAAGCTGCTATTAGTATTTTGTAAAAGTAGATCCCTTGTTCCTTTTTTAGTTCTTTGGGATACAGACCTAGTAGTTCTATTTTAGGATCAAAGGATATATAGTTTTGTGACCCACTGGGCATAATCCAAATCACCCTACAGAATGGTTGGATCAATTCACAACTCTACCACCAATGTATTTGTGCTGCAAATATGACATTATTAATCTGATAAATTTTCTCTTTTTATTTCTTGTTGCTAGGCTTTGTTGGTTATATATATATATATATATATATATATATATATATATATAAGTGCTGAGTGAATTTGTGAATAAATGTGAATTTATTTTGAATCCTGCAACTTTGCTAAAACTATTATTTCACTAGGTTTTAAATCCATTCTCTAGGATTTTCTAAGTATACCATCATATGAACTGCAAAAAGTGATAGTTAAGTCTACTTTAATTCCACTAATTTCTTTTTCTTCTTTTTCTTTTCTTTTCTTTATTTTTGCTAAAGCTAGAATTTCTAATACAATATTAAGTAATAGTGATGATAATGGCCATTCTTGCTTAATCCCTGACTTTACTGGATAGACTTCTAATTTATCCCCATTACAGATGATACGTGCTGTTGGTTTTAGATAGACACCACTTGTCAGTTTTAAGAAAAGGCCAATTTATTCCTATGCTCTTTAGTGTTTTAACAGAAATGAGTGTTGTATTTTGTCAGTGACTTTTTCTGCATCTATGGGGATAATAACATGATTTCTCCAATTTTGTTATTGACATAATCAATTATTATGATAGTTTTCCTAATATTAAACCAGCCTTGCACTCCTGGTATGAAATCCACCTGATTATAGTGAATGAACCTTGTGATATATTGCTGTAGTCTCCTTCCTAGTATTTTATTGAATTTTTTTTCATCTACATTATTTTTAAATATATATATATATATACATATATATATATATATTTAGAATATTTTTTCCAGGGTTACATGATTCATGTTTTTTCCCACCCCTCATCCCTCTCTCCTCCCAGAGCTGACAAGGAATTCCACTGAGTTATATGTATTCAATACCTATTTACATATTATTAATATTTGTAATACAATGATCTTTTAACATAAACTCCAAGTCATGTCCCCTTCAAACCATGTAATCAATCATATGTTTTTCTTCTGTGTTTCTACTGCCACAATTCTTTCTCTGGATCTGGATAGCATTCTTTCTCACAAGTTCCTTAGTGTTGCCCTGGATCATTGCATTACTGCTTATAGAAAAGTCTGTTACATTTGATTGTACCACAGTGTTTCAGTTTATCTGTACAATGTTCTCCTTGTTCTGCTCATTTCACTCTACAACAATTCCTGGAGGTCTTTCCAGTTCAAATAGAAATCCATCAGTTCATTATTCCCTTCAGCACAATAATATTCCATAACCATCAGATACCACAATTTGTTCAATCATCCCCCAATCGATGTACAACCTGCCATTTTCCAGTTTTTGGAAACCACAGCTATAAATATTTTTGTACAAGTATTTTTCCTATCACTTTGGGGTACAAACCCAGCACTTATCTTTCTTGATCTCAACAACTCCCACTCCAGTCTCCAAGCCAGGACATTGGCATTGATCTTCACTTAAGGAAGAAAGAATTTTATACAAATGGGATCTGGAGACAGTTTACATTTTGCTAGTGTTCTACTCTTTCATCTATGATGCTATTGATTTGATTCTTTTCTTTATTAGATTAACCTGTAATGTATTTTTTTTTGTTCAAAGTACCGGTTCTCTGTCTTATTTATTAGTTCTCCATCTATATTATTTTTTTTGGCTTTTTAAAAATTATTTTATTTGGTTATTTACAAACATTATTCATTGGAAAAAATTATCATTATCTTTTCCTCCCCCCTCCCACCACTTCTCCCATAGCTGGCGCACAATTCCACTGGGTTTCACATGTGTTCTTGGTTCGAACCCACTTCCATGTTGTTGATATTTGCACTAGAGTGTTCATTTAGAGTCTCTCCTCAGTCATTTCCTCTCAGCCCCTGTAATCAAGAAGTTGCTTTTCATCGGTGTTTTTACTCCCACAGTTTATCCTCTGCTTGTGGACAGTGATTTTTAGATCCCTGCAGATTGTTCAGAGACATTGCATTGTCCCTAGTGGAGGAGTTTATTACCTTTGATTTTCCTGGTTCTGCTCCTTTTGCTCTGCATCACTTCCTGGAGGTTGTTCCAGTCTCTGTGGAATTCCTCCACTTTATTATTCCTTTTAGCACAATAGTATTCCATCACCAACATATACCACAAATTGTTCAGCCATTCCCCAATTGAAGGGCATCCCCTCACTTTCCAATTTTTGGCCACCACAAAGAGTGCAGCTATGAATATTCTTGTACAAGTCTTTTTCCTTATTATCTCTTTAAGGGTATAAACCCAGCAGTGCTATGGCTGGATTAAAGGACAGACAGACTTTTATCGCCCTTTGGGCATAGTTCCAAATTGCCCTCCAGAATGGTTGGATCAGTTCACAACTCCACCAGCAATGAATTAATGTCCCTACTTTGCCGCATCCCTCCAGCATTCATTACTTTCCATAGCTGTCATGTTAGCCAATCTGCTAGGTGTGAGGTGATACCTCAGAGTAGTTTTCATTTGCAGCTCTCTGATTATAAGAGATGTAGAGCACTTTTTCATGTGCTTATTAATAGTTTTGATTTCTTTGGCTGAGAACTGCCTGTTCATGTCCCTTGCCCATTTATCAATTGGAGAATGGCTTGATTTTTTGTATAATTGATTTAGCTCTTTGTAAATTTGAGTAATTAAACCTTTGTCAGAGGTTTTTATGAAGATTGCTCCCCAATTGGTTGCTTTCCTTCTGATTTTAGTTATATTGATTTTGTTTGTACAAAAACTTTTTAATTTGATGTAGTCGAAATTATTTATTTTACATTTTGTGAATCTTTCTATGTCTTGTTTGGTTTTAATGTCTTTCCCTTCCCAAAGGTCTGACATGTATACTATTCTGTGTTTACCTAATTTACTTATAGTTTCCTTCTTTATGTTCATGTCAGTCACCCATTTTGAATTTATCTTGGTGTAGGGTGTGAGGTGTTGATCTATTCCTAGTCTCTCCCACACTGTCTTCCAATTTTCCCAGCAGTTTTTATCAAATAGTGGATGTTTGACCCCAAAGCTGGGATCTTTGGGTTTATCATATATTTTCTTGCTGTGGTCACTTGTGAGTCTATTCCACGGATCCTCCTTTCTGTCTCTTAGCCAGTACCAAATTGTTTTGATGACTGCTGCTTTGTAATATAGTTTGAGATCTGGGACTGCAAGGCACCCTTCCTTTGCATTTATTTTTCATTATTTCCCTGGATATCCTTGATCCTTTGTTATTCCAAATGAACTTTGTTATGGTTTTTTCTAAATCAGTAAAGCAATTTTCCTGCTGCTGCCTTGGATTCAGTGCTCTGGGTTGGGGGGAATGGGTCCTAGGACCTTCCTTTCGCCTACCCCTTAGATCCCAGTGATCTCCGGTTCTGACTTTTGAGGGGCTGTACCTTTTGATGCAGGTCTAGGAGGAGTGTTCCTGGGGTCTATTCTTTTTTTGTTTTGAATTTCGGTGCCCTAGGAGCATTCAGTTTGAAATCAGTAAGGAAGGGTTTCTGGAGCTCTGAACTTTAGCTTTCTCTAAGCTGCCATCTTGACCAGAAGTCTCCATCTATATTCTTTTAAGAAAACTGGCCTATAATTTTCATTCTGTTTTTGCTCTTCCTGTTTTAGGTATCAGTGCCCAATTTGTGTCATATAATTAATTTGGTAGGACTCTTTCTTTGTGTATTTATCCAAATCGTTTATTTAGTATTGGGATTCATTTTTTTCTTAAATTTTTGATAGAATTCATTTGGGAATACATTTGTCCCTGGGTACTTTTTCTTAGGGACTTTATTGGTTATTTATTCAATTTATTTTTTCTGAGAGGGAATTATTTAAGTATTCTATTTCCTCTTTTGTTAATCTAGGAATTTTTTTTTAAATTTTTTTCCATTTCACTTAGATCATCAAATTTATCATCATATATTTAGATAAAATAACTCCTTATGATCCCTTTAATTTATTTTTAATTAGTATTGAATTCACTTTTTCATTTTTGATACTTCTAGTTTGATTTTCTTCTTTAATTTATTAAATAGAATTTTTGACCAATGCTCTTTTTAAATTTTCTTCTTCATAAAACCAATTTGTAGTTTTAGTTCAATGTTTTTTTTACTGTCAATTTTATTAATTTCTCCTTTGATTTTTAGATTTTCTGATTTGACCTTTAATTGGTAATTTTTATTTTTTCTTTTGCTATTTTAGTTAAGTGCCTAATTCAGTAATATGCCTTTTCTCTATTTTAATGATATAAGCATTTAGATATATAAATTTTCCCCTAAGTACTGCTCTGACTGCCTCCCATAAATTTTGACATATCTCCTCATTGTAATTCTCTTTAAGTGAAGTTAATAATTGTTTCTTTAATTTTTGACCCACCACTTCTTTTAGAATTATATTATTTAGTTTCTAATTAATTTTTAATTTATCTTTCCATGGCCCCATATTAATTATAATCTTATTGTATTACTATATGAAAAGAATTCATTTATTATTTCTGCTTTTCTGTATTTGATTTGAGAGTTTTTATGCCTTAATACATGGTCAATTTTTGTGTATGTATATTTCTGAGAAGAAGGTATATTCCCTTCTACTTCCCTTCAATTTAGTTCAGAGATCGATTAGTTTTAACTTTTTCAGAATCCCATGAATCTTATTAATTTCTTTCTTGTTTATTTTTTGGTTAGGTTTATCAAGTTCTGAGAAGGGAAACTTGATGTACACACCTAGCATATGTTTTACTGTCTTTTTCTTCCTATATATCATTTAATATCTCTTTTAAAAAATTGGAGGCTATACCATTTGGTGAATGTATATTTAGTATTTTATTACTTTGTCTGATACCTTTATATCAAAATGTAATTTCCTTCTTTAACACTTAATTAGATCTTTTTTTTTACTTTAGCTTTGTCTGAAATCATGATTGATATGCTTGATTTATTTTACTTCAGTTGAAACATAATAAATTCTGCTCCAGTGCCTTCCGTGTTTGTGTCTCCCTGTTTCAACTGCATTTCTTAACAGATCAGAAGATTTTGGTTTTAATCCACTTTACTTTTTATGGAAGATTTCATCCCATTCCCATTCACAGTTATAATTACTGTGTATTCCCTCCATTTTATTTCCCCCTTTTGATCTTGCTCTTTCTCCTTTAACTATGTCCCTCTTGACAAGTGTTTTATTTTTAACCATCATTTATTCCATTTCACCATCCTTTCTATTCTCAACCCCCTTCCTTTTGTTATTTTCCTCTTACTTCTATAGAGGGTAAGATAGGTTTTGATACCCAAAATGAGTATGTTTTCTATTCTGTCTCTGAGATAATTCTGGTGACAGCAAGTTTGAAGCATTTGCTTTGACCATTTGCAACCTCCCTTTCCTGTAATAGATTTTTTGTGCCCCTTTAGGTGAGATAATTTCTCTCATTCTGCCTCTCCCTTTTTCTCTCAGCACAATTCTCTTTTTTCATCTCTTAATTTTTTTGATATTATGTCAACTTAGTCAATGTACCCCTGTACCCTCTATTTATATACTATTGCCTATCCAAATAATGATAAAAAATTTTAAAGTTATAAATGGTCATCTTTCCTATATAATATAAAGCTTTTTATCTTATTGATCCCCTTCATTTTCTCTCTCTTCTTTAACTTTTTATGGTTCTCTTGAATCCTGTTGTTGAGCATTGGATTTTTCGTTTAATTATAGTCTTTTCATGGGGAATACTTGGGAAAATTTCTATCTTATCAAATGTTTGATTATTCCTCCCCCTCCCCATACCCCAAAAGAACATATTATGTTTTGCTGGACAATTGATACTTGGTTGTAATCCTAGTTCCTTTGTCTTCCTTAATATTATATTCCAAGTCTTCAGAGTCTTTAAGGTAGAATTGTTTTTTTTTTCCCCTGGCTGTTTGCAGTAGTTTCTCCTTGGCCAAAGAGCTCCTGAATTTGACTATAATAATTGTTGGAACTGTCAGTTGGGGATTTATTTCAGGAGCTGACTGGTGAATCTTTCAGTTTCCATTTTACTCTGTTGTTTAAGAATATCAAGGCAGTTTTCTTCAATAATTTCTTATCATTTGTAGGGTTTTATGACAATGACTTTCAGGTAGTCATTCCTAAACTGTCTTAATTCGTAATATTGTGTCTCCTGGATCTATTTTACACATCAGTTGTTTTTCTAATGAGATATTTGATATTTTCCATTTTTAAATTTTCTTTTGTTGTTTCTTGATGTTTCATTAAGTAATTAGTCTTCACTTACCCAAGTCTCATTTTTGGGATTTATTTTATTAAGTGAGCTTTTGAAACTCATTTTGAATTAGCCAATTTTACTTTTAAAAAATTTTTGTTCTTCATTGAATTTTTGTGCCTCTTTTTAAATTTGGCCAATTCTGCTTTTATAAGACTTTAATATCTTCTTCTATCACTCTCATTTCTCTTCCCCTTTTTTCTTTTCTTATTTGTCTTATAAAATTTTTTTGAGATCTTCCAAAGTCTGAGACAAATTCTTATTTTTCTTTTAAATTTTGCATATAGCTACTTTGATTTCACTGTCTCCTTCTGAGTTTGTGTTTTATTATTTTTATCACATAATACTTTTCTAGGGTTCAATATTTAATGTTTCTTCATTTTCTTAGTCTTTATCTTGACATTTATTTTAATTTTTAAGGTGGGGTTGATTCTAGGGTTGAGAAGGCATGCCCTTAAACTTTAGTTTTCCTTGATATTACTCTCGGCTCTAGTTCTGGGTTTTTGCAAATTTCAGTTCTTCCAAGGTGCTATGATAGCCCGTGGTCTGGACTCTCTGAAAGCCTTGTTCACCATCTCCCAGAGTCTGCTGATGGCTTATATGTTCCTGAGTACTGTGACTTAACTTGTTCTGAGGCTCAGGATCTCACCTTTGGCTTGGCTGGGAGCTCTGACACTTACTCTAGGCTTACAAAGTTCAGCTATAGTTGTGTGCTGCTTTGTGCTGGGGTAAGAGTTCTCACTGCAGGCTTGGGAAGGAATTCAGGACCTTCCGTTGGGTTTGCACTGGCCAGGCACATTGTGGACAGTCTTATGCTAGGGCTTTAGGCGTTGCTATGGGCTTGCACCAGAGCTTAGAACTTCAAGGGTTAGGAGTCGGAGATATGCTGCTATTGGGTTAGGCAGGATCTTGGGGTCCTGGTGTTTTACTGGACCAGGTTAAGAACCTTGAGGATTAAGGATACAACAATATGGGGGTTGCTGTTGATTTTCACTGGTGCTCTGTGCTGCCTTGCTGTGGGTTGAGCTTCTGTTTCACTCCAGAGGAACAGACCCTCACTGCCTACCTTTCAAATTGTTTTTGGTTCTGTCACTACAGTATTCACTTTGAAATGTTATTTTAAGGTTGATTGGAGAGGATTCTCAGAGAGGTTTTAGTTTCTGTATCCCTACTCTGTCACATTTGCTCTGCCTCACCGCCTCAGACTTTTTATTATATTAATGAGATAAAATTATAAGGAATCTATTTAAAAGGTTCATCATTTTTATTACTTTATTGAATACTTTATTTTTTGTCCAGGAATTTTTTAGTCATATCCAATCATTTGTGATCCCACTTGGGCTTTTCTTGGCAAAGATTCCAGAGTTGTTTGCTATTTCCTTCTCCAGCTCATTCTACTGAGGAGAAAATTGAGGCAAATAGGGATAAGTGACTTGCCCAAAGTCACACAGGTAGTAAGTGTCGGAAATCTGATATGAACTCAGGAAAAGGAGTCATTCTATCCAACTGTCATATAGCTGCCTGTGTGCATAAAAGCTTTGGCTATAAGTGATTTATTTTGTAGAAAATTTTTTTCCTTAATGTATTGATATAATCATGTAATTTTATATTTTGTTTTCAAATAATTTATTATTTTAATTGTTTTCTTTATATAAAACTATCTTTGTAACTCTAGAACAAATCTAAGTTGGTCAATGAGTAATTTTAGTGGGATATATTGCAGTAATATTTTAATGTAATAACAAAATTTTAAAAACTTGTTTTGATATTAATTAGGGATAATTTATAATTCTTTCTCTTTTTGAAATAATATCCATGATTATATAAAGGAATTCTCTCAAAGATTTAAAGATCACTCATTTCCAATATTAAATAAATTAATTAGAAAAATTGGTAAAGAAGGAATCCTGCCAAATTATTTTAATGAAACAAAAAGGATGCTGCTACCTAAACCAAGAATAGCAAAAGCAGAGAATGAAAATTTCATATTAACTTATCTAATGAATATAGATGCAAAAATACTAAATGAAATATCAATCAGGAGATAACAATATTTCACAAAGATTATCCATTATGGTCAAACAGAATTTAGACTAGGTTTGCAGGGAAATTTAATATAAGGAAAACTATTAACAGAATTGATTACATCAACAAAAAGAGAAATTATATGATTATATCAGTAGGGTGAGAAAAAAAACTTTTGACAAATAGAATACTCATTTTTATTAGAAACACTTTTTTCCCATAGAAAGATAAGAAATATATATCTAAAACAATCAGCAACATTATAAGCAATGGGGATAAGTTATAAACCTTTCTCTTAAGATCAGGAATGAAATGAGAATACTCATTTTTTTTACTATCAATATTTGTTATTGTATTAGAAGTGCTAGCAATATCCATAAGAGAAGAAAAAGAAATTGGAAGAAACAGAATGGGCAAAGAGGTAAGAAAATAAACTCTTTTTCACAGATCATATGATATATTAGGAAAATCCTAGGAATTCAAATAAAATTAGTTGAAATTATTAATAATTTTAACAATTAACAGAATATAAATAATCTCACAGAAATCAACAACATTTCTATATATCATGAATAAAGGCTGCAAGGAGAGATAATAAGAGAAAATATTTTAAATAGCATTAGACAAAATGAATATCGGGGATTATACTTGCTAAAAGAAACCCAAGAATTGCATGAACATGACCATAAAATACTTTTTATACAAATAAAATTAGATTTAAATAATTGAAAAAGCATTACCTATTCCTGGGTGGGAAAAGGCAATATGATTAAAATGACAACCCTACATAATCTACTTACTCAGTGTCATTTCAATTAAATTACAAAAAATAGTTTATTGAAGTAGAGAAATTAACAAAATTCATTTGGAAGATAAAAGGTCAAGAATCTCAAAGGAATTGATGAAAAAATATAAAGGGAGGAGATCTAGCAGTACCATATTTTAAATTATATTGTATAACAGTGATTATCAAAACTATCTGTTACTAAAAAATACAAAATAAGATCAGTAGAACAGAATAGACATACAACATCAGGGGTAAAAGATCATAGTAATATTTAGTTTGAAATAAAGTAAAGATCCATAAGGATATCCAGGGAAATAATGAAAAAAATTACAAAGGAAAGGGGCCTTGCAGTCCCAGATCTCAAACTATACTATAAAGCAGTGGTCATAAAAACAATCTGATACTGGCTAAGAGACAGAAAGGAGGATCAGTGGAATAGGCTTGGGGTATGTGACCTCAGCAAGACAGTCTATGACAACCCAAAGACCCCAGATTTTGGGACAAATATCCACTATTTGACAAAAACTGCTGGGAAAACTGGAAGACAGTATGGGAGAGACTAGGTCTGGATCAACACCTCACCCTACAACAAGATAAACTCAGAATGGGCGAATGACCTGAACATAAAGAAGGAAACTATAAGCAAATTAGGTGAACACAGTATAGTATATATGTCAGACCTTTGGGAAAGGAAAGACATTAAAACCAAGCAAGACATAGAAAAAGTCACAAAATGCAAAATAATTTGGACTACATCAAATTAAAAAGTTTTTGTACAAACAAAACCAATGTAACCAAAATTAGAAGGGAAGCAACAAATTGGGAAACAATATTCATAACAAAAACCTTTGACAAAGGTCTAATTATTCAAATTTATAAAGAGCTAAATCAATTGTACAAAAAATCAAGCTATTCTCCAATTGATAAATGGGCAAGGAACATGAATAGGCAGTTTTCAGCCAAAGAAATCAAAACTATTAATAAGCACATGAAAAAGTGTTCTAAATCTCTGATAATCAGAGAGATGCAAATCAAAACAACTCTGAGGTATCACCTCACACCTAGCAGATTGGCTAACATGACAGCTATGGAAAGTAATGACTGTTGGAGGGGATGTGGCAAAGAATTAATTCATTGCTCTTGAGGTTGTGAATCGATCCAACCATTCTGGGAGAGCAATTTTGAACTATGCACAAAGGGCGATAAAAGAATGTCTGCCCTTTGATCCAGCCATAGCACTTCTGGGTTTGTACCCCAAAGAGACAATAAGTAAAAAGACATGTACAAGAATATTCATAGCTGCGCTCTCTGTGGTGGCAAAAAACTGGAAAATGAGGGGATGCCCATCATTTGGGGAATGGCTGAACAAATTATGGTATATGTTGGTGAACAAATTATGGTATATGTTGGTGATGGAATACTATTGTGCTAAAAGGAATAATAAGACTATTGTGCTAAAAGGAATAATAAAGTGGAAGAATTCCATGGAGACTGGAATGACCTCCAGGAAGTGATGCAGAGTGAGAGGAGCAGAACCAGGGTAACATTGTACACAGGGACTGATACGCTGTGGTACAATCGAAAGTAATGGACTTCTCCATTAGTGGCAATGCAAAGTCCCTGAACAACCTGCCGGCATCAAGGAGAAAAAAAAAAACACTACCCACAAGCAGAGGACAAATGGTGGGAGTAAAAACACCGAGGAAGGACAACAGCTTGACTACAGGGGTGGAGGGGATATGATTTAGGAGAGACTCTGAATGAACACCCTACTATGGAAAACAATAGCATGGAAATGGCTATTTCCTCCGGTATATGTCCTCCGGTTGAGGACACATGTGATACCCAGAAGAATCACACATCACCAATGGGAGGGGTGGGAGGAGAGTGGGAGGGAAAAAAAAGGGTGATCTTTGTTCCTAATGAATAACGTTTGAAAATGACCAAATAAAATAATGTTTTTTTTTTAAAAAAAGTAAAGATCCAAGCTTTTAGGATAAGAATTCATTGTTTAGTAAAGTTATTGGGAAAACTCAAAAGCATTCTGGCAGAAAATAAGTATAAACTAATATCTTATACCATCTACCAAGATAACATCAAAATGGATACATGACCTATACAACAGGGAAGGTATCATAAGCAAATTAGAAGAATAGGAGACATATTACCTATATGAAAATATTCTAAATTATTTTCACTTTAGAAATGCAAATCAAGGATATGGGGAAATCAAGTAATGAAAAGAGCCAGGTTGTTTTCTAGTTTTCCTGACTTTTTTTTTACCAGATAGTGAATTTGTACATAGGATAAACTAGAAGATTGGAGCTGTGTGTTTTTTCATCTCTTTACCCCCAGAAACTAGACTAGTGCATTAATTTTATGTACTATGAGTTTGACAAATGTTTGTTGAATAAATTGCATAGACCTTAGTAGAGTCCTTAGCCCATAGTAGGCACTTAATATGATACTATGTTTCTTATGGTTGGCATAGATGTAAGATAAGAACTGCATCTTTAGTTTGATTGACATCAGGAACTCCCAGAAGAAGAAGCTTTTGTCAGTATAGATATAGACATAGAGAAGTTAATGACTTGGCTCTGGTCATATGGCCAGTATCTGTCAGAGATAAGACTTGAATTCAGGTTCTTCTGTCTTTAAGGTCATCTCTCTGTTCACAGGTCTATCTTGACTCTCTTGAGAGGACAAAGAGGACAGTATTAAGTCTTCAATCCTAAAGACCAAATTAAGAAAGACAAATTCAGAAATTAAGTCAGGATTCAATATAGAATAAGTTGGAGTAAATGCTCTATATTCAGAAACTGATATAACCTTATTGATATTTGACCCTTTCTTCCCCTATTCTGGCTCCAAGTACCTCCACCTCACCTCCTTTCTCAAAGTACTTTATCTGACCAGGTCCTAGTATTTGTCTTAGATCTGAAATCTGAGACTTTTCAGTTCCTGTGCATTAATTGGCCCCTCCCTAATTTTCCATCCACACTCCTTGGATTATACCATCATCATGTTCCTCTCTCTAACACCTGTCAAGGAAAAGTTTATCACCAGGAAATTCATGATTATGGAAGTTCTTTTGGTATTCTCATTTTATCCAAAACAACCCTTAATAGTCTGGCCCTTCTCTTAGGAGAACTGGAGGGCATAACAACAGAATCCCTTAAAGCTTACATTTAAATATGGCTCAGAAGCCCAGAAAATTCTTTATTTGCCATAACTGCATTCTTTAGATTTTATTCTATTATCATCAGGTCAGTAGAGTATCCCCCCTTACCCCCCCCCCAGCCTTTTCAGCTCCCTTTTGCATATTGTCTTTCCCCATTAGATAGTAAGCTCCTTCAGGGAAGTGACTATCTTTCAAATTCTTATTTGTATAACACAAAGTTAGCACAATTCCTGGCACATATTAGGCTCTTAATGAATTTGCATTGTACTGTTTTTAATTGCTTAATCAGTTCTTGTGCATAGACTGATGTTGGACTACTTCTACTGTGGGACCTAGCTCCACTTTAATTCCAGAATTCAGATCACATGGACCATTTTTCTGCCTATGCTCCATTATATCTCATTTCAGATACAATTGTCTTAGTTTATTCTCCTGTCTCCATCACCTACCACCAACTTTTTTGGCAATGGCATTATTAAATATTGTGAGAATTTCAGGTAAATGTGGAGAAACTATCTTGTTTTTGAATTTTGTCATTTGTCTTCCTTAAACCAAAATTATACCACATAGTCGTCTATTTTGCCTATGACTGATTTTGCCATATTAAACCTGTCAAATCAGATCTGCTTTCTGACTTTTCTCCATAAGACCCATCCAGATCTGCTTTCAATCAACAATAGTACATGTTTGGAGTGGACCATGTCAACCTTAAAAAACCCAATATCATAGTAAGGAAGGATTGTTGAAAATTGGAAAGCATGTAACATTTGTGGTTTTTCATTTCTTCAATCTTTATGACTTCATATGACTTTTCAGGGCAAGGATAACTGGAATGATTTGCCATTTCTTTCTATACTGGATTATGACAAACAGAGTTTGAATGATTTGTTCAGTGAGATAACCAGTGGGTGTGTAAGGTGAAATTTGAAATCAGGTTTTTCTGGCTGTTATGATTAAAATTTGGGGAAACTGAGGCAGGTAGAAATTAGTTTCTCTCTGCAAGGAGTATTATTTTTATGAGGTTTATTAAAGTTCAAGGTTTAAAGAAAATATAAGCAAGAGAAGCACATGCTAGGTGGGCCATGAGGCCCACCCAAATTTTACTCACATCATGAGATGCGTCTGTTTGCCAGTGGAGACAGGAAGAGAGCCAAAACCCTTTCCAATCATGTTAAATACCCCTTCTTGATCTCGGCCCAGGTGAGAATTCAGTGATATTACAAAGCATTCTGGGATGTGAGCAAGGACTCCTGGGGATTGAAGTTCTGGATTCAAGTCTCCATTTTTTACATTGCTGCAGGTCCAGCTTTCACTGAACCACTTAGCTACTTCTTTTTTTAAAGTTATTTTTTTTGTTACATTAAAATTCCTAGGTATCACTCTGTTTTCTTCAGCTTCTCACACCAGAGATGGAATTATTTGACAAAAAGATATGTATACATAAAACTCAGTCTTCTTTGTTTCTGCTTATAAGATCTTTCTTTGGAGATAGACATACATAAGTCATTCTTCAAACAATATTTATGTTGTTGTGTATTATATTCTTGGTTCTGCTCATTTCACTCTTCATAATCTCATATACAAATTTTCATATTTAAAAAATAACCTACTTGTAATTTCTTATGGCCCAGTAATATCACATCACAATCATATGCCACAATTTGTTTATCCATTTCCCAAAAGATAGGCATTCCTTCAATTTTAAGTTCTTTGTCATCACAAAGAGAGCTGCTGTAAGTATTTTAGAAAATATATGTTATTTTATATTTTCTCTGATCATCTTAGGAAATAAACCTAATAGTGGTATTTCAGTCTATTTTAAAATATAAAGGTATAGACAATTATTTTTAAGTTTTGGGGGTATAATTTTACATTTCTCCAACAGTACATTAGTGACCTCACTTATCCACATCCCTCTATTATTTGTTATTTTTCACTTTCATCACTTTGGTCAATTTGTGAGTAGATAGTTGATAGTCATGAGATGATATCTGAGTTATTTTGATTTTCATTTCTTTAATCAAAAATGACAGAGAACCATTTTTTTTGCATAGTTATATGTAGATTTTACTTCTTTATCCTTAAACTGTCCAAACCTCTTGAACATTTATCATTTGGAGGATGGTTCATATTCTTATGAACTTCACAAAGTTTTCCATATTTTTGAGATATGAGACCTCTATCTAAGAAACTTTATAAAATTTTCCCCTCATTTTCCACTTCACTTCTAATTTTGACTACATTAGTTTTATTTGTAAAAAAAAAATCTTTTAACTTGATGTATTCAAAATTATCCATTTTCATCTTAAGTCCTTTCTCTTGTTTTCTCATAATTTCTTTTACTATTCGTAAATTATGATACGTGATATGCTCCCTGTTCTAATTTGCTTACATGCAGTTATGCCTAGGTAATATCATTTTTATCTTGCTAAATAATGTAATATATGGGCATATATCTAGTTATCCAGGTTGTTTTCCAGTTTTTTCTACAATACTTATCAGGAGATGAGTTCATTTATTACTATTTTGTCCGAAACTAGAAAGTTGAACATCTGTGTTGTTTCATTTGTTTCCCTTAGAAACTAGCACATAGATTTATAAATTTTTGTTGAACTAATTGCCCAGAACTTAATAGAATGCTTACCACATTGTAGGGGTGCTTAATAAATATTTATTTATTATTGATTGAATACAGAAGCAAAAAGGCATTACTTTATCAATATTTACTAATATATTCTATTATTATAATCAATCTAATCTATAATCAGTCTATTTTAAAATATGAATATCAGTAATTTATAGGTATAACCAAACAGACTCCATGAATTGCAACCAACTCTCAGTTGTGTTACATATTATTATTTTGGTGGTAGAGTTGTAACAGTTGACAAAATCATTATAAACTCTGCCTATCTTCTTTATTCTGTTAAACCACCTGGGTAAAAGAGTTTCGTGGTCTCTTGAAGAACAGAAATCACAAAAAGAATTTTAAAAAATAAAGTGATATAATGCAAAGAGTATTCAATTTAGAACCAGAAGACTTGTACAAGAGTTCTTAAGGATGTTAATAAAACTAATTCAAAATTTAACCATAATTACATACAAATTTAACTTAGTCACATAATGTATAATAACTGGGAGCATTTCAGATCACAAGTTTCACTGTATGCATCATATCATATAAGCAAGTGAAAATGTTATTCTCTTAGGTCATTGGCAATAATCAATTGATAATCTGAAGTAGTTTGTGTATTCATCATTTGAGTAGTGGTGGAAGAAATATTAGGAGTATTATCATATAACAAAATGATAATAATTTGTACTTGAATTCTAATTTAACATTTTCAAGACAGTTTTCAAATCTTGTCTAAATTAAATTGCACAGTCCTGTAAGGTAGGTGATTTTATCCCCAAAACTGAGGGTAAATTATTGCCCTAGACCAGTGATGGCAAATCTTACCACTCTTCTGCCTTGGAGCCAATACACAGTATTGACTCCAAGATGGAAGGTAAGGTTTTTTTTTTTTTTTTTATAAAAGGGGCAGCTGTGTAGCTCAGTGGATTGAGAGTCAGCCCTAGAGACGGGATTAGAAAGGGATTAGAAAGATAGTTATAATTGTAATGAACTAATAAATATTTCCCTCTCTTATCTTCTAACTCTTTTGAAGATTCAGGCAGTCATTCTCTCCATTCAGTCACCTCTCGTCCTAGCCCTTTGAACTATTTCCTTTTGAATTTAGAAGGTATCCTTGGCTTACTCTCCCTTTGCCTGGGTATGCTTTGTAGGAAACATAAGGCCCCTGAGGTGATGACATAAGGGCATTTGTGTAATTGGGCATAAAGGCAGAGGTGTAATTGACACAGGATGCCTCAGTTAACCTCCCTATGTTGCCCAAGTCATGCTACACAAACTCCTGAGGCCAGAAAGCACTATATTGAGCTTTCCATCCCAGGATGGTAGGTGAACAGAAATCCCATAGCTTCCTGGGCCTGGAGCCCCATGCTGGCCAAAAAGTGGAGTGCCAGGCCCTGCCTCCACCCCATCCCCTAGACTGAGTGATGTGCCTGCCATGTCCCTCTTGAAGATGGAATGCTGTACCCCACCCCAAACCTTAAAGTTCTATTTCAAAGTTTGTCATTAATAACATTATTAATAATAAAATAAAATTGGAATTAGACTAAAAATAGAAAAATGAAACAATATTCATAGATTTTTTTTTACTAAAATCTCTTTTACACCAGTAAGACAGTGGAGCTTTCCCAGTTTGACTTCAATATCTTTATCTAAGATGTATTTACAGAGGAGACAGAAATGACACTGAAGTAAACTGCAAATGGAAAAAAGAAATTGGAGGAGGTCTGTGTTGGAGATGAAACAGTTTAGATATCATTAAGGTATTCATTCTCAAGGTAACTGAGGGAAAGGAAAATATCAAATGTGTAGAAAAATCTCTGACTTTATTACAAAAACAGAGAGACTTAGAATATCAATAACTATCCATGTGATTGTTTTTGCAATAATATGATGGTTAATAAGAATAATCTCCCTAAGTATCAAGGATGTCTTTGATGTATATGTGATAAGGTGACAGGGAAGATTTTGCAGGTCTTATTATACCTTAAAGTATATTTTTACCATCAAAATTTGATGTAAAGATATAGAGAATATAAGATGATAATATGCATATGATTTTTTCAGTGTTAAAAAAAAGCCTTTGATTTGGAAGAGTAAAAGGTTACCTTAAGGAATCTCTAAAGTAATGATCTTGAGAAGTCTATATTATTATGATGGAAAAGTAATTAAAAGATGTCCTCAAGAATTATTAATCATTATTGGCCAGGGTTGCCTTTATACTAATTCAGATTACAATGAGAAGCAAGTATTGAGAAGTTGGATGATTTCCCTAGAAGTTGTAATGTGCTAACAGTTCGATTCAAGAAGTAAATCTGGGGAAGGTCTAGGATTTTTGTCATTCTTGGAGAACTAGTGACATGAATTCCCTAACTATGCCCCCATCTCATTAATCTGAGTGTCTTCTGGGAGAAGATATTTCCAGTTGGAATCTGAACTTTTGATTCCCTTTCTATTAGGAAAACCCCATATTCTTCCCCGGATTTCTATGCTTTTGTGAAATGTTGTCACATGAACATGGTATGCTTCCTAAGCAACAAGAAAAGTCTGCTTATTGATTACAGTTTTGGCTTCTAGGCATGGCAGGAAGAAAAGGAATACATTTCAATCTGTAAGAGCAACCTTTATGTGGCTATATCAGAAGCTTCTTCCAAACTGATTCAGTTTTTAACCATTTTATGGGCCTGTTACTATCCCCATAACTTTGGGAAAGACTAAGTTCAGTTGGTTAGTCTCTGCTGACTGATCAAAATTAACATCAAATCAGAATAATAATTAAAGATAAGATCTAATTTACAATTATAATCCCTATTTCAAACAAGTTATTAACACCAAAATGTAGGATTTGCATCTAGAAAATTAAACCAATATGATACCATAGATCAAACTATATCAATGATAACATTTTATATGTAATAATCATAATAATAGAACTAGCAAAAGACTAAGATTTTGTAAAGTATTTTGTAAACATTATCTGATTTTATTCTTACAACCTCCCTAGAAAGCAAATCTGAATATGAGCTCCGTTTGACAGATGAAGTAACAGATAGAAATTAGGTGACTTGCCCAGTGTCATTTAGCTAGGATGTGAGGCTGGAACTGAACTCATGTTTTCTTGATTCTAGGTCCAGCACTCTTTTCATTTTGCCAACCAACTTTCTTATACCATTTAGCCTGTGTAAAGAAACTGCTTCTACAAGAACCCAAAAAGTGTCCCCTAAATTACCTCAATCAGGAAAGCTTTGATCCCTTTGCCAGAGGTATATATCAATAGCAAAACTAGTTTGTTATTTAACTTGTAAAACCTTATAGAGGAACATTATTTATGAAGCCAAATAAATTGAAAAAAATGAAAAAAATTTACAGAAAGTTGAGTTAAGGCCTCCATGAACTTGGTCATTCCAAGATGAGGATTAAGGAGAATAAAACAGACAAAAAGAAGCAAATATGTGAACAATTTTTAAAGATTATTTTCTTCATCAAAGACAGTTGAAATTCCTACATCTGGACACTTGAACCTCCATCCCTGCTGGGCTACATAGGGGGAAAAAGATATAAAATTGCAGAAAACAAAGAGGGGAAATGAAAATTGAACCAAATCAACAATGCAGAGAAATTAGCAATAAGAATAAGACAATTTTCTTGGTTTTGAGAGATTGATTCTGAAGACCTCTGAAAAAGAAAATAGTGAACAAACAGCTGGGTAAAAAGTGGCTGCTATGTCTTCTGAAAAAGTGATTGAAAGTATGTAAATAATTGACCTATAACTTTTTTTCTCATTTCTATAAAGTATTTAAAAGGATGAGATAATACAATGAAGGCCAATATCCTCAGTGAAAATGTGAAAAGGAAGCATAGCATCTTACAGCAATGATTTTTTATAGCTGACTGTGACTTAGAGTCATACAACTGACTGAAAAATGCAGAAATTATAAGATCTTGCTGTGCTTAATGTAGGTACTCAATAAATATTCACTGAATTGGACAGAACATCACTTCACTTTGAGTTACCTATATTGATTGAATGCTACAATGATCTTAAAGTGGTTTGTAGTAATAATGTTTGGCTATTTTGAAAACCAGTTCTTTACTTCCCTTTGACATGGATCAAATGTATTAATTTATTCAAAAACAATTAATTTTTTAATTTTTCTCCAATTACATGCAAAAACAGTTTCCATCATTTTTCAAAGAATCTTGAATCTTGAATTCTCTTCCTTCCCCCTTCCCTCCAACCCCTTACTTCTCTGCTGTAAATATTTTTGTATCTATAGGTCCTTTCCTTTTTTGAGTTTATCTCTTTGGGATACAAATCTAGTAATAGTATTGCTTGGTCAATTGATATGTACTGTTTTATAATCCTTTGGGCATAGGTCCAAATTGCTCTCCTGAATAACTGAATCATTTCAAAACTCCCCCAACAGTGCCTTCCTGTCCCAGCTTTCCCATATCCCCATCCAAGTTTTGTCATTTTCCTTTTCTTCCATATTAACCAATCTGATTGATGTGGGGTGGTCCTTTAGAGTTGTTTTAATTTAAATTTCTTAAAATAATAGTGACAGAGCATTTCCCCATGATTATAGGGATTAATAACTTTGAAAACTGCCTGTTTATATCATTTGACCATTCACCAGTTGGGAAATGCCTTGTGTTCTCATATATTCAACTTTTTATTTTTGGTATTTGAGAAATGAAACTTGTAAAAGTTTGTACCATTATGATTACTGTTGTGAAGATTGGATTTGGCTCTCCCCTGATTGTAACAATGAAGGTACTTAGCTCTTCTCTGATTGTGAAGATGAAATTGTTATCCCTTGTCTATTCATTGATTTAATTCCCAAAATGTAATCATAGTACTTAAAAGTTGAGTGGGAAGATCTTCCCATGTTAGAGCTAATCACCAAAGGTGTAAATATCCCATTTAATCATGAAGTGGGAGTTCTGTGACCCATGTGTGTGAGAGTGGGTAATGAATTAGAATCAACTAACTGCCTTCTGGGCAGTCCAAGAGCAGAGCGTCAGCTGTGATTGGTAGACATGGAATTAGGGGAAGTGACACAAGAAAAAAAATCTTTAAAAGAAAGAGACAAGGCCCTGAATGGTGGTTGGTCTTCCGAGAGTTGATTTTTGTGGCCTTTCTGGAGGCCTGAGCCTCTGGGAAAGGCCCATTGTCTTGAGATTCCTTTCCCCTGGCTGAGGCCTTAGAATCTCTACCTGGCTCAGAGGAAGCCAGAGCTTTCTCTCTCCTTTTCTTCTCTTTCTCTCTTCCTTAATATTTTCCCTCTATTGTAAAATAAACTACCATACATTCCATTTGACGTTAGTAATTAATTTTGGGATTTAGAAATTAAATCCCTGGTGACCAATTAAATATAATCTGTCCAACCATAAAACTAACACTGCGTATTACTTTTCATCCTATTCATCCTTATTTAGTTTCTGACTTCTATCTTCAGTAGTGTTCCCTTTTCCATCATCCCCAAATCCCCTTCTTTATTCCCTTTCCCTTTTACTTTCTTGTAGGGTAAGATAGCTTCCTATACCCAATTGATGGTGTATGCTCTTCCTTTACTGAGCCAATTCTGATGAGACTGGGTTCACACACTTTCCTCCCCACTTCCTCCATTTCTATCTCCACTGTGAACACTTTTTCATGCGTCTCTTGAGTATAGTACTTGAGAGTGACATTTTCCATTCAACTTTGGTCTTTTCATTAGGAATGTTTGAAAGTCCTCAATTTCATTGAATACTCATTTTTTCCTGTGAAGTATTATGCTCACTTTTTCTCAGTAAGTGATTCTTGCTTGAAGTGCTAGCTCTTTTGCCTTCTGGGATATCATATTCCAGAGCCTCTGGTACTTTAATATAGAATTTACTAATTCCTGTGTTATTCTAACTGTGGCTCCATGATATTTGAATTGTTTCTTTATAGCTGCTTGCAATACTTTCTCTTTGACATGGGTATTTTGGAATTTGGTATAGTATTCCTGGGAGTTATCCTTTTGGGGTTTCTTTCAAGAGATGATTGGAAGTTTCTTTCAATTTTTATTTTGTGTTCTGATGTTAGAGTAGGGAAGTTTTCCTTAAAAATTTCTTGAAAGGTGATGTCTGTTATCTTTTTTTAATCATAGATTTCAAGTAGTTCAATGATTCCTGTTTTCTTCCCAGAATTTATTTTCTATGTCAGTTGTTTTTCCCATGAGATATTTTACATTTTATATTTTTTCTTTACTCTGATTGTTTGTTAATGTCTTATTAGCTTTCACTTGCTCAATTCTAATTTTTTAAGCCATTATATTATTGAGTGAACTTTTGTAAACCCTTTTCTATTGGACAATTATACTTTGGAAAGAGTTCTTTTCCTCAGTGAATTTGAGTATTTCTTTTTCCAAATGGCCAATTCTGTCTTTGAAGAAATTTTTCTCTTCAGTGCACTTTTGCATATATTTTTCCATTTGGCCACTTTTGTTTTTTAATAAACTCTTCTCTTTGGATTTTTGTACCTCTTTTACCAATTATCCTATTCTGCTTTTTAAGATATTATTTTTTTCAATATTTTTTGTGCCTCCTTTATCAAACTGTAGATTTTTCTTTCATGATTTTCCTGTAATACTCTCATTTCTTTTCCTAGTTTTTCTTCTAACTCTATTATTTGATATTTAAAATGCTTTTTGAGTTCTTTCATGCATTCTTTTCAGAGCTGAGAGTAATTAATATCTTTCTATAAGGTTTTTAACACAATGATATTGACTTTATTGTCTTCTGAGTTTGAATCTACCCTGTCACCAAAATAAATTTGTTGAGTTTATTTTCTGTTGTTTATTCATTTTCCTATCTTTTTTCCCTTTTAATTTAAAAAATTAAAGAATTTAAGTTGGACTCTATAACTGTGTTCCAAGCTTCAGGTTCTTTTTGTAGCTGCCTTCATAGCTGGGACTTGGGAATCTATCTGCTTTCAGTTCTTCCAAGGTGGTATGATGTAAAGAGAGGTATTTTTTAATACTTTCTAGGCCTGTGTTCTGGTCTGTGAGTAACCCCAAGCACTCTTTTGCCTCTTGGTACTGTGACCAGGGTCACCTGCTTTCCTGTGACTGTAAATGCTGGTATATGCTGGTGATCCTCCTCACCCTGTTACTATGCCCCACATCTGTGACCTAGTTCTGTATATGGGCAATGAGACAAGAGTCTAGTAATCATAGCCAGAAAAGGGACCCCTCTAAATCTCCTTCTAAGCAGTTGTCCAACCCTCCTCACTATCTGTGTCTAAAACATCTGGAAAATTTGTTGCTGCTTCAGCTGCACTCAAGGTCTGTTGTAGAGGTGGTGTAAGGAATTAAAATTAAGGGTTTAACTAAATATATGAGAATTCTAAGATACTGTGTTTGCTGATTTAAATATATTATAGCTCAAGTCAAATGGACTTTCAGTAGCTTTTATTTATAAACAGGTGGAAAGAGTGAAAGTAGAGAAATGTAAAAGAAGGTAGAGTAAGAAGTCTAGCCTATCACCCTAAATGTTTCTCCAGGCCACAGATCAACCCAGGCAGGGCTCATTAACCCCTCAGCTTGAGGACTCAATGGTGAATTAAACCTGGGTTCAATCCACCCAGGCTCCTCCAAGAAGGGAGGCCTCTCCAGGAACTAATCTCTCCAGAAGCCAGGAAAGGAGGGTCAGTTTCTCACTCAGACAAACTGAAGCTCCAAAGGAGAAGATCCAGGAGCAGTCTTACCAGAAATAATCCAAGTGCCAGAGTCCTAAGTCAAAGTCCCAAGTCCTAGCTCCAAGCCTCATTCCCAGTCCAATATACTCCAAATAAAAAATTCAGGCTGAATATCCCCTTGGGTGGAAGTTCAAGACTTTTGTAGTCCTTTTTCTATGTCATTTCCTGTCCCTTCCTCCACTTTACATGAGCCAATTGCAGTCTTTAAATTTGTTTAGCATTCTCCAGGGGGTGGTCAGTCACTTCGGGAGTTGACACCTACTTTTAGCAAATGGCTTGCTGATCTCCCCTTCTTACTAGGGGTGTTTTCAGTCTTTGTGGATTAATTTAAAAATAGGCAAGGGGAGAGTTAATCCTATCATCCCAGTGGGCCTGCCCTGGCATGTGGAACTCTATTTCAAAATCAGTGTACTGGATCCCTTATCCCCACTTTTTAAGTTGTTTTGGGCTGAAAATTTATTTTACCTAGTCATTTTGTGGGTTTTGCTGCTCCAAAATTTGTTTTGAGGCATTATATTATTGCTTTTATGAGTGTAATTTGGTAGAAATCAGGTGGGTTCTGCTCCACCATCTTGGCTCCACCTCTAAAAGCTCACCACTTTTAAGTATTTAATATCTTTATTCTATTGGGAACTCACAGTGTAATATTTATTGGGAAAGGAAATGGAGGATTGGAAAAATGGGGATAATCTGAGGTTTGTATGGGGTACTGAGGAGTTGAGGGGAGAGAGGGAATATTGCTTGGTGAAGCAAAGGAGAGAGATGCCCCCTGCTGAGAGGAAGGAGCAGGTGTCCGATGAGGACTGTTTGTCCTGGAATGACTGAACTGAAGTTCAGCCCTCCATGACCAGAAAAGATAGTCCACTTATCTGACTGCAAATTCAAATAATATAAAGTTTAATAACAAGTTGGGATTGGAGTTTTTTCCTTAGCTTCAGAGTTGAGGCCAGGCCCAGAGGATGGTGGAGGTTTCTTGCACTCCCATCTACTCTATATCAGTCCTGGTTTGTCTAATTCAGAATCTTAGCAGTAGACAGAAAGCAAACAAGAACAGGTCTGACTTTCAGAAGTGATTGGGCCTGAATCTTTGGGCTGAACCATGAAGAGGCACACCACTCCAGTCTGGGCTGAACAATATCCTCTCTCCTCCTGCACCAGGAAGCAAGTCTCTCCCCCTACCCCCAGCAGGGAGGAAGTGCTAGTCACAAGACCCAACTGCCACTCCCAGTAGGACAGAAGTGCTAGTCAAAAGACCCAACTGCCACTCCCAGTTGCCCCTTCCCCCACAAACTGTCAGTCTTATTTCCTTTCCACAACAGAAATAGCCTTTATCACATAAATTACCTATAGCATATACTCAGAAGTTTCCCAAACCACCCTGCTGTGCCATGCATGCATTATTTATCCAATTACTCTGGATTTTTCCCTTTTGATGCATCTCAAAACATGTCTTTAATTGTCTCATTCCTTTCTCTGGTAAATCTTATCTATTTCTTTAAACTTACATTCCATCTATTTTTGAATTTTTTTTTGTTTGAGATTGTATTTTTATAAAAATCCAAGAATTTTGAATTTTGTTTAAGATTTTACTGTTATAAAAAATCAAAGATTTTGATTCTGTTTGAGAAAAGATCTTCAAGAAAGAAGCTTGAAACTTTTATATCCAGAGAATGAACTGTTGCAGAAAGATGCCGAAAAACTACACTTCATCAAGAAGATCAAGAACGAACTTTGGATATGATTGATTGGACTGAACTTTTGATTGAACATTTATTGTAATTGTACACATTTATGCCAAAAGGGACTGCCCCTAATTTGGCTTTCTGTCAATGCACCTAGTTTCTTTTCTTTTCTATTTCCTCTCTCACTATTCTAATTTCTCTTAGAAAATTGAATATTGCGTATACCTATAGTTAGAAGTGCATTTAGAAATACAAATTGATTATGTTAAATGATCAATGGGGAGACTAGTCTCCCAATGATCATCAGGGGGGATTGTAAACCTTAAAATTTCTTAGACTTATGAATGTTGGAAATTTCACCATTGGGAAATTTCATACTTGAAAAATTTCCTACTGATAGTAAGAAATCTATTGGAATGTGAAACTCCTTCACATGGGAGGATCCTTCTCCTCCCTACTTAAGGCTACTTTAGGACAGAAACCTTTTGCTAAACAATGGAAAGGGCTTTGACCTATGCTTAAGCATAGAACAGGAAGTTCTTTGAGTCATGATTGATTTTAGAATTGATACAATAGAGATACTTGGAATGACAGAACCAGGTCTTAGAACTTACAATCTCTACCCTACTTAGTCTAACAGGATTTAGGAAGGGCTGTAGCATAGATCAAGATTTAATTATTTGAGAATATGACCTACAACAGACATGTGCAAAGGAAACAGACCTCTGGGTGGTCCTGGGTTAAGCTAGAGACACCATTGGCACAATTATCAGTTAGCCTGACTTGTGTTGCCATTGGAATTGATTGATTCCTGAAGAAAGTGTTAAGTTGATGACATTATAAAACTCTGACTCACTTAAATCCAATTAATGTACAAGTCAAGGCATCATCCTGTGATGTCACTGGTGCTCTTTGGAAAAGGGACAAATAACAAACTGTTTGTGTCCTACCACCATACCACATGCTAAGCACTGTAGATACAAATAATGAGCACAAGGAAAGCTTGTCCCTGCCCTCAAGAAGCTTACATTCTAATAGGAGAAGACTCTATGTAAAAAGAAACTGAAAAGGGCATGGAGTACTTAACATACTGGCATAGTGTGCCAGAGAGTCTGTGGTACAACATGGAGAGGAATGAAGACATTCTTTGTCTGAGTGCCTTCATTAAATGGAAATTCTGGGATGATCTATCTTAAAGGGGAAGTGCAATTAGAGTGGTAGAGTGGTGGAAGCTACTTAATAAATTCTTATTGAATTCTAAGTAAACTTAAAAACAATTAGCTTTTAGTTGAAGAAGATTGATAAATTGTTTCCTCATGATCTTTTTTCATTATCTATCTCTTTTCCCAATGATGTTTCTCTCTGAAACTTTATTTCCAAATGGAGTACAAACGAATTCAAAACTGACTCTTAAGAATATTTGAGTGTCATCCATAACTGCTGTTCTAAAAAACAAAGCATCCTTCAGTAAATTGCATATTTGTCTAAGAAAAGTCCAAGTGTTATGAAGGTGATTGATAACAGTTGTCTTAGTTTTGTTGTGTAATTATATAAATTCTTTCCAGAGGCTCTGATGTGAAGGTCTCATTTCTAGGAAAAAAAAAACTTTTTGAGATTTATTTTGACTAAAATATTGTTAACTACATGATTCACCAAATAATGTCAGGATCAAAAGCAAAATTGCTTAGAATTCTAATTTACTTTTGGTTATCATCAACTTTAGTCTAATCCTCTCTTTCTACAAATAAGGTCAAGAAGAGCAAAGTAATTTACCCAGTGCTGCAAAAGGTGATGCTAAAGATGAATCTTGTTTCTCTTTGTTGGTCTCAGTAAGACATGCTCTTAAGAGTTCTAGGATCAGAATCCTAGTCTAGGCCCTTGGCTTTCCCCATTATATTGCTCTTCCTTTATATGTAGATACATCTCTCTCTGTATAGTTTCATAGCTCTATGTAGATATACATCTATATATACATAGGAAGGTATACATATATAGATACATATATATATATTATATGTTTGTATAACTTCAGCATATACTTTTTAAAGAAATAATTTCAGTTAAAATTTCACTAATAAGACTGATGAAATACTAAACTGATTTTTTGGATAATACTAGTACAGGCTTACAAATATTTAGATAGTTCTAGAAGTTTAGAATTTCTTTTGACAGAAACATAGCTGTGTATACACAATAGATGATGATGAGGCAAGGGTCCTGACTAATAGAAAGGGATAATTAACTTTGTATCCTTTTAATTTTTTTCTTTTATATATGACTCAGTAGAATATTTTAAGAAGTCTGTATAGATACATACATGTGTGCATACACACACACATATTCTATCTGCCTATGATTTTAACGCACTGATGCCACAATTTTTCAGCTATAATTTTGTCAAGTAACTGAAAATACAGACATAACAATCAATTATCCAGTACGAGAAGACAGATTGAACAGAGATACAGAAATAATTTCATTTTGCAGTCAAGTATTACCAGAGCTTCAGAAATGTAAATTGTTCTTTTGTAAATGAGCCTGAAAAGATAGATGACCCTAAAATACAGTTATTATGTCATTTCTCATAGTCTTCTTAAAATGTAATAATGTAAGTTATTTACTGTACTATGTTTTCCACATTATGACCATCTGGAAAACATCTAAATCTCAATAAATTGATTCATGGGCAGTCTTGAGAACAAAGGCAAGCCTTGGTAATGCCATAATAACATTAATTATGATGCTGTCCAATTTCTAAGAAATGGACCTATTTAATATTCATTCCATTTATTTCTTTGGATATAAGATCAGACCTTGAAGACCTGAACACTCAAGAAATATGGGGGTTGGAAGATTCTTCTTTCATCTCACTCTCACCATAATTCTTTACCCAAGTTGCATATTATCCCTGATTTAGAAGAAATTTCTCAATCAAATCTGAAGCCTACATATTAAGGCTTCTTTCCTTCTTTTGTTATTGCCAGGACAGCAGGTAATTATAATGTGTTTAAATTACAGTAGAGAGACTTATGCAAAAGTAGTAGCCTGAATCCTACCATCTTAAATGTCTTGGGAAAGAACTCTAAGATTTCCTTTTATCTGTCAGAGATAATTCCTTGCATGAAGATCTTTTTTTAAAACACAAATACTGTAGAGGGAGATAACACCATAGCTGAAGCATCTTCCCAAGTATTAGTTTACCAATCACTTTCTACTTAGACAGGAGCAGGGCATCTTAACTTTGAGTCAACAGATCCCCAAGGAATCCAAGGATAAATTTCAAGGAGACTGTGAATTTGAGTAGGTGTAAATGCATCTTTATTTTCATTAACCTTTGTCTTCCTTTGCAATCCTGTGTGTTTTGTTGTATGTACTTAAAAATGTAATTATCCATAGCCTTTGCCAGACAGCCCAAGGGTTTTTATGATCCCTCCAAAAGGCTAAGAATTCCTGAACAAGTGGAACTTGAACAACTAAAGCATATTAAGCACTTCAAGGGAGAAGGAATATAGAAACCACCTGATAAACTTTGCCTTCTCCACCATTTTAACCTATTCTAGGTGGCTTTGCATGTATGTATATTTCTGACAGGGAAGTAACAAGTATTAATATTCTAAATTCTTAATGAGCTAAAGAAGGTGAGATGAAAAAGAGGTAAAGGAGATACCAAAATACAAAATACCCTGTCCTCTTCAGAGAAGCCATCATCTAATTGAAAAACTTACTATTTAAGTGAATATCAGTTTAAAGGTCATTCATTGTGTAGGAGAAATCCTGGACGTGGTTATGGATCAGGATGGATAGAATAGCAGTTAGGAATTCTGACATATGAGTTGTCAGTAGTTCTAGTAGTGGCAGCATCCATTCCCCCAGATACCCATCATAGACAACCTAGTACCTGTTGCCATCCTTTGGAAGCAACTATAGTGTAGATGCAACCTGGTTATTGCTTCTTTGACTGCTATAGATACAGCTATTTCAGACCTGCTTCAAAAGCAAACAAACCAAAAACTCATTTTGCATCACCTATATTGTCATTTTCAAATGGTTTGAAATTATAAATGCCCTTATTACAAGAAATGACATTAAAGAAAATGTATTGCCATCTGTTTTGGTGTGGCACCCAAAATTAAAAATTGCCCCACTTAAATTCCTTGAGAAAAGGGGCTGTCTGAGTTTCTATGTTTATTTCCAATGTTTAGTACAGTGATTGGCATATAGTAGGCACATACATTCATTTTCACTTATTCATTTAATACTGATGCTTTCATATGATGGATTATGTCCAAATGAGGAAAATTTGTTACCAGTGAGGGTAGGGTACACTCCATGGTAATGATAACATATGAGATGGGCTTTAATAACTAGGTAGGAATCAGCTAAAAGGAGAAGAGAACATTCCAGATTTAAGTCATAGTATAAGAAATGACATGGAGGTACTGGCTAAAAAACAGAAGGAAGGATCAATGGAATAGACTTGAGGTAAATGCCCTCAGCAAGACAGTAGATAGATAAATCCAACATCTTGGCTTTTGGGACAAGAGCCCACTGTTTGACAAAAACTCCTGGGGAATTTGTAAAACAGTATGGGAGACATTAGGTCTAACTCAATATCTCACAGTGTATAGCAAGATAAATTCAGAATAGGTAAATTATTTAAACATAAATAAGGAAATTATAAGTAAATTAGGTGAATATAGAATAGTATACCTGATAGATCTATGGGAAAAGGAAAGACTTTAAGACCAAGCAAGAGTTAGAAAAACATTACAAAATGTAAAATGAATAATTTTGATTACATTAAATTAAAAAGATTTTGTACAAAAAATACCAATGCAACCAAAATTAGAAGGTGTAATGGATGGGAGAATGGAGTCACCCACTATGTTTACTTTGAGACCCAGGAGTGAGAGAGGTGGAATGAAGCCAGAATATGGAGAGAGGAGATAGATGGGTCCTACCCTCTCTTCCCCCAGTGAAGACAGCACAAATTGTCTTTTAGAGGGACAGAATATGTCCTTTCAATGCCTGAGTTGAGTGTAGAGTCAAGGACTGAAGCTGACTCTCCCTTCTTGAGGAGAAAGTATAGCTTTCCTCCCCAAGTTTCAGATCTCTTCCTGGGCATTATGAGGCAGGCAACATGATCTATAAAGAATAATTCTTTTATTCTAAAGGGACACACAAAGACAGGGAGAGTAGGGTTGTTGAGTAAAGGAAGTGGGAAGTGGGAAACAGGAGATCACTAAGAACTAACAACTGACCCTCCTCCCCAAATCTTGAGGTTCAAGCTGTTTGCCTGACCCGCCTTGGTCAGTTGTGATCTCTGTCCTGACTTCTATCTACCCTAATTATAGCATGAAGTTCACAGTATAGCTTTAGGGAATAGAGAAAGAGAAGTATTCTTTGGGTGGATGGCTTTGTAATAAAGTCCCATCCATTCCTTTTTTCTCCAGCTGGATCAATGCTCTGGAAGTGATCAAAGCTCTGGAAGTCTTCTGTCTCAGATATTTCTCTTGGACCACCCAATCTTGAGGAGCTTCCAAAGAGAAGTAAAGTAACTGCTTTGAATCATCTCAGCTCTTCTGTTCCTTCCTGGAATTCTCTGTCTTCCTTTCTCCTCCCCAGTTTGGGTTGCTCTTTTGCATGCTGAATCTTATTTTCCTCTCTGACAAAGGGAAGCAACAAATTGGGGGAAAATTTTATAACAAAAATCTCTGACAAAAGTCTAATTTCTCAAACATAAGGAACTAAATCAATTGTACAAAAAAGCAAGCCATTCCCCAATTGATAAATGTGCAAGGGACATGAATAGGCAGTTTTCAGATGAAGAAATAAAAACTATCAATAAGCACATGAAAAAGTGTTCTAAATCTCTTATAATTAGAGAACGTCAAATCAAAACAATTCTGAGTTACCACTTCACACCTAGCAGATTGGTTAATATGACAGCAAAGGAAAGTAGTACATTTTGGAGGGAATGTGGCAAAATTGGGACATTAATGCATTGCTGGTGCAGTTGTGAATTGATCCAAACATTCTGGAAAGCAATTTGGAACTATGCCCAAAGGGTGTTAAATGACTGTCTGCCATCCAGCCATAACACTGTTGGGTTTGTACCCCAAAGAGATAATAAGGAAAAAGGCTTGTACAAAAATATTCATAGCTGCTCTCTTTGTGGTGGCAAAAAATTGGAAAATGAGGGGGTGTACTTCGATTGGGGAATGACTGAACAATTGTGGTATCTGTTGGAGAAGGAATACTATTGTGCTAAAAGGAATAATGAACTGGAGGAATTCCATGTAACCTGGAAGGAACTCCAGGAAGTGATGCAGAGTGAAAGGAGCAGAACCAGTAGAACATTGTACACAGAGACTGATACACTGTGGCACAATTAAAAGTAATGGACTTCTCTACTAGCAGTATGCAATGATCCTGGACAATTCTAAGGGACTTATGAGAAATAACATTATCCACATCAAGAGAAAGAACTGTGAGAGTAGAAACATAGAAGAAGGACATTTACTTGACCACATGGTTCTGCCATGGGTGAGGGTTCAGCCCCATTCATGGCTCCAGGGGTTCTTGGCAGGTGAATGAATAGTTGGGTGAAAAAATAAAAAAAACGGAAGACAGCTGTACATGAAAATCAGCCAGGGGCAGGCTTTGTATCTGGTGGCTGCTCTGCCATGCCCAGGTCTGGTCTTTATTTTTTTACCCATTTTCTTGGCACATAAATACATCTTTCAACACACATATTTGAGTAAAGATAATCGGAAAAGTGATAGATTAACTTTGAACAAATCATTTGATTAACATTCTGAGATCATTCTATATTTTTGTATTGTGATTATAGATTCTGACAGAATGAATTAGGGTTCTACCTAAAATAAATGATTTTGTTACAGGTGGCTTAATTTTTTCATTAACCTGTGGGGAGCTTGAGCTTATAAACAATCAAGGAAATTTACTTATTATTTTTAATAAAAAGAAATAATCAATCCGATGTTCTTAAAGACAATTCAATAATCATAACATTGGGGTTGAGAGATCAGAGAGAAATTGAGAATGCAATTCATATTAATTATCAGGCTGTTCATTTTTCAGGGTTAGCAGGGAGTTTATACCAAGGGGAGTTTCTGGTTAGTGAAATTTAGTCACTGAGGCATGGTGAAGCTTGGTGTACTTGTACATTTTGTATGAGCCTTCATGATTGATTTATATGTTGGCTTTAGGAGAATAAGTTTCTGGGCAGAGGAGTAGGGGAAATTCTGGGCTTGCTGGGAATTATGTACCTAAGTAAAAGTTAACCCAGGATGGTCTTTTGGGTTTGGATGTGAGAGTATGATCTTTTGATGATGTTTTGGGGAAATAGAGTGCAAGTATATTGCTCTTATATCATTCCTTCTAAGATTAGTGAAAGAACAAGAATCATATCAATTCCATTGGAGGGATGTAGATGAGAGAAGTCATATAGAAGGGGCTGAATGGGCAATTCCATTTTGCCAAAGAGCCACTCTGTGACCTCTTGGATACCACGAGTGACTGTGTCAAGGCATTGTGGCCTGATGGCTTGATGGTTTGATGAGTATATGATCAAGGATGTAGACTCTAAATGATAACTCTATTGCAAATATTAATAATATGGAAATAGGTTTTGATCAATGATACTTGTAAAGCCCAATTGAATTGCATGTTGGCTACAGGAGGGGTAGGGATGAGTGGAGGGGAAAAAACATTAATCATATAACCATGGAAAAATATTCTAAATTAACTAATTAAATTTAAGAAAATAAAAAATGAAATGGCATGGAAAAAGAAAAATTTTCTTCCACACTGATTCCTGTACTATGCAGTTTTATTCAGTGAAGCAAATAATTAGAAATCTTGGGCCAAAATTCATAGTGGACTATAATTTTTTATAGGGAAATATTTTGTAATAATCATATAAAAATATGATGGTTTCCAACAGTGGAGGGCTTTGAATATCAGGGAAAGGACCTAAAGCTTAGGAGGCAATGGGGAGCCAATGGAGTTACTACTTTTTCTTTTTCAAATCCTTGCATTTAAAAAATTAATTGGTCAGCAATTCAAATGATGGATTGCAGAAAGGGAACAGAATAGAGTTGTGAAGTATTGTTAAAGCTTTTTCTATAGAGGAAATTGGTGATAACAATGAAGGTCTGTTGCAGGTTGGTGGCACTGGTAAGAAAGAAAAGGGAACAATGGTAAAAATGTGTTTCAGAAGTAGAATTTCAACTATTTAATATCTTCAAATTCATGTCACCCTCCCTGAATCTCTTCCTGCTTCCCTAACTTCCTTTTATAATAGTCTTCCCTGAACACATATTTTTCCTTTTTATATACTTTTCTCATATTGGTTTAGCATATTTTCATTATATTATTCTATTTCATGATTATATAACAATTTAATCATTTGCAAATTATTGTAAATTATTTTTCCTTTTATTTGTAATCACATAAAATGTTGCTATAAAAATCCTTAAGCAAATACCTCTTTTGCCTTTTTTTTTAGAAAACATTTTCAGGTTATATTTCCAACACTTGAATTATTTGATCAAATTACATGATTAGTCTTATTACTTTCACTTCTTACATTCAGATTAATTTCCAAAAATAAGCTAATATTTTTCAAGTTCACTAGTAATGAGTAAGGTTGCTTGTTTCTCTACAACCCCAGCAGTATTCATTTATTTTCATAATGTGTTTATGTGTATATATGTGTGTGTTTTAGTATGAATTTCATGTTTCTGACTTGATACCTTAGTGCGCCAGTTTCTGACTGAACCTTGTTTCTGAACAGTACCTTTTGTCAATTTACATCTTTTAAATTACAAATAAGATTTAACATTAGTCAGGTGAGTACTGACAATTTTTGATTACTGTTTTTGAAATTGCCCTTTCATATCTTTTGATAATTTACCCTTTGTAGAAGGCAATTTATTTTCAGTTTTTTCTTTCATAATTTTTGGCATTTTTAGATGCCAAATCTTTATCTGCCATCTTTGCTATAAACATTTTCTTTCCAGCATCCTTTTTTAGTTACAAGTTTTGCTTTTAAAGAATTAAAATTAGCATAATCAAGAATATTTGTTTTTGTTAATAATTCAGTAAGTTAATAAATTCCTCTTAAATGCCAACTATATGCCAGGAACTGTGCTAAGTGTTGGGATACAAAGAAGGGCAAAACTCGCTACCATTAAGGAACTCCCAGTCTAATGGGGGAGTGAATATGCAAATAATTATGTTCAAAAATATGTAGAGGGAATAAATTTGAGAGTCAACAGAGAAAAAGAGCCAAATTTGAGATAATAATCATTTCTATATGCTTAGTATGAAGATAATAGAAATAAATATACTATTCCATTTTCTCCTATCATTTTTGTTAAAAATATTTGAATCTGTCATCCAACAGGAATACATTTAATTATATGCTACTAAATCGTGATAAAGTCACAACTTTTCAAATTCAGTATACAATAAAATGAAGTTTCATTGTCCCTATAAAATGAAAACCATGATTGTGCCTATCTCATAGGATTTTTATGAGGATCAAAGAGGAGAATATGTATAACATATATTGAAATTTTGAAATGCTATATCATATTTACTTCATTTATTTATGAAAAATCAATAGAGCCCTTGATATCCTGACTGACTTTTTACCACATACATATTATTATGATTTTTGTCTAGTTCTGGGAAGAAATTTCTTTATATTGGGTTTAGTATTTAAAAAAAGGTAAAAACATAAAGGTTCTATCATTTTTATATCAGTTGGACCCACCTAAAACTATTAAATATCCCTTGAAAGTTAGATCTTCCTTTAATTCATTTATTACAAGTTTGGAGTTGTCTTTAAACAGTGTGTATTTCTAGATATATTCATTTCCAAGTACTTGTCAATTTGTAAAGTTATTAAAATGGAATTTGTATACTGCTTTCTTGACATTCACTGTCATTAGGTAAGAATACTAATGATTGTGTGGTCTAGTTATATATCCATTTTTTAAAATCTCATTTACTTGTCTAGATAATTTTGTTGGTTGATATGGTTTAAATTTCTACATAAAATATCATACCAAGTAATGATATTTTAACTTTGCTATTTCAAAATTAACCCCTTTATTATTTTACCATCATTATATTTACTAGAATTTCTAGGACTAGGCCAAATAAAAGAGGCAGCATTTTTATAATGCATGGTGAATATAATGCTAGATTTGGAATCAAAAGCCCTGATTATTTATTACTTGTGTGATAATGGGTTATTTTCTTAACTTTGAGATACTTTATAGATTATGTTAGCAGAGACAATTTGCACCAATAATGTCCCCTTGTGTGTCTGATATATCCACTGATGGTATGTATTTCTGGAAGACTATACTTCCCATAAAAAGGACAATTATTATTGTAACTGCAGGGGCCCCAGGCAGACAGTGTTCATTTTTAGAGAAGCCTAATCTCTCAGGATGAAGGGCAACTAGGTTGCATAATGGATAGTGCCCAGGTCTGAGTTCAGGAAGACATGAATTCAAATCCAGTCTCAGACCTTTATTGGCTGTGTGACTCTGGGCAATTCACTTAATGTTATTTGCCTCAGTTTCCTCATATGTAAAATGATATTGATAAAGAAATGGCAAACCACAAGAAAATACCAAATAGAGTTATGGAGTTGAATATAACTGAGCAACAACAGTCTCTAAAGACAGAGGTAAGCTCTTTTTCTCCCACTCTCTGGTTCTTTATCCTTCCACTTTAGAGCCCCAAGGAAGAAAATCACTAAAACTTAAATGGAACTCATTATTAGGATGAGAGACAGAGAGAGAGAGAGAGAGAGAGACAGACAGACAGAGAGACTGAGCCAGAGACAGAGACACAGAGAGAGACACAGAGAGAGACAGACAGAGAGACAGATCAAGAGAATCATTTTGGAGAGGTACACAATATAAGATTTTTAAGCAGTCATTAGGAAATTACTTGTTTCTTCTGCTACAAAAGAAGTGCCTAAAAGACAAAATCCCAATAAGCATGCATTTACAAGGCCTTAAGACTTTAAGTAACATTAAAACATCACTTGGGACTATTGAACATGTATTTTGATGTTGCTCTAAATTGCCTGAAAGTCTTTATTTTTTTAAGTCAGGTTAAAGATTGTATTAAGCTTACTGTGGCTGGTTATTTCTTATATTTTGCAGTAGCTGAACGGAGACTTTTTGTTATCAAACAAACTCTATGGCTTTAGGGTTTTCAATGTCTCAATATGGATCATAAAGGTAGAAATGACCTCAGGTTAACTGATTAGTCACCTATACTCCAGGGAATAAACAATTTAGAATAGGAAATTAGGATTAAAAAAAATCTCAGGCTCACAATTATTTTAACATTTGTGTGGGGGCAGCAAGGTGGCTCAATAGCTAGAGAGTCAGGGGTAGAGATGGAATGTCCTGGTTTCAAATCTGGCCTCACACACTTCCTATCTGTGTTGCTCCAGGCAAGTCAGTTAAACTAGCTGCCTATCCCTTACCTCTCTTCTGCTTTGGAACCAATGTACAGTATTGATTATAAGATGGAAGGTAAGGGTTTAAATAAATTAGCATCAGTGCTCACTTTCAAAGGAGGGAAGGCAGCATTGTTGCTAGGGTGGGAAAGAAGAAGAAATCCATTTCACTGGTAATAGGGAATCAATGAATGAAGTTTCTTGGACAAACAATATAATCATAATAGGGTAATATGTATATTGTTTGGAAGATCTGGTTGGCCATACATCCATATTAAAGGGAGAAATTCAGTCCAGCCAGGAAGAGTGCAATGGGAGTAGGACCAATGACGTGACATTGTTCCTTTCACTTTTCTGATTGCACCGATAGATTTGTATAGCAAAGCCTCAGGATTTGAGGTGAAGGGGTAGGGTATAATGAAGGGAGGGAAAGACATGATTTTTCTGTTGGTAGAGCCAAGAGTGGACATAAGCCTAGGTTTAGGCAGGAATCTGGGAATAGTATTTTTATCAGCTCAAAAGGGAGGTGGACCCTAATCTCCCTTTTGCCCCCAATACCTCTGACAATGTTAATTCAAACATAGTTATTACTTTGAAAATTCCAGCCTTGACCCTTACTTTATGCTTGGTGTCTTGTACAGAGGGAAACAAACACTTTGGTATATTACACTAGAATTTCTGACTTCATGTCCTGAATATGTCCAGGCTCATTAGCAATCCTAGACTTGAAAGTGACTAGAGCAAGTTCTTTGCTTTTTAAAAATCATGTCCTAATTATGAAAAAGAATATTAAGCACTATCTCTTACAGAAATGCCTTTCCGTGATAGCTCTGGCTGCTTTGCCCTTGCCTCCTAATTCTTTTGTGTTTAGAGGTGGTATACTATAATGGATAGTGAGTTGGCCTTGGACGCAGAAAAATATGAGACCAAATCTAAGCCCCAACACATCGTGGCAGCGTAATTCTCAGGAAATCTCTTACCGTGTCAGCATTCTAGGCACTTCCCTAAGAATTTCCTATAAATTACAGAGAAGGTGCCAGTCTGTATGGGTAGAGATTTGGTCATCTGAATGTTTCCTCTATCAATGAAAACACAGATTCAAGGGCAAGGAGTATTTCAATTTTGTCTTGGTATCCCCACTACTTCAGACAGTTCCTGGTACATAGTAGATGATTGATAAATTGTTGTTGAATGAAAGAATCTAATTATAACTACAGCAAAGCAATCCTAAACTTTTCTAGTGCATCCATTGCTATAGCATTTGAAAAGCAAGGCATTCTGGTAACAAAGCACATAAGAGATTAGAAGAATAATCAATATCCTTTTAAATAGTTTCTTTTCTCTCACAGGAGCACTATCAATATTGTGCCTATTGCATAGTTAATATAGTGATTATTGATTAATATACCTATTTATTTCTATGATTCATTTGGGAGATTGACAATATATTGTGACTCTACTTTGGCAATTAGGTTATTTCCTCTGGAGCATGAAGTCTCTGATAATTAAGTGAAGGATAATAACATATCTTTGTTGACATGGCCAAAATACTTACTCAAGAACTATACTCACATGTGAATCCACATAGAGATTTGAATTTAGTTATATTTGATTTTTGACCACATATATGAGCAAGAAAATAGTCAAATAACGTAAATTGCAATGCTTCTTAGACGCCAGAACCACTGCTGTAATCTTATTCACAGGCTAGAATGAGCTTTTCTATGGTCAATTAATTAAATCTATTCAGTTTAAATATTCTAAACTTAACATCTGAAACCGGGAAGGAGGGGTTGACTAATAAGCTTTCTGACTTTCCCTCATTAACAACTCTGGTTTTTGAATTATGTTCTAAGAATACTCAAGGCTTATTGTAGGTAGTTTTAAAAAAACACCTTTTCCCTCAATTTTATTCCTTATAAAGAAAAATGTATTTGGAAACCATTTCCAAGAAACTTGTAATACAATATTTGTGACATCTGATGCAGAAGAAAACACATTATCTGTTTCTTAGGAATAAAAAGACAGATCAGTAGCCTTACTAATAACTGTTAAAAAATCTAGGGGAATAAATGGCCACACATATTAATTTGATCTGTCATTCAGTTTCTTAGTCTTTGGAGTACCATCATCACTCAAAGTCTGATAGGTTCGATTGCAGTTGGTGTTTGTATCAAGTGTGGGAGGAAGCCTATAAGCCAGGCAATCTATTAATGTCAAAGAACAAAAGAAAAGTATGTGCCCTAAGAAAGGATGTTGTGAAAGACAATCCAGATCATAAATAATCTGGGGGAAGCCTTAAAAATTTTCAAAGACTCATGTGACTTGCCATGAGCAAACCTCAACACCAATCACTAAATAGGAAGAGAAGCTGCAGTTCTAGTAATGTTAAAAACAATGTTTCACATATCAGCAGAGGCTGAAGAGCAGGAACCATAGCAACATACTAACACAGACTCAGCACATTAAAGCTGCAAAAAGAATCATGGTAATACGTCCACTTGAGAACACAGTCATTTTTATGATTCATTAGAGCTATGACTAAAATGTAGTAACAGGAGCTTGGCTCCTTAGCATTGACAATGATGAAAGATTTGCTTCCTGGTGGAGGGTTTCCTCTCCTGGTTTCTCCTCATTTTGACCATCATTCCTGTACCTTACCTCCAGGTGCTCTGCAGCAAGAGCACCACTGAGGCTGCTTCTTCCAGGGTCCTTTCATTGTGTTATTTTCTACCTAGAGTCCATATTCTTTTCTAATCAGTAGTGTGGGCTCAGTCTTTAATCTCTGGGTCATGGGCAAACACCCTAGCAATTGGACAGACTGCTTTGCCTTCACAAACGCTATCAAACCCAACTTGCTAGGATTACTTACTAGGAATCCTATAAAACTAATGGCAAAAGAATAAGATCAGAACTCAGCCATACAAATCTTGCTCATTGGCAAGACCTTAGCATAGATTTTTAATCCTCTTTGATGTCTTACAGTGAATAGCAGGCACAAAATGACTATAATTCCTGAAGATTCTATATTTTATTAAACTTAGCATAACTTTTGAAGTTCTTAAAATTTCTCTTTAAAGCTGGTCATCACTGGTGAAATTTAATGAAATGATAATGGCATTATTTTATCAAAGAAATGACAGATTGACTAGTAGCAATGATGCTTTTTCTATTTCAACTATGAACAAGTGGGGATATTTAACAGGGGTAGGTTTTTTAAATTGCCATTTATGTGCTTATGCATTGGGGAGGGGAGAGGAACCTGTAATTGATTGGTAAAATACATTTTTGCTTGACTGAGGGTTTTTTAGTCTTCAAGGAGATTTGAGCTTCCATAAAAATTCTTCTGAAAATAGTTTAAAAAACCTGATTAGATCACTTAGCATTTAAAATTTTATTCTCTGGGTATAAGCAATTAAACCATCTTTTCCACCAATGAGCTTTCGTTCTAATGCATGAGAAAACAGTGTACAAATAAATACAGGGTGCATACAAAATCTTAGTGTAGTTTACATCTTTAATTGCACTAAGATTTCAGGGATATCCTGCATGTTGTATGAATATAATGTTAACAAATTAAAATATATACACAGTAGTTAAATATGAGAGAGTTCTGGAGGGAAGGAATTAGCATTCAAAACAGTTGACAATTTTATATAAAAGATAGTGCTTAATCTGCATCATAAAGGAAGAAAGGGGTTTTTTAATGCAGAAATAAAGGGCATGGCATTCCAGCTATGGAGGATGACTATTGCAAAAGTACAGAGAAAAGAACTGTAAGATTATTTGTTAGGAAAAGAGAGAAAGGTAAGTGGCAATGTACTGGAAAGATAGATTGGGGTCAGATAGTATAGCACTTTAAAAGTTAAATAGAAGAGTTTATTTCCTATCATTGGGGCATTAGGATACTGCTGGAGTTGATTGACTTAAGGAGTGACATGGTCATATTTACCCTTAAGGAAAAGTAGTTTTCCATCAGTATGCAAGGTAAACTAGAGTGGAAAGAGACTTGAAACAAGGAGACAACTTAGGGAGGCTAAAATAATAATCTGGTTTAGAGGTGATGATGGACTGAACTAAGGTGGTATTTATTTGAAGGGTGGAAATTAATCAAATAGAAATAAAGGGATCATTATTCAAGAGACATCATGAAGGTATAAATGGCAAGAGATAACAATTGCTTGGATATGAGTAGTCCTGCATAATTCCAAGATTACAAATCTGGAAGAAGGGTGGTGCTTTTGACAGTCTGAGATGTATATTGGACATACAGTTTGAATTGTCTAACAGGCAATCCTCAATGTGTGGTCCAAACTAGGAAGAGACATGTGTATCTGCTGGCCATCTACAGAGGTTATTGTTAAACTCATGAATCACCAAGAGGAAGAGGATAGAGGAAAAAGAGCAGAAAGGATATTGCAGATCCTTAAGAAACACATACAGTTGTTAAAAAGATGTGATGTGAATTTTGAGTCAGCAAAGCAGCCTGAGAAAGAAAGGTAAGACAATTTGAGACAATCCAAGGTAATAAATTGTTATAAAAAGATCAGAAAGAGTATTCAGGAGGATAGGGTGGTCAATAGTATCAAAAGGAATAGAAAGATAGAAACAAAGTAAAACATGAGGATTATATCACATTTAGCATTTAATGCATTGGTAACTTTGGAAAAAGTAATTTTCAACTGAGTGATGAGGTCAGAAGCCAGTGAAAAGGTTAAAGAGTGAGAGCAGAAAAAGGAGAAATAATGATTATAAATAAGTTTGCAAGGGGTTTGGCTAAAAAAAAAAAAGGATACATAAAGGATGGGTAGGATATAATGCTTGATTGTAGTGATGTCCCTGTTGACTTTGGATAAAATCAAGTTGGAATATACTACCTTAATTTAAAGTTGTGTGATTTCTTATACCTTTTGTGAGAAACCTGTGAGTTGAAACCAAAGAGGCAGATGTTAGAAATAATCCATGGATAACATCTGATAAGAAGAGTAGCAATAGATAAATGGGCAAGGGATTAAAATACAAAGAACAGTATAGTGTTGAAGTGGCTAATGATTGGGTTAAGGTTGGAAATAGGAAAGTGAAATCAGGGCACAAGTAATGACCTGAGAAAGTACTGAAGATTAGTGATTTTAGAATTCTCAATTAGAGTGAATAAGATATAAAGAAAGAGTGGAGCATAGGGAGATGAAGAATGAAGATAATAATTCCACTTAAAAAATACTCTCTGGGCTCACGACTCCTCCACACAGTTTTATGGAGCCTCTGAGGGGTTAAAGTTTCTTTATCATTGTTATTGACTTGAAAAATCATTCCTCTGAAATTCCCTCCTTATTGTTAAGTGCTGGAATAGTACTCCATGTGTAATTAGAATCTGTTACTCTACAAACTATGATCCTGACATCCAGGTAAACATGGTGGCAGTCTAGATGCAGGACTCTTCCACTCCTCAGCACCTACCTATATAAACTAACTCAAAAGACTAAAAATCAAAAATTCATATGAACAAAGGGACTCTACAGTAGGGCTCAGCATTGAAGGTATGTGGGATTTGGGCATTTCCACACTATAAGGAGATGAAAAAGCTCCCACCAAAATGTGAGCTGATCGACCCTCCTCTGCCCCACCTATGGAGACAGAGTCAGAGCCAGCACATGCCAGAATCAGTGAGTGAGCAAGGGGCACCTTTAGGTCCTTGGCAGATGACTAAGACCACCAAATATCTATCCCTGAAAGCATCTAGACCTGAAACCCCAGCAGGCTGAAGAGTGCAAACTGTGAGCACTTGTGGAATGATAGCACAGAGAAGGGCAGCAAAGAGCAGAGGCTGTGGAGATTTGAGAGCTTGTCTCAGGAAAAATCCTTGCTCCTTAACTCCATACACAGAGGATCTGCCCATCTCACTCATACTTCTGACTAAAAAGGGAAGGAAAAACCTCCACAGTAATGGCAAATAGTGCCCAGGAACAACAACTTCCCTCCACCAAGAAAAACAAGAAGAAAGGGTTGACCCTGGAAAATTTTTACAGAGGAAAAACCCAGGGTACAGAGAAATAGAGGAGGAAATTCAAATAAACCCAAAACCTTCCCCCCAAAATGGAAGTTGTCCAGAAGCTCTTAAAGAATTTAAATTGGAGCTTATCAAAAAAAAAATGGAAGTCTTCTGTCAAGAAAAGTGGGGAATAGTTCAAAGAGAAAATAACAATTTAAAGGATAAGAACTCCCAATTGGAGAAACAGCTGGAAGCTACAAAAATCCTTTTAAATCCCAAAAGGATCTGAAGAGAGCATTCAGGATCTTTGATCCAGATTCCAAAGATGTTGAATTCCTGTTGTCTGAACTGTTCAGCCCCCATGAACAGAGGCATTTTTTGGAGAAAACTAGCTATGACAGCATTTTGACAAGCTGGCCAACTTTAGAGCAAAGGGTGGACATGGACTTTGTTAATCCCACTTGCATGTCCTACCTGAAAAGGTGCAGGTAGGATTTTCTGCAGGCCATTAAGCAATGCTGTTCTAAACCAAATGCATGGGCCAAATTTGACAAGATCAGGCAGGATAAAGGGGAACATCCTGCCACATACATAGACCATCTGTCAGAAACAGCAGAGTTCAATCATAGGGCTAGAAGCTGATACTGATGAGATGGCTGGACATGTGCATAGACAATTTCTTAGGGGATGCACACCTAATTTGAGAATATTTTTCAAGAAATATTTCCCTAAATACGACTTAGTTTCCCTGACTGAATTGAGAGAGGCTGCATGTTACCTATTTGAAAATAACTCAGAACAGAGTAAGCAAGTTCAAGACCTGAAAGACAAGTTAGAGAGGACTGAGAATGATTTGAAACAAAAGGAAATTGAAGAAATTACACATCTGAATAGAGTTAGAATTTACCAAAATCTACTCAAAAGATACCAAATTACAAGGAGAGACTAGTGCAAAAAGAGACTAGGGAATGTTTCTTTTGTCACCGGAAAAGTCACTTGGTTAGAAACTGTTTTATGAAGAAGAAACATGAGAGTAATAACAGAGACAAACAAAATGCACAATTTAGGTACAAGAGGTCCACCTGTTCACTTTGCAAGTTAAAGTCCTCACAACAGGCTACAGGCTTGAATGGCATGCAAAAGGCCATAGAAACTGGAGCTAAGCCTAAATATTCTGATGTGGTCAGAAAACATTTATGAAGCCAGGCCCATAAGTTGTGTAGTGTGACACTTGGAGGTAGAAGAAATAGTGAGGAAGAGGCTGCAGTTAAATATAGTAGAAAAGTGTTGGGAAATAGTGTAAAATCGGTGCAAGAAAATGAATCTATGAATGATAGCCATTGCAATTAAGCAAGACAAAGGCTGAGACAGATTAAAGAAAATGAGGTAGAAATTAATGAAATAACATCTCAAATTGCAAATGAGATGAGAGACTTTGAAATGAGTTGTACAGTAACTAAACAGAAAAAGTCTGTAAAAGAAACAAAATCATTCCTAGAGAACTTTTTCCAGTGTAGAGTGGTTAATAGGATCGAATTATGCAAAAGGAAAAGAAAGAAAGAGTCACAAGAACTCAAGAAAAAGTTAGTGACTAATACATAATTTCAATTCCCGAAAGGTTACTGTTGCTAAAGATGACAAGACTCTAAAAACATTCACAGATGACATCCCTCCAGACTTAGTTAATTCTCCCAAGAGCTTTATGGCAGAGGTACCCTTAGAAAATACATCTAGTTTAAATCCAGAAGCTAGTTCCTTCTATCCAGCAGTGAGTGATATAGATAAGGGAAAACTAACTGAAAATGAAGCTGAAAGTACTTTTGAACACAATAATTATCATATTCAAAGTATTGGAGGTGACATTTTAGTTAAATTTGAAAAGCAGGATGGAATGGAATTCTTATCAACTGGAAAAACCACCATGGATTCAAAAGACAGGCTTGAATCCAGCGTTCTATGGGACACAGGGATATGTAGTCAAAGCAACTGCAGTGGTTTAGGTTCATGTTCCATTGTAGTTGAGAATACAACTTCTAATATAGACTTCATTGGGAATGGATCTAATCAAAAAGAATTGACTGAGTTACATATGCACCTGGCAGAGAGTACCAAAGACATGGACACTGAATCTGTGGTTATGAACACTTTAGCTACTAATCCAAAGACAGATTTATGTTGTAGTGGGGGAAAACATGTTTGTGTTGTGGGACAACATGAAGACACACATCCTATTACTCACACACAGGGAAATGCAGAAGTACAAACCTTATTCCCAGAACAAAATACTGAAATAGAGGGAAAGATTCCTAAATCTACATAGTCAAAAGACAAGGGAAATGTACATAAACCTCAGAATAGTGTTAGAGTAGGATCTATGATTATTAACAGTATACAAGATCTACAAGAAGAAGCTAACACCATATCATCTAGTTTACCAATTCAAGATGAAATCCTAAAGCTTATTTGTGAAGAACAAACTGAAACTAATTTGAGAAACACAGACGCTGGTGACATAGGCTTAGATCAAACTGCAAAGCCAGAGTTACCAACCTCTGACAAAAATTTACAAGGCATTGAGCAGAATCCAAAGAACATGGTGATTGGATTCAGTGATACAGATTCAGACACTGAATCTGAAGGAATACCAGAAGGTGTGATAATAATCGATGAAGATGATGCAGAACAAATGCCTTATCAGTTTTATAAGCTTTATGAAGAGGTAGATGAAGAATGGGATGTGTGGGAAACAAGTGAAAAGATTGAATACCTGGAACCAGTGCAAACAAACTCTTACCAAGACACTGATGAGGAATTATTCTTTGGGCACAGAACAAGTTGCATACCATTAGAAGAGATTTATGCAAGCTTAGGGGTTGATAATGAGGGTGATTTCATAGAGAAGTTGAATTTCATGGCTTGTACAGATACAGATTCTGAATGTCAAGAAACATTGAGAACTGGAGGAGGAGAGATAGATACACAATTTCACTTCTACTCTCTAACTTCAAAAACATAAAAAGTGTAAAGATTAAAATTTTGGGGAAGCTGAGGCAGGTAGAAATTAGTTTCTCTCTGCAAGGAGTATTATTTTTATGAGATTTATTAAAGGTCAAGGGATAAAGAAAATACAAGCAAGAGAAGCACGTGCTAGGTGGGCCATGAGGCATCATGAGATGCGTCTGTTTGCCAGCAGAGCCAGGAAGAGAAGAGCCCCTGCCATGGGCGGAGACCCTTTACATAATGATTTTGCTCTTGGCCCAGGTGAGAATTCAGTGAGATTACAAAGCATTCTGGGGAAGTAGAGCAAGGACTTCTGGGGATTGAAGTCCTGGATTCAAGTCTATTTTTACACAAGTACCATTCAAGCTATAACAGTGAAACCAAGATTTATTGGAGTTCCATAGGGTAACATTCTACACTAAACCTTATGTGAATGAAGACTAGTCTTGGGATAGCATAGAAAACAAGTATTCCAGCAAGTGAAGAACAAGTAATTCAACTACAAGAAGACTCCTAAACTTGTAGTATAAAAATTTCATCTTCATAACTAGGACAGGCACAAACAACTAGAATGCTCATGATAACATAGATTTACATTGGTTGAATCTGCTATGACAAGATTTTAACAGCAAGTTATAGATGAGAACTAAAAAAGGTTATCCATATCTCTCAACTGTCATCCTATAACAGTCTCTAGCAGGGGAAGGAAGAGAGAGAAGGTATGCCATGAAGATATTATCTCATAATTTCAGATATCTCACATGTCATCAGTTGATGATACATATACAGATGACATGTGAAAAAAATCCTAGTCATGAACTGCAACATGAATAACCCAAGAAGAAAGCAATATAAAGTCTGGTGAATGTAAGCCTACTGAGAACAAAGGAAAGCACTGGAGAATACTTGCCCCCAGAATACAGTAGAGAGAACCCTGCATATGTTGCAATAATGAAAGGATAGCACCCCTGAAGAAATGCTGCCAGTATCAGCCATAGAAAAAAAGCCTCAATATAAATTATAAAATAGTCTCTGATTGACACAGTAACAAAACAAAAAGTACTATCTCCAAGAACTACATACAGTAACCATCCAAGAAACAATATCAGTGACCATAGGATAAACTTCCTTGATGAAAAAAAAATTGAAATCATTATTCTTACCAGTCTTGAAAACCTATGCATAATGCTCAAACCCAACCGTACATATGCAAAAATCTTACCCCCATGCATGAAGAAAATCCCTTGTAATTCATACTTACATGCAGGAAGGAAGATTGATAAAGTCTGACATACATGCATGAAGATGTACAAATGCAAAAGCTCACCCCCATACATGAAGAAAAACACATGTATCTTACTTGCACACACATAAAATTGATAAATTCTGGCACTCAAGAAGATTCATCTTACTTCCATGCAAAAGTAACTTTCACTCTTACTTACACACACACATTAAAATCTTACTTGCACACAAATGTTCATGGTTTGTTCCTCTGTTCCTGGTTCATGATTATTGCAGTGGATTCTGATTTGAAGAACACAAGTCTTCAATCAAATGACAGAAGACAGAAGAGTGAAGTGCTGACCAGAAAGGATAGAAGAGTCTCTACAAGCAACATGACTGCACATGGAAGGACTTTGGAACTTTGAAATCTTGGAACTTTTGGCCAGGAGGATATGTAAGGATGCATTGTACATGTGAACATCATATATATATATATGTATATATATATACATACATATGCATGTACATCCTACATAACAAAGGAAGATATTTCATGGATTGAGTAAGTATACAACGTGCATAGTTACATGACAACAAGACATACTGATACTAATTTCTGTGGAAAATTCAAACAGCTAGAGATATTCTTTTCTGTATGAATTTGCACAGAAATTTAGAATGATGTACAAATGTAGATCTGTACTAAGTTAGTAGTAGTCTCTTGGTGACCGAGAATGACAATTGTCTTTGTGCGTTTTCATCTACGGTGTATCTCTTTTCACAAAGATACTTGTGCATGAAGGAGATTTAAGTGGAAAAGTTGATGCACAGAGACAGTCCCACTCTCTTGGCGTTGGAAGCCTGGGTCCAGTGGCACGAAAAGTCATTACACCTGGAGACTTCCTCAGCTGCATTGGTGTACTAAGTTACTAACATGCTAACTAATTTTTAAAGTAATTTATTAATAATCTAACTACTAACCATAGTGATAGCCTAGTGAATTTATTTAAGGCTTAAAATAGTAGAGACATAGAAGTTCTGTAGTATAGAAGTTATATTGCATTATGATCATAGGTTAGCATTTGTTAGTGTTGGGAAATTTTTCTTATTGACTATATAGACATTAGGATAGGACATTTGCATGTTCAATATGTTATTGACATTGTTGAGATGATTTGAACGTTGTTACTTGATTTGTTACTATGGAAAACTATGTTCTTGTAACTCCCCTACCTAAACCATTTTCCTGTAACCCATTCTTAGCTTAGCATTTAGATATATAGAACAGCTAAGATGAGTTTAGGATTTTGTTATTTTTTGGGGGGTAAGGGTATATTTATAACAGAGCAGAGTTAAGATAGATAGATGAAATTATTATTAAGGTAAGTTTCACTGTTGTTACTAATCAGGAAATAGCTAAATCAGATCTTCTAAAGTACGGTTTGAGTAGGGTGGATTAGTTTTAAAATTCATAGCACTGTGTGTGTGTGTGTGTGTGTGTGTGTGTGTGTGTGTGTGAGGAAACAGATGATTGACAAATGTTTGTTAAATTGAACTGAATTGAAATGTCTAAGTACTGGCAGCTATTAGAACTTTAGTACCTTTCTGCCAGCCAAAACACCTTTTAAACATGAAAGCTTCAGGTGGTCACTTGTTGAGTTTTCTGTTTAATAAACTCACCAACTTCATTTTGTCTTCCTTTCCTCTTTTGTGTCAGGTGTATAGGCAATATGTTAACTTTCTTCTCTCTGGGCATGGCCTTCCCTTGTCATACTATCTCTGAAATTCCTGTTAGAAGTGGTTCTATAGTTTCCCTCCTGTTATTCAGACTTTGTCTGCAGGGGAAATTGGAATTGCCTTGTGTTTTTCCCTTAGTTCTTTTTTTAAAAGTATTCAATCAGAAGATGAAAGATCATTCAGTCTAATCTCTGATTTTATAGGTGAGGAAAGTGTGGCTAAGAGGTCAAGTGACTCTTCTAGGATCATATAGGTTGAAGCAACAGAAGTTGGAGTAAAATTGAACACTCAACTTTGCTGTACTGCTTCCTGATTATTTTGGAGACAAATTGAAATTTTGTTATATTTTTGTGAAAAAAGTATTAAAAATTAAAAAAACCACCCTGGTTTTATTCTACTTTATTATATAGTTACCATTATCTATCTATCTCCAATATATATGGTTATGTATATATATAAATATGGATTATAATGAATATTACATGGAATATAATGAAAAAATGAATATAAAAAGGAATTTTGCTACATTTTAAAATCACCATAAATCTAGGGCAATATCATTGTATTATGTACATTTTATTTTTGCATAGATTTATATTTCTAGTGCACATTAAGAAGCCTAGACTCTTCATTTTAGGTGAAGAAATTGAGTTGGAGAGGTTAAATGATAAGTTCAAAGTTGCATAGCTAGTTAATGGCATAGATAGAACAAAAGGTCAGCTTGCCTGAATAGACAGACTTCTCCTCAGGTTCTATAGCTTCTGCATTGACTATATATTTCAGTTATCCCATTTTGCTATTATTACTCCTCACAGATTTTTGCTCTCCCTAGTTATTTGTATACATAGAAACATAAACACATGGGATAAATATAAGTAATTGAGGCCAGCTTGCATCTAGTGTGTCATCTTTTAGGGGGAAAAACCATCTACATGCTTTTGAAATTATTTTCAACAACATTACAGCAACATTTTATAAATAATTTTCTAGATCAAAACTAGAAAACTCATCACAAGATGCAAACATTATTCTTTTGAGGGGTGTTCTGTTGCACAGAGATTGTCTATAATTTCATTTAATATAGCATATCTGTCTCTTATCCAGCATTAGGGGATTTTTGATCTCTTGTTGACTATGAATATCATATTCCTTATGTGGAATGCTATTCTGTCACTTTAAAAGAATTATAAATTCAGATTTCCTCTTCCAGATAACATATTTACCAGTAGAGTGCAATGAAAAGTGTAGCGTGATTTGGATTGTATCATCCCTACTGTCCAAATGTCTCCCTAAATCTGGTCTCTAGAAATAGATTTTAATTATTTCAGGATATTGAAGAAACATTTAATATTCTGTAGCATTCCTGAATTGATGGTGATGGTTAAATCAGTTAGATTCAAAAAAGGACTCCAATTTATCAAGGGAGAATCCAAGGAACATGTGGAAAAAGATCTCAAGTGGCCATGAGTGGGTGGCTGAGAGCCAGGAATATTTCTGAAACAACTAACTAGATACTGTGATCTCAGACTGCCCTTGAAAATACCAGGCCTGGAAAAGAGGGGCTGGTAGAGTTATACTTCCAGTATATCCATAATGATCTTTGATGATGTGATCAAGAAGGAGAGGCCTAGATCAACAAACCATCAGAGACCCTAAGGATGGAAAGCTGATATGGAGTAAGAAGAGGTCAGAGGAAATAGGTGAGTTCATTCAGGAGAGCTCACCCTTTTCAGGAAATTAGAAAATGATCCAGGAATCAAGACCAGAAGCAGAAAACTCTACCATTATTTGCATCCTCAGCATCCTTCTTTTATTCCTCCTTCTCTTTCCCCTCAATAACAATAATAATAAGAATTTATCAAGTACTTACTATGTGTCTGGAACTGCTATATATAAATAAAGGCATAGACAGACCCCGTTCTCAAGGAATGTACGCTCCAAGGGGCCGGAGTCCTTGCAAAGTCAGTTATTTGCCATTACCTGTAGTAGCAGTTGTAGTTCAATAGAGTTGAAAGATTTAACTGAATAGGATGTTTAGTCCAAAGATCTTCAGCCCAAGAGAACAATGCTCATCAGGGAGATAAGGGAGGCCTAGTGCCAGCTGCAGAGATGTTGAACTGACTCATACCTGACCTCTGATATCAATCTTTTAAAATAATTTTGTTACTCTACATAGACTATGATTTATTTTTAATTTTTGGACATTTGTTCCTTGCCTTCTCCTACTCCCTTTCCCGTCGTAAGATTATCTGGTCCAAGTGCCAGTATCAGAGCAAAGCAATATTAATATGTTAGTCAATCTAGAGCTAGAAGAAATCTCCAAAGTTACTAATCTATCTCTCACTGCCTTTGCATTTTTATATATGAATACCCTGAGGCCAAAGGAAGTTATATGACTTGTTCAAGGTCACTTAGGAAGTAAGCATTAGACTTAGACCCGAGGTCCTCTTGCTCCAGAGGACCTTGTTTTCAATGGACAGAGCAGAGTATGGTGGCCTGCTAATTCCTTTGATGAGGGAATTACTCCCTCATTCTGAAGCAGTGACCTCCATTTGCCAGATATTTTCCTTTGCTAGGAGAGCTGTGTGGAGTCTGATGAACTTTGATATTGGAGAAATAACTATTTAAAGCTTTGATGGTAGGCCACTTGAGTCATTTTCACTCATGTTTTATATGAAATAATAAAAGTAGAGCCATCACTAACATTTCCCATTGGACAAAATAGCACAGAAGCTGGAAGGAAAAATAGAATATAAGAGTAAAGAAGAGCCTCCCCCTGCCTAAAGTGATATTCTTAGATTATTGCCTCTCTGTTTCTTTGTGATTTCTTCCTGCTCTTAGTACCCTTCAGAAGCACCCAAAGTCAAACAATTCTGCTGCTGAGATATGAGGCAAATTATACAGTTGTCCTGGAAACACAGCAAAGTTCATTTAATGACTCAACAAACCAAGGTCACTTTAACCAGAATATCTTGGCCTCCTGGCATGCTGTTGTTCATTTTGCTTTTGATTTACACAATGCACTGCCTTTCGCTAGTAAGTGCAATTAAAATTTCAAGCCAAGCAACAAGCCAATTCTTATAGGCTTCTTCCTTTCTAATGGCCCTAGAGCTCTTCTCCCCTATATATGTGCTGAATCCAAGCATTGCCTTTTTGGCCTTCAATTCTATCACTACAAAATCAAGGAGTAATAGTGCTCCCTCAAATTCTCATGGTTAAGGAAACCAAAGAACTTTCACTTTTAAGTCTTTTTTTTTAAAGAGTCCTATTTTTATGTTATCAATGCAATTTAATACATTAAAAATTCAAGAAGCATTTTGCAGGTTAATATTATAGATTCAGAATTGGAAGGACCTTTAGCGCCATCAAGTTCAAACTTGCCATTTTTCAGGTGTGGAAATTGACTCACCCAGAGAGAATGAATGACTATATCAAGCAATGGGGATATAAAATCAAGAGTCAGTATATAAAGATGGATTAAATATTTATCCTCTATTAGACACTGTGCTAAGCATTGGGAATACAAAGAAAAACAAAAGATAAGACTTTTTTTTGTAAAGGATCACACAGTCTAACTGGAGAGACAACATGCCAACAACCATTTACAAACAAGTTATATACAGGACAAACTGAAATAATAAATAGAAGGAAGGCACTAGAATTAAGGATCTTTCAGGTTTCCTATAGAAGATGGGATTATTCCTTGGACTTGACAGAAACTAGGAAAGTCAGGAGACATCAATGAGGAGGAAGAGCATTCCAGGAATAAAGAATAGCCAGAAACAGTAGGAAATAAATAGATCCTGTTTGTCAAGGAAGTCATAATTCAAGAAGGTAAGAAATACTTGTGTATCTATAGAAATGTTAGAAGTACTGAGAGTACCTTGAAGAGGGAGCTGGAAAGGATATTGGAGGCCTCATAAAGAGGACAGCAACTGAGTTTGGTCTTGAAGAAAGAGAGAGGTTTCACCATATTGAGATAAAAGTAGGGGCAGGAGGGAAGTCTATTCTAGGTAAGAGGGTCACAGTGAGCAAACACATCCCATCCTCAGGCTAGTTAGCTCAGCTTTGGATTCTCAGCATCTTCCCAAGTCCCTCAGTCTCCTCTTCTTTCTCATTAGAGGGTTGAAGTGTGGAGAATTAAATTCTTCTCAAAGCTTTCCTTTATAGAAGGTAGAATCTGGACTTTTCAGATCAGTCTCCACTTGCCACATGCAGCTCTTGTTGGTCTGATCCCCACAGACTGAGTTTTTCTTATCTCTCCACTGCCTTTCCAGTTTTCCTTTGTGTATTGTTCTTCTGCCTCTAAATTATAAGCTCTTTGGGGAAGAAATAATGTTTCTTTTTCTTATTTGCATTCCTTAGTGCTTAGCACAGTGCCTTACACAGAGTAGGCACTTAATAAATGTTTGTTGAATTGATGATCATAATAAGTTTGGATTAAGAAATTTTTTTAAGGAGACTGTGTAAAAATGTTTTCATGGATTTTCTCAGTTAGATGAGCATTCCCAAAGATTTTAAGCTCATGACTTCTAGCCAAGTGTCTCTTTTGTGTGTACAAAGAAGGAGGGAAAAATAAACTAAAGACAAAAGGAAATAAATATTTCAAACTAATCAATATGTTTCACTGTACATGGAAAAGACTCCATGGATATATGATGATGTATGAATGTAGACACTGAGAAGACTAGTTCTGACTTCCACCACCTCTAGTTGGTACAGTGGATTAAGTACTGGATTGGGAAACTCATAGACCTCAATTCTGGCTTCAGACTGTTCAGCTGTTGGGTCCCGGGCAACTCACTTATCCTAGGACAGCTTCAGTCTCTTCGTCTGTAAAATGAGGATATAGTGCCTACCTCCCAAATTTGTGAAAATAAGATGAAATATTCATAAAGCATTTAGCAAACAATAGAGAACTATTATCACAGTATTTATGCCAACTAAGCATCAATTTATTTTTAAAATATTTTCTCAATTACATGTAATAACAAATATTCAACATACTTTTTTCCTGAAATTATAAGACCCAAATTTTCTTCCTCTTTCCCTTCCCTCCATCTTCCCAGAGATAGTAAGCAATTTGATCTGTGTTATACATGCATTATCAGAATATTCATTTCTTGAGAATAGAGCTTTTCTTTCTTTCTGTCTTTACCTTTTGCCAAGCAGAGTAATTAACACAGAGAATTTAATAATTTTTTTCAACGTAAGTTGACAAATCAATCCATATACCCTCCCTTCCTTCTTAGTTCTTACTTGTTATATTAGGAATTTTAGAAACTGAGTAAGCTCTTTCACAACATTTTCTAAAGATGATCTTTGCTTTAGGCAGCCTTGGCAACAGTTTCAAAAAATCATCTGGTCTGTTAATCAAGGCATCCTCATTTTCTCCTACTCTTCCCTTTGTCACCAAGTAGGCTAAGAGAATTTATACATCTAGTGGTACTAGGAACACTATTAACCTCCCTTGACTCCTTATATATGCATAGATTCCCATACAAACCTATTTTAAGCGGCAATAGAAAATAAAAAGAAACATAAAATGAACATAGTAATAATAATAACTGGAAGGTGCCTACATTACATTTTGTCTAATTTACTAATGTGTGTTTAGTGTCTACTGTGGATAAGAAATATTCATTAAATTTGTTGGAGAAATTTCTTCTGACTCATTGCCTGTTTTCAAGCATGGCCTTCTTATTCACAAGACTCCTTTAAGGTTTTCATCAAATTTCCAAAAAAGTATAATTTCATTGTCACCTATAAAAGGGGCACTAGAAAGTTGAAGTGAGTAGTATGGGATTCAAATTCTACCATTTACACTTATTCTGTGAGTAAGGACAAGTTTCTTCACCTTTCTAGATCTTCAATTCCTCCTTTATCAAGAAGGAATCATAGAGTCATATTTAAAGTTGCACTGAATCTTTGAAGCCATCTTGTCCAGTCCTTTCATCTTGAAACTTGAGGTCTAGAGAGATGAGACACTTACCAAGTCATATAAATTGGCAAAACAAATTTGGAGATATATTCATGGCTTATAAATCCAATTTTTTCCCCATTTAGCTTTCTCCCCAATATTTAAACTCAAAGGACTTGGTGTGGAGAAAATGCTTTTAAAGTTGAATGTACTCTGTAAATGTGAACAATCACTGTTTAAATCAATAAAATATTTCCTGATACTTTTAGTTTGGATTGGTTACTCTAATATGTAAGGAGTTTCCAATGAGAAAACTATTGCAAACTCAGACAATTGCTGTTTTTATAAATGCAAAGAAATGCCTGCATCCATTCTGATTCTGGGACTGATCTTTCAACTACTTAATTATGCCTCCTATTTTCCCCATAATATTATTAAACATCTATTATATTAACACTATTCTTAGTATAGACACATGAGATCATTCATAAAAACAGTCTTTTATTTATAAATTATAATGCTAACTGTTCATGCTACCCTAGAAAATTGCTAATTTTTTTTTACTTTATTCTGAATTATGTAGACAGTTCTGGAATGAGACTTTGCTTTGGTAAGGTGTCTCTTTGGGAATTGATTGGCATTTAATGATACTTAAGTTGAAGGACCATTGCTTAACTAGAATAATGACTCTGCCTAATTGGAATACCTTAGAATGACTGAATGGTACCTGGGCCTAATGATTCTGGCATTTTCTTGTTCCTTAGTTGAACCCTGAGAACAATAGCTCACAGTATTCTGAAAATGACCTGTGCAACAGTCCTCTATAGTTTTGTAACATGATTTTACCCCTGTATATTCTTCTGTCAGTGTCTATAAAGAATGACCCACATGCTCAACTCTCCTAAATCAAAAGCTGACCTTAGGGCTCACCATCACTAAGATTCTTCTGGGTGAAATAGTTTAATCATACTATATCCAGTTTGGTCAGCAATCCATATCAATTGAGCACCATCATAGTGACACTTTTTGGAATGTTTTTCTTTTGTTGTAGCTTTTTACTTAGCATTCTTTGACTTCAAAATAATAGATCATATAACAAAGATGGTGACAGCCACAATAATGGACATTATGACATCGTTGCATTATAAGTAAAAAAAATGAGAAAAATATGCATATGGATTTGCTTTTTCCTGATCACTGATTTCAAAGGGCAGCATGGTGTAGATAGAACACTAGACTTGGAATCAGGAAGGTCAGGACCTGGGTTCAAATCCCATCTCAGCTTTTATGTGACTCTGGGCAAATCATTTAAACTTTCTGGGATTCAGTTTTCTCTGTAAAATAAGATAGTTGGGCTTGGTGGCCATAAGGACCCATCCAACTCTAAATCCATGATCCCAAGTTATTCAACTTCTCTGAGACTTGGATTCTTCACTTCAAAATGAAGTTAATATCTGTAGCCTATCTCTCCAGGGCAACCCTAAAGCTTTCATGGGATCATAGGAATGAAGTACTTATCCCATTATATTTTTGAGAGAGTACATTACTTCAAATTCTGTTATTATCCTTCTATTTTTTTATATCGAGCTCTAACTTTATTTCTAATTTCATTTTTAATCTATTTCATTTCTTCTAGTCACCAGAGGCAAAATAAAATATAACAGATGATGTAAAGAAATGGTGAAGGAGATGGTCTCCTTCACTATTGTAAAAACAACAACTACTACTCAACTTGGCTAAAAGACACTTGTAGATTCGTCTAAGGGAATCATTCTCAACCTTAATTTTTTTTCTTTTATGAAGTGGGCTCCTTTAATACTATTTTTACTATAACAAAGTAAAAGTATTTGATTATCTCTTCTCATTTCCTGTTCTTGAATTTGGGATAGATTTGTATTTTTATAACATATGTTGCCAAATGCTGGAGCATGTTCCTTTGGAAATCTCCCTTTTACTTTGGCTGATTCCTCTTTCTCTACCCCTTTCTCCAGGGAAAGGTGTTATTTTTCTATTCCAAATTGTAAGAGAATGTTGCAGAATGTCTATGTACCTGGTTTGAAATGGAATGGAAATTATAAACATCCAGTCTGAACCCTAAGAAACCTAAGAAACAACATTACAATCTGGAGCAATTTTCCTTAGGAAGCCAATAATTTTTTTTTTCTTTTCAGTTTTGCTTCTCACGCTATTGGACCCCTAAACAGTGGATCCATCTGGTGGAGGAAATTGTCCAAGATCTTTCAGGAATCAAGGTTAAGAAAGTCCTCAGCCTTTCTTTGAGAGTCTTGTGGCCAAATTATTCTTATATCTGAGTCTTTACTTAGGCATTTAGGTGATGCAGGGGCTAAAAGTGCTGGCCTGAAGTTGAGTACTTGAATTAAAATTTGACTTGATACTAACTGTGTCACCACAGTCACTTGGGCAAGTTTGCCTTAGTGTCTTCAATTATAAAACAGGGATAATAATTATACCTACCTCCAAAGTTTGTTTTGAGAATCACACAAATTAATATTTGTAAGGTGCTTAGGAGAGTGTCTGGCATCTAGTAGGTACTTAAAAAGTTATCATTATGGGGGCAGTTAAGTGGCTCAGTGGATTGAGAGCCAGGCCTACAGAAAGGAGGTTTTGGATTCCAATCTGACCTCAGATATTTCCCCTGTACAAGTCACTTAACTGCCTAGTTACTCATTGCCTAGTCCTTACCACTTTTTCTTCTGAGATTATCTCAATACATTTCTTATTCTTACCTGATAGCATTTCTCCACTGATTTTTTGCATTTTCTTCAGTTTACCATTGTGCAAAAAGAAATTTGATACACCTGAACAACATTTACCCAGCATACTTTTAAGTTGCATCCTGATGTTATGGAATATAAATTTGCTGAAAGCCCCTCCCTGGCGGCTTCTCTGGAGCTCTGCGTTCTCTCCTAGGCATGTGGTCTGGGAAGCTTTTCTCTCTTTCCTGAGGATATTCTTTCCTGCTCTTCAAGTTATTATCATCTAATCTTATAAAATAATACTTAGAGTGTTTGAATATTAATTTTTTATCTTGCACTATGATTCTAGCTTCTGCTTCTGAGTTGAAATGTTAGACTAGGGCCAGATCCTTATGCCTTCTGACACTTGAATGAGGTGGGCAGGGCCTGCTTTGTTCTATTCACTCACTCATTTAGATGCTTCTGTAAATCATGTGGCTGGAACTAAGCCTTGCCTTCTGTCAGAACTCCTGGCTTCTGGGACCCTCTCCTGGTGGCCAGGATAGTTTTGACCTTTACTTTTCTCTATTTTCTTCTCTTTGTTGAACCTCTGCCAGTTCCATCTCCTGCTGTCACCCTGGCAGGCCCCAACAGGATGCTGGAAATTGTGCTAACTGTAGCTTTTCCAGAAAGCCCCCAATATGATGACTGCCGAGTTGCTGTCCTGGCCCCATCTTTGCTCTATCTGGCCTGGGCTTCCCAGATTCTTTGGCTCTAAGTGTTGACTTCAGACCTCTTCATGGGCATCTGGGATGGCTCACTGACTCTACTTCTATGTTTCTTGTTCTTTTTTTCTGCTCTACCACCTATAGAAAACGTTTTCTAACCTCTCTTGTTTCTGCTGCCTTCCCTCTATTGATTATTATCACTGAATTGAAGAGTACATGACACAGAATAAAGAGAAAAAAGACTGGGAAGGTGGCAGTGGGGGTAGGTCATGAAGGGCTTTGAACATTAAATAGAGAATTTTGTATTTGATCCTAGAGGTGAAAGGGACCAATTGGAATTCACTGAGTAAGGGAATAGGACACGGAAATACCTATGCTTTAGGAAAATAAATTTGGCAGCTGAAGGGAGGATGGATTTGGACTAGGAAGAGACTTGAGTCAGGTAGTCCTATCAGGAGGTTATTGCAACAACTCAAGCATGAAATGATGAAAACCTATGCCAAAGTAGTGGCAGCATCAAAAGAAGAGGAGCATATTGGAGAGATGTTGCCAAGTTGAAATCCGGAGGCTTTGGCAATAGATTGAATGGGTGGAGGTATTGAAAAACAATGAGATTTTGAGGATGACACCTAGACGGTAAACTGGAGAGCCTGGGAAGATAATATTGTCCTATCTGGTAATAGAGAACCCAGGAAGAAAATAGTGTTTAGGAGGAAAATATAATGAGTTCAGTTTTCAACATGTAGACTTTAAATATCTACTGTACATCTAGCTTAGTAAATACAATAATCGATTAATTATTTTAATTAACCAATTTAATTAAATTAAAAAATCCATTAATCCAAGGCAAACATAAATCTGAGAAGCTATATTGATCAGAATATACCATACAATATAAAGTGTCAAGAAAATCTCATGAGAGCTATAGAAACACACTGACAAACCAATAAATAGAAACAGAGGAGAAGAGAGAGCAGGAGAGGATCAGAGACAGAGTTCGCAGAGTTACCTAAAGAGAAATTCTCCAGTCTCTAGGGTAGCAATGTTGGATGTCATTCTTTTCTCATCAGGGGCCTCTTCCTGAAAAGAACCTTGAATCAGGTATATACTCTACTGAAAATGAAGACAAAAATGCCCTTTTCGCTCCCGAAATCTAACCAAGTCTTCCCTTTACATAGTCTCAGAGCATGAAGTAATCATCCTCCCCAACAATGTGGAGAACCATGAGGAGATTTAAATATTGGCTTACATTCACTTTGTATTTTATATGTGCTTTTTGATTCTTCCTTTAGAAAATTAACTTCTTGATAGTTGAGATTATTTCATTCATTTTATTTGTATCCTCAGCACCTAGTATCCTGCCTGTAATATAATAGACACTTAATAAATGTCTATTAAATATCATTGCTTAATCTTTGTCATTAGGGCAGACTAAAATCTGAGAGTTATGGTGCTGACCACATGTATAAGAAACGACTGAGAGAACTATATCACAATACGCTCTTTTCATGTACCTGTTGTTTGGTCAAGGCCCCATCTGCTCCATCTGTTGGCAGTCATTCTCCTGCTTGTCATACCTACTTGCTTTGTTTTGTTTCTCTCAGCTTGCCTAATGGTAATCCTAAGAGAACTCAGGAATTCTTCCTGCATATTCCCAGTTAAGTGTCTATCACAATCCAAGTCAATTCAAGGACATCTATGGGGATGATGAGCCCAATTAAGAGTTAATCTTGACTCAGTTTGTGAATATTGACAGATTTATAGTCATACTTTCAAATGTGATGGTGACAGGTGAAGCAATTGCAAAAAAAATATGCTAGCTCATAGTCAGAGGAAGATCACATTTGAGATGACAGCAGATTCGTTCCATTGAAAGTTGATTGGGAAGGATGTTTCAGTTATTCATCACAAGAAACATTATTCAGTGTCAGCATTAGATAAAAAAACAACTTTGATATGGCTTTTTAAAAAATCTTTAAAAAACTAACAGGTTCTTTGTAGCTGAAAACTTACTGTAATGTTATATATTACTTAAAACTTATAGTTTGCTCTATGGAAAAGATTGAATGCAGCAAGTATATATTAAATACTACTATGTGTAAAACACTGAACTAGGTGTTCGTGAGATAAAGACAAAATAAAATTGGTCCTTGCTCTCAAGGAGCTTAAGTTTATATAAGATCCTCAATTGCCAAGTTTCTTACCTTTTGTGGGTATGTCTCTCATGCATGTCTTTGGTAAGCTAGTAAAGCCTATGGATTCCTCCTCAGAATAATACTTTTAAATTAATAAAGTCAAATACATTGAATTACAAAGAAAAATAATTATATTAAAATACAGTTATATATAAAGGAATAAGCCATTATCAGAAAAGCAAATTTCTAAGATAATTACAAGGGATTCATGGTGAAAAATGGAAACTGTTGGAGTCTGATTGACGATCAAACAAGCCTTCTTCCACTTCATTTCCTTCATGAGTTTTTACTGTATGTGTGATGTGTCTTCTATCACAACATGATTAATATGGAAATATATATGTAATGAGAGTGCCGTATGGCCTATATCAGACTATTTATCACTTGGGAAGGAGAAGGTAGTGAGAGAAGATGTCTGAATCCTAAAATGTCAGAAATCAACTGTCAAAGATTATTTCCATTTGTAACTGAAAAATAAATAAATAAAAATTTAAAAAGAAATAGAGTTATTAAAATTTTTTCTTGTTGTTACTTTGAAGTTGTGCTATAATTTACAGACCCACTAAATATATCCATGGATCCCAGGATGAGAACTTTTGTTCTGTCACAATAATGTCAAACATGTGGCTTAGGAATGCCATAAGACAATTAAAAATATGATAAGACAGGGATTAATGTGAATTTGTGGTTTTCAAAGTGCATATGGATAAGAGAATGAATTTCTATTTGATTTAACAGCATTACTCTAATGAAAGGGAAATAGGTAATATTTATTAATAATGTAAGTTCTAAATTTTAAAGGGTCATAAATTTTAGACATGGAAGGGACATCAGAGGTCATCTAGTTCAATCCCCTCATTTTACAGATGACTAAACTGAATCTTAGAAAGGCAAAGTGAATGGTTCTACATATACTAAAATACCAGATTTTGGATTTGAGTCTAAATGCACTTATTCAAAGTCCATTATTTTGTGTCATTACCATGATTGTAGGATCAAAATATAGAGTAATAAGAGGCCTCAGAGGCCATCATCAATTTCTTCCTCATTCTACCCAGGAAGGCTCAGGATTTCAAGTGTCTTACCTGAGGTCATACAGATACTCTCCATTGCTTCTTGCCTTTATTTGCCTCCATTGCCTCTAGTATATCATGTTAATTTTGATATATGGTAAGCCTTTTTTATACAAATGTCAACATTTTTACTATAACAAAATAATTTGAAATTCCCTGAAGAATCATAAATATTCATATAAAGAACTTGAAGTAATTATTTAGTGTGACTCCTTACTTGCAGGCAGGCAGGGTATTGTTATAATCTATATTTTATAGATAAGTGGTCCAAAGAATAAATATCCCTGCCTTGAGGAAAGAAGAATTTGAGTTCAAAATTGGCCTCAAACCCTTACAAAGTATATGACCCTGGTCAAATAATTGCTTTTTGTGACCCACTTCATGTTTGTCCCAGTTGGACATGACAAACCATTCCAGTACCTTTGCAAGGAAAACCTCAAATGGGGTAAAAAGTCTAAAATGACTGAATAACAATAAACATTTGGGAAATGCAACAATTGAAGCCTTGTGAGCTTGAGAATCATATTAAAACATGTAAAGGACCTGTAATTCATTCAGTTTGGAGAACTCATTCCACAAAAGCAGATAACTAAATCTCTGACAGCAACTAAGTGCTTAGGAGTTTTCTGAGACTCAAAGAGTTTAAGTGACTTACCAAAGACCACCCACTAATCCCAACACTCTCTTCACTGTCACACTACCTCTAGTATGGCTTATTTTTTTTTTGACTTTTTAAACATTATTTTATTTGGTTATTTACAAACATTATTCATTGGAAATAATGATCATTATCTTTTCCTCCCCCCGCCACCCTCCCACCACTTCTCCCATAGCCGGCGCACAATTCCAATGGGTTTCACATGTGTTCTTGGTTTGAACCCATTTCCATGTTGTTGGTATTTGCACTAGAGTGTTCATTTAGAGTCTCTCCTCAGTCATTTTCTCTCAGCCCCTGTAGTCAAGCAGTTGCTTTTCATCGGTGTTTTTACTCCCACAGCTTATCCTCTGCTTGTGGATAGTGTTTTTTAGATCCCTGAAGATTGTTCAGAGACATTGCATTGTCCCTAGTGGAGGAGTCCATTACCTTCAATTGTACCACAGTGTATCAGTCTCGGTGTACAATGTTCTCCTGGTTCTGCTCCTTTCGCTCTGCATCACTTCCTGGAGGTTGTTACAGTCTCTGTGGAATTCCTCCACCTTATTATTCCTTTTAGCACAATAGTATTCCATCACCAACATATACCACAATTTGTTCAGCCATTCCCCAATTGAAGGGCATCCCCTCATTTTCCAATTTTTGGCCACCACAAAGAGCGCAGCTCTGAATATTCTTGTACAAGTCTTTGTCCTTATTTTCTCTTTGGGGTATAAACCCAGCAGTGCTATGGCTGGATCAAAGGGCAGACAGTCTTTTATTGCCCTTTGGGTATAGTTCCAAATTGCCCTCCAGAATGGTTGGATCAGTTCACAACTCCACCAGCAATGAATTAATGTCCCTACTTTGCCGCATCCCCTCCAGCATTCATTACTTTCCATAGCTGTCATGTTAGCCAATCTGCTAGGTGTGAGGTGATACCTCAGAGTAGTTTTGATTTGCATCTCTCTGATTATGAGATGTAGAGCACTTTTTCATGTGCTTATCAATAGTTTTGATTTCTTTGGCTGAGAACTGCCTATTCGTGTCACTTTCCCATTTATCAATTGGAGAATGGCTTGATTTTTTGTATAATTGATTTAGCTCTTTGTAAATTTGAGTAATTAAACCTTTGTCAGAGGTTTTTATGAAGATTGTTTCCCAATTTGTTGCTTCCCTTCTGATTTTAGTTACATTGATTTTGTTTGTACAAAAACTTTTTAATTTGATGTAGTCAAAGTTATTTATTTTAAATTTTGTGACTATGTTTATGTTCTGCTTGGTTTTAAAGTCTTTCCCTTACCAAAGATCTGACATGTATACTATTCTGTGTTTGCCTAATTTACTTATAGTTTCCTTCTTTATGTTCAAGTCATTCACCCATTTTGAATTTATCTTGGTATAGGGTGTGAGGTGTTGATCCAAACCTAATCTCTCCCACACTGTCTTCCAGTTTTCCCAGCAGTTTTTATCAAATACTGGGTTTTTGTCCCAAAGCTGGGCTCTTTGGGTTTATCATATACTGTCTTGCTGAGGTCACTTGCTCCAAGTCTATTCCACTGATCTTCCTTTCTGTCTTTTAGCCAATACCAAATTGTTTTGATGACTGCTGCTTTGTAATATAGTTTGAGATCTGGGACTACAAGGCCCCCTTCCTTTGTATTTTTTTTTTCATTATTTCCCTGGATATCCTTGATCCTTTGTTCTTCCAAATAAACTTTGTTATGTTTTTTTCTAAATCAGTAAAGAATTTTTTTGGAAGTTCTATGGGTATGGTACTAAATAAATAGATAAGTTTGGGTAGGGTGGTCATTTTTACTATATTGGCTCGTTCTACCCATGAGCAGTTAATGTTTTTCCAATTGCTCAAGTCTAGTTTTAGTTGTGTGGAGAGTGTTTTGTAGTTGTGTTCATATAGTTCCTGTGTTTGTCTCGGTAGGTAGATTCCTAGGTATTTTATTTTGTCTAAGGTGAGTTTGAATGGGATTTCTCTTTCTAGTTTTTGATGCTGAACTATGTTGGAGATGTATAGAAATGCTGATGACTTATGTGGGTTTATTTTGTATCCTGCAACTTTGCTAAAGTTGTTGATTATTTCAATTAGCTTTTTGGTTGAATCTCTAGGATTCTTTAAGTAGACCATCATGTCATCTGCAAAGAGCGATAGTTTAGTCTCCTCCTTGCCTATTTTGATGTCTTTAATTTCTTTTTCTTCTCTAATTGCTACTGCTAGTGTTTCTAGTACAATGTCAAATAGTAGAGGTGATAATGGGCATCCTTGTTTCACTCCTGATCTTATTGGGAATGCGTCTAGCTTATCCCCATTGCAGATGATATTGGCTGATGGTTTTAGATATATACTGTTTATTATTTTTAGGAATGACCCTCCTATTCCTATCCTTTCTAGTGCTTTCAATAGGAATGGATGTATTTTATCAAAGGCTTTTTCTGTGTCTATTGAAATAATCATGTGATTTTTGTTGGTTTGCTTGTTGATGTGGTCAATTATGTTGATGGTTTTCCTAATATTGAACCAGCCCTGCATCCCTGGCATAAATCCTACTTGATCATGTTGGATGACCCTTCTGATCACTTGCTGGAGTTGGTATTTTTGTATATATTCATCCATATAGCCTAGATTGCTGTGTTTATTGCCATATAATTGGGCAAAGTAATTTTTAATGATTGCCTTAAATCCCTCTTCATTAGAGGTGATGACCCCCTTTTCATCTTTGATGATGTCAATTTGCTTTTCTTCTTTCCTTTTTTAAATTAGATTGACCAGTACTTTGTCTATTTTGTTTGTTTTTTCAAAGTACCAACTTCCAGTCTTATTTATTAAATCAATAGTTCTATTACTTGCTATTTTATTAATTTCTCCCTTAATTTTTAGGATTTCTAGTTTGTTTTTTTTGCTGGGGGTTTTTAATTTGATCACTTTTGAGTTTTTTTATTTGCATTTCCAATTGATTGATTTCTGCTCTCCCTAGTTTGTTAATATATGCAATCAGGGATATTAATTTACCTCTGATTACTGCTTTGGCTGCATCCCAAAAGGTTTGAAAGGATGTCTCACTGTTGTCATTTTCCTTGATGAAATTATTAATTGTTTCTGTGATTTCTTTTCTTTCCCAGTTTGTTGCTTACCTTCTAATTTTAATTTTGGTTTCATTGGTTTTGTTTGTACAAACCCTTTTAAATTTGATATCATCAAAATTATTCATTATATATTTTGTAATGTTCTCTTTCTTTTGCTTGGTCTTAATTTCTTTCCTTTGCCATAGATCTGTCAGGTATACTAACTATTCTATGTTCATCTAATTTATTTATAATTTCCCTCTTTATATTTTAAGTCATTTACCCATTTAGAATTTATCTTGGCTTAAGGTTCCATATTGTTTTCTAATTTTCCCAGCAGTTTTTGTCAAATAATGGGTTCTTGTCCCAAAAGCTGGGATCTTTGGGTTTATCGAATACTAGCTTGCTGAGGTCATTTACCCAAGTCTATTCCATTGATCCACCCTCTTTCTCTTAGCCATTACCATATTGTTTAGATGATCAATGCTTTGTAGTACTGCTAGGTCCCCATCCTTCACATTTTTTTCATTAGTTCCCTTGATATTCTTGACTTCTCATTCTTCCAGATAAACTTTGTTATAATTTTTTTCTAATTCAATAAAAAGATTTTTGGTAGTTTGAAAGGTATGACACTGAATAAGTAAATCAGTTTAGGTAGAATTGCTGAGTTAGTCCAGTGCTATTAAGCTTTGGATCTCAGTTCCAGGACCTGGAACCTCCAGGGGTACATCTGTAGTGTTTTTTCTTTAGTGTAGGTAACCTCATAGAATTTGGGGGTTGCTGAGGTCCTGACTCTGCATCTGGCATGGGGTAGTGGTCCACCTGGGCTTTTCCCTCTAATAACATGGAAACCCCCTTTCTCTGCCTGCGTTTCATGCTGTATTAAGAGGGAGAGCCCCTTGCTCATCATGCTTTGACTTCTGTACTTTTGAAATGTGTTTTATAGATCAGATTGGAAAGATATTCAGAACAGCTTAAGGATCTCACTGTAGGTATGCTGCCATCTTGACTCCTCTGTAAGATTCATCTCCGTGAGTTCAAATCTAACTTCAGACACTCACTAGGTCGGTGAACCTTTACAAATCATTACATTCCATTTGTCTCAATTTCTAACTTGTAAAATGATCTGGAAAAAGAAATGGAAAACCAGTGTAGTGTTTTTACCAAGACAACTCTAAATAGGGTCATGAAAAGTCAGACACTACTGAAAAGGAAAATCAAAAGAGGTAATTGCCTCTATTGCTTCAAGTTTCTCCAACTTTCAGTCTTAGATTGCTACTTAGAACTCTGAGAGAGTAAATGCCTTCTCTAGAGTCACACAGCCAGGTAAATCAGAGGTAGGATTTGAATCCAGATTTTCATGGGTTGAGAGCCACTCCTTAAAATACCATTTAACCTCCCTGTTTGACACATACTTTGAGTTCTGCATCTTATAGCACTGTAGGATAGAAACACTCATCACAGACATGAACAGCTTTCTTTGAAGGAGTTGAGGAATTTTGGGCTTGTTACATGTTTTAAAAAGTTTGCATATAGTGTATTGGCATGAAATTCACTGCTTTTCATCTGGTTTGAATTCTATTATGTTTGAGAGGATAGAGTGGGTGCAATGCTGTCCAATCTGGGCACAAGCATATGTTTAATATGTTTAGAATGTTGACAGCTGAGGTATCAGTTATTCTTTTGTATGTCAAGGACCTCAGTGGTGGCATTTTATTATGTTCATACTTTGCAAAGTCCTATTACTATCTTCATATTGTACATCTAGTAATGTTGGGGCAATTAGGTGATGCAATGGATTAAGTACTGGGTCTGAAAACAGGAAGACATCTTCTTGGGTTCAAATCCAGCCTCAAATACTAGCTCTGTGACTCTGGGCAAGTCTTTTAGCCTTGTTTCCCTCAATTTATTCATGCCTAAAATTAATTGGAGAAAGAAATGGCAAACTTTGCCAAGAAATTGTGTCACATGAACAAAAAGGGTCAGGAAGAGTCACACATGAATGAAATCACTGAATAAAAATTAGTGTTGTGCTCTTTTTGAGTTCCAATCACTACATGATGTAAAGAAATCAAGATAGTTCTTTTGAAATAGAGACTTATTTAGTTTTCAGATGAATAATTCAAAGTTATTAATAATTTTATGAAAAAATATTCTGCCACTCTCTCTTGATTAGAGAAATGAAAATGAAAATAATGATACACATATTCAATTGGCCAATGTGTCAGTAAAGGAAAGTGATAGATAATGGGGAGGGTGTGGCAAAATTGGGACACTAATATATTGTCAGTGGAATTGTGAACTGATCCAACTATTCTGCGGGGCAATTTGGAACTGTGCCCAAAAGACTATAAAACTGCACATACCTTTTGATCTAGTAAGATTGCCACTAGGTCTATATCCCAAAGAGATTTAAAAAAAGGTGGGGAAGGGCATACTTATACAAAAATATTTATAACACCCTCTTTTCTGTTGCAGCAAAGAATTGGAAATAGGGGTGTTTAGCAATTGGAAAATAAGATGTGGTATGTGATTGTAATGGAAAATTATTGTGCTATAAGCAATGATGAACAGGACTAGTTAAAAAAAAATGTCAGTCATGAACTGATGCAGAGTGAAACAAACAGAACCAGAAGAACATTGTAAGTTGTAACAGCAATATTGTGGGGTGATAAACTGTGAAAGACTTTGCTACCTTCAGCAATACAATGATCCAGGACAATTCTGAAGGAATTATGACAAAGAATGTCATTCATCTCCAGAGAAAGAATTGTTGACATTTGAATGAATATCAGTGCATTTTATCTTTCACTTTAGTGTATTTGGATTTTTATATTGGACTTTTTGTTTCCTATGAGTAATCTCTTACAACAATGAACAATATAGAAATATATTTTGCATGATAATTCCTGCATAATTCAGATCAAATTGCTTACCATCTTGGGAAGGGGGAGAAAAGGGGAGAAGACAATTTAGATTATTAACTTCAGAAAACTCATATGGAAAATTGTTATTACATATAATTGGCAAAATAAAATATCATTAAAAAAAGAAATAACATATATGTAATTGGTAAATAAAATATCATTTAAAGTCATCTATGCATATATTGTTTATATAACGAAAAGCTTATTAAGCATACAATACTTTGCTTGTGAGTAATATAAGATATAATATCAATCACTGAATGATATGTGTTTGGAACTACCTAGATGGATCAATGGATCTATTTGGAGTACCAACCAGCCCTTTGAAAAAGTCAGTACCATGCTTGATATTTTCCTTTTCCACAGACCATACCACTGTCACCATGCTTTTTATGTAGTAGACAGCTGGCTATGGCTATTTATTGAACACATGTACAACTGAAAGAATGATAAAAGGAGTCAGATTTCTTCCTTGACTAAACATCTCTAAGTCAAAGACACATTGGAGGGATGAAAGGAGGTGAATAGTTTGTGTATAAGATGTGACTGTAATTTGTGCTTGTATTTAGGGACTGAATTATGCTCTACTGCTGAGTAGATTTTTGGTGTATTATAGATTGTGAAAGGGAAAAGTTTTACCATTAAGGAAACTCTCTTTTTGAAAAATATTTTTAAATTTTTAAAAGAAAAGGATGACTATTATAAAGTAACATCTTTCTTCTTAACACACTACTAAGTTTAAGTGAGCATCTAAAACAAGTTAGATGACCAGAAGAAAAAGGCATGTGCAATAGTATACTTGCAATTACTCACATCTTTCTTCCAATCAATCCTCCTGTCAGTTTTTTGTACAAAATAGTTTTCCAAAACCATTTAATGATTAATCATGCTTAAAATGTTTCCATTAAATGAACATAATTGATTGAGTATGATTCAATTTTTTATTTTAAAATTTGATTTTTTCCTAGATTTCATTTTGATACAATTTTAATATCCATTGTATGCCATTTTGCAACCCATGTTTTCTTATTTCCTCCCACCTCTTCCCCATCCCAAAGAAAGTAGGTAATATGATAAAGGCCATACACATTATGATATAATACATATTCCCTGTTCATTATATTGTAAAACTAAACACATAGTACTTACAAAAGAGGAAAATTCATGGTGGAAGTAAAGAATGGTATACTTAAATCTGCATTCAGACTCCGACTATTATGATTATTGTGATGTAATTGTCTGGGATCATAGCTTTTTAGATAATAGTTAAGTCATTCACTGTTGATCATAATATATTATTGTTGTTACTCTGTACAATGTTTTCCTGGTTCTGTTAACTTTACTTTGCATCATTTCATATAAGTCTTGCAAGGATTTTTTCTGTTATCTTTTTAATTTCTCATGGCATAGTAGCATTTCCATTACAAGCATGTATTATAACTTGTTCAGCCATTCCACAATTGATGGACATCATTTCAGTTTTCAGTTCTTTGCCAACTCAAAAAGCGTTGCTATCAATACTTTTTTGCAGGTAGATTATTTCCCCCTATCTTTAATCTCTTTTGGGAAATATACCTAATAGTAGTATTTTTGGATCAAAGGGTATGCATAGTTTTATAGTCTTTTTGGCCTGGTTCCAGATTGCTCTCCAAAATGTTTCCCAGCTATGATTTCATAGCTCCACCAACAGTATATTAGTGTCTGGATATTTTTTTCCATTTTTTTTTGTCATGTAAACCAGTCTAATAGGTAATAGGCAATACCTCAGAGTTATTTTAATTTGCATTTCTCTAATTCTCTAATTCATGATTTGAAGCATTGCTTCATACAACTAAAGATAGTTTTAATTTCTTCATCTGAGCATGCCTCTTCATTTATTATTTGGATAATGTTTTGTATCATAAATTTGACTCAGTTCTCTATATATTTGAGAAAGGAAGCCTTTAACAGAGAAACTTGCTATAAAGATTTTCTTCCAGTTTTTGTTTGCCTTTTTTTTATCTTGGTTGAATTGAGTTTCTTTGTGTATTAATTTAATGTAGTCAGTTATCTATTTTACATCTTATAATATTTTCTATGTCTTCTTTTTTTTTTAAACCCTTACCTTCCATCTTGGAGTCAATACTATGGCTCCAAGGCAGAAGAGTGGTAAGGGCTAGGCAATGGGGGTCAAGTGACTTGCCCAGGGTCACACAGCTGGGAAGTGTCTGAGGCCAGATTTGAACCTAGGACCTCCCATCTCTAGGCCTGGCTCTCAATCCACTGAGCTACCCAGCTGCTCCCATCTATGTCTTCTTTTGACCTAACTTTCCACCTTCTCCATAGGCCTGAAAGGAAAATTATTTTGTGCTCTTCAAATTTATTTATGGTGTTATCTTTGATTTCTAAATCTTGTGTCCATTATTAGTTTATCTTGGTACATAGTGTGAGGGTTGGCTTATACCTAATTTCTGCTATATTATTTTCCAGTATTCCCAGCAGCTTTTGTCAAATAATGAGTTTTTCCAAAATTTTAGATATTTAGGTTTTTCAAACACCAGTCAACATTTATCATTATTTAATGAGTGTCTAGTCTACTCCATTGCTCTTCTACTCTATTTCTGAACCAGTAGCAGAATGTTTTGATGCTTTCTGTTTTTTATAATAGTTTGAGCTTCAATATAGGCAAATGACTTTTCTTCAAAAAGTTTTTTATTAGTTCCCTTAAAATTCTAGGTCTTTTGTTCTTACAGATGAATTTTGTTATCAGTTTTCCTAGCTTCATGAAATAAATTTTGGGTAGTTGGCCTGGTAAATTATTATATGAAGAATTATCATTTTTATATTGGTTCTGCCTACCCATGAGCAATTGATATTTCCCCAAATGTTTAGATCTTATTTTATTTGTGTGAAAAGTGCTTTGTAATTGGGATCATATAATTCCTGGGTTTGTCTTGGCAGGTGGACTCTTAGGTATCTATATCATCTATACTTATTATCAAAGGGATTTCTTTTTTTGTCTCCTGCTCTTGGTATTTATTTGTAGTATAGAGATTTCTCATTGTGGATTTATTTTATATCCTGCAACTTTGCTAAGTTTTTAATTGTTGCTATTAATTTTTGGTTGTTTCTCTAGGTATACCATATCATCTGCAAAGAATGATAGCTTTAGTTCCTCATTGCCTAGTTCCTTTAATTTCTTCTTCTTTCCTCATTGCTATAGCTAGGATTTCCAGTACGATATTGAACAGTAGTGGTGATAATGAGAATCCTTGTTTCACTCCTAATCTTTTTGAGAAGGCTTCTAACCTGTCCCCATTACAGATAATATTTGCTGATGGTTTTAGATAGCTGTCACTTATCATTTTGAAAGATGTTCCATTTATTCCAATGTTCTCTAGAATCTTTAATAGGAAAAGGTATTGTATTTTGTCATTTTGTCAAAAGTTTTTCCTGTATCTATTAAAATATTCATATAATTTCTGTTGCAATTGTTACTAATATGGTCAATTACGCTGATAGTTTTCCTAATATTATTCCTAGTAAAAACCCCTCCTGGTCAAAGTGTATAATGTTAGTGATATACTGCTATTATCTCCTTGCTAGTTTTTATATTTAAAATTTTTGCGTCAATATTAAGAGTTTTGATCTATAGTTTGATATTTCTGTTTTTGTTCTTCCTGGTTTAGGTACCAGCATCCTATTTTTGTCACAAAAGAAATGTGGCAGAGTTCCTTAGCTATTTTTCCAAATAGTGAATATGGTTGAATTCTTGACATCAATTTATTTTTTCACTCCTTACATGGGATTTGAGTGCATCTTTGGAATTATAATTCAACTTCAAGCACCATTTATATTCATTGGAAACCTGCATGGTGACAGAGAGGTTTCTGTGTGTGATGCAAGGGAGCTGGAATGAGACGTGAACAAAATGGAGAAGTGCCTCTACTTCCAATGTAATTTAAAGGCAGAAGTATTATATAGAGATTCTATATCCTAGAATAATCTGTTTCCAAATGAAAATGATGTGGGGCATAGCCAGGAAAAAGTGTAAGTTGATAGCTATGGCTCAGTTCTTATGATTCTATTCCTTCAACTGTTAAACCAATGACCACTCCTAATGGACTGGTGCTTTTATTGTTGTCGAATAATAGAAATTTATAGATGAGCACTATGTTCTACATATAGTAAAACCTCATAAATTAGGATTCCATTAATTCAGGAATATTAGTACTTTTTGTTTGTATATTCATTTCCACTTTTACAAGGCATTCTATGTCCATTAATTCCTTTGATTTTCAAAACAAACCTGTGAAACAGGTGAAGCAGATAAAAGTATATTCATTTTACAACAAAATAAAGCATTTCCTATAAGATTAAGGGTTTAAGTGACTTGTCCTAAGTAATTTTAATAGGACTTATAATAAGGTAAGTTTTGCATTATATACGAAGGGCTTATAATGCTAATTAGTAAAAAAATTAATAACATGAATGAAACTACAACTAGGATATATAAACTAATTAAAAGAAAAAATTACACAACCTTTAGAAGAACAATTTTCTTGAAATTAATTTTTTTAAATTTTAAACATTATTTTATTTGGTCATTTCCAAACATCATTCACTGGAAACAAAGATCATTTTCTTTTCCTCCCCGCCCCCTCCCCCCACCTTCCCTCTCCCATAGCCGACGCACGATTCCACTGGTTATCACATGTGTTCTTGACTCGAACCCATTTCCCTGTTGTTGGTAGTTGCATTAGAGTGTTCATTTAGAGTCTCTCCTCAGTCATATCCCCTCAACCCCTGTAGTCAAGCAGTTGCTTTCATCGGTGTTTTTACTCCCACAGCTTATCCTCTGCTTGTGGATAGTATTTTTTAGATCCCTGCAGATTGTTCAGGAACATTGCATTGCCACTAATGGAGAAGTCCATCACCTTCGATTGTACCACAATGTATCAGTCTCTGTGTACAATGTTTTCCTGGTTCTGCTCCTTTTGCTCTGCATCACTTCCTGGAGGTTGTTCCAGTCTCCATGCAATTCCTCTACTTTATTATTCCTTTTAGCACAATAGTTTTCCATCACCATCATATACCACAATTTGTTCAGCCATTCCCCAATTGATGGACAGAAATTAATTTTTAAAGTTTGCAGGTTACATGACTAGGTAATGAGTAGATAGGTTTCTAAAGGAGGAGATAATCATTGTCCTCAAGGAATTAACAAAATTATTTGTAGAGAAAGGAGCATACAGAAAAAAAAAAAAACCTATGGCTTAGGAGATACTTTCCTTCCCATGAAAGGGCTTTGATTTTAGTCTCAGATGGACTATGTTCAATTTTGGAAAAGTTTTTCTACAAAATGTATCTCTCTAGCTCATTGTGTTCTTGCTCCTTACCCCAACTTAAGATTCGGTTTGGCTTATGATTATGGTGTCCTAAATATGGATTAATAGGATTACTTCTAGATCAAAGATATTTAATATACAACAGAGTAGATATGAGGTGTAGGAGAACTATTTCTTTTACCTGAAAAGTCCATTTTAAAGCACAAAAATCTCAAACATTGGCAGAACCATACACTGTAAAATGGTTGAGCACAAAAAAAGGAATCACATGAACCCTTAAATAGAAAAAATATAAGCAATACTCAAAGGACATGTAGAAATCCATTTTTTTTATTATTCAACTCCTGGAATATTTGTAAATCTAGTGAATATATTTCATTTTTACTATTGACCAATTCTATCTTGAACAACCTTCATTTCTCTATCTCCTAGAAAGTAAGGGCTTGCATTAGGCTTCTTACTTCTTATAGCATTCCAAGCATATTCACATCTATGAAATATAAATGACTGTATGGTTACTGTGTCTCCAAGCATAAGGTTATACCAATGAGGCTTGTGAATGTAACCCTGAACTGGCCATGAGGCCCTTGGCTAAGACAAACTCATTAACATGCTCGGACTCAATTCCCCAGGAAAGCACAGTTTGCAATCTACACGCCCAAAGGTGTTCCCTCTACCTTGCCACCCAATCTCAATTGTCTATACTTTGTGCTGTGGTTACTACATGCTTGGGAGTACCGCCCAAGCAGGACAGGATTAAATTCAGAGGCAAACCCATGAACTTCCTCTTGGCTTTCTCTCCCCTTTCATGGAGCTCCACTGGGCTCCTTAATGACTCTGTCTCTCTCTCCTCTTAACCTTCTCCTTCCCAGAGGCTGTAACCATCTCGGCCTGCATTCCCTATCTTAATCTCCTCATCCACCTCATGTTCCTTTGTACTCATACTTTCCTATCAAAGGGAGTATCATAGGTCTGCCTGCCTATTCAAACACTGACTTGTCCATGTCTTTCATTCTCCACCCTGGTTCTCAGTTCCTATCTCTCCTCTGGTCCCATCACAAAGGTGAGCCCCTTCCCTTGTGGGACCCTGCTAATCAGGGAAGTCCATTAAGGAAAACCCCACACTTCTCTCAACTATATTGTCCTGGCAGAGTGTCTTTTACTCTTCTCTGAGAAGTTATAGAGATCAACTCTGCTGGGCATTCCATTCTTGATACTATGGAGCTCATGAGGTAGCCCCAAGCCAATAACCACCTCAAGCCACTTGTTCAGTCACTTTAACTCAGGGAAGTAGAGGCAGCCAGGAATGGGAGATCCAATCTCAAACTTGACTAACCAAGAATATATTACTTTTCTGAAGGGTGGAAAAAGAGAGAAATCCTTCCTTATTGAAGTGTGAGGTAGAGGATGCCAAAATTCCAAGTGGCAGACTCCATAGAGTTGATGAAAGAAAAATAAAAGCTATCTGCTATCCTTTTGAAGTACATGTAGGTGGAATGCTCTTCCTGGCTCAGTGGACAATCATTTTTGATGCAGCTCCTGGCCATTCTGGTATAGAGTTTAGTTAGGACCCACTGAACAATTACATCTTTTAGCAAAGGACCAGGGCACAGACTCATCCCTGTTAATTGTGTTCTTTCCTTTATTCCATACTATTTTAGAGTTAACAATCCACAAAACATAAATTGGAATTATTATTATTTTCCCCAGATTATATGTAGATTCAATTTTAATAATTTTTCTGACATTCTGTGATCCATGTTCTTTCCTTCCATTTCACTCCTATCCCTCCCTGAAAAATCAGGAAATATAAGTTATACATATGCTATTATGCAATACATATTTCTATTTTTGTGATGTGGTGAAAGAAGACACTCATTACTCTAGAGAAAAATACATGAAGGAAATAAAATGAACAATGTTATGCAAGACAATATAGGATTGTTGGACATCCTTATAGGTAGGCATTATCATGGGCATCAGGGACAAATTCCAATTATAGCAGTATGCATAAAAAGCATAGACATAATAGTAACAACCATAATGACTACCATTTACATAACACTTTGTGGATTGCAAAGCACTTTCCTTGTGCTATCTCAATTTGATCTTTATGAAGACTGTGAAGCAAATGCTATTATTATCCCCACATCCCTGTTTTGTAGGATGAGGAAGGTTAGCAATTTCCCCAAGGGGACAAAGTTAGTATTTGAGGCAAAATTTGAGCTCAAGTATTTCAGAATTCAGGTACAGAACTCTATCCATAGGGCCACTCATATGCCTAAGATACTGAGTTCTGATAACCCAGGATCCTTCTACTTCTTGAATTCTCAGTTTAAAAGACATAAAACATGAAGATCCTTTACAGTCTCCAATGAATTTTGAGGAATTTAGAATTTATTTTTTATAAAGTGATTCCAGATTCATTTCAGTGCATCACCAAATCTAAAATCTAAATCTACACTTTCCTCAAGTAAATAACCTCTCCTTAATCATTTTTAACCAATTTCTGCAGGCCAGGGGATCAACTCTTATTTTTGTTGCTTTTATTATTTCCTGGTGTTTTTTTATAACTGTATTTTCATTGTTATGCAGAGAACTCATTTCCAGTGAGTAAACATTTAGTCTACTAGTGTAGATCAGAATGAATTCTGCAACTTATGAAGAGTTGGGATGGGTCACTGAGAGGTTAATTGACTTGCTGTGTTATATGTCCAGAATATATATCAGAGTCAGGACTTTAACTCAGGTTCTCTTGGTTCTAAGAGCATCTTTCATCCCCTATGAACTCCCTTTTCCATCTTTTATTATTTGGTGATTATTGTTTCTTTTTTTATACATAGATTTGATGCTTTGCCTCAGACAAAAAACAAGACAAAAAACTTGCCATGCCCTAACTTAAGTCTTGCATGGGCAGTTTTGTAGAGTGGAAATAAGATTAAAATGAATTCAAAGTTCCATCATAAGGAGAAAATAAGTCACAAAAAGACAACATTGGCCCTGTGGGGTAAAGGATAAAAGAGGGAAAGGGAATCTATGATGAGGCATGGGATCAATTATATGTACATAATCATCAGGTCAATTTTAGCATTATCTGATAAGCTACTTCATTTTCTCCTAATGTCTATCTATTTGAAACATTTTTCATTCTCAGAATCATAATAATGTCCCCATTCGATTCTCCCTCACCCCCTAATAAATCCCACAACATGGAACCTGAGATGGTTATTTCCTTCTTCTATGATTTAGGGATTATTCTAATCACTCATTCTTAAACAGTTATGAAGAACCCATATACTAGGAATGGGGGTAGGTGCTGAGGATATAAAGGCAAAACCAAAACTAAACAGTTTCTGTCCTCAAGGAATTTGTGTTTTATGGGATGGAGGGTAGGGTGGAACATTATATGTGGAAAAATAATTATATGGTGTATATATATATATATATATATATATATATATATATACACACACATAGCATTAAGAGGAGAATCAGGACACTCAGGATTAGGACAGGCATTTGAGCTAAGCCTTGAAGGAAGCTATATATTCTACAAGGCAGAAGTAAGGAATAGATGTATTCCAGATATGAGACAGATGGAATGTCATGTATGTTCAAGGGTATTATAATGCTCAAATAAGATAATGGATTATAAAGCATTTTGAAAATTTTAACGTTTTATACAAATGCAAGTAATTATCTTTATCATATATATTATATACATATCTATATCTGTATATAATACCAATCATTGTCAAATAGTCATCCTATGGTCATCAGTCCTTTACTTTGGGGATGGATCCATCCCATGAGCTTTGAACTGTATTCCTACTGAACTCAACCAATGTTTATAGAGCAATATAATGATATATTGGCAAATGTTTAACAGCTGGGCACTCTGAGGGGAAAACATATGCCTACACATTTTAAACTTTAATTTCCATTATTAGTGTTTCCTTATACCAAGATGACCCACAAAACGACACATCAATCTTGATTTATAGTGATTGCTGATTTCTGAGGTGTAATGGATCACACTAAATTTTAGCAACTGTTTCTTCAGCTCCAGTGCCCGACTGCATGTAGAGAAGAGTTAGTCAGTCAGTTCAGTTGGAAGGAGAAGTTTATGAAGGAGACTCATGAGTTTGAAAAAAAAATAGACTACATGACAATGTGATAGAAAAGACTTCAAATGCCAAAATAGAGGAATTTTAAACTTCCTTATTATATCATGTTTTAACAGGCTTGGTTAATTTAACTTTTGTTACCTTGGACAATTCTAGTTACATCACAATTTGTTCTCCCAGAAAAATGAATTTAGATCTGCTCTGATATCTCAACCCATTGCTTAAGGTTATAACAGTCCAAGGTACAGAGTGGTAAGTTAAATAATTGCATGTATGTTAAATAGTGTTCATGAATTTTTTAGGGAAAATTATTATTTAAATTCAATATTTTAAAGACTCAAATTCATCATTCAGTGTTGTTGTTGCCAATGGATTGGTATTAGTATACTTGGTGACTTCATGGAGCTGATCAACCTTATATTCCTAGTCATATTTGGTTTATCTCTGCTTGCTCCTCAGCTTCCCTTATGGTTGAAGCTTAGACCTTCATGCATTTTACATTACAATCTCTAAAAGGTTCTGTGTTCCACTCCCCCACCTTCCTGGTTCATATATCAACCTTTCTTTTTCTTTTCTTTTTTTTAAAAATTCAAATCCTTGCCTTCAGTCTTACAATCAATTCTATGTATTGGTTTCAAGGTAAAAGAGCTATAAGGGCAAGGTAGTGGGGGTTAAGTGACTTGTCCAGCATTATACAACTAGGAAGGATCTGACACCAGATTTGAAGCCAGGAATTCCCATCTATAGGCTGGGGTATAAAATCCATTGAGCTCGGTAGCTGTCCTTTTAAAAACAAATTACACCCCTTGTTTTGTATCATTTTTTGGTTTGGATAGAGTTGAATGGGAATATGGTGAATTGTTTTATATTCACTCCTTCCCACTCTAAATAGTTAGATGCTAATATGCTATCAGTTGAAATTGTAATATCACTGAAAACAACTAGATGGGCTCCTAATTTGTCTAAATGAATGAGACAAAGAAGAAACAAAGAAATCTAGAGAAGAGAGAAATGTGGCTAGAATAGCAAGGGGATGATATTTTGGAGTACATGGGGCTTGAACCAGACTTTGAATGGTAACTATTAGTGGAAAGTCCTAGTAGGGTGAAGTCCATCTGGCTCTTATCAAAGAGCTATCCAATACTATATGTAGCCTTATTGAAGAGTTAGGATTTAGTCCTTTCTAGGTTGGAAGAGATAAAGGGGAGAAAGAGGAAAAGAGAAAAAAAAAAGAGAAGGAAGAGGGAAGATGAAAAAAATTCATCTACGGAAATAAATTCAGAGTTTTCATAGGAGACAGAGGAGAATAGCCTGGATATAACAAATCTGCTTTCCATTGAAGTAGGAAATATTAGTATTCAGCTATGTTATCTATTCATTAAAACTGGTGTGCTAATGACCTCTGGGAGTCTTACTAGTTTTATTCTGTATCTATCTCTAATCTACCTATATCTCTTTTCTATATTCATTTCTGTCATATATCTACATCTCTCTCTATACATATATATTGATGCTCATCTATCATTTGTATATAAAGGTTCAAACATGTGTGTTTTAGAAAGGAAAAAAAAAACCTGTATTTCTTTTTAAAAATGCTGTACTATTAAGCATTTCAAACAATTCAGATGGGCCTTTTCTTTAATAATTCTGAATTAAATTATTTTTTAAATTAATTCTGAAAGAACAGAAAATTTCTATATTCTCATGGGTATATAGGGAATCCTCTGACATTTTCAATCCTGACTGGAGTGTTGGGAAACAAAACAACTGAGTTCCTCTCAGATAAGCTACACTGAAGCCCAAAGTCAGGGGAATGAGCTAATTGTTATTAAATTAAAAAATCATTGGAATAATTTGTTTAATGAATGTATTAGGTAGTAGTTGATATGAAAGACACTGAATAATTAATTTTGTCCCAAGATCAGTTAATGAAATAGTCACTATTTGATAGTAGAATATAACAAGAGAATAACAGAGACCATTTATAAAATGGTGTTGTCTATTGAATGGTATTATATACTTGAAGAGTGGATGCAATCACCAGGCCCACTAGCTATGTTGTATCTGGAATTTCAAGAAAAAAGTGTTAATTTGGGATTCTCTAAGAACTATGTGATGTAGACCTCACAAAGACTCTTTAGTACAAAGTACCTAAGGAAAGGGACCTAAAAGGATAAGGCTAAGAATTTCAGAGTCACTGGAAAACCATTCAAATTTTGGGTTATGAACCAATATGTCCAAAGTTCTGCAGTTTACTTGCTGGTAACAGCAAATGTTTAACACAGGAGATAACATTCAGGAATAGAGGAAAGAGGGTTTATTAATTAATTAATTTGTTTATTTACTTATATCTTTAAAAATATTTTTACATGCTAACATATTTCATTTTCTTTCCTTCCCCTTTTTTCCTGTCCCCTCCCAGATCTATAAGCACTTGCACTGTGTTATACAAATGCTATAACTTATAGATATTTTCATATTATTGATTTCTGCAATAGAGCAATTTTTAAAAATCAAAACCCCAATCATATATTTATATAAACAAATGATAAATTATTTGTTTTTCTTCTTTGTTTCTACTCCGATAGTTCTTGGAAAGATGATTTAGAGAACATTGAAAACTTATTTTTCTCTTAAACCAGATGATGAATAACAGACAATGGGAGGTCTTAAATGAAAGTTAAAAAAGTGTATACACTTTGTGTCCCCCATATGAATTGTGAATAATTTTAATATTAAATGATAGAATTAGAAGACAAGTAGCCATTGGCTGGCCTAAGGCTCAGCCATAATTATTTTGGTTCTTTAAAACTCAAGATACACTTCTCTGGGAAATTAATAAAGCCAGGGCAGAATTCATAGGAATATGAGATCTGAAAATTGATAAAATGGCCAGGTATGGAAAAAGAACCTAATTCTTGAGTAGTAATTTCTCCCTTCCCTCAGGATTTGAATATCATCTTCTTCCATTGGTAACATTGTCTTAATCTGTAGTACTTGCTGAGTAGATGTGAACGTACAGCAAGGATCAACGTCAGTGAGGCAAGACATGATAACAACAAAGGCTAACATTTATATAGTGCCTACTTCTATATGCCAGGTATTGTACAAAATAATTTAAATAATTATATCATTTGATTTCCATAACAATCCTAGAAGTCAATTACTATTATAATCTATATTTTAAAATTGATAAAAGTAAGGCAAACAGAGATCAAGCAACTTGCTTAGGGTCATAGAACCAGTAAGTATCTGAGTCAGAGTTGAACTTGAGTGTTCTTGACTACAAGTTTAGTTCTCTGTCCACTGTGCCAATTGGCTGCCTAAATGAGAATTTCTGGAGTTGAGAGTTAGCTTTGGCGATTGGACTTTGAGCATCAAAAAAAGACAAGCATAGAGATCCCAGCTAGGCACTCTTCCAAATAGAAATGCTGAGTCAAAGTACAAGAACACAGGGACATCATATGAAGGGAAAGGATATTGATTTTCTTTAGTGCAAAATGTATGAGTTGCCTTTGTCCTGTGTGCTCTTCAAATATCTTTCTCTACTAAATTACTCAGCATGTATTCTCACTGTTTTTATTGATGCCATATATACTTGTGGGACTGTTTACTCCAGGTTAATAGAATGAAGAATATATTATTAGTATTATTAATGTTGTGCTACCTCAATAAATGCCTTTGCTTTTAGTCAGGTATGTCTACTAGCTTATTATTAAGCGTCTGTGTACCACTGGGACTTCATGAGCTACAATTTTAGTAGTGCCAACTCTCCTAGTACCTTAAGCTTATGTCTTCCTTTGAAGTTACAGAATGGACAAAGTGGACACTACATATTTTACAGTAGAATCTTTCATGAGAAGGCTAGCATTTAACTGTTTTGGGTTCCTTTTGTTCATATTATTGATGAAAACATTCCAGAAAAATCTAGTTCACAGAAATTAAAATGGAAGATCGACTTACTGAAATTTGATTCAATTTTCTGATGAATAATGGTTAACTTATTACTGATTTTGATAGCTTCAAATGTACAAATCTAGAATTAGTTGCTGCATTAACAAACAGGCATGTGTGAATCATAATTGCTACAAAAGAAGTGTTTATTGACTGATTAATGTTTATGATAGGAAGGTAGTTAGAGGTAATTTGAGAAATGATGATTATCTGAGGCACCTGCAAATACCATGACCACAGGGATTTTATGGTTGGAAGCTTCTCTGAGTCTTGATTAAATTCAATAGCCTTAGATAGAAAGAAGGCCAAACTTATGCAAAATAACCCTTCAAAGAGAGAAAAAAGAGAAGAAATTTGTCTACATCAGGCTTTTTCTTCCCATTTCTTTTTTAAAATTTGATTTTCATAAGAAAATTGAGGATTGCTCACATTTATAAGATGGTTAATATTTTAAGTCCTTTACATTCAATTTCTCATTTGACCTTTTCAATAATCTTGTAGAATAATCACTGCAAATAATATTATCCTTCTTTTAAAGATGGAGAAACTGAGTCACATGATGGTTAAGTGTTCTGTTTTTGGTCACATAAATAGCAAAGATTAGAGACAGGTTCAATTTCACATTTTCCTGACTCTACTCAAACCACAGGTATGGAGTGAGTTATAAACAAAAGTAATTTGTTCTTTTACAAAATCATATTTATATATAACTATATATATGTGTGTGTTTGTGAGTTGTAAAAATAAATTGGCAAGTTATAAAAATAAAATATTTAGATGGAAAAAACTGTTCCAATATAGGTTCAAAACTGTTTGGATACTTTTGATAAATGTAATCAAAAGTATCTTCAGTGATGATGTAAAGCTCAAATGTGAACCTCCCTTCAGGGCCAGGTGCAAGGACACTAAAGAGATTCTTATTATAAAAATAAAATGTTTTTTTAAATATATAAGGATAAATAAAATATTTCTAATTTTAAGGGACTCTAAATCCACCCAAATAAACTCCCAGGTTCCATAAGGAACTGCTTCTCCTGTGTTTTACAGGCTACACTAATCCTCCCTTATCTGACTAACCCAAATTTATAGTATTTAAATAAAAACTACCACCATTATCCTTATAAATCTTAACTTTGGCTTCAAATTATAAAATAGTAAAGGCTATTGGTTGAGTCTCAAAAAGAATCCAGTTAGCACACTGAGTCTCTTAAGACTCAGTGCCCAAACCAAAGACCAGGTTTTTCTTTGGCCTTCTCAGAGTTAAACAATCTATAAAATCACAATAGATATTCGATAATGCTTCCCAAGTTGGGAAAGGAAAACACTGAGCTCCTTCAGATCTTTCCCTCAGAGAAAGAGGGGTAAAGATGTTACCTCCTCCAGCCTTGAGAGTTTATGTCTCTGCCAAATGCTAGAGACCAACTCCCAACTGCCAGAGAGAGTAATTGACTTAGAAAAATGGTTGTAACTATCACATCTGAAATTAACATGCTCTCTCAGTTCTGCTTCAAACATCAGTTCTTTTCCTTACAAAGTATAATGAGTACTTTCATTTTTCCTCTCCAAATAATAGATCTTGCACAAGAGAGGGGTATATAACAAATACATACAAAGGAATGATTTTTAAAAAAGACACAGTCCTTAGAAGAGAATGAATGAGCTGTCCCTACTTTATCAAAATTTGGAGAACCCTGTAAAACTTAATTTTTCATGGTTCCAATTTTTTAATTAAAATATATGTTAAAATAATTCATAAAATAATTTTATCACAAAGATTACTTCATTCTTTAGGAAAGATTGAAATTTAGATCACAAACTCAATCCTGGGCTCCTAAAATTATTTTCTTGCATTTAAGCATGAAGTTTTTGGAAAGGTGTTGAAAATTGCTACATATTGTCATTTAAATCAGCTGGGTTAAATCAACATGGAAAACAATCTATAAGTGAAACTATCGTTAGGCTATTGTGTTTAGCATAGAACTAAGGCATATAGTTGATTCTTAATATGTGCTTAAGAACTGAAATAGCTTCGTTAGCCTGGATTGGAAGGACTCTAAATATGAAGATGAGACCAATATCACCCTCAAGTAGGAGAATGAAAGATTAGGAAAATATTTAATTTTTTTTGATGGTTCTGTTCTTATTGATATATGTAAGCCCTTCAGTAGTACTCGTCACAACCCATACATGCTTATTTATTCTTTGTGATACTTATATAAGTCCTCTACTAACAGCACCATAGACTATCACTTTCAAGTTGGAGGTCTTCCTTCATTTCTTGTCATTTTATGGATATCAATAGAGAACGTGGGCATTGTTGAGTTATATCTTATTCTAAATTTATGATTAGTTTACTTCCTTTTCTTGTTTTACTTCACTTAATGACATGCTTTAGGTTGTTTTTCCTCCAGTTTTGCATTGAAATCTTGTAGCCTGCTCACTCTTACTATGTCCTCTACAGTGAACTTTAGGTGATTTTAAACTGGAATTCTTTAGATTATATTCTTCATAATTAGCAGTCACAAATCACAAGACAAGTGATGTTTTTGTTACATGATCCTTTTCTTCAGGAGGAAGTTCGAGGTCATATTTAAATCATTGTCTTTTCTCAAAGGCAGTCCAAAGCTTCTCTCTTCCTTCCATTAATTAAGGGACTCAACTCACCTACATGAAAACTAAACAAACTTATGAAGTTAGAACAATGATAAAATAGGATTAGTGATATCTTGGTATGTAGGACAACATAACTGACTACACAGCTTAGGCAGAGGAGGCAATATGATTGGTTGGAGATTGGGAATGAGGTCTAACAATAGCCACCTTCTTTGTTCCTATGTCAAGAAAATCTCATTGTGAGTTCACCAGCAATGATGAAGATAGTAAACCAGATATTCATGAAGGATAGATTAGTGATATAAAGATAATAGTTCCTTCATTCTTCAATGATGGTAGACATCCTTGAGGCAAGAATTCCTAAACAACTCATAATGGGTCAATTGAATTTTTGCATTAATTTTAGAGATAAGAACCACAACAGGCAGTTATAGGACAAAAATCAATTAACTATAAATATTATCAATAAAATTATACAGAATAAATTTAATCTTATCACCACACACAAGGACTATAATAGATTTAAAAGGCTGAAAATTTTTTGTAGACATATATCAAAATTTTCCCCATTTTCATTTGCTCATTTAAAAAATCCTTAAATATTCTCAGGATGATGTAGCTTCATTGTTTTTTTTTTTGGCCAATCTTTCTCTAAACAAATTATTAGTATTTATGGCAGTAAAGTATAACTTGACATGATAATGCTAAAGTTAGACACTGGAAGCAGAATAGATCTTAAATATGATGATGATCATAACAAAATGGTTTCACAATTTCAGCAATGTAGAGCTGATGTAAATCTGAGATACTAAACATCCAATGAATGCCACATGTAGTTTATTATTTATTTCTTTTTTAACACACCACCAGAAGTCTATTTTTAAATTTCATTTTCTCCATATTAAAAGCATAACTTTAATGAATTTTATTTTCTTGTTTGCAAAGAAACTGCATATTGAAAACAAAATAAAAAAAAAACCTTTCAAACATTTATCTATGTATATGACCAGATCTTCTTGAACAATTTTTCTTAATAGAGTTTAGGAGATTACTGCGATGGTGAGAGAACCCATAGAAAAGCTGATTTATATGCAAGAATCCAGAAGCAATGACAATCATGATTTGATTTCTGTCATAGCTATATCATCTTCAAAATTATTTTAATAAATGGCTTAATAGTACTGCCTGATGTCCTAGCTGAAAAGACACTTTACTGGGCACTGGGAGATCAAATATCTGCTGACTGAGGCAGTTTTAGGCTCTTTTATTGTCTCCATTGAAGAAATCAATTTCCATTGGTCAAACTTCCTCAGGAAATAATGATAGTTGTGAAAGGTCTCATTTAAAAATCTATTTTCCATTTGTGGATTTGTCAACAGCTATTTCAAATTAGTAAGGAGGTGCCTCAGTTACATACCACATTTTCTTCTAATTTTTATTCTTTTTTTCTAATTTGGTATTAGTTTTAATTACATATGCACTAACCTGTTGATTCTTAATTTTCTTTTTTTTTTTAATTTGGCACTTGCTTATTATATCCAGAGTTTTCACATTTTCTTCCCAAGGAATTTATTCACTACATATAGGTATGAGGCCTTTATACTGAAATCTTGTACTTATAAGCCAACCTTCCTGCAGTTTCTCAAACATGACTTTCCTATCTCCCATTTTAATGCTTTTAAATAGTTGTGTGTCTCATGCCTGTAATGTACCATGAATCTAAATTCACTTGAGATATGACTGAGTGTTGAACCTATAACATACATACCAAAAAGGTTCACCATCATGGACTTACATGAAAGAAGTCCCCACCAAATGGCAAAACTACTGATGACAAATCTTGCTTTTCTTAAGTAGGTTGGTCCTTAGAAAGAAGACATTAATTGCTGTCAAGTTCATACTTATAGGTATTTTAGCATGATAGAATTTCAAATTGTGCTAATGATTGTCATTTACCTACTGAGATAATGTGACCCAGAACTTAGTACAATATCTATCACATAGTAGGCACACAATAATTGTTATTGATTGATACATTTACCTAAAGGGAATTAGTTCAAAGCTTAGTGGATTACTTGCTTAGAGTATGGTGTTGAGATCCAGAGATCTGAGGAAAGAAGCAGGAGAAAGGATGGAAAGAAATTGACCAAAATGGATTACCAGATAGGATATGAGACATGATATGGGGTTTAAGATCAGATAAATTTATTGAAAACCCAGAGTTAGATTCAAGCCCTAAATGAAGGACTGGAGAAGGACCTTGTAGAGTTGAAAAGATATTTTAAATAATGAATTGCTAGGATACAAGGGAGAATAAAGATTTGGAATATTTAGGTCCTTTGTCTTTTTAACCAAGTCTCATGTACTTAATGATTTTGTACAACTAAAGGAGAGGTCACAGATACAAAAGCTTTTCTTTTATTATTGGAGTGAAAAATATTGTATTAGCAAAGAAAAACATTGCACATTTTTAATGAAAAATGAGTTTTTTAAATGCATTTCAAGTCAAGTTAGAAGAGATAGGGAAATTATATTCAACACAGCAGCAGTTTAACCAAATTTCAAGTAGAATTATTAACTTTAATTTCTAACAACATTTTCTTGGTTTAACAACTAGAACACAACAGAGCAAATGTGGGAATCATAATGTGAGATCAACAATATGAGGGCTATTTCCTAAGCACCTTCCAACTGTTTCTAATGTAGATCATCACTGCCATTGCCTTTTGAGCTGACTGTATCTCTACAATAGGATAAGTCATTTATCATTTTTATTTTCAAGAAAAGCTGCCAAGTAGAAAGTCCATAATTAAAGGAAAAAGGCTAAAATCACCATACTGAATTTTTTCAAAAGCAATAATCTCAGGTTCTGATGATAGGTTAAATGATCAATATTTCAATTTCTCTGGATGCTTTAATGTATATATTTTTTTTCTTTTAAACATTATTTTATTTGGTCATTTTCAAATATTATACCTTGGAAACAAAGATAATTTTTTCCTCCCCACCCGCCCCTCCCCTAGCCAATGGAAGATTCCACTGGGTATCACATGTGTCCTTGATTCAAACCCATTTCCATGTCGTTGGTATTTGCATTAGGGTGTTCATTTAGAGTCTCTCCTCAGTCATGTCCCCTCAACCCCTGTAGTCAAGCAGTTGCTTTTCCTCAGTGTTTTTACTCCCAGCATTTGTCCTCTGCTTGTGAATAGTGCTTTTTCTCCCAAATCCCAGAATGTTCAGGGACATTGCATTGACACTAGTGGAGAAGTCCATTATTTTGTATCCTATAACTTTGCTAAAGTTGTTGATTATTTCAACTAGCTCTTTGGTTGATTCTCTAGGATTCTTTAAGTAGACTATCATATCATCCGCAAAGAGTGATAACTTAGTCTCCTCCTTGCCTATTTTAATGCCTTCAATTTATTTTTCTTCTCTAATTGCTACGGCCAGTGTTTCTAGTACAATGTTAAATAATAGAGGTGATAATGGACATTCTCATTTCACTTCTGATCTTATTGGGAATGAATCTAGTTTATCCCCATTGCAGATGATATTAGCTGATGGTTTTAGATATATACTGTTTATTGTTGTTAGGAACGACACTTCTATTCCTATGCTTTCTAGTATTTTTAATACGAAAGGGTGTTGTATTTTATCAATGGCTTTTTCTGCATCTATTGAGATAATCATGTGATTTTTGTTGGTTTGCTTGTTGATATGGTCGATTATGTGGATGGTTTTCCTAATATTGAACCAGCCCTGCATTCTTGGTATAAATCCTACTTGATCATAGTGAATGATCCTCCTGATCAGTTGGTGGAGTCTTTTTGCTAGTATCCTATTTAAGATTTTTGCATCTATATTCATTAGGGAGATTGGTCTATAGTTTTCTTTCTCCATTTTTGATCTGACTGACTTTTAAATAAGTACCATGTTTGTTTCATAAAAGGAATTTGGTAGAACTCCCTCTTTGCTGATTATGTCAAATAGTTTGTATTGTATTGGGATTAGCTGTTCTTTGAATGTGTGATAGAATTCAGTTGTGAATCCATCAGGCCCTGGGGCCTTTTTCTTAGGGAGTTCTTTGATGGCCTATTGGATTTCTTTTCCTGATATGGGATTATTTAAGAATTCTATTTCTTCTTCTGCTAGTCTAGGCAATTTATATTTTTTGTAAATATTCATCCATATCACCTAGATTGCTGTATTTATTGCCATATAATTGGGCAAAGAAGTTTTTAATGATTGCCTTAATTTCCTCTTCATTGGAGGTGAGATCCCCCTTTTCATCTTTGATGCTGTTAATTTGCTTTTCTTCTTTCCTTTTTTAAATTAGATTGACCAGTACTTTGTCTATATTGTTTGTTTTTACAAAGTACCAGCTTCTAGTCTCATTTATTAGTTAATTAGTTCTATCACTTTTGATTTTATTAATTTCTCCCTTAATTTTTAGTATCTCTAGTTTGTTTATCTTCTGGAGGTTTTTAATTTGTTCACTTTCAAGTTTTTTTTTATTTGCATTTCCAATTCATTTATCTCTGCCCTCTATAATTTGTCAATATATGCACTCAGGGATATTAATTTTCCTTTGAGTACTGCTTTGGCTGCATCACATAAAATTTGAAAGAATGTCTCACCATTGTCATTTTCCTCAATGCAATTATTTATTGTTTCTATGATTTCTTCTCTAACTAACTGGTTTTGGAGTGTCATATTATTTAATTTCCAATTAATTTTTGATTTGGCTCTCCATGTATCCTTACTGATCGTTATTTTTATTGCCTTATGATCTGAAAAGTTTGCATTTATTATTTTTGCTTTTCTGCATTTGTATGCCATGTTTCTGTGACCTAGTTTATGATCAATCTTTGTGAATGTGCCATGTGGTGCTGAGAAGAAGGTGTATCCCTTTTTGTCCCTATTTATTTTTCTCCATATGTCTATTAACTCTAATTTTTCTAAGATTTCATTCACTTCTTTTACCTCTGTGTTATTTATTTTTTGATTTGATTTATCTATATTTGATAGTGGTTGGTTCAAATCTCCCACTAATATGGTTTTGCTTTCTATTTCCTTTCAATTCTCCTGTTTTCTCAATTAGAAATTTGGGTGCTATACCATTTTGTGCATTCATGTTGATTAGTGATATTTCCTCATTGTCTATACTCCCTTTTAACAGAATATATTTACCTTCTGTATCTCTTTTAATTAGGTCTATTTTTGCTTTGGCTTTGTTTTGGTTTATATGTCTTTAATCAGCAGTGAATTAGCTCATTTTTATATACCTATATATGGCTTTGATTTCTTCATTGGAAAATTGTCTGTTAATGTCTTTTGCCAATTTATTGGAAGATGACTGATTTTTATAAATTTGACAAAGTTCTCTACAAATTTTAGATATGAGACCTCTCTCCAAGAGTCTGTCCCCCTACTTTTTTGCTTTCCTTGTAATCCTTGTCACCTTTTTTTCATTTGTACAGAAACTTTTCAATTTAATGTACTCAAAATAATCTATTTTACCTCTCACAATGATCTCCGTCCCTTACTGACTCATGAATTCCTCTCCTACCCATTAATCTGATAGGCAAGATGTTGCTTGTTCTAATTTATTTAAGACATTTCCCTTTATGTCTAGATTTTGTATCCATTTATATCTTAATCTTAGTGAATGGTACAATTGTCTATAACTAGTTTCTACAAAACCACTTTCCAGCTGTCCCCACAATTTTTACGAAAAGTGATTTCTTATCTCTCAAAATGAATCTATACTTTAGCCAAATTTTGACAAAATCTTTTCTTTTTTATATACAATATAATACATTAATATTTTATTAGTTTGTTGTATGTCCTGTTCCATTGCTCTATGTTTTTATTTTTTGCCAGTCCCATATAATTTTGGTAATGTAATGATTGTATACTAACTATACTCTTGGTGTTTTTATAATGATGGCAAGACAATGATCTCCAGGGAGTTTGTTGAGAAAGAAACAGTGATGAGTGATAGGAACCCAATAGGGTGACTCCTACTCTTCACCTCTCCTAGGTGATGCTGACAAGTGGTGTTGCACAGGCAATAGGGGATTCCCTGTTGTGAATGGGTGATGGGAAGTTGAAGGAAGGTCTCCCTTATCAGGTGAACTAAGGGGTACCCCCAGATTTCCTGGCATGAAGAGGTCAAGGAGATAATCCTCCACCATGTCCTTGACTCAGCAAAGGAGGAGTTTTGGTTGCTCTCTGTTAAGGCTGATCTATTGCCTCAGCAAGTTACCTTCCCTAAGCTCCAAGAATATACCACTTGAACAAATATCTGACTACTAAGTAAAAAGTTTAATGGACAACGGTTATAAGGCAAGTAGAGAAGGCAAAGAGGGAGTCAGGTCCCTAATTTGTCCCACTAAATAAGGTCCATAACTCAAGTAGCTATCCATCCAACTTGAGTTTTTTCTTCCTGTCCCACTAATTCTCTCAAATATTTATATTATTACTGAGCTAAAGAATAGTCAGAGCAAGTGCAAAAGGGCAATGAGAGCAGGGCTCTCAGACAAAGAGTCCATGACCCTTTCCAGTCTGTAGAGTCTGACACTCTCTTGAGATGGTCCTTGAGGTATCAGATTCATGAATTGACTTGGCAGAAGTAATTTCTGGGCAGTATATAGATGAATCCTTTTATGGCTCTTGCTTGGGTCCCCAGCACGGAAATGCTTCCTGCCAGTTCAAGGTCTCAGCCCAAAAGCCCTAAATTCTCCATGGATCTTTGTCTAGTCTCTCTTCTCTCCCAGCATCCTCTGCTCCTTAACTGTCTTTGTTCTCACTCACTCTTTTTTCAAAATTCCATCTTTTTCCCTTTTTGCAACCTGATCTTACAGTAATTACTACTTTATTATACAATATTAAGTCTGGTACTGCTAGATCTCCTTCCTTAATATTTTTTCATTATGTTCTTTTGTTACTTTTACTTTTTTTCTTCTAAATGAATTTTGTTAATATTTTTATGGCTCCATGAATTTTTTTTGTAATTTAGTTGGGATGGCATTGAATTAATAGATTTAAAAGAACTGCCATCCTATTTACAGTGGCTTTACCCAATCATGAACAATGAATATTTTTTCAATTACTTATAACTGAGTTTGTATAAAAATATTTTATAATTATGTTCATGTAGCTCCTGAGTTTGTTTTGACAAATACACAACCAGGTATTTAATTCTATCTATAGTTGTTTTAAATGGAGTATCTTTTTTATCACTTGTATGACTTTGTTAGTAATATATATATATATATATTCAATTTCTATCCTGCTACATCCATAAAAATCATTAACAATTGCAATTTACTTTTTAGTTGAGTCACTAGGATTTTGCATTTATACCATAATATCACCAGCAAAAAAACATAGTTTCATTACCTCTTTGCCCATTCTAATTTCTTCACTTTGTTTTTCTTCTTTTATTGCTATTTCTAGCATTTAAAATGCTATGTTAAATAGCATTGGTGAATTGGCATTCTTGTTTCATTCTTCATCTTATTGGGAAGGCTTTTAACTTATCCCTATTACAAATACTACTTGCTGTTCATTTTAAGTGGTTGCTTTGTATCATTTTAAGAAAAGAAATACATTTATCCCCTGATTTCTAGTGTTTTTAACAGGGATGAGTTTTGTATTTTGTCAAAAGCTTTTCTGCATCTGTTGATATACTCATGTTTTTATTAGTTTTGTTTTTAATATAATGAATTATATTGAATGTTTTACTTATATTAAAACATCTCTGCATTCCTGGTATGAATACTGTTTGGTCACCATGTATAATCTTTGTGATATATTGTTGCAGTCTTTTTTTGCATTTATATATATAATGACATTTATCTATAATTTTTCCTTTCTGTTTTTGTTCTTTCTTGCTTAGCAATCAGCACTATGTTTGTTTCATAAAATGACTATTAAAACTTCTCTATTATTAAAATAACTTATATGATATTTTAATTATTTGATCTTTAAATTCTTGGTAAAATTCATTTACAAATTCAATCAGATTTGATGGTTTTTTTGGCCTTTTTTGCTTTATGGCCCATTTAATTTTTTTCCCTAACAGGTTTATTTAGATATTCTTTTTCTTTCCCTGATAGTTTAGGTAGTTTGTCTTTTTGTAAGTATTCTACCATTTCACTCAGATTGTTAAATTTGAATATAATTTAAAAAAATAACTGCTAATAGTTGCTTTAATTTCATCTTCATGGCTGGTATGTTCACCTTTTGCATCTTTGAATACTAGTGATTTGGTTTTCTCTCTATTTTTTTATCTCATTAACCAATGGTTTATCTAATTTGTTGATTTTTTCATAAAACCAATTCCTAGATTTATTTATTAATTCAATAGTGTTTTTTACATTTAATTTCATTGCTCTCACCTTTAATTTTTAGGATTTCCAATTTGGTGTTTAATTGGAGAATTTTAATTTGTTCTTTTCTAGTTTTTTTTAAATTGCATCCCCAATTCATGATCTTTTATTTATCTATTTTATTAATATAAACATTCAGAGGTATAAAATTTTCTCTAATTACTACTTTTGCCATATCCTTATATCCCTTTGTTTTGTTATAGTATTATTCTCTTTAACAAAATTATTTATCATTTCTCTGATTTTTCTTCAACCCATTCATTCTTTATAATTAAATTATTTAGTCTTCAGTGAGTTTTTTCTTTGTATTTCCATAATCCCTTACCATACATTTTTTCTTATGTTATGTTCTAAAAAGGGTACTGCTTGCCTACTCTTAAGAAAGGTATGTAGCAGCTCATGGAATATTGTGGGAAGCTAAGGAATACAGAGAGAAAGAAAAGGAATATGAATAAATGGTGACAATTTTTCTACTCATTCTCCATAAATTGGCTGAAGCATCCCTGGAACTCATATTCCAGTTTATGATCCTTGGTGAGCAAATAGCCAGGTGATGTGAAAAACACAGATTTGCAAAGTGTAGCTCTCTTCTATTCTCATTCAAAAGATAAAGGGCTCTCAAGACTTAGAGGTTTTCAACTCTAGACTCTAAAGACCTTTCTTTGTTTTGTGTTTTTGTTTGTTTGTTTTATAGCCGGCTGACTGTCTCTCAGGTAGATGAAGTTGTTCCTTGGATGTTTGTAACTGTTTTGCTTATGAGCTGAAGGATGTAGAATCTGAAAATGTCCAAGATGTTTTGGACTACATAAAATACTGGAATAAATGGAAATACGGGAACTCTTTAGAAAGGCATTTAGCATTTTGACAGGCAAGATATAACCTACACAAAGAAGCTGCAAACTTGTTAAAAACACTGGGGTTTTGGAAGGCATTTAGAATTAAAAAAAATAAATAAAGCTCTTACAGAGTTTTCATAATATGAAAAACACACACACATAGATTCCCATCTTCTTTTCAACTCTTTTCTTCTGATTTGGAACATCCTGAGTTATGCTACAGCACCACGACACAGAGTTCCAAAAAAGACAAAGCTGGAGTATTTGCAATTTGACATATCATCAATGCATTCATACGGTGTCTGTTAGCAGAGGACCCACCTGCTTCAATAGGGCTCTTTTCCCAATTGCCTACTGACAAAAAAGAAAGAAAAGGATAGAGTTCAAAATAGTAAAGTGAGTGAGTGAGTGAGTGTGTGTGTGTGTGTGTGTGTATGAGAGAGAAATAGAGAGAGAGAGAGGGAGACAGAGACAGAGAGAGGGAGAGAGAGAGAATAAGCATGTGTGAGTTTATATATGTCACAAGAGGACACTTTAGAGTACAAAGGCAGAGCAAAAATTAAAGTTGATCATAGCTCTTTATTTTTTAATAAAGGTATGTTTTGGAAATGAGGTGACTTTGGCATTTTTGGACAGCTAGGCAGCATATAGAACATGAAGACACAATAATCCATCTGCCTCTGTAAATTGTCATGGACTGCCCACCCAGTTTCATTGAATATCAGTTTAAGATACACCTCTGACACAGGAAATTTCCTCACTCTCTAAGTTCTTAGTCCTCCTAACATTTTGATTTTATTTTGTATATATTTTGCTGATGCATATTTGTGCACATGTATTTCTCCAACAGAATCAAAGTTTCCCGAAGGCGTATTATTGTTATTATTATTTGTGTATTCCCTAACCAAGTATGCTGCCTGGAACAAAGATGACTCTTAATAAATAATTGTTGAATTAATTAGAATTGAATAAGACATGAATAACTTGATATGAAGATGAAATAAATGAAAAAAAAAGGTGAGTTAATCTCTTCTATTCTTTCCTTAGCAGCTATAAGTGAGATTACTCAGGGGCATTTAATGTAAAGCCATAGGAAAGATATAGGCAAATCATTTTGAGGCTAAACAATTGAGATAGATACACATATAATGAGTTCAACTATTTTTTAATAAATTGAAGACTTAGTAAATAGCCTTGAATAGGACTTATCAACCCAGGTGAAAAAAAATCAAGATAACTTTGAGCAAAGATAAATAGCATAAGAATTCTGAACAGAGTATAAACAGAGGTGTGCTGGTAAATGTTTAAGTCAATTCTTCAAAGGGTAAAAATGGGTATGATACACTTTTAAGTTTAATATGCATTGCTAATATTTTCTCCCTAACTTTCTTAAGTCTTGACAATCAATGAGAAAAAATAAATTGAGCCCTAATTTGTAGTGTTTCCTTATTTCTGAGATGTAAATTCTCCAACTGAAAATTAAACAATTGGATCTGTGAGCCAGGATAAATTGGCTCCAGTACCCCTGGGTATGAATAATGAAAGTTAAGAAAGCACAATTAAGCATATATATATATATATATATATATATATATATATATATATATATATATATATATATATATATGAATGTTCTTTGGATAAAGAGACCTAATATGGGTCTTGAAGTGAAAGGTCAGAAAATCAGTGTTGGGCACAGAGATATAGGAGGGAATGTCATGTATGAGGAAAAGAGAAAAGAACAGCTTGGCTTGATCATACAATGAAGGAAAGAATGTCCAGTGAGGCTGGAAAGATAGGTTGAGGTCAGTTTGTGAATATTCTTAAAAGATATACACAGGAATTTATATTTTATTTTATAAGAAATAGGAATTTCCAGACTTGGTTCAATAGGGATTCACATAGTCAGGGTTGTACTTAAGGAAAATTATTTTAGTAGAAATGTAAAGAATATACTCCAGAAATTTATGGCAGTGAGAACAGTTAAAAGACTGAGAGTGTGAATTAAGGGGGTAAATATAGCTTGCAGTATATGGATTTTAAAATTCTAGATGCTACTGTAATCTAAAAGCTGTAGATAAGCCAGAAAAAATGAGCTACTCATCAGAGAAGTGAAGAAGGTTCCTTTAGTTTCCCCTTCAAAATATGGTTGTGGAACAATAACACATAGAATACCAAATAGTCAATATTTCTCAAGTCACTTACTTTGCAATGCATGGGATGATCTTGGCAGGAAATCTGCATTCCAATTACGTTTTTCTTAGTCTGATATAAAATACAACTAATTGAAGTCTTATCCTAATGCTTCATCATGGCGAGAGGTGACTGAGTTTTCAAAGAATATGCCAATAAAATACAAAGTAAGACTCCGACTTCAAAATACTTCAGAAATTAGTCTGATGGTGGACTTTAAGATATATCATCTGTAGACCTGTCTGGCTGATAGACAGAAAGCTATATATCAAATGGTAGTTCCTATCCCACTGCTCACCCCCTTTTCTTTGTGGTCATTGCAACTCATGAAGGCTGGCAAATAAGGCAGAATGGGATGGAAATCACCAAAAATATAACCACACTAATGTAATCATGGATTTGAGGAGTGCTAAATAATATTACAATTTGTTTGCAGTCTTTAAACATACAAACCCAAGCAAAATGTATGGTAGTAAGGTGATATGGTCATAATCACCTACTATGTAATATATTTTGCTAAGTGATAGCCTCATTTGAAGAATGCTACATTTGGAAAAAAGGGAGTTTTGATTCAAGTCCTCTACTTCCTAGTGACATGACATGTGACCTTGGGCAAGCAAAAATGAAATAAATAAATAAAAAATAAAACCATTTCTGGGCTATTTCCTCATATGTAAAATGGAGGGTTGGACTCTGTGTTCTTAACCTGCAATTGATGAACGTAAAAAAATACATAATTATATTTCAAAATAATTGCTTTTTAATGTAATGTCTTTTATTTATGCTATTTTAAAAACAAACATTCTGGGGAGTTCATAGATTTTGTAAACCTCCAGAGATATCCTGTGCTAAATGATATATCAGTCCTCTCTAGCCATAAATCTATGACTAGTAATATTAGATATTTGTATAGAGAACTTGAGTTGAACAAGATTTGTCATGTATCACTTAGAGATCAACATGCTTTAGTGATGTGGGAACTCATGTGATTAAGCCTGCAGTTTTAAACCGTACTGTGGTTGAAATATGTGGGCTATAATCCAGGCTAGGCTTGGAAAAATGGATTGTTGGTAAACAAATTGTAGCTAATGTTAAAAATGTTAAAAAAGTAAAGAAAAATCCAAAGATGTGTGTTTACATGTGACTCTGTTGAATTGTGTAAAATAAATACTTTCAGCTAAAGGAGTTACTATTGCATATTAAAAGTTTCTTAAAGATGTAAACCAAATATAGGTTTATTGTATATGTGTAATTATTTTAATCTGTCCCAAGTAATTAAAAACTACAAATAATAAAGGGGAAATGTCACATACATAAAATGGAAAAGAACAACATGAAAGAGCATAGACTAAACAACAACCTGCAGTAACACAGATGGAAATACATGCTGATTATAAACCAGTACAACATAGGAAAAGGTGTCCAAATGCAAGGAACATTTTCACTTTCCAAGAGCATCCACAGGGAATTATTTCCCAAGGGAAGCAGACTGATTACATGCAGGGTATGTAATGAGCTCTTGTGGTAAGAGAGTGTTGATGATCTTTGCCAACCAATTAAGGTTCCATAGAAACAGAACACCAAGTACATTAATTGAGTGCCAGGTATTAGTGACCATTGGAAGGGGCTTAGACATGTGGACTAATACAGTTTATTCTGTTATTGGGAATTCAAAGGATCATAGAATTTTGGGAGTTAAAAACATCCAGGGAATTCTTGTTTACCTATTTTTAACTTAATGAGAATTCTTTCTATACAGTTCCTGCCAAGTGTTAATGATTGAAGTCTCATCTAGTGAGGGTAAATAACACACCTTGAAAATCAGTCTGTTCTACTTTGTATATAACTTGAATTCCTGGGTAGAGATTCTATAAAATAATTCTAATTTTACCTTTAATTTTCTTTCATATCTTGTTCTTAATTCTTCTGTTTGGAGCCAAGCAAATAATTCTAATCCCTTGCATAGCACTCATACAAACAGTTGCTATGTACTAATACATAAGAAAGTTAGAAATAAATTTAGAAATATAGAAATAATAAAAAATATTCTCCATAGACAATGAAATAAACTGAAATCAATAAGGGATGTATTAATAAGAGACTCAAGCCTAAATGCAAACGGAATAAAATCATTCTAATAAAGGAGCAAATCAAAGAATAAATCTAAGGATAATAAAATAACTATATGGAAGAAAATGATAGACTTAAAATTGGGTAATAAAATACTTAGATTATATATAAATCTAAATCAATCTTTAGAGAAAAATTTTATATTTCTAAACAACTCTTAAAAAGAAATGAGATGAACAGAACAACTATAAATTGAGCTTACAACTAAAATCCTAGAATAATGACTAGTATATGTCAAAAATGATAACAGAGAGATGATAATCATCAATATAACTCAGCTGTTTTTAAGTGAATAAGATAGTTAACTAATTTGATTTTTTAAAAGATAGAAAACAAAATGGCTAAAATTGCCAGAAATAAAATAAATTAATGTTATAAGAAACTATTCTAATGCCCAATTTTATGTAAATAAATCTAAAAATGAAGTGTTTAAATGTTTATAAAAATATAAACTACCCAGAAAGAAAGAGCAAGGAGTATGGAATCTAAACAATCCCATTTTAGAAAGAAATTGAGTCACCCATGCATTTTCAAATTAACTATTCAACAATTGTAGCAGTCCATGCCTAGCTATGGGCAAGTGGAACAGTTGGTATGTACAGATTGCCTTAGAAGAGAGCATGCTCAGTCTTGAGCATGCTCAGTATTGCTCTGATCTTTGACCCCAGCTTCTCCCAGGTTAGGCGGGAAAACAAGTTTCTTTGTTCTCGCCTGGTTAAGAGAAACCACACCTACACCTTGTCATTAACCAATGAGGGTCATCCCTATGTACTACTTAGCAAAGTGTATAAGTGGCCCAGCAAGCTCCGCCTCGCTCTCTCTCCTTCTCTTTCAGGCTAGCTGATGGCTGTCCTTGCAGGAGCTTGGCCTCTGGCCAAGCTCCATCTTTAATCTTTCTCTATTCATCTCTCTGACCTGTGTGGTATTAAATATGGATCTCTGGACTGGTAAAAGCCTTCTGAATGGTCCTTTGATCAGAGCTTGGCTGTGGCTCATTGATAATTAATAAAGACTCATTCTGACCACCTCATATCTCTAATTTGACTCCATCATCCCCCTCGTGGTATCTAAAACTTCTATCCTGTCTCTATCTTCCTACCTTGTGGCTTCTCTCCCCTCTGAGAGAGCCACATATGGCGCCCACGTGACCAGGACTCACACCTGGCACTTTCTCGTGGCATTCAACCCTTTTCTTCCTCACAGCTGGTAGGCAGGGTGCGCCCCATACACAAGGGGAACAAAAACAAACAAACAAAAAAAAAAAAACAGAAGGCGGCGATGGCGGATGTCCGAAGGAATTTTATCGATTCTCTGGCCAAGAACGGTAAGTCTTCCTCTGCTCGAGGTGGGTCGCTCCTCTGAACCCTGCTCGACTCTTAATGTCGTTGTTGACGGGGGAGGAAGGGAAGTATTGGAAAAAAAATCAGGATGAGGAAAGCACATGGTCGGTCAGAGCATGATTCTTAAACTATCTCTGTGGGGGGGGAGTGCCGTTTCCCTCCCCCACCTGGGCCTGCTAGCACAATGCTGTGCCGAGGCCTCCTCTCCCGGACCTGGATCTCTGGAGGTTAAGAAACACCTGAGGAGCGGTCTGAGGGGGAGGGGAAGAAAAAAGAAAATTTGACCTAGCAAAACCCTCACTAGGGGCAATTGAGAACTTGAGAAATCTCAGTCTGAAACAAACAGTTGCTAGAGCATAGTGAATTTCGAAAGGAGCAACTGGGAAAAGAAAAAGCAGGAGTTAAGATTTCATCAGGAAAGTGCAAAGTCAAATTTACCGCTTCCTAAGACAAAAGTTCGGAGAGCCAGGCTGCAATTCATAGGCAAAAGCAGGCAGTTTAGCCCTAGTGGGAAAGGCTTACAGACAAGAAGCAAGGAGGAAGCTAATCTTCACAGGCAGATTCCTGGGATGCTTTTAAAAGGCTTATCAGGAAGTAATTGCTTTGACTCAAAGCAGGGCACTTAAAGGATCAGAATCACTTGGAAAAAGGGATAAAAAACAAAAACAAAAAACATTTTCTAATAAAACCACAGGTCTCAGCAAAATCAATGAATCAAGGTAATAATCCTGAATTAGGTTAAATTTAGAACAGCCTAAGTTGTAAAAGGATATTGCCATTCTGTAACCAAAGGCAATAAAAAAAAAGCAAGCCTCTACACTCATTAGCATTTGAAAAAGGTCCTAGGATCTCTTTTGTTTGAGGTCCGGCCAGGTAAAGGCAGGCTTTACCTGGGTGATTGCAAGCCATAAAAAGCACAGTGAAGTAAGATCTGGGAATTTGAATCGTTTTAATTTAGGTTGGATATAGGCAAAATTATAAAGGAATGTCTGCTTATATTTTTTGATAAAGGAAGGTTAAAAAAAAAGGAGAATTAAAAATCTTTCTCTGACTTTTGTTATATGCCACAGAATATCAGGACTAGAAATGTTTTATCTGTAGAGAAATTTTGGTATATATCACAAGGTAATTAAAGTATAAACAGAAAATTCTTAAGGTTTAGGCTTAAATCTGAAGGAGCTTGAATTTTTTTTCTCTACTGGCCACGTGGCTTGAGCCACCTGGAAGATAGCATCAGAGCAACTGAGGTTCCAAGTTTTTTATTACAAACTCTGTAATTGGCTAGAAGAAAAATTTAATACTAAGATATAATAAGCATGAATTGGAATATGATTTAAAGGAATTTATAAGGCTTTCTAATTTTAACTATGGGGGAATTATTAACACTTTTCTAAGCAGGACATAAAGCAACAGGATGAATCTTGAGCAGAGCTTATTCAAACAGCCTGTATGCAGTTCAGAAACTTTTTACTGGGCATATTACTATACCTGTATCCAGAAAGCAAGTGATTTATAACTAGAATAGCTTTTACTATGGAAAATTAAGACACATGCTCAGCAGAGTAAAAGCATGGTTAGAAGGATTCAATCTGTTTACCAGTGGTTAATTATTAAAGTTATCAAGGAATCTGTTACTCAGTACAGTGATTTATTAAGGATTTGAAAGAGGCAATACTATCATTTATTCACATTACAGATATTGAAGCTGATCATGATATTGAAAAGAGACCTATGATAATAATGCAAATTCAAAGGTTACTGGCACAATTTGATTTATTTCTGCAGTAAAGATTTGCAGAATTAGCAGATGAAAGTAATGATTTTATTCACAGTATTAAGATCTTTTCAGTTATGAAGTTAATTGAAGTAGTTCAGAAATAATAACTCCTGTGCAACTGTTTGATAATTCTGTGCATATTTTTCCAGCATAAGACAATGCTATAATTTTAATAGCTGCACAAAGTGAAATTTTTCAAAAAGCAAAAATTGTGTGCAGGCAAACAAAGGCTTAAGATCCCAGCACACACGGGTCAAATCATAAGTGATTTATAGAATGATATTTTTATGATTATGGGTTTGAAAAAGCAAATATTTAAGCATCTATACCTGCTGCTTTGCAAAGTCTATTGTACATCTATATCCTGAACAAGCAGGTGATATCGCTTATCAATGCAAACTGTTGTGGATTAATTTCACCTCTGATAGATATCCACTGTATATTTTGGAGCAAAGGATGCATTTCAACATGCTCCTGGCACAAAGGTTGAACTGTGAAAAGTGATGGGAGATACTTACTCTCCTGGTTTATGGGTTCAAGCTCAAATGAAGAAGTGAACAAAGTGATTACAGATTTTATAAATAACTTTGCACAACTGTCTATTCCAAACAGCTTGGAATAGCATGGCTTTTAACAGCAATGCAAGGGCTAAATTGCATAGCTCATGGCTTACATGCAAGCTATGATAAATAGAGCTCAAAGGAATCCATGAGCCCCAAGGTTCAAAAACTGAAGGTATAGATGTTCTGTCACTTTCTAACTCTCTGAGACCCAATGAGGCTTTCATTTGGGGTCGAGGTTTTCTGTTTACTTTCTCAGATACATGAAGTCCATGGAAGATGGTCAAGAGCATCTGATGGCAAGACAATCTGCCCAGAAGAAGGACAGAAGGCAGAGGTGTCTGGCACAGGACACCAGAAATGCAGCACATGGATTGTAAAGGCTATGATTGCCCTATAGGCAGGTTTAACACAATATCCACACACATGTAATTGTATGAGAAACAATTTGACTGCAGAAGAATATCATTAAGTCACTAACAGATATTCTGTTCTATGAATATATGGGTATTTGGTAAAAGATCTGACTTTATTACATGCCTGAAAATTTTGAATGGTACTGGTACAATGTATAACTTGAAATCATTTTACTGGAATTGTTCCATGTTAGCCAAATTTGATCAAATAGCATAGGGTACAAGTGGGAATATTATGACAGTATAAGGGATGCTGTCCACTTGCAGCACAAATGGGTATTACTATCCAACATGTAATGATGATTATTGTCTTAAAGGGTACATTATATTTGCAAACAACATGTCTTTATTAGAATCAGACTTATCTAGAAGTCACTGTTTCGCTGTGACTGTTCCACTTTCGTAAGGAAAGAGGTGGATATGGTATCACTAATCATCTATCTCTTCTACACCCCAGAAGGAATATAAGTTAAAGCTTTGCAATAATCAGTATTGAATGTAATGATAAAGATCACATTGTGTGAGATACCTGAAGTGGGTTAAATATCATCAAGATAGTAAGACTATAAGGGACCCAAGGGGATGATAATGTTGGGTCGAGGTCTTGTTTGTATGTTCACAGATAATGAAAACATCTGGTCACCCACGTCATGCTTCGTGCCAGCTGATACAGACCAGGAAGAGAAGCAGATGGAAGGTGATGGCATCAGCTATCTGCATGCCAGCCACAATCCAGGCACGCTGGAAGGACACTTCTCTGGTGATTAATATCACTCCAGAACAATGACATTACACTATTAGAGACATTTACTATTAGACCACTGATGGACACTTGTCATGCTGACATCCATTGAGATGGGGTACCCAGAGCAACATCAAGTATGCTAACTCAGAAGGACTAAAATCACACTTGTGTCTGTACAAGACAACAGATATGTCCCACACTCCAAAGACTTCGCTATCTCTCCTTCTCTTTCAGGCTAGCTGATGGCTGTCCTTGCAGGAGCTTGGCCTCTGGCCAAGCTCCATCTTTAATCTTTCTCTATTCATCTCTCTGACCTGTGTGGTATTAAATATGGATCTCTGGACTGGTAAAAGCCTTCTGAATGGTCCTTTGATCAGAGCTTGGCTGTGGCTCATTGATAATTAATAAAGACTCATTCTGACCACCTCATATCTCTAATTTGACTCCATCATCCCCCTCATGGTATCTAAAACTTCTATCCTGTCTCTATCTTCCTACCTTGCGGCTTCTCTCCCCTCTGAGAGAGCCACAAACAATACTTTATGATCATTCAGTTGTATTTCCATGAGAGGGCAATCAGTATCCCAGTGGTAGAGAAAAGTGATTTCTAAAAAGATTGTTTTTTTGAAAGAATTATTTTATATGGAAACGTTAAAAATGAAGCAATATATTAAATTAAACTTTAATAATATTTCTCATTTACCATCAGTGGTATTAAACTCAGAAAGAAGTGAGAGTCACCAAACTGTACATAGAATCCTTGTGGGCCCATATTAACTTAGAAAATCATATATATTAACATTACTTATGTTCTATGCATTTCTATTTATTTTATTAAATATTTTTCAATTTGATTTTACTCTGGCTCAGATTGTACTCAGTAGTGTAATGAGCCACGTGTTTTATACTTGTGATTCAATATAGTACATGTTATTCACCAATAGAAAACTAAATATTTTATATAACAACTCTCTAGTTTCATTGATTATGTAGGTAGCTAAATTAAAAAAAAATAAATTTCCATCTCTCAGCACGAGGGATAGTAAAATTTCTGCTACCAAATCCTGCATAGTTGTGCATTGAACAAGCATTTTCAATTTATTCTCATTTTAAACCCCAGTCCAGAAATAAACTGGATAGGAAACAAATTGAATACTGTGTTTGTCCAGCATTGAGTAAAATAAATGTGAAACTGTACAAATTAAAAAGTCCAACATTGAAATTTAATTTATTATGATTTTATATTATGTTAATACCTCACAATTACAATTTACTTCTGTAAATATTATTTATATCTAATAAGATTTGTAAAGATAAATAGATAAATGAACTTAATATGAAGTCATTCAGATGATAGTAAAATATAAGGTGTTATGTTATTTTTTAATATTATAAAGTGTTCATATAAAAATGGCCATATAATATTCATAATTATTTTATTGAGATTATGGTTTATATTTAGAAGTTTGATAACAGGTAGAACAAAATAGTGTTTAAATACAGTGTAATTTTTTTTATTTGGAGTTTTTTAGAAGCAAAAGTTCTTACCACAGTGACCATAAGTACAAATGAAAAATTCTAAAATAATATGATGAATAATATATTAAATTACTCTGGGAGTTATTGTTTTTGATGAAAAGCCTTCATGGAACAAGATATGTTAAGAACCAGTGCAGTACACTATGTCAATAAATCTAAGAAATTCTCTGATCTCTATTAAATGAAATACTTTTTTCATAAAAAATTCAATAAGCACAGTGAGATCTTGTTTTTTGCCCATTTTTATTCAATTGTAAAATAAAATGTTAAAGATGTAGTCTAGTGTTTGTTACTGTTTGTGTAAAGTTACTTGGTTGATTTAGAGCCAGCCCTAGAAATGGGAGGCCTTGGCTCCAAATCTGACATCAAATACTTTTGAGCTATATGACCTTGGGCAAGTCACTTAACACCAAATTTCTTAGACTTTACTGTTCTGCCTTGGAACCAATATGCACCATTAATGATTCCAAGACAAAGTAAAGGATTAAAAAATACTGCTTGTTCCCTACTCATACCCTCACTGAGGATTCTCTTGATGCATACATATAGTATTCTCAAAAATTTGCTATAAGTGGCAAAGGAGACATTTAAGTCAGTATTTATTAATGGTCTTAGTTTCCTTTTTTTATCGATAAAGTTGAAATTGTTTCTGTGCTTTCACAATCTTCCCTTTATTTATTTAAAGGTAAAATGCTTATTATTTATTATCATATTTCTTTATATATCACCAACACTTTTTTCAAACCCAAAAAATTACTCATGATTTCTTAGTATACATGTACTTAATATCACCTCTTCAAAGACTGTCTCAGAGAAAAGGTCTCATGCCTTGTAAGGATTAATCCAATCATAAAAATCATTGTGTTCAGATCATATCACCATTAACATACCTTTTTGATTCAAAATTCAAAATCTCTGTATGTAATACAGTTCCACCTAGGCTCTGGGTAAAAGAGTTCAAGTTTCAGGAAATGATCAGATGGAGTGACCTAACCCCCCCGCCCCCCATTTGGACCAGGTAAAGGAGGGTAAGATGATAAAGGATCTCACAAGAATCTTTTATTCCTTTTGTTTTCTCTAGGAAAACTTCAAGAACAGCTGTCAGACTCACTTTCTGTTTTGAAAACTGTAAAGCTCTTGTTTCAGACCTTTCTCTTCTAATGGGAAAATTGCCCCTCTCTTTTGTAAGATATAAGCCATATAGTCTTGAAGAACTCAGGAATTGTTGGTTGCCAAACTTGGAGAACTGAGTAGAACAACCAAAGTCTGTGTTATCTATACTGGTGATAAGAAGATTTGGCAACAGAGATAAAGATCAGGGATCAACTTTTTAAAGAAAACAATGAAGAACTGGAAAAAGAACTCTTGTTCATGGATACTTAAGGCTTCCTCTTCTGCCCAGTAAAGAACTGATGTTTGAATTACCTTGCCAAAGGAATCCAACAAAAAGGTGGTGAGCACCCTGAATTAGAGGCACATGACAATAGAGATGAAGATCATTTAATGCAACCAGAACTTTGCTGAGGAACCAATCCACAGTTGGAATGTCTAACAGTCATATAGAGTGTCTACAGGGTTATAGGTTGAGTCACACAGATGCCAGTTGGAATAAAACTCCCAGGTATGAGTATAGAAATTAATTTCATCTTGAATTGCTTTCTGAAAGTACGTACAGCTAACTGCTTGAGCAGAGTTTCAAATTGGCCCCCAAAATCAACTTCTACACACGGGGAGAAGATATTAAAGTACATGCACTGGCCTAGAAGTGTGTCCAGGAAGTTATCCATTCCATTCCTTTGCATGCTGACAGACATTTTCTAGCACTTGAAGGAACTGAGAGATTTTCTGTAGCACCCAGGCATGTAAAGATGGCACCTCCAGTCACCGAGGACTTGCCAGCTGCCAACAGTAGCAACAAATCTTTAGCATAAAAGTATTTTGTGATAATGTGGAAGATGTGAATATTAGGACCCTTGATGGTCTTGGTGCTATGAAAATAAGAATTGGCAATGGAGGTCAGAATGGAATGCAGCCATGAATTGTGGGCCTATGAGAACTAAATTTAGAACTCTATCTTTGTGAAAATGTACATTGGACAAAGTTAGTCAATAACTCAGTTACAGGGGAGTTGGATATTGTATATATGTGTATACACATATGCTCCTAAACATATATGTATATACACATGTGTGTGTGGCCTCAAAAGTTTTAGTGCAGTGTTTTAAAGTGCCAGTACTATTCCCCACTATTACAAAATGTTTAGTTAAGTTCCCAGCATTTGGGGAAATCATAGGGACAGGCTATGCAGAGAGCAATGGATAAATCTTGCTCTGTGGAAACCATCTTCATGATTTTAGAATCATCCCTCCCAGCTAATTAATTTTAATGCAGTTTTAAGCCATTAAAATTTAAAACTGCACTACGATTTTTTGGGAAACTCCTTATACTGATATATATATATATATATATATATATATATATATATATATATATATATATATATATATATATATATATATACTGTACCTAGAAGAACACAGTTTCTTATATACATTTTTTCATATTTTTTGTGTTTTTGAGGGTTGTTAAATGATAATTTAAAATAGATTCTAATTAAAATAATTTCATAGACTGTTTTGAGATGGGAAAGATCTTATGTGCAACCTATTACATCAGCTTCATTTTATAGCTGAGGAAACTGAGGTTCACATAGGTTGAGTAACTTATTTAGTCTTACCATAAGTAAATGGAAACCAGAATTTTAACCCCAAAATCTTGCCTCTTAAAGTAATATATTTTCTAAGAAGTCATTATATCTCTCATCATTCAACTTCACTCACACAAAAGCTTATAAATTTCACCAATCGAACCTTTATTTCACTTATACCCTCTTTCCTCTCAATGCTAAGTCTATAGTGGGCACTCAAAATTATTTAAGCCAATTCCATTTCTAGAATTGAGATTCTGTAGTAAGGTATAAAAATATCTAGTAACATATTAAAATGCAAATACCATTTGGAAAGTTTATAAAATCATGCAAAAATATCCTTTCTAAAATTTTTAATTTGTATTAAAAAACTTAATCAGTTTTTCAGCTACTAAATAAAGCTTCATAGTACACAAATATCAAGAACATGTAGAGGAAGTCTGGGAAAAAGGAAAGAAAATGTTAGAAGACCAATTTCATTTCTGTGTAAATTGACAAATTGTCAGCTCCAATGAGAATGGCCCAAGGGTCATAGCTTGATGATATAACACCCAAAATGTCAATCATTTTCTTACAATTCTGTAGGAAATACAAAGACATGGGTTATTTTTCATTAAATGTATCTTGTACCCAAACTACTGTAAAACACAGACTAACTGATAACATAAGTCTTGACTTCCCCTAAATCCAGTTTAAGGTATAGCTATAAAGTGGACCCTAAGTATTTAGTCAGAAGAAAAAATTATGAACTTTTTCATTAATACAGCTTCTAGAAAAAAGAAGTTGTAAGATCAAAATAGAAAGGAGAAAATATTACTACCTTTTATGGTTTCTTCATTTCAAATCAACATCCCTTTTTGTTGTTGATTGTCCTTCCTTTCTGAAGAAGACCAATAACATTAGGTGGTGATGTCTTGACCTGTGTATGAAATGCATTTAAGTGAGGCAATTTCAGAAAGTTATTGGTCTTATTCATTGTTCCATGATGATTAACATCTAGTAGCAAGACAAAAGTCAGGATGACTGGTAAATGGCCCAGAATACAATGGATAACTTTGGCTTCTTCTCTCTCTTACTAGTATCTAAGTGCTCTAAAATGCCTGCTTTAGCTGCCTTCATAATAATGGGAATAAATTGTTCTCATCCATACATTCTGCCCAGGGTAGTATTCACAGATTTGGAGTAGACATGCCCCTAATTCACTGATGGGTTTCTGGCCCATTGGTTGTCTTCAATCTGGTTTAGCCCATCTACTGAGATGGTTTTTTGGGGTGTGGTCACTGTGTAACACTACAGCTTTTTTTGCGCCACAGTGGAGAGTTGAGTGTCAGATGGACACCAAAGGTGGACAAGCAGCCCTGAAAAGCTTGGCAAGCCCTCACACAAGAGGCACTAATCCTTCTTGAATACCCATATACCCCCATACAACATCCCTATTGCACAGCTATTTTTCAGTATTCCATCTTTGATTCCTTTGCATTTGTAAAGACTCTTCCTTTGCCTATAGTACCCTCCATCACGCATTTCAACCAAGTGATATCTTCTACTTAAAGCCTTTAATTGTCCTTCCAGTTGCCAGTGAACACTCACTCCAGAAATGACTTTGTATTTTTTTTTTATTTTTGTCCCCCTCAACCCCAGGTAGAGATTAAAGATATTACTGGGATGATAAATGGTGCAATCTGCTGGAGAAAGCATAATAAAATGTGATCATTTGTGTATGCTGAGAATTTTGTCTTGGTAAGAAGAAAGGTCCACTGTATTTTGTGAGACTTGAGTGAAGACAGAAGGTGTCTTGAGTGATATGAGATAAGGAGAAGAAAAGAAACATTTCTCAGTGTATGAACTCATTTTTCAATAAAATATGAGAGATGTCTCACTTAAGAGGTTGGGGTATGTGTGTGAGAAAATTATGGAGAATATTAGGACAGTAAGTAGTTAATTGTGGGAATTGAGTGAACCATATTATCAACCACACTGACTCCATCTTATGACTATTCTATAGCTAACTTAGTTCTACAGCAGCCGGCCAGCAACTACCGCATAAAAGGGAATATCTATAGCATTATGATTTTGAGGAGGATAAAGAAGCTGGAGAGAGGGTAGGTAAACTGAGGTACACACAGATAAGATTTTGGGGAGGAAGGACTCTCTTCCTGTTATCTTTCTTTGTAGGGCATATAGTGAAGAAAGATAAAAATTAACCAAGAATGAGTGGAGAATAAAATTCTGAGATAGGATTAGGATTTAAGAAAAGTACCACTTGCAGAACTGGGAGATAAAACTCCAACTGCAGATTGCACTGGCTGGTGGTCAGGAGAGAAGGAAGAAAAGAATAAAGAAAGAAGACTTTAGAGACCATAGTAAAGCTCCAAAGAAGGAGAGATGCATATGGCCAGCAGGCAGGTTAGAGAGAGAGAGGAGAAAAGAAAGGAAGAGGAAGAATTGCGCCCTTCCTGACTTTTTAATTGAGATAATGAGGTAAGAGGTACATAATGCATATGCAATAGCACATAGTGGACTTACATTGGCTTGACATATCAATGATGTACAAGCTAGAGGCGTGGTAAGTTCAGCCCTCTCTTTTCAAACTCCCAGAACAAAGACCGCATGGCCTGCTCATATATCATGCATTGGAATGCTGTCTGCCCAGACCAGAGCTGAGCCTTCTGTGGCTCAGGCCTAGAGATACTTCTGGCCTCTGATCTGTCTCATTAACTGCTGTGACCAAGTATAATATCATATCAATACATCAACCACATTTTCCAGATGTATATGCCTGGAATCCTACAAGTTCCTTTCCTATTAAATTAAATTCTGTCATGTGAGAATAATGTATTTAATCATGGCATTGTTTGAACTTATCTATGCATAGCTGAAAAACTGGATCATCTATACTTACTGTTTAAAGACTTAACCAAGGATTTAGGTTATGTTGGCCAGAAAAGCAGTTTGATTCTCTGACTGGTGTAAGGAGGTTTTTCATTATTTTACATCTCAAATAACCCATATGTCTTATCTGAAAACTGGCCCCATATTGATCAATTATTTATTATTTCCATTTTTCTTTGATCTTTACAGATACTTGGGGAGAATTGGGACTTCTCTTTTCCTGAATTCAGGGAGTTGTACCTATTCACCCTTCCTCTCCCAACTTTGAACATTTTTAATCTTTCATTCAGTTAGTTATCAGATTACCTAATGTATTGTTTCTTTTTAACTAATTGATCTCATTTAATTATTTTTATTATATAATATACTGTCCCCCCTTTTACTCAGGATCCAGTCCTAAACTGAGGAAGGAGCTTGTCACAATGGTTTCACTGGGTAATTGGCATGCATTGTTTAATAAGTGTATATGATCAGAAAATCAAACTTTGTTTTCTCAGTCATTTTATCTTTTGCTCATTACAGGGGAAGGCAGAGCCATGGGAGATGTGAGGAGAAATGATAAAGTTTGCTAAAGCTTCTGTGTTATGTGAGTAGGATAATGAATCAATTAAGATGTAAAAGGACAGCCTAGCAACAAATAGCTTATATAAACATGAATGAATAGTGGCTACGGGTAGGGAACTACATAGGAGAGGTTATGAACAAAGATTATGCCCACTCTTTTCCTCGCCCATAGTTTTAGGAGCACTTTGTACTGGAGTTACCATTGACACAAGGTGTTCTGGAGGGAACCATAATTTGAGGTTAAGATGTGGGAGACTGGGAGCTAAAGGGGAGTCTTGTCAATAGTGGTTGGGTTACAGAGAGAATACTTCTTAGAAGAAAGTAAGTATTAAGTAAATAAGGGAAGTAAGTAAGTTAAGAACTTATCTAATATAGTCACACTTATGGATCATTTATATTCTATAACTATTACATCACTGAAACTCTCCCAAACCACCAAAATGAATAGCATTCATAACTCTTATGTAACGAAATCTACCTTTCAGAAACACCTGTCCTTACCTATGTTTTGTCCTTTCCTTGTTTTGTTTCACATGACATTAAAATTATTTGTGTTGGTTTAGTCTTTTAAAATCTAGTTAAGGTTTGTCTTCCTTTTATTTTCCCCTACAATGTAAAATGGAAATATTTTAAAAAGTCAAGTTCCCTTAATAACATAACTTTTTTTTTAACTTTACTTGCTTTATAAATAAGGATCTCAGCTCGATGTTTTAATTTCATGTAAACCAAATGCTTCAAAAAGAATAGCCTGCTATAATCCAATGGTCTTTATTTAGTGGCTTTTATTCTTTATGAGTTCACAACATCAGATTTAGCAGAAGTACCATTGATTTTGGTTTAGTGTACAGAATGTGCCCTGCTGAAGTAGAGGTTAATAAAATGATAGCAAGTATAGATATGTGAAAAGAGAGGGAAATAGGCCACGGATGGAGCCTTCTTTATAAGTAAGAATGAGTATAAACCTCTTTAAACTCCTCCTCATCATTCTTCTTCACCTGCTCTCTAGCAGTATCATATTTTAGAACCTAGTCTGGATCAAATTTATTTATCACAATGACCTTCTCATTCTATTTGTTCCCCTCTTGAAACCATTATGCACTTGCAATTAATCTTACCAGAACATGGCTCTAATTACATTAGTTCCCTGCTTAAAAACTTCATTGGCTCATGGTTGGATTAAAACAAAATATAAATTAATTGTGTGACTTTCTTGTTACAATATACTCTACCTGTATAACCTATCATCCACTACTCCATGATGGTTGGATTACTCTATATTTCCCAACATCCTCTATGCTTTCTAATTTCTGTTTATGTTACTCTTTACTCCAACTCTTCCCTCTCCTTAGAAAATACTTCTGTCCCTCTTAATCAGTCTCCTTCGATCAAATAGCCTACTTCTACATATCACTTTCTCTCTATTCTCTTCCTAGGTGACAAAACTGTTATTCCTAGATGCAGAGTGAAATGAACAGAATTGTAGAAAATAGTTGAATGATTATAATACTGTAAAAGAAAACAACTTTACTGGTCATTTTATTCTCTTTGCCTGGAAAGTACTCATCGAATATGTCTCCTTATATTTCTAGGATCAGTCAAATGCCACGTCTATCAGGAAGCTTTCTTTGATCTTTCTAATAACGTTTGATTTCTCCATCTTATGGATCTTAATAATATTTATCGGTTCCTCCCTTATTATTATAGGGCTTATATTTTGCTTTGTGATCTAGTTATTTGTGTAGTCTGAGATCATCTTACTTGTTTTCATAGCTTCTGTGTAGTGTAAAAAATAGACTCGAATACAGGACTACAATCCCCACAAGCCTTTGCTCCACTTCCCCAGAATGCTTTGTAATCTCACGGGAATTCTGAGGTGGGCCGAGATCGAGGAAGGATTTAAGCTGGTGGCAAAGGTTTTTGGGTGCTCTTTTTTGGACTTCCGTTTTGGAGCAGAGGTGTCTCTTCCATGATGTGAGGTTATTTTGTCTAGTCCTCTGGCCTAGCACATGTTTCTTATTCTGTATTTTCTTTAATCTTTAACCTTTAATAAACCTCTAAAAAAATATAATACTCCTTGCAGAGAGAAACTAATTTCTATCTGCCTCAGTCTCCCCATATTACTAAATTTTAATCATTACAGATGGCGACCACTAGATTGGATGAGAACTTCTCAAATTTTTTAGCCTAGAGAATTTTTTTTAAGCCACGTATCTCCAAGATGCCTTTTAGAAAACCATCTTGATCAGCTCCTGCCTGAAGCCCTCTCTGGCTCCTGCTTCTGCTCCTGGCCTCTCACCTGGTGCCCGAGCTCCCGGCCCTGTTTGTCTGCACTCCGGCTCCCGGCTCTACCCACCCTGGTGGTCTGTCTCTCACCCATCTGGCCTCTGACCCAGACAGCTCATCACCCAGATCCTTGGAGCAGATCGCTCAGGACTCATTGCGACCAGCTGGTAACAGTATTGTCCACGTGGGCGGAGGGGAGAGAGGAGAGGGAAAGGAGAACGGGCAAATTTCCCTTAGGCTAAGCCTCTGAGTGGACAGGGTATTGACTCCACGTGGGCAGCCTGGGCTCCACGTGGATTGAGCAGGAAGAGGTATCAGAGCAGGGGAGAGAAAAAAGGGAGAGGAGAAGAAACAGACTTTTCAAACAGACTTTTAAGCAATGGGATGTTTAAAAGGATACCTTTTGACTGTTCTGGTAATTTTATTGACTTCACCTGCATGTCAGGGAGCAGACTCAGTTGAACCAAAGATTCAACTTTAACTTTGAAGGGGCAGCTGGGTGGCCCAGCGAAATGATGGCCAGGCCTAAAGACATTTGGTCCTGGGTTAAAACCTGGCCTCAGATACTTCCCAGCTGTGGGGTGCTGGAAAGGTCCTTTGAACCCCATTGCCTAGCCCTTACCACTCTGCCTTCAGACAATAGGCATTTAAATGGATAAGAACCCAAGGAATATTGAAGAGACTAAAGGCTATATTCTAAGGCATTTCAGACTCCAATGGTTTATAAAAATCTCTGTATTCTATTGCATTTTTTGTTATGGTTTAATTTTGTGATTTTAAGTTCATATATTACTGGATTCAATATTATTCTGCTTGAACTGAAGGTTGATTGAATTTATTTTGAATGTACTTAGTTTTTAAAATTCTGTTGTTTTCCCCCTATAACTATTGAACAAATATTATTGTGAATAAGCCCATATATGAAAAAACAGCCTTTTTCTATTTTGCCGAGGATAGATGGACTTCAGAACTGGTTATAATTGTATAAAACCTTTGGAAAATTTAATGTGCTAAATATCTCAATGATTTTAAGGGTTTTTTTAAATATGATTTTTGTAATTTTTTAAACAATCTCTGCTTATTTTTGCCTACCCCTATCATGATGTAAGGCCTAGTAGCTGAAGTGAAATACATTTTATAACCCCCAACCTTCCTGCATTTCTAAATATGTGAATGGAAGTTGGGCAGTTAATCTCAGGGCATTTGTATCCCTATAAGCCTCCAAGAAAAAGGAGCAACCCTTTATTTATACCCTTCAGCTCACTACTTTACTTGCACCAGAATGATATCTAGATTTCTTGATTATGTTCTAAACCCAAGATGAGTTTTACTTTGTTTAAAAATATGTTTAAATACCAAGTTTGAAGGATTGCTATGTTTGTAAAAATTGTGACAAATGCCCATTAATTCATAGGTTTTAAAAATGTCATACAGCAACTTATGTGAAATATGAAAGTGTGTTTGTTTGCTATTGTAATTAATTGGGCTATTGAGAATTTTGGGGATTTTGGTAACTACATATTTGTACTACTGTATTTTTAAAAGTGAAAAAATTGTTAACCTTGTTCAATTCATTTGCCTTCTACTCACAGTGATCATGGCCAGATATTAAGAGGAAATGGATCTCCTTTTTGGTGAGAAAGCCTTGCATTTTATATTTTCTTAGCTGACACAGAGTGTCAATGATTATAAGCTATATTTTTGAATTTTTTAAAGCTCTTTTATTATTATATTTTTCTTGCATGTGCAATATACTTTTTCAGTTTTTTTAATTATTTTTTCTCTCCTTTTTATATTTGAAGCACATGTCACCAGCATTAAGGTTTTCTTTAACTTTTTGAATTTTCAGTGCTACAAGTTTGAAATACATTTGCTAATGCATGCCCTAAAAAGCTTGTGACTATAAAAATGATGCCACTAATTATTTAAAAAAATATGGGACTTTGCTTAATGATTCTGTCTGATTCCAGGACAAGAGATACACACAAGAGCCATTGCACAAAGCCAAAGAAAAGCAAATCCAGGATGGATTAATGTACTTCTAGGCAAATACAAAGGTCTTGAACCTAGTGTGAAGACTCGAGGTTACTATGTTTAACATGTGTTAAGACATAGGCTTTCCTTGAGTCCACACTCACTCTGAAGATACTCACAGATGAGTATCCCCTAAACCTTGGCTCCTATAATCTGGTCCCCTTTTCTGCCTTTCATAATGTGGTACCTTTCTGTAGTCCTGGCTACTGACTGGGTAAATGCATCATTGCTTAGATCATTTTGATTGGGCCCTGATTCAAGGACCTGTTATAGATTTATTTTTCTTTTACTTGGAATTTTTACACATAAGACTTTGATAGTCTATCATCCATAAATTTTTTCTTTTTTATTTGGATTTTTCTGATATCTTTTTAATTTCTCTTGCCAATTGATTCATATACCTCATACCTCAGCCATGCACCCTTAAGTGATCCTGGTTTTTTAATCACCCTCTTAACAGGGGGAATGTAAAAAAATATCATTATTTAAACTTTGCAATTTAAATTTAAATTTGCAATTTAAAAAAAGAATTTTAGGTAAAGAAGATGCTACTTCCCTGAATCCAGAAACTGAACTGTTGGAGAAGCCATTATGAAGAAGCCTCCAGACCACAAGCTGCACAAAAATGAACTTTGGGTGTGGTTGATTGAACATTTATTTGTATGTATACTTTCATGCCAAAGGGGACTGCCCCCTAACTGGCTTTTATTGATTTTATTCTTTTTTATCTCTTATCCTCAAATTATTGTAATCTTTAAATTGATTATGTTTTCATGATCCTTTGGAAAAAAATTAATTTTTTTGCAAACGATCAAATGGGGGAATGTAAAAAATAGACTCTAATACAGGACTACAATCCCCACAAGCCTTTGCTCCACTTCCCAAAAATGCTTTGTAATCTCACGGGAATTCTGAGGTGGGCCGATATGGAGGAAGGATTTAAGCTGGTGGCAAAGGTTTTTGGGTGCTCTTTTTTGGACTTCCATTTTGGAGAAGAGGTGTCTCTTCCATGATGTGAGGTTATTTTGTCTAGGCCTCTGGCCTAGGCATATGTTTCTTATTCTGTATTTTCTTTAATCTTTAACCTTTAATAAACCTCTAAAAATATAATACTCCTTGCAGAGAGAAACTAATTTCTACCTGCCTCAGTCTCCCCATATTCCTAAATTTTAACTGTTATGGAAGATCTCAAAGATTTGAGAAATGAATCACAGAGGGAGCTAGAAAGATCAGATTCTGGGTATGAGATGAAATCTGTTAGTAATTTGATTTTCCCTATGGGTCCATGTTGATCTTTTCAGCAAGAAGTGCTAAGGTAGACCTGGAGCCACAAGTTCAGGTAAAAGCAATACTGTGTTGATGTCTTGTGTGATCATCCATGGACATCAAAAACAAGAGACCTGAAATCACCACACAAAGCAATTATAAGTTTGAACCAGCCAGGATAATCTTGCCTTTGAGAAAGTATACACATCATCTCCTTTGATCATTCCAACAAACCTGTGGGGTAGGTGCTATTATTACTCATATTTTATAGATCAAGAAACTGAGACACAGAGAGGTTAAGTGATTTTCCAGCAGTTAAATATTAATTAAGTAGGAGGAACATAAGGAAAAACTCTCCTTTCCAACACTCAACTTTGGAAGAGGTACCAAGGTAGAACTCAAGCTTAGGCCTTCTGCATTCCAAGTCTAACATTATACCCACTGCATCTCAAAGGTGATTACTGACATATTTTGTTATATTATATATGCCAACTCTATGTTGTGGAAAGGAAACAAGAACAAGTTTATGTATATGTCAGACCAAGAAGAGGGACACATATACATGGAGTTGGCATATATAATCACATCCTCGGTACAATATTCCTGAGGCTACTAGAAAGTGCTTAAACCTTAAAAATTATCCCACAATGCAACCTCTGAACCTTGTTCAGAGGTTGCATTGTGGGATAATTTAAATTCCCTTACTAACATCCAAAAACACAGAGCAGTCAATATTCCATGTGAATATCGCACATTTATTTATGTCATAGCACTCTTTGTAGACTGCATAATCCTAGAATACAAGACTGCTAACTGATTTCATATTTGTGTCTCTACAAAATCTTATTAAGAATGTAATAAATATTTATAATAGACACTCAGTAAAATTTATTGAATACAATTACACATTTGGAGAAATTTTTGTTGAATTTTTGTTATTTTTTTATTGTTTTGAAATTGTGCATAATAAGAATAGTTTTATTTTTAAAAATTAAACCTAGACAAATTTGAAAGGTATGAGAAGTTTGGTTGTTACAGTTCAGTGTTTTTCCACAGTTAATTCTACTAATGGATAACTTTGGGTTGGGATAAATAGTAGAAATTATAAATATAGTAAAATCACATATGAGTTCATTAGACTTGATGTATTACAAAATATTTTATATCCTGCCTAATCCTAGAAACGAATTCCAATTATTACAAATATTTAAGGTTTTAAGGTATCTAGTTTAGCCATGATTTTTAGAAATAGTTCAGTGTTTGCTATTAGTATTAGGCATATGAAGGGATCTAGTCCAAATTCTTCATTTAGTAGAATCATTGATTTAACAACAAGTCATTATTAAGAGTTCATTATGTATATGGAATTCGGTTAGGCTCTGTGGATAAAACAAAAGAAAAAATGAGTTCTAGTCCTCATGGAACTCACATTCTGTAAAGAGTGGGTAAGATGAGTTTACAATGTTTTCAGAGATAAGCAAGGACTGGACAATTTGGGGAGGAGAAGGGGAGAGATAGAGAGAGAGGCAGAGACAAAGAGAGAGACAGACATAGGGAGGGGGAGAAGGAGAGAGGGAGAAAGAGAGAGAGAGACAGACACAGAGACAGACAGACGGACAGACAGAGACAGAGAGAGAGACAAAGAGAGACAGAGACAGAGACAGAGACAGAGACAGAAAGACAAAGACAGAGAAAGACACATACCTAGAGAGACACACCTAGAGAGACAGAGACAAAGAGACAGAGAGACAGAGAGAGAGGGACAGACCTAGAGAGAGAGAGAGACAGAGAGAGACAGTTCAAGAGAGAGACAGATAGACAGACAGACAGACCTAGAGAGAGAAGGAGATACATAGAGAGATAGAGAGACAGAGACAGAGAGAAAGCACATTGAGGAGAATCAGGAAAGGCATCTTATTAAAGATGATATTTAAGATGAACCTCTGAGGAAGTTAAGGAATCTGAATTTGGAAAGGAGTATTTTTGATTAGTATATAGAGGCTGTGGGAAGTTTGAAAAAAAATGGCTTGCAGAAAGACTGTGAAGACCTTTGAATGTCAAGTTAATGTGTTTGTATCTTATCCTAGAGGAAACAAGAAACCACTAACATTTCTTAAACATGAGAATTATATGGTCAGACATGGGTTTTAGGGAGATTATTTTTGATAGTTCTGAATTTCTGTGATGATAAAAAATACAGAGAGGTAAATTGCTGAATATTAAATTAAAATATTATTAACAGACTAGTCATTATAGTCCATTATAGTCTATATAATATTTAGTCCATATAAATTAATTTGATTAAATTATTCTTTCAATAACTATAGATCCAGAAATTCTTATGCATGGATCATTAAATACAAGTTTGGAAGCCCTTTATTCAGCCCTCATGACATTCCATACGTCTATATTTATTTTTTTTCATGGTTGATTCAATTATTTATTTAATCATAAATTCTTCTTCCCTTCCTAAATATGAAAGGTAATTTCTTCCTTGCTTTGCTTTTTTTAAAAATTATTTTCTTTTATTTGAGCATTTCCAAACATTATTCACTGGAGACAAAAATCATTTTCTTCCCCCCCCCCCACCTCTCCCATAGCTGACGCGCGATTCCACTGGGTATCATATGTGTTCTTTATTCGAACCCATTTCCATGTTGTTGGTATTTGCATTAGAGTGTTCATTTAGTCTCTCCTCAGACATGTCCCCTCAACCCCTGTAGTCAAGCAGTTGCTTTTCCTCGGTGTTTTTACTCTCACAGTTTGTCCTCTGCTTGTGGATAGTGTTTTTCTCCTAGTTCCCTGCAGATTCTTTAGGTACATTGCATTGCCACTAATGGAGAAGTCCATTAAGTTCGATTGTACCACAGTGTATCAGTCTCTGTGTACAATATTTTCCTGGTTCTGCTCCTTTTGCTCTGCATCACTTCCTGGAGTTGTTCCAGTCTCCATGGAATTCCTCCACTTTATTATGCCTTTTAGCACAATAGTATTCCATCACCAACATATACCACAATTTGTTATCCCCTCATTTTCCAATTTTTGGCCACCACAAAGAGCACAGCTATGAATATTCTTGTACAAGTCTTTTTCCTTATTATCTCTTTGGGGTACAAACCCAGCAGTGCTATGGCTGGATCAAAGGGCAGACAGTCTTTTATCGCCCTTTGGGCATAGTTCCAAATTGCCCTCCAGAATGGTTGGATCAATTCACAACTCCAACAACAATGAATTAATGTCCCTACTTTGCCACATCCCCTCCAGCATTCATTACTTTCCTCTGCTGTCATGTTAGCCAATCTGCTAGGTGTGAGGTGATACCTCAGAGTTGTTTTGATTTGCATCTCTCTGATTATAAAAGATTTAGAACACTTTTTCATGTGCTCATTAATAGTTTTGATTTATTTATCTGAGAACTGCCTATTCATGGCCCTTGCCCATTTATCAAATGGAGAATGGCTTGATTTTTTTGTACAATTGATTTAGCTCTTTGTAAATTTGAGTAATTAAACCTTTTTCAGAGGTTTTTATGAAGATTGTTTCCCAATTTGTTGCTTTCCTTCTCCATACATCTTTAATTGGTAAATAGCCAATGAGGAGATGTTCCATCATTCTCCCAACCTCTTCTCAATTCTTTCCTAGATGATGGAGAATTATATTTCTGGTTTTATCATTCCACTTCTAGAAGGAAAAATAAACTTCTGACTCTTTAGAAGCAATTTTGTTCAATATTTTTCAATGTGAGATTCAAGGACACTATCCTGCTACCCAGACATTTAGCCTAACCTTGTTTTTATTTACCAGGCAATATAGAACTTTTTATCTCACCTTTATATCATCCTAAAATGGGAGATACTTTTAGGGTGGGGGATTCTTTGAATTTCCCAAGAACAAAGGAATGAGTAAGGAGGTGAAATGACAAATCTGAGCCTCTCATGTTGTAGATTGTAGAAAGGATAGAAGAAAAAAGTCCTCTTATGAGACTATTAAAATGGTCCAGGCAAGAGATGATGAGGAACTGAATAATAATGGAGGCTCTTGATATAAAGTGAAAAGGGAAAGACACCAAAAAGTAAATTTAGTAAATGAGAGCATTTTAGTAATCATAAAGGAAACAATTATGTGATGGAGTTATAATGGATTATAAAGATGAATGGATGATGAGAACATGAAGATAATATGAATAGATAACATTTTTATTAGGAATTTTCCTGATAGTTGAGCTATAAGATGACAGCTCAAGCATGAGAGAGAGGCAAATGAAATTTTATTGTTTATTTGGTAGGAATAGAAAAAAAAAGTAAAAAAATGAGAGAGGGGTGTGTGCTGAAGAGGGAAATAATTAGGGGGTAAACTCTTTTAATTAATTGATAAATATAGATTAAAGATGGATGATGGGAGTGGGAAGAAAAGTATCCAAGTACCACGTAAAGTGACTGGCCTTGACTTAGAGAAGAATTGCCTGTTCATCTGAGACTGAAGCAAAGAAGGAAAGAATGAGGGATGACGTAGAAGGCATTTGAAGAGAAGAAAAGATGAGAAGAGGGAACATATGAAGGATGACTTTTATCTTCTCAAAAAATTATTTTCTCAAAATAGAATTCAAGGACCTCTGCTAAGAGGGAGGAATATAGAGTGGTATAGAAAGTTTTAGGATGGAACAGAAAGGTTGTAAGAATGGTTATGAGAAATAAAAAAGTCAATTAAAGAAGTATAAGAATATTGCCTTACAGCAATGCATTGGGATTAGTTAAAATAATTTTAGTCACCCTGGTCAGCACAATTATATAGCTTTCTCCTCCAAGATTGAGTAGCATCTGAGTAGGAGCAGAGGAGGTAAATCATTGAGGCAACTGTGTACTATTTGTCAAGGTATGAGTAACTATAGGGTGTGATGATGGGGAGTAGGAAAGAGAACCTTTGGTGGCGAATGGAATGTTGAGGATCAACAATTGCATGAGGCAAGAACAACAGTTGGGAACTGAACAAGGACTTCTGGGAAATTCTCCTGAGGAGTAGGATCTTGAGGGCTGAGACACAGAAGGGAGTAAAAGGAGGAGCTGTTTCTTAGGGCCATTCAAGACACCTGTGGAGATTTCTGTCACAGACAGAAATTCTAATATCTAGGGTTCCTGTTTAAACATCGCTGGTTCCTGTCAAAAAACCTAATTTCTTCAAAGACTTTCATATCCATGAACTATTGAGATACTTGACTCAAATTGGTGAATAGTGCTCTCCTCTATTCTACCTCTCCCCTGGGTAGGAGAAAACCTTGTACTTCTGTAATGAGTTTTATTTAGAAAGAGATTCAGGGCAACCAGAACCCCTCTAACTTTGACCCTTTTCCCCAGTCAACAGTTAAATCAAACAAACAGTCATATAGCAAATTCAATCTCATTTATTTATAACTAGAGAGTAACCTCATTGGCAGACTCCATCGTGTTGCCAGTTTTCAAGAAGACATGAAGGGGAGACTTGTGAGTGCCCCAAAGCAGCATTTATCCATATTGAAGTCCCATATACTTCTCCTTGTAGAGAAGTCTTCACTGCCACCCTTGAGGGCCCACATGGCCACCAAGTGGCAAGCCTTCACTGAGGGAAGATCCCCATTTTGTCTCCCTCAAGTAATTCAGGAACTGGGGGGGGGAGTAGTAAGGGAAGCCATTTTCATCAACCTTTTCCTCACTGCCTTGAACCCTCATTTCTCCATCTAAGGAGTGTGAGTCCCCCCAAAATTACAAGTGCAAGGGGACATGGGATTTAAGAGTAGAGGAACCCATATAGATATACTTTCCCACATAAAGTTGATTTCAAGGGGGAAGAAAGTGAGGACAGATTAGGACTAATGAAATAGGAGAACAGGAAGGAGTAGAGTTACTAAAGGTCCAAGTGAATATGAAGAAATATTTTAGGAAGAGTGAGACAGAAAAAGATATGAAAGGTTAGGAATCTAATCTGTTGAAGAAACTAAGATCCAGAGAGGTACACAAGCATACAAAGATGATAATTAGAAGAACCCAGATTCCAATCAAAATCTTCTGAGTCCAACTTTGGTGCTATTGATATTACATGGATATCCTATCCAATTTCCCTCCTATATTCAGATAAGTTCCAGTGAAAACTTCTTCTTCTAGAAAATATTTGTCAATTAGCCAATGCTAGAAGTAGTATGAACTCACAGACATAGAATATAGCCAGGGGTATCAGGGTAGGGTTCACTTAGAATCCAAGTATAACCAAATGTTTGTTTCAAGTCCTAGTACCCCATGGTTCTCTGAAATAACCTTCTGACCACATTTGGGAGGATATTGAGATTAACTATTCCCTGTATTTACTTTGTCATCATATCCCTCAATTTATTCAGGAACTGGCATGTCAGATGGAATGGCATCAGCCTGCCCCAGTTGTACCTCCTTGCTATCTGTGAATCTTTGTTAGTAAGACAAGGGCTGTGTCTTGGAGTTTGTCTCAGAATTACTGAAGAAGGAGGCCTGCTAGTCCATCCCTTATTCAACCTACCGATTTGATGTATATTATATGAGAGTGAGGGTAGATATCAGCTAATGTGATTTTAGTGGATCTAGTCTGCAAGGTTGTATGACTTGTGTTTACTATAATACTCTTCTAATATTACTGATTTCCATTTAAACATAAGTTTTAATGCCTAAAGCAAGATAACGACTAATGATGACAACTCTAAACACCTACACTAAATAAAGGAAAAGATGTTTTGGGGAGGAGGATATTGCATTCCTAAACTACAATATGAAGATCACTGCTGACTTCATATAGAAAGAAGCTAAGTTAAGGATTTTAGTATCTTCTGAGAATCTAATTTTGATTTCATAATCCAGTTTTAGATATTCAACCATTGAGACTTTTTGCATTATATGAATTGGATATATTTCCATAGTCAGACTACCCTCTCCCCAGCTTAGGGACTTACTTCAGAAAAAAAGGGTAACCAAAGAAGGCCCATTTAGAAGTGTATTGCTCTTGGTCCCCCTCCATGCACAGGTGAGCAATAGATTTAAATTGAATTGCTCCCAGTTATATTGCAACCAACTGCTCCAGATATTTTCAATATGGGCATTGATGAAGACAGAGAAGGACATACTGGGGAACATCTGGAAATGTTAATTTTCTTAAGCTGGGAATTCCATCCCATATTAATGAAATGGTTCTCTAGGCTTAGAGGCACATGTACTATTTCCCAAAGACATTACTTCCTTTCCTGATGTCCCCTATGTTCTCCATATAGACATTTCTATACACTGAATCCCTGAGGTCTGGAAAAGTGAGAGTAAAGAAAAGTAGACACTGATTCTCTAAATTTTCCTTCTTTCCCATGGGTAGATTAAGATTTCCTGGAAAATTTCAAAGCCAAAGAAGTTCAAGTCATTTTCCACAGTCATACTTGATGTTCTTTAGTCCTAAGGGGCAGGAAAATGCTATTAACCATGTTCCACCCTTCCCTCTGCTTATAAATTCACTCAGAGAATCATAGAATTGGAAACATACTAAGAAGTCATGTATTCTAATTTCCCCTTAGTTTGATAGATGAAGGAACTGAGGCCTATTGGGCCTCAAATTTGTCCAGTTACCAAGTAATTGAGCTGATACTGAAACATAGGTCTTCTGCCTTCTAGTTTGGTAGTTACCTACAATATTATATTGACTAAAGGACCCACCTTTGGGTGGGTTATTCCTTATATTGAACCCAAATCTGTCTTTCCACATCTTCCATGGATTGCTCTTATTCCTATTCTTTAGGCTGAAAAATAAATAGAATCCATCTCCATAATACAGAAGTTTAAAATACTTGAAAACATTGAGTACATCCCAAATCTACTTTTTTTCAAGATATATCTCCACTTCATTTATATCATTTTCCAAAAGATTACTGTTACAGCACAACTAGGTCATTTATTCCTACATTGTCATATTGTGATTATTTTTACCCACTTCACTTATCAGTAACTTAGTTATTCATTCTCAAGTCCATTGAATATAAATATTTCCCTTCCGTTGAAGAGTTATAAAAGATATATGGGAAATGGAATAAGTACTGGGGTTATTTGATCCCTCTCTTGACCAGGTGTCATCAGTATTATTCTATTATTTGGGGGAGTTACAGATGCATCCAATTTTCTATTTATGTAGACTTGAAGTTAAAAATTGTGGGTAATGGGGTATTTGGCTTGTGTACTAAAACCTATGGTTGCTGTTTTCAGGTCCAGCATGGATATTTCAAGATGCTTTCTCAGTGACTTTGGCTGAGATCTGAGAACATTGGGTGAGTGTTAAGATTCCTTCTTTTTTTTTTTTTTGTACTAAGCCCCAATACCTCTCAATTGCATGTATATTTTAGATGAATACATCTTGGGGTTCTTTTCATTTGAATTATCCAGTTAATTGTTTTAATTCTCCACTTCTTTTTGAACACAAAAGAACATTCAAAGTCCGACAATTCAGGTACTTAAGAAGGATGCTTAACAGTTCCTGAGAACAATCAACAATTACAAGGAAATTCATGCTTTTAAAAGCAGGTAATTATAGTCACAGGTAACCAAATGGTATATGAATTCGAGAGGATTTTGAATCTATTATAACTAAGTGACCAAATTATACAGAGCTTTGAATTCTGAATGCCTGTCTCTCTTGGCCGAATTGGATCATAGGAAAATAAAGGCTTAGCATTAAAGTCTCTCTTGGTCATTCAAGTCTAGCAAGAGGAACTTGTCTACAATATTTTTTTCTCATAATTCATCTTTTAGTTCCCCATTCACCCATTCCACATCTTCCTCTCTTAGTCCTCACTTTTGTTCTGCCTTAATCATGATTTTAGTCTCTCTTAAAGATTCATTTAAGTTTTGGATATTGTGAAATTCTTTCCTGGTACACATCTGTACTTTGGCACAATGTAGTAATTTTAAAGCCATCTCTCTCAATACTCTGGATTTAGCTTCTGGTTATTATTTTTTCAATAATACATTTAATTTCCTGAAGATTGTCTCAGCTGTATGACACTTTATATGAATGTAATGAATGAGTGAATGGGAATAGATGGGCACTGAAACTAAATGTGCCCGCTCACCTGCCTTCTTTTTTCTTCTAACTTCTCCAAATCTAAAGGCTCTGCTTAAGCATTGTTTTATTTGCACCTGTGTCCTTTTTGTGCTCTCCTTCTCAGATGATTAAAAACTTTCAATAGTGATGACAACACCATTTTGCTGTTTTCACTTCTGTTCTATACTGTTCTTTCAACCAGAGATTTCTTTTAAACATGTTAGTTTTGGGCTAGCTAACTAGGCCTTTGGAAATATGGTTCATATTCTCTAGAGAAAAGAGAGCCAGAGGATATACAATTTGTGCCATTTGAAATGTCACAAAGCTATTTAGTGGTTCTTAGTCAATGAAGCTCAGGATTTAGGGAGCTTTGAGAAATTTTGGAACCCTCTATCACTAACATTCTCTCTGCCTTATGAAATAATCTCTTGGCTTTCCATCAGAAGACTATAGGGAATAGATGCTATTTTCAATATAAAAACATAACTCAACATGTTCCAGGGAAATCAATAACTAAGTTAAACTAAGGTATATAACTCAGGTTAACTTAACTTAAATGATTTCTTAAAGACATTCTTTACCTATCATATACAATCATTTTCATTAACTGTATCCATTGCCTGAAATGTTCTCTCTCCCTCTTTCCACCCCTTGGTTTCTCTGGTTTTCTTCAGATCTCAGATAAAATTCTATATTCTGAAATAAGTTCCTACTTAATATTAATATTTGCTCTATGAGATTACCTCCTACATATATCTTGTTTGTAGGCAAGTGTTTGTTTGTAACCCCCATTATACTGTGAACTCCCAAAGGGCAGAGACTTTCTTATTTTCTTTGTATTTCTAACACTTAGCACAGTGCCTGACACTTAGTATAACTATATTTATAGGTCAAAATCTGAGACACTACTTATTTCTTCAGTGAAAATTTGGTTACTATTCATACTTTTTAAAATTGATTTTTTTAAATTACATACAAAAAAGAATTTTAATTTATATTTTTATTGCCATGGAAACACACTTTTATATTGGTCATTGTTGTAAAAATAAACTCAAACATAACACAAATCCCCAAATAAAACCATAAATACTTTGAAGTGAGATGATTCTAACAGTTCTTTCTCTGGAAGTAGATAACATTCCTTGTCACAGGTCCTTGCATTGCTGAGAGTAGCCAAGTTTTCACAGATAATTATTGGTAAACATTGCTCTTATTGTGTACAGTGTAGAAACGATTTCTGACAATTGTTTTCTGACATTTTGTGATTTAGATGATTTGTCTCCCCTCCTTTCCCCCTGAAGACTGATAAATGTTATACAATGTGTTCATACAATACATATTTCCATATTCTTCATTTCCTGACTGAAGAAACATATCATGTATACAATAAGAAAACTCATGAAGAAAACAAAGTGAATGATGGCATGCTTTCATCTACAATGAGATTCCAACTGTTCCTCCTTTGGCTGTGTGTATTTTTTTTTATCATGAGTTCCTTTGAGTTACATTAGAATTTTGTTTTGCTGATAATAGTTCAGTCCTTCACAGTTAATTTTTGTATCATATTTCTGTTACTGTATATACACTGTTCTCTTGATTCTGCTCACTTCACTTTATATCAGTTCATATAAGTTTTTACAGTATTTTTTCTGGACTCATCCTGTTCATAATTTCTTATGGCATTATACTTTTCCATTACGACTGTATATGTATATATATATATATATGTATATATATATATATATATATATATATATATAGCTGTATACCACAGCTTATTCAGCCATTCCACAATTGATGGACACCTTTCAGTTTCCAATTCTTTACCACTACAAAAAGAGATACTAAAAATATTTTTGTATAAGTGATTCCTTTCTCTTTATCTCTGATCCTTTTTTGATATAGCCACAATACTGGTATTGCTGGATCAAAGTAAACATAGTTTTATGGTTCTTTGGGTCTGGTTCTATATTGCTCTCCAGAAAAGTTATATCAATTTGCAGTTCCAACAACAATCCATTAGTGTCCCAGTTTTCCCACATACTCTCCAGTTCTTTTTTGGTCATATTAGCCACCCTGATAGGTGTGAGGTGGTATCTCACAGTTTAAATTTGAATTTTTATAATCAATAATTATTTGGTACATTTTCTCTTATGACAATAGATATTTTTAATTTCTTTAACTGAAAACTGCCTGGTCATATCCTTTTTGGTCATTTTTCAATTGAGGAATTCATTGTGTTCTTATAAATTTGGTGCAGTTTTCTATATATTTTAGAAGTTAGGGCTTTATTAAATTTGTTATAATTTTTTTCTACTCATATTTCCTAAATACAATATTTTAAAAATATATTTAACTTCACTTTATTTTTATGGTTCCCATTCATGTTAATATAGAAAAGTATTAATCAGAAACATCGGCTTCTTTAATTTCCTCTGTTCCCATCTTTGTTAAATTTCTACCTTTATCAGAAGTTAAGAGGGAAGAGTCAAGGAAGTGACCAATACTAACCAATGATGAACACTTAAACATTTTCCAAATATTCTATATTGTTAGTGTTCACACCCTCATTATGAGGAACCACACTATATAATTTAGACAGTTTAATAGAATTATTGAATCTAAGACCTACAAATGGCCTTTGGGGTCATGTAGTTCAGTCATCTAGACAGTCAATAAAGAAAGATATTAAATAGGTTTACCTAAAATGCTTACTAGCACTTTGATTATGGGCAAATCATTTCAGTGATTTGTCTCTTACTTTCTTCATCTGTAAAATGGACATATTGCTTGTAATAGCTATCTCAAAGTATTTCTGAAAAAGTTTAGTTAATCAATGGATGTGAAGAGCCTGACAAAAATAATAATAAAGGTCAAATATTACTTCAAGTACTAGTTCCTTGGAAAATTTCTCTAACAAGCATTAATCCAAGTATCTACTTTTAAGATGTATATTTAGAGTCAGAGGATATGAATTGGAATTCTGATTCTGGTACTTATTATTTTGTTTACCTTGGCCAAGACACTAAACCTTCTAATCATTAGCTTCCTCATATGTAAAAGAGTATAGTTAGATCAGATTATTGCTAAGGACCCCCTTTAACTTTCTATATACAATCCTATAGTGTAGTAAAAGAGATAATCTGTCAAACTATTTCTGGTTGCAACAACTGGATATACTCTCACTTCACTGTGACTATAAAGATGCTAGGGGAACCTGAGGATGCCTAGTTATAAATAGAGATAGGTATTTCTTGAGAGAGAGAGAGAATGAGAGATGCTGCTAGAGGGATTACTCTGGAGTTGCCTATTGATCACCATTGATGGCTAATAGAGCAATATTTTTCCTAACCTCCTCTTCCCTTGATACCACCCTTCACCTCTCAGTTTCCACCCATGTCCTTCTGCCTCTCTTTCCCCTCCCCTTTGGCTTAGTCAGCCACCTTCTAAGTAACTCAGGGGAACTATGAGATTTCAAAGAAACGTTCTTTACTCTTCTTTCTCAAGTAAAGTGGTTTAATGGGAACAACAGGATGGGGATAGAGGTGAAAGGGATTAGGTTTGTCCCCTAATCTACAAGGAAGGGTTATGAAGGTTTTGGGAAATGTCAGTCTTGTCACAACTGTGACTCAGAGATAGTCGGAGAGATGGAGGATGATTTCTTTCTTCTTCCAATTGCACAAAGCCACCAACAAAAATTAATTTCTTCTCAGATTAGTTCCAGAAGCCCTCCCAAAGGTTTCTCTCTGCCTAGATCAGAAAGTCAGTCTCCCTTGATCAGACACCCAGAGAAGAAGTTTCTCCCTTGGTCAGTAATCCCCAGAGAAAGAAGTTTATCTGTTCATCTCCTCTGGCCAGCTCCAACAGCCTTTCCTGGGAACATTCTGTTTTGGAATCTTCACCTTGATTGACAGATCAAGTCCTTTACTTTGGTTTGCATACTTGGCTTGGCTTGTAAATCCTCTCTTCCTTCATGCCTCTTCCATAATAGTCATGTAATCTGCATTCCATGATAACCTCCATATGCATGGATTTTTGCAGCCATGCTAGAACATATAGAAACTGGAGTAGGTATAGATATCCTCTTCTACTTCCAGCTATGTATAACTTATTAAGGATCTTTCCATTCCTTCCATTTCTATTGGTTGCTGAACCTAAAGAATCTGAAGTATATGATGACACATCTAATAGATGATGTGGCTTTGGCTGGCAAGTCTTTTGGAGGTAACTTTTGAGAAGATAAGATGTGACTCCAGTTGTGGGTAGAAGGAAAGATTCTTCTTTACCTTGGCATAATGGCATGACTTTTGATCTCCCTCTTTTCAAGTGCAGTGAATAATCAACTAGTACTATGGTTTGTACAGGAGGTTCGTGGTGTCTTTCATTTTATTTGTGTTATCCTTATTCTAGAATGGATATCATACATTCTTAAAGATTATGGAAAGTCCAAGAATACTGATGATAGCATCATTACCAGAGTGTTTGATATGACAATAGCAATAACAGCATCAGACTTTTGAGAAGGACAATTATAAGGTCAGCCTGTTGCTTCATATTGAACTTTCAGTCCATCAGAATCCTATATCATCTTAAAGTTTATAAGTTATCTCCTTTGCAATGATACTGGTAATTAGGCAGCTCAAGCATGAACATTGTTATTTTACAGATGAAGAAATGGAAATTTCCATCAATTGTGACTCCCTTTTTGCTGTGTGGTAGGTCCATAATATTTTTCCTATTCATACATTTCTTTGATGACAACCTTTGCACCATTTCCCTGGCACAATATCCTTTATGCTTCTATAGCCTCATCATGCCCAGCAAACCCCTCTCTATAGCTATTTAATAACTCATAGTCATGTAACATCTCCATTTAATTTCAAGGTTTTTTTCCCTTAAGAACAGTCTTTACTTCCAGAAGAAAGCAAATTCAACTCGGAATTACAAAAGATCCTAAGTAGGTCACACAGAAATTGTCACATTCAATATCTTTTCCCAAAGTAAACCATTATATTTGTTATTGACCATTAAGAAAAGACCATTAAGCCCAGTGATAACATGACTCACTTATAAACTACAAAAGTTTTAAATAAAATAGCTGAGAGGTCTAATACTTTTCCTTTTTATAGCTCTTTAAATTTCCAGATAATGTAATGTGCTTGATATTATGTCTTTTCTTATAAATGACCTCTAATAGGTGAAAGAAGTATCTTCATTACTGAAGAACAATTACATTTCCATAATATATTAAATTCTTAAGAGGGAAAAGTTGCTTAGTCTGGTGAAAGTAAAATTAAAAGTTGATATCAAATGGGCAGACAGTCATAAGGAGCTGCTTGCCTCTTTCATTCTATTAATGATATAATACTCCTTGACAAAATAGAACTATTCAAATTTTCTAATTAAGATTAATCAAAACTATACAAACTGTTTTTTTTTTCCTGAGGAAGGGCAGTCATTATGAATAATTATATTCTAGAAAAGGTGGCTCACTACCATTTGCTTTCTCTCTCTCTCTCTCTCTCTCTCTCTCTCTCTCTCTCTCTCTCTCTCTCTCTCTCTCTCTCTCTCTCTCTCTCTCTCATATCCATTTGAGATAATGAGTGTTTGGAGTTAGTAGAGGTGAGTTCAAATCTAAACCCTGTTTTTTCCTTAAATGCAACTTGTTCAACATTCTCAATTTCTTTGGACTATAGTTTCTCCATATGAAATGAGAATGTTGGATTAGATTGTGATGATAGCTTTCATTTTGATAATACTGTTTATTTTGATGCTCTTAACTGTTTTTCAAATAATAAATATTTTTATTGGATTAAATTATATTTATTAAATAAATAAGAATTTTTTTCTCTTTCTCCAATCTTCTTTCTCCCAGTGAAGGATAAAGCACTTATTTAAATGCTCACTCTTGTCTCAATCACTGTTCTAGACACTGGAGACAGAAACATAATAAATGAAATAATTGTTATTTCAATAAATTTAAATTCTAATGAGAGATCAAGTAGTGGAAAACAATCAGAAAAGGTGGCATCTGCCAATTGGAGAATGGTTCAGTGAGCTGTGGTATATGGTTATAAGGTGGAATAAATATAAATATAACAACAAATAACTAGTCACTTCATACACTTTCATTAACTGCCTATTATGTGCCACAACATTGTGCCAAGTGCTGATGATAAAAAGAATACTAAAAGTTTCTATTATCAAGTAACTTTGATTGGATGAATATTTCCTTTTTTATTTCATCTGGTATGCTACTGCAGACAAAATAAATCTACCACAATGCAGAAATTATACATGTAAAATAGTAGGTTTCATAGTGTTTCATGTTAGTTCAAGATTAGAAAAAAAAAGCATCAAACAGAAGTGAGGATTTTAATGAAGCTTTTCCCCAGGAAATAGGGAAACAAAATATTGTACACCTAGTATTTCATAAAGGGCTCAGAACCATTCCTAGTCTTTATGTTCTTTATTCAGTTAAGATTAGAATTGATTATTTAATTTCTAATCATTGTACATTAAAATAATAGTACCCTGTAGGGAAAACCCCCAAAAGGTTATGTGTGCTGATTTCATAAATCATTTTTCAAATTCTGCTGCCATAAGGACAAAATTTATATTAGAGGAAGTCAACTAAATTGAGTTGATGATGAGTAAAATGTTGAAAAATCGTCAAGAGTATACAAATAACTTTAAAGCACCACCACACAACTATAAGAGTGGCTAATGTTACAGAAATGGAAAATGATAAATGTTACAGGGAATGTAGGAAAATTGGGTCACTAATGCACTACTGGTAGAGTTGTGAACTGATCCAACCATTTGGGAGAGCAATTTGGAACTATGGACAAAGAGCTTTAAAACAATGCATACACTTTGATACAGCAATACCAGTACTAGGTCTGTATTTCAAAGAGATTACAGATGGAGAAAAGTACTTGGCTGTAAAAATATTTATAGCAGTTCTTTTTTTTAAACCCTTACCTTCCATATTGAAGTCAATACTGTGTATTGGTTCCAAGGCAGAAGAGTGGTAAAGGATAGGCAATAGGGGTCAAATGACTTGCCCAGGGTCACTTGCCCAGAAAGTGTCTGAGGCCAGATTTGATCCTAGGACTTCCCATCTCTAGGCCTGACTCTCAATCCACTGAGCCACCCAGCTGCCCCCTATAGCAGTTCTTTTCACCAGGGCAAAGAATTGGAAATTGGGGGGATTGTCCATCAATTAGAGAATGGCTGAAAAAGTTGAGATATATGATAGTAATTGAATACTACTGTGTTATAAGAAATGATGAGATGATTTATTTCAGAAAAAAACTTGGAAATACCTATATGAACTGATGCAAAGTGAAGTGTACAGAACCAGGAGAACAATTTACCCAGTAACAGAAATAATATATGATAAACACTTATGAATGACTTAGCCATATTTAGCAATACAATGATCCAAGACAATCCTCAGTTGACTGATGATGAAAAATGTCATCCCTCTCCAGAAAAAGAACTAAAGGAATCTGAATGCAGACTGAGGCATATTATATTTTACTTTATTCATTCATTCTTTTTGTTTTTGTTTTCTTTGTTTTTTTAACTTATCTTTCACAGAATGATGGACATAGAAAAATGTTTTACACTTTTACACAGTAAATCTATACCAGGCTCCTTGCCATCTCAGTGGTGGGGGATGGAGAGAGGTAGGAATGGTGGGAATTTGGGTCAAACTTAAAAAAAATACAATCATTTTGGGGAGAACTCTTGGAATGTACCCAAAATGCCATGAAACTATGCATATCTTTTGACCTGGCAACACCACTACTAGGTCTATGTCCTAAAGAGATTAATGATAGATATTTATAGCAGCTCTTTTTGTGGTAGAAAAAAGTTGAAAATTGAAATCTGAAATCTGAAATCTGTGAATATCTATCAAATGAGGAATGACTGAACTATTTTTCCATAATAAATGACAAACAAGATGATTGTGAAAAAAGCCTGGAAAAATTTGTTTGAAGTGATGAAAGTGAAAATAGCATAATAAGAACATTATACAGTAACAATAATGCTGTATGGTGGTCAACTGTGAATGACAATTATTATCAATAAGTCATGAATCCCGAACAAGTCCAAAAGACTCATGCCAAAAAAAAGGATATCTACTACCACAGAATGAACAGATGGAATTCAAATGCAAATTGAAAAATATCATTCTTTACTTTATTTCTTCCATGAACTTTTCTCTATTGTGTGTGTCTTCTTTTACATCATGATGGACATGTAAGTATGTATTGTGTGACAACATATGATTAACTTGTATCATATTGCCTATCTCCTTTAGAGAAGGAGAGTGTTGGGAGGGAAAGAGATAGAAAGAGAGAATGGATTGCAAAATGTCAGACAGCAAATATTTTTAAAAATATTTAAATATAATCTGGAAAAATAAATTTTATGCTTTATAAAAGTTAAAATGTTTTATCATGTAGTTGAGGAAGAAAATAGATATTATTTAAAAATTAGTACAGATAATCCATTGTAAACACTTGGGAGAGGGGGAGAGAGAGAGATAAAAGAAAAAGAGAGAGAGAGAGATTCTTGCTTTTGATGCAGCTATTTACTGTACATAGGAAGGGATGGCATACATGATCCCCTAAAAACTATATTTGTGTTTCTAGCATTCAAGTAAAGTACAATAGAAATGTCAGAATTGTTTTTTTTTTGCACATAGACAGTATGAAGTTTATGCAAACTATATATCAATAGCACTAAATCTCAACCCTGGACACCCACAGAACAAGGACCACTTGATGGCCCTAAATGGTAGTGTGAACCACCAGGGGACCATTCCTAAAACTATCAACTAAAGTCATCTGGAGGGTACAGAACAAAAACATGGATACATATAACAGCTTCTATACTCAGGCCACAAGATTTTTTTAAACCCTTACCTTCTGTCTTGGAGTGTGTATTGACTCTATGGCAAAAGAGTGGTAAGGGCTAGGCAATGGGGGTTAAATGACTTGCCCAGGGTCACAAAGCTGGGAAGTGTCTGAGGTCACATTTGAACCTAGGACCTCCCATCTCTAGGCCTGGCTCTCAATGCACTGAGCCCCCACAAGATTTTCTTGATCAAATCTTACAACCATGAATAGTTGCTACCTTTCCCACTCACATCTGGATGTTGAGTTCTCTGTTTCCTCACATGCTAATTACTACTTTCCTCCCTAATTTCTCCCCTCCCCTACTTAGTCTCTTTCAAGGTATTTGCTGAAAACCCTATTGATTCTATCTATGCTATAGATAACAGTGCACATGTATATAGCATCTTTTCTATTAGGTACATAGTAAAAACATCACATTTTACAGATAAAATTGAGGGATGAATAGACTTGATCAGAATCCTATTGAAACTAAATTGAAGAATGGGGAACCAAACCCAGTTACTCTATCATTATTATTCAACTGTACTCACTTCTTTGTGACTCAATTTGGGATTTTCTTGGCAGACAAGTTGAATTTCCATTTCCTTCACTAACACATTTTAAAGATGAAGAAACTGAGGCAAATAGTTTTAAGTGACTTCCCTGGGGGTTAGACAGCCAATAATGATAAATCTTCCTCATCCAGGCCTCAAAATATATCCACTGTGCCACATAGCTGTCAGTTACTCTGTTAAAGCACACTATTTCACCATGGAAAAATATCTTTCTCTCCTTCTGTCCATTATTAAGGATATCACAATTCAAAACCACAAGTAGCTCACAAGACTCATGTCTTTTCTTGTGACAATATAAACTTCTTATGCATATCTGTTGTGATTTCTCCTGAACCAACTTGGGGTAGGTTGGACATTGGATTTTGAGTTAGAGAATCTAAATGAACATCCATTCTCTACTACTTATTATCTCTATGACCATATTGCTTAATTCCTTTGGTCCCAAAATCAAAAAGATGAATTTGGATTATAGGATTTCTAATATTCCCCTCCAACTTTTCAATTTGGAGGGAGAGAGAGAATTTATCAGGAGAGAGAATCTTTTCACACTCTAAGAAATGATTATTAGATATAATATAGGTAAATAGATAAAGCATTAGGTAGAAATATATTGATATATATCCAAAAGAAGGATTGGAAAAATGTCACCAAGAAAATGGAAAGGAAAAGATGATATAATAAGTGATAGTTCAGGACTCTCCACTGAGAAAGAATTGAGGAAGCTATCTTTTGCCATGACATGAACAGAGACTTTTTTTATCTTTTTCTATCTTATACCTAAGATGCAGAGACTCCTTGATCATGTCAAGCCTGATCACTATAATCTACTTCTAGTGATTTAGGTGGTTGCTAATGATTCTAAGAGCTCCTGAAATCATTGCTAGGGTTTATGAAGTCCTAGATAAAAAAAATGAAGACCTTAAGGACCTAGTGATGAATATCACTGATGACTGAAACTAGGAATTTTGCTACATAAAGTAGACTTAAAAATTCACAAATGAAATGAAAAAGTGAATGAAAGCAGAATTTGGTTCTCTGGAAAATGTTTTATAATATGGAAATCATGTGTTTTGAATCAGGAAATACTGCAAATAATGAGCACTGAAAAATTTAATTTCATGGAATCTTATAACCTGCTCAATGTGACTTTAATTTGAACTTATAAGTATGCAGCACAGAAAACTGCCTACATATTTCTGGAAACCCAGATCATATATGAGTAAAAGCTACAACATAGTGGGAATTGCAGTATAAAATAATGTATAGTAGACAAAATAAAACATAAGAAGGGAATCAGCAATGAAACAGATGGCCATATATGTATATATATATATATATATATATGCACAAATGAACAAAATATAAGCAATAAAAGAGAAATGTTGAAATAAGAAGTTAAATTTGACTCCAAGCTATCATTAAATTTTAGTAGAATTGATATCTTCTTTGCATTATGGCTCCGAAAGAGTATTTTTTAAAAGGAACAAAGTTCACAACATCTTCCAAACAGATAAAGAAGAGAATATTAAGGAGATACACATATTAAAGAAATATGTTTCTTTGAAAAAATCCAAGAGAGTGACAGAGAACATTTATGCGAAGCTAAATGGGGAGAGAAAGAGGAATTATATTTTCCTGAAGAAATAGATTATTTTAATAGTAGGAGAAAATAGATGAGGAATTAGAGAATTCAACCAAAAACTAGGTACAAAAGCATGTGGTAGTAGTTTTGGCATATTTGAATTATATGGATATTTGTACCTTTGCTTATAAATTCTAGACATTTCATAATGATAATTTATTTTTTTAAAGCTTCATTATTCAACAAGAGAAATTGCTCTTTTAGAACTGATTTTCTCTAATGAGGAAGAGCTAGATATTGAAATAGGAAGAATGAGAAACTTGGTGATCAATGAGAATTATCTTCCATCTTAAAGTCTGGCAAAGGCGAAGAGGGTGAAGGCTAGAAATTGATTTTGTATATGTAAAAATAATATATTTTCAAGGGTTCAGAGAAAAGATCAGTAAATAATGGAAATGAGTGCTAGATTTGAAGTCAGAGTACCTTTACTGATCCCTCCTACCCCAGTTACTACTTCTTACTGCTCAAAAATATTTCATCTTGAATTTTTCTTGTATATTTTGAGATATATCTCAAATATAATGTGTCATGATAGAATATCAATTTCTTCATGGTAGGGATTTTTATTTTTATTTTCTCAGCAGAGTTCCTCACACATTAAAAAGTCAAATGACTTAATAAATATTTTTTGGTTAACTAAAGTGAAGATTTGGTGTCATTGGATAACATGAGGGTTTTTTTGTTACATATTACATAACTACAACACAAAAAGGTATTAGCCTTATAGAGTAGTCAAACCAAAGATCATGTGAATAGCATTTGACTTAATTTTTCTTCAAATATGAATAACATTTAATAAAGAATTAAATTTATATAATAATAATAATAACAACCTAATATTTAGTTTGTCAGAGCCTAGAAACTTTAACTCCCTAAGTGCTTCTTGGCATTTTCTTAGAAAATTTTAATTAGAAATTATGTGTCTTGACCAAAATCAGGTACAGGGTAGATGTCTGGTGGAGTAGGGAGTTGGATACCTAGAAAAAATTTTGACCATGGTTATAGTGCTTCCAGGAGAGGAAATGTTTCCCTTAATAAAACAGATTATGACTTAAAGTAGGTAAAGGGATAGGGGTATCATAGCAGTGGCACTCCAGAAGTTGGAGTCTATTGTCAGTTATGCTCCTTAGCAGTGAAAGTAGTAGGGGTCTTTGTAGTTGGTGTTCATCGTGGTAAAGAAGAATATTCTACTGCAGATTCAAATGCCTTAGTTCAAAGCTCCAATTGTCTCATGTTAGTATGACTTCATTTTTCAATTCACTTATTTCCAGGTCTCCTCAAACATCATGATTTTTTTTTCATTTACACTAGCAATAATACTAATTACATTGCCATGGTAAAAAAGAAATTGTTTAATGAATATAATTGGATTGGAAATAGGAAAGGGAAAAGGGGGGTTGATTTCACTCTTTTCCATCTTGTTTTGAAGCCATAAGCATTAGTCACTGCTTTGATAATTTCTAATGAGCATTAGTACTTAGCTGATGGGGCCTGTGACCTCTAATTATGTTGAAAAACTAATTGAGACTTAGTAGTGTTTTCAATTAAGCTAGTGAGTTTGCAGCATGATGGCTGTATTAGTGTAAATGCATATTCCATCACCATAACTGATACACACTTCAGCCTGAGAAGAGAGCTCTATCAGACATGACAAAGAAAGATAATGGCTTCTTTTTGGCCTCATATTATGTTTACACAGATTTATATTTACACAAAGATACAAAGGTTAGCTCTCAAAAAGAGATGAAGAATTTTTGTGCAAAATATATTTTCCAAATTCATTTTTACACTCATGTCTACTAATACATGCAAATATGCACACTATTTTCTGAGCAACTTAAAAAAATAGCTTAACAAAAGTGTGTATATGACAGTAGGGTTTTTGCCATACCTTTATTAACATTTTCAAAGAAGATTCTTTGTCCTTTTCCCTTTTGTTCCTTTCCTTTTCCCTCTCCAAATTGGATTACAGGGCTTACTCATGGGCCCAGTTCTGTTCTGATCATCCACTTTGACTAGCTCCATTTCCATCCTGTAGCAGCATGTATCTCTCTAGACAATCTGGTGGGCTTACCATATTGAAGTCAAATAGTGTGTCTACACTCAGTTGAATTAGTTCACTATCGTTTAGAACTCCAGGCTTCCCAGGTAGCAAGGGTTACAGGCATACATTACGTCTCTTAGCAATTTGGCTTTTTTCCCCCCTTTCTTTTAGGAGTGTAATAATATAGTGGATAGAGAGTTCTCTAACCCAGGAACACCTGAAGTCATATCCTGACTTTAACATATATTGGCTGTGTGATTAATTTGCTCCCTTTGACAAGTCATGTAAACTCTCATGCATTTCACAAATTTCTATGTCTGGCAATCTCTCTCTCTCTTTCTCTCTTCCTCTCTCTCTGTTTGTCTATCTGTCTATTTCCATATTTTGGCTATAATGGCATTTAAAATTGAAATAATCTCTAGAAGATTATCATCTGGAGCTCTGAAAACCCTAACTGAGTAAACTATGGATTTACAAAGGGGTGGAAATTTCATTTTTCTTTACAAAAGGAGTCAGTGTTCAACTATTTCCCAAATTGGAGAAATAGACTGAGTGTTAATAATATTATTATTCCTTCAAATTTAAACATTCAGCATTTTTCTCTTCATAAGTATAATTTTCTCATTCAGCATAATTTAAGCCCAGTGGGTACAACAGTGGGGCCTCCTAAGGGAAGCTAACATAGAAGATTCTTCCAACAGACTCTCTTGATATACTAATTCAGTTTTGTTGTTTGACTGCTACTAGAGAAGGATCAAATTGCTGTGTTAACCTAAACTTCAGTATATACATTTAAACTGAATAAAACTCAAAGCTGCTGTCTTTGTAAATGACCTCCTGGGCTACAAATGAACACTTAATATAACTTCTTGTTTTTCCTCCTTCATTTCAAAGTGGACCAATGATGTCTTGAGGTGATGTCTTGATTTGCATACAATCAGATTTAGTGAGACAGAGTTGCACAGTCATCAGCTTCATTCTCTCTTCCAGAATCAGTGAAGTCCAGTAGAAGACAAAAGCCAGGATGACTGATGATCGCCAACAATACATTGTATGACTTGGTCATCTTTGATGTCTGACCAAGTTCCAAATATTCCATACCTAACAACTGCTTCATAGACTTTATGGCTGTTGGAACAAATTGTTCTCCACCCATTGCTATGGGGAAAGTCTTTCATACTTGGGACAGACATTCCCTTTACTCACCAGATTTGAGGCCTGTTGGTTACTTCCAATGTGATTTATCCCATATTTGAGACAGTTCAATTGGGTTATGATTTGGGTGAAAGGAGGACACCAAAGGTGGATCATTAACCCTGAAAAGAGTTTAGCAAGTTCCAAAACCAGAGTTTCTAATCCTCCCTGAACATTCTGTGTACCTTACAACTTCTTATAAAGGCAGCTAAATGGCTCACTGGAGAGAGCACTGAGCTTGGAGACTAGAAGACCTAATTTCAAATCCAGCCTCAATTATTTACTAGCTGTGTGATTCTGGGCAAATCACTAATCACATTTGTTTCAATTTCCTCATCCATAAAATGAACTGAAGGAAATGGGAAACTACTTTAGAATCTTCACCAAGAAGATCCCAAATGGGGTCACAAATTGTCAGATAGGATTAAAATGACTAAAAAATAACAATACAATCTCTTGATATTAGTAATGTGTGCAGGAGTATTTATATAACTTTAGAGTGGTAAGAGGACAAAATAGATGGTCACTCACCAAGGTCTACTAAGATTAGGATCAAAGATACCTTTTCTAACATCTGGTCAAATTCTATTATTTAAAAACAAATAATTTAGACCCAGATATATTAAATAACTTGATCAAAACCACACAGATAGTGATTATATTAGGAAGTGAAGTCCTCTTGCTATGAGGCCAAAATCCTTTTAGATAGTCTATTGTAAAAATTGTTTTTAAGAATTTAAACATGCTAAAGATCTACTGTTTTTCTGGAAGGAACTATGCATTCTGAGAAAAGTCTGATGAGTCAGAGTGTAAGAAAAAGTGAATTTTTTTTTTTAGCTTTCAGTTGTGTTCCATATGGAATAAGGATTGTCTTGTAGAGCAAACTTCTAAGTATGTACCATTGCCCATATGAAAATTAAGATAGTAGGTTAAGATAGCAGTTGATAGCTTATACACCCAGCTAATAAACTGTAATGTACTTTAACTCCTAGCACAGATCTCCTAAAGCAATTCTAGTATCTGTGGGGCAGGATTAAGAAGCCATGAGAGATACTATGCCTAAGTGGCATTATTTTGAATCCTCAATAGTCTTAATATAGGAAAATAGACTGACCCAGAATATGTAAGAATGATAATTTGAGTCAAGGTGGCCAACACATATAATGCAGATCGTTCCCCTTTCCCCTTAGAAAGCTTGTTATAAATACAATGGGAATACAGTGCTAAGGGACCCTAGCAATGAGTTTTTCATAAACCTGAAGACTTCAGATTTGGGGATAAGAACTAACTATTTAACAAAAACTTCTGGGAAAATTGGAAAACATTATGGCAGAAACTAGGCATAGAGCAATATCTCATATCCTATACCAAGATGAGGTCAAAATGTATGTATGATGTAAATATAAAGACTGATACCATATTATTAGGGGAACATAGAAGAGTTTACCTGGCAGATCTATCAAGAAGAAAATAATTTATCACCACATAAGACATATAGAGCATTACAATGTAACAAATGAATAATGTTGATTATATTTAATTTAAAATGGTTTGTACAAATAAAGCCAATGTTACCAAGATTATAAGGGAAACAAAAAATATAAAACAATTATAAAGGTCTAATTTTTCAAATCTAAAGAGAACAAAGTCAATTTTATAGATATACACATCATTTCCCAATTGACAAATTGACAGATTCAAGGATTTGAATACGCAGTTTTCAGCTGAAGAAATCAAAGCTGTCAATAATCATATTAAAATGGTCTAAATCACCCTTTATTAAAGAAAAGCAAAATAAAACAAGTCTCAGATACCACCTCCCATTTATCACACTGGATAATGTGACAGCAAAGGGAACTGATAAAAGTTGGAGGATATGTGGCAAAGTTGGGACTCATTGTTGGAATTGTGAATTGATCCAACTATTCTGGAAATAATTTTAGAACTATGACCCTTTTAAAGGGTCATAAAATTGAGCATGTCCTTTGATTTTGTAATACCACTCTGGTCCATATCCTCAAAAGATAATAAAAAGGAGAAAGTACCTACTTGCATAGAGATGTTCATTGTGGCTCTCTTTTTTAAATTTTTATTTTTAATTTCATACATTGTTTCTTGGTTACAAAAATCATTTTATTTCCCTCCCTCCCCTACCCCTCCCCTCCCATACCTGATGCACAGTTTGACTGGGTATCACCTGTGTTCTTGATCATAACCTCTTTCCATGTTGTTGGTATTTGCAATAGGGTATTCATTTGGAGTCTAATTCCCCAATCATATCTCCTTCAAATCATGTCATTTAGCTGTAGTTTTTCTTTAGTGTTTTTACCCCCACAGTTTTCCCTCTGGTTGTGGATAGTGTTTTTTCTTCTGTACCCTTCTAGGTTGTTCAGGGTCATTGCATTGCCACCAGTGGAGGAGTCCATTACCTTCAATTGTACCACAATGTGTACAATGTTGTCCTGGTTCTGCTCCTTTCACTCTGCATCACTTCCTGGAGGTTGTTCCAGTCTCCATGGAATTCCTCCACTTTATTATTCCTTTGAGCACAATAGTATTCCATCACCAACATATACCACAATTTGTTCAGCCATTCCCCAATTGAAGGACATCCCCTCATTTTCCAATTTTTGACCACCACAAAGAGCACAGCTATGAATATTCTTGTACATGTCTTTTTCCTTATTGCCTCTTTGGAGTACAAACCCAGCAGTGCTATGGCTAGATCAAAGGGCAGACAGTCTTTTATTGCCCTTTGGGCATAGTTCCAAATTGCCCTCCAGAATGGTTGGATCAATTCACAACAACACCAGCAATGAAATAATTTCCCCACTTTGCCACATCCCCTCCAACATTTATTACTTTCCTTTGCTGTCATGTTAGCCAATCTGCTAGGTTTGAAGTGATACCTCAGAGTTGTTTTGATTTGCATTTCTCTGATTATAAGAGATTTAGAGCACCTTTTCATGTGCTTATTAATAGTTTTGATTTCTTTAACTGAAAATTGCCTATTCGTGTCACTTTCCCATTTATCAATTGGAGAATGGCTTGATTTTTTTGTACAATTGATTTAGTTCTTTATAAATTTGAGTAATTAGACATTTGTCGGAGATTTTTGTCATGAATATTGTTTCCCAGTTTGTTATTTCCCTTCTGATTTTGGTTATATTGGTTTTGCTTGTACAGAAACTTTTTAATTTGATGTAGTCAACGTTATTTATTTTACATTTTGTGACTCTTTTTAAGTCTTGCTTGGTTTTAAAAGTATTCCCTTCCCAAAGGTCTGACAAATACACTATTCTGTGTTCACCTAAATTACTTATAGTTTCCTTCTTTATGTTCAAGTCATTTACACATTCTGAGTTTATCTTGGTGTAGGGTGTGAGGTGTTGATCCAAGCCTAATCTCTCCCACACTATGTTCCAATTTTCCCAGAAATTTTTATCAAATAGTGGATTTTCCCCCCAAATCTGGTGTCTTTAGATTTGGCATGGACTGTTTTACTTAAGTCCCTTACCCCAAGTCTATTCCACTGATCCTCCTTTCTATCTCTTATCCAGTTCCAAATTGTTTTGATGACCATTGCTTTATAATGTAGTTTGAGATCTGGGATTGCAAGGCCACCTTCCTTTGCATTTTTTTTTCATTATTTCCCTGGATAGCCTTGATATTTTGTTCTTCCAAATGAAGTCTATGTTTTTTTCTAATTCTGTAAAGAAGTTTTTTGGAAGTTCGATGGGTATGGCACTAAATAAATAGATAATTTTGGTAGGATGGTCATTTTTATTATGTTAGCTCATCCCACCCATGAGCAGTTAATGCTTTTCCAATTGCTCAGATCTAGTTTTAGTTGTGTGGAGAGTGTTTTGTAGTTGTGTTCATATAGTTCTTGTGTTTGTCTCAGCAGATAGATTCATAAGTATATTGTCTAAGGTTATTTTGAATGGGATTTCTTTCTATTTCCTGCTACTGTGATGTGTTGGAGATATATAGAAATGTTGATGACTTATGTGGATTTATTTTGTATCCTGCTACTTTGCTAAAATTGTTGATTATTTCCACTAGCTTTTTAGTTGATTTTCCAGGATTTTTTAAGTAGACCATCATATCATCTGCAAAGCATGATAGCTTGGTCTCCTCATTGCCAATTTTAATACTTTCAATTTCTTTTTCTTCTCTAATTGCTACTACTCGTGTTTCAAGTACAATGTTAAATAATAGAGGTGATAATGGGCATCCTTGTTTCACTCCTGATCTTATTGGTTATGCATCTAGTTTATCCACATTGCTGATGGTTTTAGATATATACTGTTTATTACTTTTAGGAATGACCCTTCTATTCCTTTCTAGTGTTTTTAATAGGAATGGGTGTTGTATTTTATCATAGGCTTTTTCTGAGTCTATTAAGATAATCATGTTTTTTTGTTGTTGGTTTGCTTGTTGATATGGTCAATTATGTGTATGGTTTTCCTAATATTGGACCCTCCTTGCATTCCTGGTATATATCACTACTAATCACTTGCTGGAATGTTTTTGCTAGTCTCCTGTTTAAGATTTTTTCATCTATATTCATTAGGGAGATTGGTCTATAGTTTTCTTTCTCTGTTTTTGACCTGCCTGGCTTTGGAATCAGTACCATATTTGTGTCATAAAAGGAATTTGGTAGAACTCCCTCTTTGCTTATTATGTCAAATAGTTTATATAGTATTGGGGTTAGCCTTTCTTTCATTGTTTGTTAGAATCCACTTGTAAATCCATTAGGCCCTAGGGATTTTTTCTTAGGCAGTTCTTTGAGGGCCTGTTGGATTTCTTTTTCTGATATGGGATTATTTAAGAATTCTATTTCTTCTTCTGTTAGTCTAGGCAATTTATATTTTTATAAATATTCATCCATAACACCTAGATTGCCATATTTATTGCCATTTAATTGGGCAAAGTAGTTTTCAATGATTGCCTTAATTTCCTCTTCATTGGAGGCAAGGTCCCCCTTTTCATCTATGATGCTGTTAATTTGCTTTTCTTCTCTACTTTTTAAAATTAGATTGACCAGTACCTCGTCTGTTTTTTTTTTTTTCAAAGCACCAGCTTCTGGACTTATTTATTAGTTCGATAATTCTATCACTTTTGATTTTATTATTTTCTCCCTTAATTTTTAGGATTTCTAATTTGGTTTTCTTCTGGGGGGTTTTAATTTGTTCTCTTTCAAGTTATTTTATTTGCATTTCCAATTCATTGATCTCTGCCCTCCCTAATTTGTTAATATGTGCATTCAAGGATATGAATTTTCCTCTGAATACTGCTTTTGGCTGTATCCCATAAGGTTCGAAAGGATGTCTTGCCATTGTCATTTTCTTGAATGAAATTATTAATTGTTTCTATAAATTTTTCTCTATCTAACTGATTTTGGGGTATCATATTATTTAATTTCCAATTTATTTTTTATTTTGCTCTCCATGTACCCTTACTGATCATTATTTTTTTATTGCCTTATGATCTGAAAAGGTTGAATGTATTATTTCTGCTTTTCTTCATTTGTATTCCATGTTTCTATGATCTAGTGTATGGTCAATCTTTGTGAATGTGCCATGTGGTGCTGAGAAGAAGGTGTATTCCTTTTTGTTCCTATTTATTTTTCTCCATATGTCTATTAATTCTAATTTTTCTAAGATTTCATTCACTTCTTTTACCTATTTCTTATTTATTTTTTTATTTGATTTATCTATATTTGATATTGGTTGGTTCAAATCTCCCACTACTATGGTTTTACTGTCTATTTTCTCCTTCAATTCTCCTAGTTTCTCCATTAGAAATTTAGGTGCTATACCATTTTGTGCATACATGTTGATTAGTGATATTTCCTCATTGTCTATACTCCCTTTTAACAGGATGTATATACCTTCCTTATCCCTTTTAATCAGGTCTAATTTTGCTTTGGCTTTGTCAGATATCATGATTGCAACTCCTGCCTTCTTTCTATCAGTTGAGTCCCAGAGGGTCTTACTCCAACCTTTGATTCTGACCTTCTGAGTGTCTACTTGCCTCACTTGTGTTTCTTGAAGACAACATATGGTAGGGTTTTGGATTCGAATCCACTCTGCTATTCATCTATGTTTTATGGGTGAGTTCATCCCATTCATGTTCAAAGTTATGATTGTCATTTGTGGATTGCCTGGAATTTTGATATTCTCTCCCAATTTTGACTTTTTTTCTTTTGCTATAACCCTTTTAACCAGTGATTTACTTTAAATCAGTCCCCCTAGTCCACTCCCTTGACCTGCTTCCCTTTCTAGCCCCTCACTTTTTTGTCCCCTTCTTGTTTGTTTGTTTGTAAGGGTCTGTTAACTTCCCTCCCCCCCTCTCCTTCCTTCCCTTTTTATACTCCCTCCCCCTGACCTCCCTTAATTTTCCCTTCTCACTTACCCTGTTGGATAAAATAGAATTCAAGATCCCAATGGATTTAGATGCTCTTCTCTCTCAGAGTTGATTTCACTGAGAGTTGGGTTTAAGTAAATACCAATTTGCACTCCATTCCTCTCCTTCTCATAGGAGACTTCTTCCCCTCCCCTTCCCATGTGTATCTTTGTGTAAGAAAGATTATTCTATTTAATTTTTTTTCTATTCAAGTATATCTTAGTACCATCAACGACTCCCCCTCTCTTTTTCTTTCTCCCCCCATCTTCATATTGTCTTAATGCCTCAATTTTTCCCTATGACTGATTCTTCTAATTACTCTAATAATGCATACAATTTTTGAGAGTTACATGTTACATTTTCCCCATATATTGTGACAAGGAAATCACTTTAAAAGACTGATATATATTAATTTAAGGTCACCAAGGAATTCAGCTATGTAATTCCTAAATGAAAACTCAAGTCAGCTGTCAACCTTTTATAGAGTTTAATTACAAACAGGAGGAAGAAAGGAATTAGAGATAGAGAGAGAGGGAGAGAGAAAGGGGAGAGAAGGGAATAGGGCTTAAATACCCCTTTTGTTTAGGCTGGGCCAAAAGGCCCAAGCCCTTAGATAGCTGGGGCAAAGAAAGGAGATCAGTCCCTATTACTCACGTGACCAAAATGGAGAAACAGTCTCAGGGCCCCCACCTCCAGCTTCCTTCAGAGCAAGCTTCTCAGAGCACCTCTCCAACCACTCAGAGCCAAAACTCTCCAACCCACCTTCAGTCCTCAGACCCCTCTATCTTTAAGGAAACCATCCAAGTTCCCTCCCCTCAGTTCTCACATCTACCAATCACTGTCCATCATTTTCCCTGTGCCAATGGTGGCTCTAGCTTAACCCAGGACCACCCAGAGGTCTGTGGCTTTGCACATGTCTGTTGGAGGTCATATTCTCAAATAATTAAATCTTGATCTTTTGCTACAGCCCTTCCTAAATCCTGTTACCCTGAGTAGGGTAGAGATTAGAATAATTAAATTTTGATCTATGCTGCAGCCCTTCCTAAATCCTGTTAGGACTGAGTAGGGTGGAAATTTTATTTCCCAAGACCTGGTTCTGTCATTCCAAGTATCTCTATTGTATCAATTCTAAAATCAATCATGACTCAAAGAAATTCCTGTTCTGTGCTTAAGCATAGGTCAAAGTCCTTTCCATTGTTCAGCAAAAGGTTTCTGTTCTAAAGTAATCTTAAGAAGGGAGGAGGAGGAACCTCCCATGCCAATGGGGTTCACATTCCAATAGCCAAGACCCACTCTCAATAGGAAATTTTTCAAGTATGAAATTTCCCAATGGTGAAATTTCCAACATTTATAAGTCTAAGAAATTTTATGGTTTACAATATTCATATATATAATTTGATATAAATGTAGTCCTTCCTTATAGAAGAGAGTTTGAATAAAAGAAAAAGAAAACATATTTCTCCTTTTCCCTTTCCTTCACATTTATCTTTTCATGTTTCTCTTGCTCTTTGTGTTTGGATGTCAAACTTTCCACTGAGTTCTTGTCTTTACTTTACAAATACTTGGATATCTTCTATTTTGTTGAATTCCCATACTTTCCCCTGGAATTATATAGTCAGCTTTAATAGATAGGTGATTCTTGGTTGAAGACCCATTTCTCTTGCCTTTCTGAATATTGTGTTCCAGGCCTTGCGGTCATTCAGTGTGGCCACTGACTAGTCTTGTGTGCCCCTGATTGACATTCCTTTATATCTAAATTGTCTCTTTTTAGCTTCTTGTAGGATTTTTTCTTTTCCTTGGAAGCTTTGGAATTTGGCAATTACATTCCTGGGAGTTGTCTTTTGGGGATTTAGTGTAGAGGGTGTTCTATGAACTCTTTCAATGCCTATTTTTTGCCTTCGTTCTAGAACTTCAGGTCAGTTTTCTTGGATAATTTCTTGTAGTATGATATCAAGATGTTTGTTTTTTCTGGCTTCTCAGGTAGACCAATGATTCTCAGATTGTCTCTCCTTCCTCTGTTTTCCATGTCTGTCACCTTGTCACTGAGATATTTTACGTTATCTTCTAATTTCTTAGTCTTTTGATTTAGCTTTATTAATTCTTGCTCTTTTGCAAGATCATTGTCTTCCAGTTACCTGGTTCTGACCTTTAAATACTGGTTTTCTTTTTTGGTTTGGTCTGCCCTGCTTTTTGAGGCTTCTAGTTGTTTCTGTAATTGGGTGTTTTTGTCCCTCAGAGTGTTGAAATCCCTTTGCATTATTTCCCATTTTTCCTGTCAGAAGGTTTCCATCTTTTTGATAACTTCCAATTTAAATTTTTCAAGAGCTTGTGGACAATTTCCATTTCTTTAGGAAGTTTTTGAAGCATTTATTTGGGTTTTCTCTTCTGGTATTTCCTCTGTCTTCTGTATTTTTCCTCCATAAATAGTAGTCAAAGTCAACCCCTTTTTCTTGCTCTTCTTGGTATTGGGATGTTGTTCCTGGGCACTGTTTGCCATCTCTATGGTTTTTTTTTCCCCTTTCCAGTCAGAAATCTGAGTGAGGAGGGCTGGCTCTCTGTGTATGGGTCTAATGATCAAGGCTTTTGCCTCAGGCCAATTCTTGATTGTCCACAGCTGACTTCTGGGGGAGAAGTCTTACCTCCCCTGTCTGCCAGATTTTCAGGTGTTACTGCTCTCAGGGGTAAGTCCTTGGTTATCTTAGTTAACTCCCAAAACCTGTAAGTGCCCCTTGCTCACTTCAGGGGCACCCTTCACACACTCTTTGATTGTGGCATGCTGGTTCTGAGTGCTTGAGATCTGAGCTCCCCTTGCCTGCCTGCCAGGGTTTCAGGTGTCACTTGCTCTCAGGGGTAGGTCCTTGGTGGTCTTAGTTAGCTCCCCAGACCTGGGGCTGCCCATTGCTCAGTCCTGGGGTGCCCCTCCCTCACTTGTTGATTCTGGCATGAGGTTACTTTAACTCTGGCTCTGTAGGTATGGTGGGGGAGGGTAGGTCAGTTAAGGTTTGGATGGGAGCTTTTTCATTCCCTTATATTGTGGAGATGCCCGAATACCACATACCTTCATACTGGAACCTACTGTGGAGTTCCTCCGTTCTTATGAGGATGGTTTTTTGGGGGTCTTTTGAGGTAGTCTGTATCGTTGGATCTGAGGAGGGGAAGCAAGCCATGTCTAATCTGCCTCCATGCTTACCTGGAAGTCCCATATTGGCTCTTTTGTAGTCGCAAAGAATCAGAAATTGAGGGGATAGCCTCAATGGGGAATGACTGACCAAACTGTGATATATTTAGTGATGGAATATTATTGTGCTATAAGAAATGATAAGCAGGGTGATTTCAGAAAAAGCTGGAAAGATCTACATGAACTGATACAGAGTGAAATAAAGAGAACCAGGAGAACATTGTACACTTTAGTAGCAATTTGTGGGATGGTGAACTGTCAGAAACTTGGCTACTCTCAGCAATGCAATGATCAAGACAATTCTGAAGGATTTATGATGGTGAATGCTATCAACCTCTGGAGAAAGCACTATTGTATTCAAATACATACTAAGCATACTATCTTTCACATCAGTTTATTTATGGTTTTATTTTGGGGTTTTGGTTTTGTGTGAATGTTCTCTTAGGATGACCAATATAGAAATATGTTTTGCATGATAATGCATGTATTGCCCAGATCAAATTATTTACTATCTCCAAACGGGATTGGAGAAGTTAGGGAGGGATATAGTTTGGATTTCATAGTTTTTCAAAATTATGTTAAAATTATTATTAAATGTAATTGGGAAAATAAAATCTTTGAATTATTAAAAAATGCAGAGTCTTGGGTTTATAGAAAGAACTTGGATTTGGCTCCTAGCTCTGATTTACCAACTAACTAACTCAAGAAAATAATTCAACCTCTTTGGCCTCATTTACAAAACAAAAAATTACAAACTCAGTAATCTTCAAGGACCCTTCCCACTCTACATCTATGATCTTAGATATCAGGGAAATTAAGTGAACAATAGAGCTGCCTGGGATTCTGGGATACATGGAGCACTCCTCCTTTACCCCTCCATCCCCAGACACACACACACACACACACACACACACACTCCCCCCCACACACACACAAACACGCAGAGGATTACAAGAGCAAAGAGAGATTGCAGCATGATCTATGGATAAGTTGTGTTATCTGGTATCTACCCATCTAATAACCATTCTGCATATAGAGTCAGTTAATTCCCTACTCCTCTATGTAATGGACGGTCCATTGTCTTGCTATAGTTGTGGATCAATGGTCCTTTGTGTCAAATATGCTTGTGGAACTGGGTTCCAGATAGGAGAGAGCAGGGCTAAAGTGGTCACCAGCATAAAAGGTATTATCATTTTCGTTTGGTTCTGAGCCATCTATAGGGTTTTCTCTTCAAGAATTTTTTTGTTACAATATATTTTAAATCAAAATGTGATTTGTTTAAGAGGATTTGTCCTTTAGTTCTGTTTGTTTCTTTGACCAATTGTGAAATGATTGTTGGAATTCAGATCCAGTTTTCTGTTTCCATTTACCTTAATTCCAGGCCTAAAAATTAAACTGAATGCAAACAGTGCACTAAAGTGAAAGAATATTTACTTTGATGCCATTGGTCAGTGGCAAACTGAATGGTGGTTTCAATTTCTGCATAATTCTGTTTGCTTGAATAGTAGAATTCTGTTGAGTCAATACATTGCCAGGTTTGACCTAGTGCCAGTCCTCCATTCCTCTCTGAGATTAGTTTTTCTAAATAGAGTAAACTGATATTCCAGTGCTATTAAAGCAGAGGACTCATTTTCTCTGAAATACTATTCTCATTAGCTTTTCATCAGAGCCTGTGTCTACCTATACAAACACAATGAGAAGAATTAAACTTCTAGAAAGGGCCTTGTTTATAGTAAATGCTCAATAAATATTTGTGCAATTTAATTGATTCTTTATTTATTTTGCCAGTTGCCAAGTTCTATCTTTTGATATCCTTCTCATCTCTGTAACTAGAATGAAATCTCATTAATTGAAATTGCACTAGTTGAGAAATTGTGGTAATTCAAATAGATCTCAAGCTGAATAACTAGGTACAAAAATATGTTATGGAATGTCTCGGTGTGAGTATATATGTATGTAGAAGGGGAAGTTCTGGCTTGAAAAATTATGATTAAAGGAAATTTGCATAATGGATAAAGTATCATATCTGGAGCCAGGAAAATTCATCTTCCAGAAGTCAAATACAGTTTCAGATGCTTACAAGCTGTATGACTTAACCTTTTTTTGACTCAGTTTCCTTATCTATAAAATGAATTGGAGAAGGAATATCAAACCACTTTAGTACCTTTGCCAAGGAAACCCCAATGGGGTTACTGAGAGTTAGATATGAGTGAAAAAATGACTTTAACAACAAACATCTCATCTTAATCCATCTCAATATTCCTCCCTAGTTCTATTCTACCTCTGGACAATTTTTCATTGGTATTTTCTGGAAATTCTGCTCTATTGTTCACAAACTTTTCTTCATCCTGGAATTCACCTCATATTCTTTTCACTTATTGGCAATAAAAGACTTTCCCTCAAATATATTACAGTATTCTTAATACTATTCAACACTGTCTGTTCCATGACTAAACGGGTTGAAAGAAGTCCACTTCTTTTTCCTCGACAATTTTCAATCTTCCAACAGTCAAATGTGGTGCAGTAGAAAGAGTATCAGACTTGCATCAAAAGGACCTTGATTTAAATCTAAACTGTTACCTTCTATCTGTATGGACTTAAATTAAAGAAGTCACTTAATAGTACTGTGACAGTTTCCTCATCAATAAAAAGAAGAAAATTATGTTAAATAATTTCTAAGTTTCATTATAGCTTAAAATCTCTGATTATATTATCCAATAACCCTTGAGAGGTCTAAGTTACTATTATCTACTAGCTTTTACAGCAGTTTCTGAAATTCTTAGACAACTTTTTGAATTGATTTTCTCTCTGTCTGCACTGACCTTTGATGCCAGTTGGGTGAATTCAATATTCACATGGATGAACATTTTGACACTGGCTATTAAGCTCATTAATCTCCTAGCTTCAAATAACCTCATAGGAGTATTGTAGAAATATGGCTGTGGAAATGGATTACATTCAAAAATTCAGAATAGATAAAAGGTAGGATGCAATAGTATTGCATAGTAAGCATAAATATTCATGGGAAGATATCCATGAACCAATTGTTCAGAAGCATGCTGGGGTTCATTTGAAGTGGAGAGGGAAAAAAGTGATGTTGCTTTATACTATAATATAAAATAAGATATTGCTAGACTTCTTTCCTTTTGATATTCTTCACCTTTTATTTTCCCAAATGAATTTTGTTAATATTTCATCTAATTCAATAAAGTAATTATTTGGAAATTTAATTTAGATAGCATCAAATGAATAGATTAGTTTATATAGCATCATCATTTTAATTATATTGTCCATCCATGAACAATGAGTTTTATCCAATTATGTAAATCTGACTTTATTTGTATGAAAATTGTTTTAAAATTATATTCATGCAATTTCTGAATTTGTTTTGGGAGTTATACTTCTAGATAGTTATTCTTTCTATGTTTATTTTAAATGGGATATGTCTTACTATCCCTTCTTTAAAAATTTTGTTGGTGATATGTAGAAATGTTGATGATTTCTGTAGATTTATTTTGTAAATTGCTTCTTTGCTAAATTTTTGATCATTTAAATAATTTTAATTGACTCTAGGATTTTCCATACATACCATCATATCATATGCAAAATGTTATAGTTTTAATACTCATTTATTTGCTGATTTTGATTTTTTCAATTTATTTTTCTTTTCTACTTGCTATTTTTAACATTTCTAATGCAATATTAAATAATATTAGTGGTAATGAGTATCCTTGTTTCCCTCTTGATCTAAGGGGGAAGGCTTCTAATTTGCTCCATCACAGAGAAGGTTTATTGCTGGCTTCAAGGGTATACTTACTATTCTAAGGAAAAATCAATTTAGATCTTTTAAGTGTTTAAAAGATTTTTTTACATATAGATACAATATGAAATAATTGTTTTCTGACATTTTTCAATCTATGTTCTCTTCCTCCTTCTTACCCCTCTCTTCTCCACGGGATGATAGAAAATATGATAAGATTTCTACATGAGATATAAGTAAATTATAAGTAAATAAGTAAAAAAAAATAAAATTATAAGTAAATTATAAGTAAAAAAATTATAAGTAAATTATAAGTAAAAAAAATTATAAGTAAAAAATAAGGGAATGTAGAAAAATATACCTGTCAGATCTATGGAGAAAAGAGAAATTTAAGACAACACAAAAGACAGAGAACATGACAAGATGTCAAATGAATAATTTTGATTATATTAAACTCAAAAGTTTTTGTACAAATAAGATCAATGCAACAAATACTAGAAGGGAAGTAACCAACTGAGAATTATTTTTAACAAATTTGAATCAAGAGGTATCATTTCTTAAATATATAAAGAACTAAGATAGACTTATAAGAAATCAAGTCATTCCCAAATTGACAAATGGTCAAAGGATATAAAAAGGCAGTTTTCAGATGAAGAAATCAAAGCTATCAATAATTATATGAAAATATGTTCTAAAACCCTCTTGATTAGAGAAATTCAGATTAAACCAACTTTGAGGTATTATCTTACACCTTGTAGATTGGCCAATATTACAGTAAAGAAAAATAATAAGTGTTGGAGGGGATGTTGCAAAATTGGGACACTAATGCATTGCTGGTAGAGTTTTGAATTGATCTAACCATTCTGGGAGGCAATTGGAAATTATGCCCAAAGGACTTTAAAAGAATGCATACTTTTTGACCCAGCAATATCATCCCTAGATCTTTATCCCCCCAAAATGGGAAAGGACCCATTTGTACAAAATTATTTATACCTGCTTTTTTTGTGGTGGCAAAGAATTGGAAATTAAGGGATGTCCCTTAATTGGAGAATGGCTGACCAAGTGGTATATGATGGTGATAGAATACTATTGTGCTATGAGGAATAATGAATAGGATGATTTCAGAAAGAACTGGAAACACGTGAACTGATGCAGACTGAAAGAAGCAGAATTAGAAGAATATTATACAGTAACTGAAATATGACAGGATGATCAAATGGGATAGACTTTGCTACTAATAGCAATACATGATAGAGGAAAATTCTATGGGACTTTTGAAAAAGAATGCTATCCACCTTCAGAGAAAGAACTGTCGGAGTAGAAATGCATATAAAAACATATGATTTATCACTTTTTTATTTGAGTATATGATTTGGGGTTTTGGTTTCATAAGATTATTATCTTACAGAAATGAATACCTTGGAAATCTGTTTTGTGTGATAATACATGTATAACCCAGTGGGATTGCTTATCAGCTCTCTGAGGGTGGAGGAAAGAGAGGAGGGAGACAACATTGAATTAGATAAAGATAAAATTAAGAAAAATAAAAAGGATAAAGAACCACACATTTATACACACACACACACACACACACACACACACACACACAATCTATATTAGCTGTCCTGAATCAAATATTTCCATGTCACATTGAGAAAGAAGACAGATATTGCTTATATGAGGGAAAAAATAACCTCTTGTATGTACTGAAGTAAAAAATGGTATGCTTCCACCTGCATTCAGGATCTACCAGTTCCTTCTATGATGGTAGATAGACTTTTTTTTTGTCTTTAGTCCCTTGGTGTTTTCAATCTTTTCATTATTTGTCCTCATTGTCATTCACAGTTGATCATCCTATATTATTGCTGCTACTGTGAACAATATTCTTCTGGTTTACTTCACTTTGCATTACTTCATATATCTTTCCGGGTACTTACATATTTATTTTTGTGATTTTACTGGTCATCATATATTTTTGTTTCTTTTGAGAATTGAGTTCCATCACCGAATTTTCTTCTTAGTTCTTGCCATTTTGTTAGGAAGACCTGGAATTCTTCTAGTTCGTTAAATGTCCATTTCTTTACCTGGAGTATTATGCTCAGTTTTGATAGGTAGGTGACTTTTGTTTGGAGATCTAGATCATTTGCATTGGTAAATATCTTATTCCATGTCTTTCAGTTCTTTAATGTAGAAGCTTCTAGGTCTTGTGTAATCTGATTGTGGTTCCAAAATATTTGATTTTTTTTTGGTCACATACTATTTTCTCCTGAAGTTAGGGTTTCCAGAATTTCACTATGATATTGCTGGGATTTCTAAATTTGGGATTTCTTTCAGGAGGTGACTAGAGGATTCTTTCAATTTCTATTTTCTCCTCTTGTTTAAGAAAATGAAGAGAGTTTTTCCTAATAATTTATTTTAATATTGTGGCCAAGTTATTTTTTTGATCATGACTTTCAGATAATTGAATGATTTTCTGATTATCTCTCCTGAATTTATTTTCCAGGGCAGTGTATTAGTCCTATTTGGTCATAATATTTAATCTTTATGATATATTTTTGTAGTATCTTGGCTAATATTTTAAGATTTTTAATGAAATTGTACTATAATTTTCTTTCTTTTTTTCTCTTCCTGTCTTAACCATCAGGACCATATTTTCACAAAAGGGACTTGGTAGGACTCCTTCTTGACCAATTCTAAGTAATTGATTCATAATTGATATTATATGATCTCTAAAACATTTTAAACTAGAGAAATGAAAATCAAAACAACTGTGATATCATCTTACACCTATGAAATTGACTAAAACAATAAAAGAACAAAATGATAAATATTGTAGGGCATGTGGAAAAATAAGGAAACTAATATACTGCTGGCCAGACTGTGAACTGATTTAACCATTTTGGAGAATAATCTGGGATTGTGACAAGATTTATAAAACTGTGTATAGCTTTTGACTCAGCAATACCAATATTAGGTTTATATCATAAAGTGATTATGGAAAAAAGGAATTAACCTCTGTATTCTAAAAATGTTTGTAATAACTCTCTTTTTAGTGGCAGAGACTGGAAATAGTATTGTATAATTGAAAATATGTTACCCTAAAAAAGAACTACATTTTCCAGGACCCCACTGGCTTCCTAGTCATATCTTCCTATAGATATGGGATATTAGGCAGAGATGTGGAAAGTCCCACCTCTTTACTTTCTGTCCTGAGCTTGATGGTGATCTTTATTTTGTATCTTCTTTTTTATTTTGTATATTCTTTATTCCTTGATTTCTAATGATATTTAATAAACCTCTAAAATATAATATTTTTATTATTGAGATTTAATTTTAACTTTTACATGATGGCAACCACTAGTTGGAGAAGAACCTCTCAATTTTTTTAAGATAGCCTAGATGATTTTTTTAAGCCACATTTCTCCTGCCAAGCCTTTTTGCCCACCCCACCTACCCTTGCAAAATCTAACTCTCTTTGGAGTTGCTGCATTGTTCTTTTCCTACTTTTTTGCCTGGTTACTTGCTCTCCCTACTGGCCAGGCTAGTTTTAGCCAAGAGACTCTTGGTGAAGAAGAGATAAACCACTTCTCTCACCCAATTGCTTGAGTCCTTCATTCCTCATTCCTTGCTGCTGACTCTGGTGTTGCTGACACTGCTTCCTCCAGCCCCTGACCCCAATTGTTCATCAGGTCCCTAGCAGCTCTGCTCCTAAAATCAGCCTCCAATCACACTCTGACCCCTACTGCTATTGCTGATTGCTGCCACCAAGATGCTAGGAATCAGGGCAAATAGTAAAAAACTGGGGTGTCCTTTCCTTAGACAACAATTAGCCTCCAAGTGGCAGGGTACCTTGGTGAGGGGAGGGGGAGAATGAGGAGAAGGAAGAGACTCCTCCAAACAGGAAGTTAATTACTAGCATGGTGTATTCTATGAAAGAGCAATGCATCACCTATTTCAAACAGTGCACTGTTTCCTTTTATGAGTTCACTGATCCTTTTACTAATCTTACCTGAGATTCAGGGGAGAAATTCATCTCCCTGCACCTCTTTGCCATTTGGGCTTGCCCAGTTTGAGATTCCTAAAACCTATGTTCTCCCTCATTATGGGATATCCCACAGTACTGACAAAAGGAATGTGAATGGATAGAGAAAGGAACATTAAGAGACTGAAAGTGAAGATTTTAAGCCTTTTCAGACTCCATTGTTTTTATGAAAGTCTCTCTATTTTATTGTATTTTGCTGATTGTTTTGTTTAAGATTTAATTTTGATGTTTTAAGTTCATATATTAATGTATTCAATACTGTTCTGTTACACTGAATCATTTGAACCTACTGTGTTTTAACCATTAGATATATTCTGTTACCTTTTCCCTATGTCTACTGAACAAAATACTGTGAAATGTTGTAAAAGCCCATAAACAGTATTTTTTTCCAATTTTAATTTGCTAATTGTCACATAGATGATGGATAGACTCAACCTGTCTAACAATCTGTAGATAATTTAATAAGCTAAGAATTTAATGGCGATTCAAAGGGGTCTTCAGAAATAATTTTAATTAACTAGTGGTTTCTGAATGGATGAGTTTTTTTATATTTATATTTTAAAGAATTCTGTATAAAAGAAATGTTCCTACCAAGGTGTTTATATGAATCAGGAAGCCAAAAAAAGAGCTACTGAAAAAACTCTTCAGTTTAATTTACTTCCACCAGAACAATCTAGATTTCTTGGTGGTGTTCTAGATTGAAATAACTTCTACTTTGTTTAAAAATATATTTGCCAAGGTTGAAAGATTATATATTAGGGATACAAATAATAAAAATAAAAATCCAAACTCCTTGATGATATATGTATGTATGTATGTATGTATGTATGTATCTATTTATCTATCTATCTACAAATATATATATATATCCAAACTATATATAGTTATATAGACTACATATAAATTGACTATATAATATTTGTTTTGTAGGTTTATATGTTTATAAATGTGTATAATATTTATAATACAGACTAAATTGACTACATATATATATATATGTAGTCAATTTATTTTTCCCTTTAGCCCTGTGGAATAAATAAAAGTAAGGAATAAGTGTAGTTATTGCTTTCATTGTATAGATTTAAAAAATGAGGGCTCAATACATTGAGTTGTCCAGGATCATAAAGTCAGAAGACATTTTTGGCAGCATTTATATATAGGCCTCTGCAAGTATTCTACAAATATGTGAATAAGAATTGGATACACCTTGATCCTAGAGAGATGAATAAGAATTAACAAATAAAAATTGGAGAGAAACAAATTTAGACTTGATAATGGGAGAAAAAAATCCCAATAATCAGAGTTATCCCAAAGTGTAATTGACTATTTCAGATGAAAGTTTTCAAGTGATAGAGAACATCAAGGGCAATACAATACAGTAGATTTTTCCTCAGGTGTGGCACAAGCTAGAGACTCTCTTAGATTTCCTGTGGTTTTTGTCTATGTACCTTTTCTGTGGTTTTTGTCTATATGCCTTTGCTGTACCTAAAACTCAACAGACCTGAACACCAATTCATTTTTTCTTATAAAAGAAAACCTACAACACAAAAACTTGTCTTTTCTATTATTCCTCTCAACTTTTGTTATTTGTGTTGCTGTCACCCACTACCTGTATAACTTCAAAGAAATAATTTCATTTATCATCTCTATGTCTCTTTTTTCATGTTCAAAATGAGTCAGTACTTCTGACAAGATAGCACAGAGATTTTGTCCTTATTATTCTACCTTCAAAACAAAAGGAGATAAGAAGAAACCTGCCAAATAAAATAATTAAAGTAATAACAAGAAGAAGAGAAGAATTTCGTAAACCTTTTGGAAAAAAATAATAGCTTAAACAGCAGCAGGAAAAGGTGTTTTAAAGATCTAGGACTCACCTCCTGCAGTGTACACTATTCTCAGAGAGAGTAGAATTCTGTTTATTTTTTTAGCCCTTACCTTCTGTTATAGAATCAATGATTCTAAGGCAGAAGAGTGGTAAGGACTGGGCAATGGGGGTTAAGTGACTTGCCCAGGGTCACACAGTTAGGAAATGTCTGAGGCCAGATTTGAACTTAGTACCTACCATCTCAAGGTCTGACTCTCAATCCATTGAGCCACCCAGCTGCCCCATAGATCTCAGTTTTAAAAGATCAAAGTAATCTTTAATAGACATTCCCTTACTCTCCTAATCAACAATTTTTCTAAATTATATAAATTTTCTCCCCACCTATCTTGCATTTTTCCCTTTCATGGTCACATTACAAGAACACTTTATGGACCTCCTTTATCATCTCATCCTTTGTAATGAATTCTTCCAATTCTAGTTTTTTTTTTCTTTATTCAAGCCAACCTTCTTACTCCCTGAATGTGTCTCCTCTATACTTTTAGAGGTCTATATGTGTAGCATCTAGAACTCTGTTGACAAGTACACTGATGCACTATTTTAGTAGTAAGAACTGGATGCTTCAACCAAATATTAATCCCCCAAAGCTATGATCCAATAACAGGAGCCACTGTAGGATAACTGCTAATCTCTCATTGACTCTCAAAGAGATTCTTTGTTGAGCCCTATTTCTAAGGTGCATGGTATCATTCTCCTCTCATTAATCTACAAAGTTATATTTGTGGCTTAATCAGTAAGATATTAGAACTCTTTATGTGCCCATACTTCTCTAAGAAAGATTAGTTCCTTATATGCCTAGTTATCTATTATTATTTTGTTGAAGAATACAAACATACCTACAAACAGAAGTGTCAGTAAAAACTTAGACCTAGAGTCAGGAAGTCCTGAGTTTAAATCTGATCTTGGAAACTTACTAGCTGTGTGATTCTGGACCAGTAACTCAAGTCCAATCCCCTTATTTTATAGATAGGGAACTGAGGCACAGAGAAGTTAAATGACTTTTCAAGGATTCCATAAATACCAACAATTATCATAATAACAATGAAAGTAATGATGAAAAATAATTCAGGCACACAGGTTTATTTGAATTGCTACAGAGAAAAGAAAGCAGAATCAGAAGAATAATATAATGTATACTGTACATAATCAGTGTAGTGACTAATAGTATCTTCAGAGGATTGGTGATCATTGCTTCCATTTCTTGTCATAGAAGTGGTCATTTATATGCACATTATGTGGCATTAAGTTTTGGATGTGACCAATGTGTTAATTTGTTTGCTATTTTATGACTAATACAAAGGGGTGTTAAGTACCTATAAAGGTCAAGCAACTTGTGAATTTACAAGGAACAGTCTCTTGAATACAGTCTCTAAGGAGGCTGTTGGGAGAGATCTCTGGAAACAGGCTCTTGGGATAGTCTCTGGCTGGAACTCCCTCTAAGGAGACTCTGTCTCTCCCGGGTCTCTCTCGGGACAGTCAGCTGGGAAGTCTGAATTGCAGCTGGTGCCTCTCTGATCACTAGAATCCTTGCTTGGACAGATCTTGTGGTGAGTGATTAAAGACTGACTGATCTCCCTCTTAAGACTCAGGTCTAGGCCATGTTGGCTAAGGCCCTTCATACTTATTCCTCTTTTACTCTCTCTCTCCTTCTTTAATTCCTCATTGTATTAATTAAAATCTCTATAAAACCCAGTTGTCTTGGGCATATTTCATAATTGGGAATATTTCCCTGGTGACCTCCTTATATTCGATTTAAAAACAAAACACTGTAGTGAAAACATATTTTCTGTGGTCACAAATTTACTCATCCACTCTTTATCTACTACAATTTAAGGCTTCCACTATTTTAACTCTTACAGTTTATGACAACCAACTATTTTAATTATTATGATTAAAGACCAAAGAGTTTGGAACTTGACAAAGAGGACAAAAAAATAGATAAAACTGACACCAGATCTCAGTAGCACTTATCCAAGCACTGGAGAGAAAACTGCTCAATTTCTGCTGGATTCGATATCTGTCTTATAGCTATAGCTATATTGACAAAAAATATAGATATATAGCCACATATTTCTACATATATGTACCACATATATACATATACATATATATTTGTTGAGAGAAAATATAATATGACCCCCCAACATATCACATAAAAGCAACCCAATATGCCAAAGGGAGATGTTGTGGACACTGGATAGTTTTACTCTTTTGATGGTGGGTCTAAATAGCCAGAAGTGAGATGAAATAATCAGTTTTCCTTTTTTTTTAATTCTTGGCTTAATAATATTTTGAACTATGTTCTAATCAGGGTTCAAAAATGCAAATGCAACAGTCTGATTTACTTCTGGACCTGTGATGTAGCTTTTGCTATGCCTTAGAATTTTTGGTAATTATCTTGGGACCTTTGAATTAAGGCTGAATGACTCATTAAATATCCTTTCTACAAAACAAGGATACTGTTAGCCTAGAGGGTTGTGTTTGTAGCTCTTAGTATTATTTTCTGCTTACACATAAAAATTAAAAAAAAAAAAAACCTGTTTGAAAGATTTATGAACACTCCAATTCACACACTAAAGTCTGTTAGCACATTGTATTTTGTTTATAGTTGTTTCTCTTTTTAAATTCTATCATACAAAAATCTTCAGAAGAATGGCATTTTTATTTCTTTTTCTCTTATGTGTTCCTCTTGTTACCAAGGAAAACCTTTCTCTAGTAAAGAAAACCTTTAACTATCTACACAACACAAAGGATTGTACATTAACTAATATAATTCTGTAGGGTAGAATTGGAGAGACTTTTAGAAGATATCTGCTCTTGTCCCTTAATTCCCATATGAGGAATGTGAGACAGAGAAATTAATTTACCCAAGAGCACATGAGAGAGAGATGGTTTTTGAACCTAGGTCTCTCCTAAATCCAGTATTCTACCACAGTGTCTGTCAATAACTTCTAATGTCCTTCAAAGCTTAATATTTCATGTTTTTTTCAAGAGTAATTTTTCCTAAAATTGAGAGATTATTTCTTGATTTACATAATGATATTGTAGCGATTTATCCTGGATTTAAAAGCAGGTACTTTAAAAACAATACCCATAGATCTGTTTACATTTTTCTTAAATTCTAGGCTTTTGTTCATACGTTGACCTTAGGATATATTACAGGAAATATTGTAATTAGAGGGAATTACATTGTTCAGTGGATAAAGTGTTTAGTATATTCAGTGATTTAGAGATGAGGAAAAAAAATAAGGTCAAATCTGTCCACAGACATTTAATAGCTTTGTGACCTTGGGCATATTTATTAATCTTTGTGAACCTCAGTTTCTTCAACTATAAAATGGTGATAATAGTTACTTCTATTTTACAAGATTTTTGTGAGGATCAAATGTGATCATATTGTATTGTGATTTGCACCCCTTCAGGTATTATAAAAAACTTAAGACAGATATCTAATACCTATGGTTGAAGAAATTGTGATTTCCTTAATGTCAAGAATTTTCTTACTCAAAACAGATGACTATCCATTTGTGACTTAATAGATTAACCTTGTGGATTGTTTTCTGAAATGCACTATAATTAAACTACTTGCCGAGGGTCATAAACCAGAAGCTGAATTTGAAACAGTTTTCCCAACTCCAAGCCTAGCACTTTATCTACCATGAAAGAGGTTTAATTATAATGTATTACTAATATGCTATTACTTAGATTTTTAATAAAAATATAGAGTTGGATATCAGAATCAAATTATATTAAAGCAAAAATACATTTTACATCAAAGAGAAAAACCTTTAAGTTTTCATTTTCAGCTCCTTAATCACAGTAGAGTACAGAGAACAAGCTCTGGCTGTCAATTGTTCAGCCAGGTATTTTTTTTTCTTGATACAAACAAATAAACAGATAAACCTATTGTGTTTCTTCTTGTAGAGCTCAGAATCTCTGGGGACACTTTTGCCCTTCTTCCTAATCCATTGTCTTTGGCTATTTTTGCTTTAGTGATAAAGGAGTTGGAATTAATCAAATGCATTTGAGGTCACAAAATCCTAGAGATAATTTTTCTATTGTTCTTAGTCTCTTTGGTACTATATATTCTGTAGGCTAACATTATGGGTCAACTAATTACCTCAATCCCAAAGGAATACATATTACTTTCTTTGCACAGCATATCGGGTGGAGAGAAAGCTTTTCGAGGTTATAAAGTGAACTTCCAGAGAGGTCATTAAGTAGTAATGGATTGTTAAGATATAGTTTACTCATCTATTCCTTGGTTCTTCCATTCTCTACTATGCAAAACTCCTACTATACCTCCCAAGTGCCCTGTAAGGATAGTCCTAGAGGATTTCCTCTGGAAGAATTACATATCAAATAATACTAACCCAAGTTTTGATGGATTCTACATCCATATACTCCTCCCTTGAGGAAGGGACAAATTTCTAATCCTTCGGAAAATTGTTATTGATTTTGAAATTCTTAGCTCTTCAGAGTAGGTAGCAGATAATATGCTGCTGGTAGCTTCATTCAAGGATTACTCTACATATAGAGAGAACATGGTTTTCTAAATCTGGATGTAGTGAATGGTATACCATGGGGAAGAGATGAGTTTATTCTTCTGACCAAGCCTGGGCGGGTATATTCTTAATATCTTCTTGGATCTAATGGTGAAAATCAAACCCTATGTACTTTTTGGGCTTGATGATTTGGGACTTTGTTGTGGCAGTTTGCATTTTGTTGAAAATTTCATTTAGGGAAAATTGAATTAAGACATCTCTTAAACAATAACAAAAATTGACAGTGGCTGTATTATTAAAGAATTTTCCCCAAGTCTAAATATTTCCAAAGCAAACTAGTCCTTCTAAAGAGGACACAGTGTATGTCTACTTATACTTGTATTTTAAAAAACATATTTTATGTTAGAAAGCTATGAAAATATTTTAAAATGATGGCAGAAATGATTATTATGATAGTTATTAGAAAAGTCAAATAGATTGTTTAGCAGATTAAGTTCTATATCTGGAATCAGAAAGACTTAAGTTCAGATGCTGCCTTACTAGTTGGGTGATGTTGGACAAAGTCATCTAACCTCTCTATCCCTCAGTTTCCTCATTGGTAAAATGAGGATGATAATTGCACCTGATTCTCTGGCATGTTGTGGAAATAAAAATAATATTTGAAAAAATGCTTTGTACACCCCAAAATTCTATGCTAATGCTAGTTATTTATTAGCAATATTACTATTATTTGAAAATCTTCTTTCTCCTGGCTTGAAAATAAGTTCTGACAATTACAAAAAACAAGTATATAATCATTAAGTCCTGACAGTTGCAAGAGAGCATTTGAAGTTTAGATGAAGAATTTTCAAAGGAATTGCCCATTATATATGTATATATATTAGAATTTCTCTTTTTATTATTGAGTGAAAGTTGAGGGGCTTGACATTGAATTAGATTTTTTTACTTTGATGATTGATTATTCCTGAAAAGCCATATCTCCTTCAATCTCTACTGGCCCAATTAATTTTTTTGAACTTAAGTATAGAATTTTACATTTATTTGAATTAAATTTTATTTCAGTGAGGTATATAACAATAAAGGTTTTTTAAATCATTGTGAATATCAGTTTTAGCATGTTATTCTTCCCAGAATTATTTCACCCACAAATTTAATAAGCATATCATCTATAACTTGATCTATTATTGATTAATATGTTGGAAAAAACAATGTGAAGAACCAAACTCTTTGCATATCACCAGAGAGTGTCCTTTAAAATGACAGTGAATTCATTATATAAAACACTTAGGCTCAAGTTTAGTCAATTATAAATCCACCTAAATTATGGTATTCATCTAACTGAACACTTTATTTTCTAATATATTGTTATAAAGTCAACTACTCTGTTGAAATAATCTATAGCTCATCATAGAGGGGAAATAGATGAATTTTCAAATAAATTTACCTCTATATCTATCTATATTTATATTGCATAAATATGTATTTAGATAAATGTATATATATTTATATGGGAATGCATGCATGTATATATTATATAAATATATGTAACTATACTCTGTATCTATGGCTTTTTGCAGAAATTAAATAGTTATATTCTTTCATCAATGTCTCTGTATAAGTTATATATAAATGTACCTACACCAATTCAGTTAGAATTCATATTCTATTCTTCCTACCTTCTCTCTCTTTTTGCTATCCCTTCTTCTATATAGTATTAGTAGTAGTAGTCTCTTGGTAACTGAGGATGACGATTGTCTTAGTGAGCTTTCATCTGTGATGTTGATGAGTGTGCACAAAAACACTTGTGTTTGAAGGTGATTCAAGTGGAAAAGTCGATGCACAGAGACAGTCTCACTCTCTCGGCGTTGGAAGCCTGGGTCCAGTGGCATGAAAAATCGTTACACCTGGAGACTTCCTCAGCTGCATTGGATGGCCGTGTTGTCTTTTGTGCTCCAACATGCCCTAAGCACTCCACAGTGCTTTGCTGCTTCGCCCTGTCAGCCATTGAACCTTCTTATTGGTTTCTTCTGTCTGTTTGGCCGAAGCAGTCTTCACATGCTGGGTGAGAAAAGACTTAGTTCACCAGGGGTGGACAACCCAATGGCTACCCTCACAAGGTTTAGCCTGCCTGTCGAAGCCATTGCCCGGGGTGTGGCCGCTGCCACATGCTAGCAGCTACTAGGAGCCACAAGTGAGAGCTGGGTGTCAGGTGGGGGTCAGAGGCTGGAGAGCTGCCCTAGGAGGGCACAATAAGCCATCCATACCAGAGATACCACCCCTCCTTGAGCACCCCATACACCCCTATGTAGTATTATTCTATTATTACTATATTATCATTTAATACATCAAACAATTTGTATAGTTGTGAATAAATGGGAAATGAAGGAGGAAGGAAAAAGTGAACAGGGAAAAGAAGAGACAGAATGAAAAACCATAATGAATAATGATGGCAAGTGTTTAAACATGGGTGGTAGGACCAAACTAGGCCACATAATGATTGCTTTCATTCTTCTTTTTTTTTAGAGAATGGAAGCTAGGAGAAATCCTAATGGAGGAGACATCCAAGCAACTATGTACAAACAAATCATACATATCCATTGGAGATAATCAGAAGGAGGAGGCCCTGGCTTTAAGGCCATCAGGACAACCTTCCTTTTGAAGATGAGATTTTTGCTGGTACATGAAGGAAGCCAGAGAAGATAAGAGGCAGAGATGAGGAGTGAGAACATTCCAGGTATTGAGGATTGCCATTGAAAAATCTAACCACATAAGCCCTTTGCCTGCTTCTTACTGTTTTTTAAATATCATTATTTTTTTATTTTTAAGCTCTATCTTATTAAGAAATCCTTTGAAAACCATTAGAGCAATACAATGCTATAAATCAGACTGAACCCCCAAAAGAAACACCTACAAAATTCATTCAAGAGATATTGAAAAAGGAATTTGGTATAGTGGTAACCATATTAGATTTGGAATCAGAGGACTTTTATTTAATCTTGACTTTACCATTTACTATTAAATTCACTAGGCAGAGTCATTTTAGCCATTTGGGTTCCTTACATATAAAATAAAGAAGGTGATCTGTATTTCAAAGGAACAAGTTCCTCCCAACTATAAATCTTCTCGTTAATAGATCTTAAAGTGGGCAGATAGATGGCCAAGTGAATGGAGTGATAGAGGTAGAGTCAGGAACACCTGAGTTCAAATCTGGCCTCAGACATTGACCATGTGATCCTCAGCAAATAATTAAACCCTATTTGTCTCAATTTAGTTATATGCAAAACCTAAGAAAAGAACGTGTTGGAAAAGTGTTAATAAAAGAAATAAAACAAAAAAATTGTGTTGAGTATACATTCCTTTTTCCCCAGTCCACTCTGCTTCCCTGAACAAATAGATAGTTGTTAAACATGGACTAGCATACCTCTAGTTAAACTGGACTACAGTGGCAACAATGGAATCATATAGATAGTACAGAATATCTTTTAAAAAAAAGAATTCAGTTCCCAGAATTTTACACATTAGAGATATATGAGATTCAAATAGTTCAACATTCTCATTTTATATATGAGAAAACAGGACAAAGAGTTAAGTAATTTGCTCAGGTCACCCAGCTACTTTTTTAGGGGGACAGGGCTAAGCTTAGAATGGCAGCTAGGTGGCACAGTGGATAAAGCAAAGGGACTGGAGACAAGAGGACCTGTATTCAAATCCAGCCTCTGACACTTTTACCTGTGTGACTCTGAATTTTCTCATCTGTAAAATGGCAGTGGAAAACTGTGCCAGTATTTTTGCCAAGAAAACCACAGAAAGGGACCCAGAGAGTTGGTCAAAATTGAGTAACAATAAGTTTAGAGTACAGCTCTATAGATTTTTAGTTTTTTCTGTACCACGAATTTTGCTGTAAGTTCTTGGCAAAACCAACATCTCAAAGTTAAGCTTATTGAATATGTTTGCACTCATCCTGTTTACTATTTACGATGAAATATTATGTAGGACTTGAAACACTGGAAAATAGTCTGAAATTATATTCAGCAGACCTGGGCTTGATATTTGCAAGCAATGTAACCACAGTCAAGTAACTTACTCCCTTTTTGGCCTTAGTATCCTAATCTATACAATGAGGATATACTTGTACTATTAACTTCACAACCCTATAATTATAAGGAAAGGGCTTTATTAAACCTCAAAGTATAAAAGTTTTAGCTAGTTAATTAATTTTTCTCTTGGTGAAACAGTCTCTCTAGTGCTGTGATGGTGATCCTATGGACATGTGCCCAAAAGGCCCTCTCTCTGGGCATGTTTGCAGTTGTAGCCAGAGTTGGTTAGTAGAAAGTCAGAGGTTGTTCCCCTTCTCCTCTCCAGGTGCCTGAGGATATTTCTCATTTCATCTGCCCCTCTGCCCAACAGCCCAATGGGAGTGCTTCTTTCCTCCCCTGTCTGGCATAAGTGGATAGGCCAGGGGTCAAGGTGGAGGGGAAGGGCACAGTACTTGGTCTGGAGGGTGGGGTGGGGACAGAGCCTGGCACTCTATCTCTAAAATGTTTGCCATCACTGTTCAAGTGCTTCTAATGAATCTAAGTCAATGTTCCCCAAATCATGTCATGTGGAACACTGCTGTTCTCTGCAAACTATCAAAGAATTTTAAGAGAAAATGTTAATACTAGTAATCTTTTTCCCTCTAAAATCTGAAAGGTTTGTAATTAGATAATTATCTAGTGTGAAATATACTTTAATAGCTAAATACAAAAGTATAAGTGGATCAAAAATTCCTACTTCATGTATAATTTTCTGGATGAAAACATGTAAATTTCCTTAATTTTACTTTCCAATTTCCCTTTATCTTCTGAATATTTCAGACATGAAACTAACATTTAAAGGCTATATCATTAATTTCTAGTGAAAAAGAATTTCATGACCAAATTAATTTGGGACAAAAGATGATCTAGCCAGATGTGGTGGTACATGACTAAAGCTTTTAATGTTGAGGAAACAAAGGCTGGTGGACTGCTTGAGTTCTGGAGTTCTAATTCAGTGACAGCAAACCTTTTAGAGATGGAGTGCTGGGCCACACTACCAGTGCACTCTCCAGACCAAGTGGCATGCCTCTCTCCCCAGCCAAATTTGGGCCTGTCCTGTTACCCTTTACCCCACACAGAGGAGGGAGTAAGTACTCTCATTGGACTGCTGGGCAAAGGGGCAGTGGATGTGAAAAAGTGTCATCAGGCATGGTGGAGAGGGAAAAGAGAGCAGTTCTGTCCTAGTCCCTCTTCCTTTCTAGTAATGAACTGCTCTCTTTTCCCTCTCCACCATGCCCACAGAGAGTGCTCTGTGTGCCATCTTTCGCACCTTCACTATAGGTTCACCATCATTTTTCCTAAGCTGTAGTAGGGTTAAAGTCAATTGGGCATCCATATAAAATCTGGAATGGATGCAGTGATCCCCTGAAGAGCCATAGCCATCTCGCTGCCTATGGAGAGAGTGTTCTACATAAGAAGAATGGAATAAATTAAACCTTCTGAGCTCATCATGATCAGTATTAGGATTGTTTCAGGAGTGGCTCTCTGCAATCCCAGCCATGGAGAAATATACCCAATCTCAAATTAAATAAAATAACACAAAACAACAAAACTCTAGCCAATAACTCATCATCTGAATGATGTGAGTCTCTGCTATTTTTGTAATATGTGAATGCCTTTTATATTCTGATACAACTGCATTCAAATTAATAAGCATTTAATAAGCACTTATAATCAGTTCAGTGACTTTTGCTAAGCACTGGAAATATAAATTCAAGTAAAAAGAAAGACATACTTTCCTCTTGAGGAAATTTTTTTTTCTGATGGGAGAAGATAACACATAAAAGTGACCTCAAAGGATGGTAGAGGGTACTTGAAGAAGTCTAGAAAGTCAGATGCAAAGATGGGAGAAGAAAGCTAGGAGGGAACAAGAGATTGGTCTGGGCTTTCTTTTCCCTTTGTCTGGCAAAACTGAACTGTGTGCCCAGAAGCAAAGATTAAAACAAACAAACCACAAACATCTGTTACAGCCATCCTAGGAGGCCTGCATGATGCTATTTAGTCAGGGTTCTGGCGTGCTTTACTGAGCATGGGATCTGTGATCTGTATGAATGTGGACTTCATTCAGAGAGCAATGGAAATAATTTGCAGTTTTTCAGTTGAATAAAAATTGTCATTTGAGCATTATTATTTTTTTAAATGAGTGTTTCTTCTTCCCAGTAGGTAAAGAAGCAGAACAAAGGCAACCAGCATTCTTTATTGCTTGCCTAGCCAAAGTCATTAGCCTGCCAGAGGCTATAATCCCTCTCTGTATCTCCATCACATAGCATTAAAATGATTAGTAGGGAGGATGTTTGCACAGTTGTACCTATTAACATGTTAAAGGAAACAGGATTTCTTAGCCTGAAGTAAGCAAGCAGAGAAAATATCACTGCATTTTCTTTCTCCCACAAGCATAAAATTAAAAATAACAAGTTTCATGCCACTGTTTTTTACTCATATAATTTCCTAAGCATGGAATTACCTCCTTCCATCTCTCCCTGTTGAATACCTAAACATTTCAAATGCTATCTCCTCTATGATGTTGTTTAAGGGAAACACACTCATTTGTAGCAGAGTCTTGCCCCAAGAATGGGAGACTCAAACTCAGATCAATCCAGAATTGAGAATTTTATTTGAAGAATAGGTTTCAAGTGATACAATAGCCTAATAGCTGGTGAAATAGCCTGAGGGCTAATCAAATAGTCTTAGGGTGGATGGATTGAGAGGTGCTATTAGGGAAGCCTCTCTGGGGCTGATGGAATAGCAGCTCTTCAAGTGGGGAATGTCAGATCCAAGTGTGAAATAGCAGCTTGTCTGTGAAGTAACAGATCTGGAGCTAGTGGAATAACAGCCCTGGTAGTAACCCTCCACGTAGTAGGCCTTAGGGTTGATGGAATAGCCCAATAGGTAATGGAGTAACATCCCAAGGGTGGAAAAGCAATCCCATCTGTGGAGTAGCAACTCAAAGTAAGGATCAGAGTTTACACATTTACTGAAGGCCTGGGAGCTTCCAGACAAATCTTCACCTTTCCCAAAAACTCTGGAAAATGGGCATGACCAAAATCAGGTTGAGATATGGTTTGTGGATTGACATATACATCATAGGAAGTAAGGAGCATGCACAGGTTTCAGACATATTTCTGAAATGCTAGAATCCCTTAGTGTGCAGGTCCCATATTTCCCCTCCCCCATTGTCCATCTGTCCTTATTTGTCAATGTGGGACATGTCTCACTATTCTCCTGGAATGTGTTCTTCAATGACGGTAGTGGAGAGGAAGATGCAGTACATTAGAAGACCACTATAGGTGATTAATGCCATCTAACACTTCAGAACTAAAGTAAAGTACAATATGAGTAATAAATAAAACAGAGCAGCACAAAGCTGATCCCAGCAACAAACATTACATATCCAGTATAGATTCTGCAATTACTGATGCTGAAACTACAAATTTTCAGTTGATATTTAACTAGAGCTAATTAGTGAAAAATGCAAGATTTTAGGATCTGGTTCCTTTTACTATCCCTCACTGTCCACTGCCAGTCTCCATTCCCTGATCCCTTCTTTTCTCCTAAAGCTCTACACCTTTTAACAGAGGTCTATTAAATCAAGACTCAATTAAATTAAGACTAAAAATGTGTCAAGTAAAATCTCAGAGTTTTTCAGGCCACCTGCTAGAGGAGATTCTTGGAATTGCTTTCATTGACCTTGAAGTAAATTTAATATTGTATGATTCCAGGCATATACACCTGGAAAATATGGTTGATGTATTGATATGATATTATACTTGGTCAGAGCAGTTAATGGGACAGATCAGAGGCCAGAAGTATCTCTAAGCCTGAGCCACAGGGGGCTCAGCTCTGGTCTGGTCAGACAGCATTCCAATGCATGATTTATGAGCAGGCCATGCGGTCTTTGTTCTGGGAGTTTGAAAAGAGCAGGCTTTTACCCACGCCCCTATCTTGTATGTCATTGATATGTCAAGCCAATGTAAATCCACTATGTGCTGTTGCATATGCATTACGTACCTTTTACCTCATTACCTTAATAAAAAGTCAGGAATGGCTGATCCTCTTTCTTCCTTTCTTTTCTCCTCCCTCTCTAACCTGCCTGCTGGCCATATGGATTTCTCTTTCTTTGGAGCTTTACTATGGTCTCTAAAGTCTTCTTTCTTTAATCTTTTATTCCTTCTCACCTGACCCCCAGCAAGTGCATCTGCACTTGGAGTTTTATCTCCCAGTTCTGCCAGCAGTACTTTTTCTTCAACTGATTTCTATACTCACACCTGATTGCTATTCCTATCTAAAAATTCTACATTCCATGTATTCTTGGCTATTTTTATCTTCCTTCACTGTATTCCCTACAAAGGAAGATAACAGGAAGAAGTGCCCTTCCTTAGCAAAATCTGATCTCTGTGTGCCTCAGTTTATCAACCCTCTCTCCGGCTTCTGTTCTCCTCAAAATTACATTCCTTTAGATTTCCCTTTTATGCAGTGGTTGCTGGACGGTACTGTAAACATGGATACCTTGAAAATTATACATATTTAAATATATCCTTTCTTTATATCCTTTGACAATTTATCTATCAAAGGGTGAATTCTGGTAACCCTTTTAGGTCTTTTGCATGAAATTTCTTTGCCATCAGTTAGCTGCTTCCTTTCTTACCATAGATGTACTAGTGATCTATTAATTGTCAACTCTGGTAGACTTTTCTTAATTCTCATCCTTCTTGGACTCTCAATATTTCTCACTTTTCACCAATTTCTCTTCCTAGAGCCTTTCTTCTTCATTTTCTAACTTCTCCTTCTCAGTCTCTTTTGCTAGATCATTGATAACCCATTTTCCACTTATGGGCATCCTTCAAGGGTATATGTGGTTGGACTCTCTTTTATTATTTCAAGGGCTTCATTAATTCACCTGGATTTAATTATTATTTCTATGCTGATAACTATCATATCTATATGTATAGCTCTAGTCTCTTTCCTGAATCTCTACTCTTGAATCATTAAGTGCTTATTTGACATTTCCAAATGGATTTCTAGTAGGTATTTCAAACTCAATATTCTCAAAGCAGGATACTATACCTTAAGACCCCAATGATGCTCTGATAGACCAATGCAAATCCTCCTAATTAGTCTCTTGCCTCAAATCTCTCCTCACTCCAATCCATCTTCCACATTAATAGTTTTCCTAAAACAGAAACCAAATCATAACAACTCCAATGTCCCTTTATGACTTTTAAGATAAAATATGAACTCCTTTGTTATTTAAAGCTCTTTATAACCTTGCTCCAACATACTTTTCCTGTCTTATGATTCATTATATTCACTACAGTGTGGTCAAACTAGATTTCTTGATGTTCTTTACATATGCAAACCCTCTTCTGTCTTAGTGTATTTGTGTTGAATGTTTCCCATAACTGAAATGCACTGCCTCCTTGTCTCTGACTTAGAATTTCAAATTCCCTTCAAGGATCAACTTAGTTAATACTTTCTTCAAAAGGCCTACTGAAGTCCCCCAAGCTGATAGTGATTCGATTGCAAAATTATATCCTCTCTAATTCATATTTCTTTTGTATATTCTAACTAAATACATGTTGAAAGGTTTCATTATTGTTTTTATATTCTCAAAATATAGCATCATTCATGGCACAAAGTAGTTAATATATAAATGCATGCTCACTGATTTAGCTAGGGTTCTAAGTTCTATGATTCAAGAAGTTAAAAAACAAACAGTGAGCTAGATAGGAGTTAAGAGACCTAAATTTGTCATTAATTTGATTTATAACCATCATCAAGTCACTTTACCTCCTCCAGCCTCAGTTTCCTCATGTAAGAGTTGTAATAATATTTTTACCCAGATATATATTTTATGAGGTTTATTGGAAAGGGGAGACAATCATTCCTATAAGTAACCTGACCATGTGGTCCCTAGGCTGCCAGTCTTTTCTTCCATCCCTCTCACTTGCCTGCTCTGTTTCTGATCTCTTTCTTCTTCCTTCTCTTCTTGGTTCTCCCCCTCTCAAGCCCCAAAGCCTTGACTTTTATTGATGTACAGCACCTTGAGGGATGCAAACCTGGTGCAACTCTGTTATGTCAGGAATGGTTGATGGGCAGGTCAAGCTATTCAGGAGGAGAGGGAATGAACTTCCTTGACACAAATACCCCTGTTACCCTTTGGGAGACCAGTATCCCAAATGGATCATTTAAATATGACTATCTTATAACCCTAAATACCTTCTAGCTAAAAGTACATACAGTGTTTTAGTTTTCTAAGAGGAAGTTACAATTGTTAGAGATGAGAGTAAAATACGAAAATTGATTGATAGATGCATTGACAAAATGCCAATTAGGGGGCAGTCCCTTTGGCATAAGAGTTTACATTCAGAATAAGTATGTTCAACTCCCTTCAATTCATTTCTTTATATCCCAAAGTTGATTTTTTATCTTTTGATGCAGTGTGTGACTTCTTCTTCAGCCATCTTTAAAGCACCTTCTCTAAAGGGATTAGCTTTCTTGATTCAGAATGTTGGCAAGTCTCTTTTCCTGAAATTTCACCAAAAAATTTTAAACCTTGAACTTTTTAGGACAATTACACAGTCCCCCCTGAGGAGAGTGTTGACCAACACTAGAATCACACTGGGATACATGATTGAGTAATGAGATATATGAAGCAATTGCCAAAAGCAAAAAAACAAAGCAAAAACAAACCACCCAAAAAATCCCAAATAAAAGAGTAAAAAATGGAATTATGTATAAAAATAAGAAATATAGAAATGATAAAAAATAAAATAAAAATCTTACATGTATAAAATTTTGAGTAAAAATAAAAACCTGTAACAGGTTCTTGAATCACAGCAAGGACCAATTAAAGTGACTTATGTCCCACAGGACTGTAGGACAATAGCAGCAATACAGCACATTACTCATTTGGAGCCAGGACAACAGAAAATTGCCAAAATATAAGGGAAAAAGAACTAAGTTTCAACAGCAAATGGGAAAAATCATTCCCTGGTCTGATTGTACCTTCACTGTCAGAGCCAGAATGATAGCCAACCTGAGGTACTTGACTCAAAGTATTGCACATGGAGTGTGGTTCAAGGGAGTCGTGCATCTTAACATATGTCAAGCGCCACAACCTCGATTTGCACACCAGGTTCAAGTCCTTTCATATTGGCATAGAAGTTCAACAATCCTCCCTGGATTGGATTTGGTCTGTTTTGATCTCGTGCAACTTGGCTCTGTATATTGACTTTTTTTGTTCCCTTCTCCTGGAATCAGACACAATCATTTAACAATGTCCCTAACATTTATCAATAAATAGCAGGTTTCCATAATCAAACCTTTTGCATATATATATATATATATATATATATATATATATATATATATATATATGTATATATATATTACTAGGGCCAATAAATACTGAAAACTTATACTGTTAACTTTATCCCTCAAGTAAAAAAGAAAACATTAATACTCATTTCATGTACTTAAAGTATCACCAATGTTAGGAAAAAAAGAAAGAAAAAAATCCAATATCCTATTACAAGCATAAAGAGAAAAAAATAATAAAAAAATCATAGTTTCACAGTTTGCATTCCATGTGACAATGTATTAGCCAAGCAGAGGCATAACACAAAATGTGCTCACTCAAAAATGAAATTTATATCCCTCTTAACTTGGCCAGGATCCACAGTCTGAGTATACATAAGTTTTTCACTAAGTAAAAGCCTTTTAAAAACAGTATCATTCATCAATAATAATAGGAGATAGTGACTAATAATAGTTATGGAAATTTAATAATTATTGTTATTGATAGTAATATTAATAGTATTGTGTTCTAAAATTATTCCTTAATATTGCAAGTAATTAATTGGATTTAATGTTGGCTTTGTTCAATTTTAGAAATTTGGTTTTAAATTAAATTCAATATTATTAATATTTCCTATTACTAATCCTTTTATTTGAATGTATTCAATTTACTAGCATTATTTTAGATCACTAGTAGCAGTAGCAAAGGAATTCTTTTTTAAAATTTCCTGCAGTTTTAATTCTCAACAGTAGGTGACACTATAAATGTGTGTAGAGTGGAAGGCATCTGTGGGTAGCCTATCTAAGCAAGCAGTCAGATAAAGAGAAAGAAAAAAAAAATTGTGCCTTTTGATATGCTAAAGAAGGCAGGCACTCTGCAAGTAAAAATTGAGAATGAAAATGTGACTTTTGAAACGCTAAAGGAAAGAGGCAGTCTTGAAGCAAAGTTTGAGGGTGGGGGAGGGAGAGAGAAAAAATTCAAAGAGATCTTCCTCTTAGCCCAGTTCTAAGGACTGTTTGATAGGAGGAGGGCAAAGGGAAAGAAAAATGGAGTTAAATCCCTTCCCATCCCTGAGAGTGAACAGCTGTGTTTCTTTTAAAAGTTGGAGTGTACTGGTAACTTCCAGGGACCTGCTCAATCAGTGCTAATTTTTAACCCAGGAACTAGCATGGGAGTTCCCTGCTCCAGTGCCTCACTGCCAGAGTGCAGGGGGTCTTATACTAATTCCTAAGGAGCCACCCCTGTGCACTGTTCCCCCAGTCTGCAATGGTCACTTTGTGCCCAGTGCAGTGGGAAGGCTTTGCATCAGAGTCCCAGCAGCCAGCTACACTCTAGGTGGCTAAAAGCCTGCAAAAGGTTTCTTCCCTGGTCTCTACTGTCCCAGGGAGCTCCTTAACTCTAGTCCAAAATGGGTAGGGTGGGATGGGAACCACATGAGGGGAGTCCTTAATGATCTGGGGAGAGGGGAGTATCTGCTCCCCTGCCTGGGTCCCTGGTTCTGTTTTTGAGCAAAAAGCCTCCTTCCCCTTCTATATTGCCCCAGGGAGGCCATAACTCTAATTCACAGCCTAGAAGGCCCCCTAGGACCATTAAAGGTGTTCCTCCCACCCTGTACTGCATTAGGCTGGAGGAAGGAACTCTAGGAGCTTGTGTGCTGTAGAAAGTAAAAGAGCAGGAGGTCCTGTTGGGTTCTAAAACCCACTGGATTCTGTATGGGGAAAAAAAAGTCCCTTTACACTTATTCAAGTCAAAAGAAAAAAAGCGGGGCATGAGGAGGGGGAACACCACCTGGAAAGGAGCTTTCCTAACCAATCCAATGTGATCCAATCTGGGAAAAACTCTGCCAAGTTTTGTTTCTCATATCAAGGCAGGGAGGAAATCTGAAGTGGCTTCTATCTTATCTAAGCTTTACTTAAGTACTTATTTAAAGCTTTTCAGAAGAAAATTAAGATTCTAAAAAAAGTCCCTGACTTATGGTCAGCAACTGTAAGAATTGTAGTCATATTTCTACCCAGATATATATTTTATGAGGTTTATTGGAAAGGGTAGACAATCATTCCTATAAGTAACTTGACCACGTGGTCCCTAGCCTGCCAGTCTCTTCCTCCATCTCTCTCATCTGCCTTATTTGTTTCCAACCTCTTCCTTCTTCCTTCTCTTCTTGGTTCTCCCCCTTTCAAGCCCCAAAGCCATGACTTTTATTGATGTACAGCACCTCAAGGGATGCAAACGTGGTTCAACTGTGTTATGTCAGGAATGGTTGATGGGAAGGTCAAGCTATTCAGGAGGAGGGAGGGAATGAACTTCTTTGACACACTCATTTGTAAAAAAAAAATAAAATGCTTGCATTAGCCACCATACAGTAAAACCACTATATACTTTTGCTATGGCTTAAAATGACGTTAAAGTTGATGGTGAATATAGAGTTAGAAATTAGTATTGTCATTATTTGTCATTGTATACTCTGGAAAGAATTATATATAGGAGGCTGTACCTATCTGGGACATTCCTTATGTATCAACTCACTCACATTATTGAGGTTCTCTAGTTCCTTTCCTTAATATTTGAACAAAATTGTTGCTTTAAAAAAATTGAAGTACCTTTCTGTCTCTGCTTATTATTAAAGCAAACATCTCTGGGAAAAGAAAAAGATATTATTATTAACTCTTTCTACTAGTTAAAATCTACCTATTGTCTGTCACTTGCAGTTTTTGTTGGCATAGAACATCTTTTGTGCTTACCAAAGAGATTCAAAACTATTTCACAGAAGTTGTTTTGACATCTGAAATAAAACCTATCTTAATATGGATTGTGAGACTTAGAACTCATTTAAAAATGTATTCCAAGGGAGGTAGAGCCAAGAGGGAATAAAGGAAAGAATTCACCTCAACTCTTCCAAATTCAGCTCCAAACAACTTTATAATAACACCTCAAATCAAATTTTGGAGTGGCAGAATCAACAAAAGGTCAGGGTAAAACAACTTTCCTACCGAAGACGACTTAGTAGGCTTGCTCACTATCTCATTGTTGTGGTGGTGATGATCCTCAGAATTCAGTGCAGGTCCATAGTGTAACAGTTAAATTATAGTTGAGACTGAAAAAAATCTAAATTTAAATGGTTGCCTAGGGAAATCCCAAATAATAAATTACCCAAGTCAGCTGCCAAATTTTATGGTGATTTAATTACAACAGGAGAAAGAAAATATTAGAGGGAGAGAGAGAGAGGGAGAGAAGGAAAGAGGGAGAGAAGGAAAGAGGGAGAGAAGGAAAGGAGTTTAACTCAGAACCACTCTGACTCAGGTTGAGCCAATGTGGGTGTTAAGGACTTGGAGAGCCAAGGCAGGGAAAGGGATCAGTCCTTATCACTCACATGACCAATCTGAAGGAAAGCAGTCTGTGAGGCTCCTCCAACCCCAAGCTCCAGGATCCAACTGAACTCTAGCCCTCCTCACAGAAAATCCCGATAACTCCAGAGGCTGTTCTCTACCTCACTTCCTGCATCTCACATGTGCCAAAGGTGGTTCAAGCTTGACTTAGGACCACCCAGAAGTCTGTCCTTTCATGCACATGTCTGTTGAAGATCATTTTCTCAAATAACTAAATCTTGAGTTTGATGTAGCCCTTCCTAATCTTGTTACACTGCGTAAGGTGGAGAATGTGGGTTTCCAAGACCTGATTCTGTTATTCCAAGTATCTTTATTGTTATTGATCAGGAAATAGCTAAATCAGATCTTCTAAAGAATGGTCTGATTAGGGTGGAATAGTTTTGAAATTCACAATAGATAAGTCAGCAGTGGACCTTTGTTAAGGGTAAAATTAGGATTGTTGACTAAATATATTATTTTAGTGGTCACCAGGGATTTAAATTCAATCCCAATAAAATACTCAAGTCAGTTTGGGGCTTTTTGTGGTGGTTTAATTACAATCGTAGGGAGAAATTAAGAAGAAGACAGAGAGGAAAGGGTATAAGATTTCTCTGGTCTAGCCTAAGCCAAGGGAAATTCAGAGACCTCAGCCACAAGGCCTCCTCAGAAAATTAAATCTATCTCAGCTTCCAGCCACAAGGTCTTCCCCTAAATGAGGGGCCTTCCTCGGAGTATAGTATCTTTAGGAGGTTAAGGAAAGAAGGAATCAGTCCAACCACTCAGCAAGGTCGCTCAGGGAAGATGCCTCACCTAAACCATGTTACAGAGCAAAAATGCTGGCAGCATGCCTAGACGTTGCCCAGAGAGCACCCAATACCCGAACTGTCGAGAGCCCAATGTCTGAGTGAGACCAATGTCTCCAAGAGAGCCCAGAGAGAGGAAGTGATGCAAAATAAATAGGCAGTTTTTTTACATCATTTCCTGCATCTCACATGTACCAATGGTAGCTTAAACTTGGCATAGGACATCCCAGGGGGTCTGTCAGTTGTTTTTGATTTTTCACTTGCTAGCACATATTGGTCATAGGCCATCCTCCTCAACACTTAATCCTTAAGTAGACATTCCTGATTGCTAGAATTCTAAAGACTAAGCAGGGTGGAGTAAAACTAAAATTCACATGGGGATGCCAATATTGGAGGCACTTGTGGCTTCAGTATCTCTCAGCCTGCAAATGGTAAGGGAGTTAGAGAATTGGTCAGAAAGAGATTACAAGAGATCCTTTGTAAGACAATGAGTGAAAGATTTTGTTGCGTTGTCTATATATAATTCCAGGTCTCAGTACCAGGGTGAAAAAGAACACTAATGCGTTAGTGCATATAGATCCAAGGGAGGAGGGATGCCATTCACAGTTCCAGTATGGAAAAGAATGCTTGTGATCAAATACCAGTGCACAAGACAGGAAAGCAGTGAGTATTCTCTTTATATCATTACCTTGAAAGAACCTCAAATGTACAGACCTCCAGGACTAGCTAAAAAATAAAATCCCAAACATGAATAACAGGAATGTACGGCAATGTATTCTCACACTGGACATAGGGCCCAATTTTAATATAAAATTAAAGTTCAAGAAAAAGCTGGGGAAATGAGCAAAAAAATAACAATATCCAAACACATTATGTTGCTATGGTGACTGGAAAGATAGAAACACCAACACAGAAGATAATAAAAAACAAACAAGTACAACAAAGCCTCAAAGAAAATTGTGCATTAACTACAGGTCAAAAAAGAATTTCTAGAAGATCTTAAAAATATATTTTTAGAAAATAAAATGAAAAAGGTAGAGAAAAAATTGGGAAAAGAAATGAGAGTGATTCAAGAAAATTTTGAAAACTGAATTAACAGATTGGTAAAAGAAACACAAAACATACTGAAAAGAAACACAAAACATACTGAAGAAAAGACTCTCTTAAAAAACAAAATAGATCAAATGAAAGAAAAGGTACAAAAGCTCACTGGAGAAAGTAATTTTATTAAATTAGAACTGGGCAAGTAGAAGCTAATGACTCAAAAATTATTAAGAAACAACAAATTTTTGAATCCTACTTTCATTAGAATTGACTCAAAGAGTAACATACATACTCATTTGTGTATAGAATCCTATTTTTCACTTCAGGATAGTAGGAGGGGAAAGGGATAAGAGAAAGTGAGGATATGGTTATAAGAAAGGAGGGTGGATTAAGGTAGAAAATGGTCAGAAATGAAACAGACTTTTGAAGAAGGATAGGTTAAAAAGAAGAAAAATAAAAATGAGAGATAATAGCAAAAAGGGAAATTCATAATTAAGAATCATCATAATTGTGAATATGAATGGAATGAACTCTCATGAAATGGAACTAGAAAAGGATCAAAAACCAGAATCTAATATTATGTTATTTATGAGAAACACACTTATAGCAGAGAGACACAGAAAAAAAGGCATGGAACTTGAGCAGAATCTAATAGGCTTGAATTAAATTAAAATAAAAGTAGGTGTAGCAATTATGATATCAGAAGGAGAAAAAGCAAAACAAATAGATCTAATTAAAAGAGATAAGTGGGAAGTTACATCTTGATAAGAGGCACTATAAACAATAATTTAATATCAATATTAAATACATATGCACCCAAGGGTATAGCATCCAAATTCTTTTTTTAAAAACCCTTATCTTTGGTCTTGGAATCAATACCGTTTATTGGTTCCAAGGTAGAAGAGTGGTAAGAGCTAGGCAATGGGGGTCAAGTGACTTGCCCAGGGTCACACAGCTGGGAAGTGTCTGAGCCCAGATTTGAACCCAGGACCTTCCATCTCTAGGCCGGGCTCTCAACCCACTGAGCTACCCAGCTGCCTCCCCAGCATCCAAATTCTTAAAGAATTTAAAAGAATTACAGGAGAAAATAGAGAATAAAAATATTCTAGTAGGAGATCTGAGCTTTCCTTTTTCAGAACTAGATATATCTAACTGAAACATAAACAAGAGAAGTTAAAAGAGGAACATGATTTTAGAAAAGTCAGATGTGATAGACTTCTGGAGAAAAAAACAGTATACTTTTTCTTAGCATTACCTTTACAAAACATTATAATCACAAAAGCTTACCATATATATGGTCATAAAACTTTACAACCAATTGGAGAAAAGCAGAAATACCAAATGCCTCTTTTTCAAATCATAATGCAGTTAAATTTATATTCAATAAAAGGTCATGGAAAAATAGATGAAAAATTAATTTGAACTAAATAATCTAATCCTAAAGAATGAGTCTATCAAAGAAGAAATCATTGCAACAATACATAATTTCATTAAATATGACAACAATGTGATGTCATATCAATATTTATGGGATTCAGCCAAAGGAGATCATAAGGGGAAATTTATACCTCTAAACACATCAATATTTCAGAGAAAGAGTATATCAATGAAATATTTTCATAGCTTACCAGTCTCCCCATCAATATCACTCTTCTCTCTTTTCATCCCTTACACAGCTTCCAAAGTATTTTTCATCAAGCTACTACTTTACTCAAATTCTAATAAATCTCAATTACAAATAGATCAAATCGGTATAATGTGGCATTTAACACAATCTGACCCCAACTTATATTTCCATTCTTATTAGAAAATTCTTATCTTCATGCATAATATGGTCTAGCCTAATTGACCAGTTTATTCTCCTTATACATGTTTCTATATTCCCTATCTCCTTGCCTTTGCATTTGTATCTTCATGTATTGCCCCATTCCCTCCCCTCATAGAATCTGTAGTTTCCTTCAAGTTTCAGCTCAGGTGCTACCTTATACATGAAGATTTTTGCATTCTCCATCCATATCTGTGTCTTCCCTCAAACCAAATTGAATCCATTTTATATTTATCTGTATAAAAAGACACACATATATAGTAATGTATGTTTACGCATACATTAATATGGATAAACACAAATCACATACACATAGTTATTGTTTTGTATGGCTAATTTGACAGCTCTCTTGATGTGAAGAATTGTGTCTATTTTGTCTTAATCATGTTGGTATCCTATATCATAGATACCTTGTAAACAAATGCTGATTAACAGAGTAGCTTGGAGACTTGGTAAGTCATGTAGCTCTTCATTGGCCACACAGATAATATATTTTTAGGACTTGAAGCTGAACTTGAAGACTGGTTCCTCATCTATTATGCCAAGCTATCAGTAATTTATTTCTTAAAATCTAAATGACTGGTTTAAAAATTAACCTTTTTGTCAATATTTAGCAAATACTGAAAAATGTGAGAATTTTCATGTACAAAGGAAAAAAAAGAGAGATATCACGTATGAAAATTCACCTTCAAGATATTCAGCCTGCATTATTTTTCAATGAAATATAATAAATTCCATGTTATTTTCAAATTTGTTTTATTTAACTCTATTTACACTTGTGTAGGGACAATCTAATGAGGAAAATCCTCCTCACCAATGCAGATTGGAACCTGCTTTTCAGCTTAGTCATTGAAAATTACCATTAATTTACTAGGAATACTAAATCACCAAGAAAATTGCATTGTAATTAAAGTGGTAGAGGATAAATATTTTTTGAATGGAGAATTGTTTCAGTAAAATTCATCAAGGGATCTGTCATCTCATTGATTGTGGTACTTTTTTGCAATGATATAGACCACATCCCATCTCCTTCTCCTTCTTTGTGACATTTCTCCTTGTCGAACATCCTCTAAAAAGGTTCATCCATCATTTTGAGGACTTCTTTCATAGTCTCTAAGAGGAAATGACTGGTCTTGGGATATATGTACAAGGACCAGATGAATTCAGTTCCTAGAGGCACATTACCAGAAGTATGGCCTACAGTTGATTATTTTTAAATAGAGGTGGGGCATGGAAAATCAGGGAAGAAAATCTATCCAGACACAGAGAGTTTGAGGTTTGTTTTGGTCATAGATCTATTCATATTGATGAATCATGGAGTTTTTAAAATTTTGAAATATGAATAAGTAATCAAATATATGAAGGATATAAATTCATCATAAAATTCATTATAGATATCTGTAAAATGGAAACCTGGTCTCTGTCATCAGTCTTAATTTTCATTTGGGAAATCTTGAAATATGAAGTCATGAGAGAAAAAAATGTCCAGGACTAGGAATAGGAGACTTTGGCCCAGATTTTGCCACTTATTCTTACCTTGAGTAAGCCATTTATTTTCCTTATGCCACATTAAATAGAATTGTTTGAGTTAAAGTCATAAGAGACTCTAGAGATCACCTTGATAAATGCTTTCATTTTCTAATTAAACAATCCCATATTGATTAATTGCTTTTGTTCTGTGTCACACAGAGAAAAAAAAAGTCAGATGCTTAGGTCTTCTGGCTTCAAAACCAGTATTCTTTGCATCATTATTCACTTCTGCTAGAAATCATCTCATCTATTTAAAGAGATGCAAATGTGAGAAACAATTTCACTTTCCCAGGGTCACACAGCGAGGAAGTGTCTGAGGCCAGATTTGAACCCAGGACCTCCCATTTCTAGGCCTGTCTCTCAATCCACTGAGCTACCCAGCTGCCCCCCCCCACTTTAAAGTTTATTTAAGCCTCACAATAACCTCATGAGTTAGAAACCATAGGTATTATTATCCCAATTATTTAAACGATGAAACCAAAGTTCAGCAAGGTTGTGACTTGCCCAGGGTCACACTTCTAGTCAGAGTCAAAAGATTTGAAAGCAACTTTTCCTGATTCTAAGTCAAGTTCTCTATCCAGTGGGAATCACCATGGTATTCTGGATAGATAGACCCCTTTCTCTACTAAAGAAATTAATTAATGCAATACATCAAGGAATTGTCACAGACCTAATATGATTGGATGTTAGCAAAGGATTTCATACAAAATTTCTTATGCCATCTATGCTTGTGGATAATATAAATGCATGTGAGTCAAAGAAGAAAGCAGTTTTATGAATTCAGAGCATACTGAATTTGTTGCTGTTGTTGAGTTGTTTAGATAGACATGACTTTATTTGGGGTTTTCTTCACAAAGATGCTGAAGTATTTAGACATTTCCTTCGACTTGCCCAGGGTCAAAAATGTAGTAAATGTCTGAGGCTGGATTTGAGCTTAGGTAGATGAATCTCCTTGACTTTATGATCAGCTCTTTATCTCCTGTATCACTTACAGGTTGAATTGCTGGACCTAAAGATTAGTCTTTAGTGGATCATTATCAGCTTTGAGTGAAGTCTCTAGCTGAATATTCCAGGCATGAATGTGGTCCTCTTTGTGTGACATTTGGCACATTTTTTAGATTTGAATATTGTATAAAACTGTGAGAGAGAACTCATTAGATGACTTGATACAGAATTATTTTAACAGGCTACAATGAATACATTAAGATGAAACTCATTAGAGGTTTCTTCAGATTGCTCTTCTTATTTGTGTTTTTCATCCTTCCCATGAAGGCCTATAGGTTAATAGGTTTTCTTTTAAGGTGTTCCATTATCTCACTACCATATAGATGTGACAGTATACTGGAACTAAAGCCAAGGAATGCCCATTAATTTATATAAAGGGGTGTCGGGTCAGAACTTAAATACATTGAATGGAGATTTTCCATTCCTTTAAATACTTGAAAGTATCTCAATAAGGGAATGTATGGCGTCTTCCCTTCCAAAGTACAGTTTTACATTCCAACAACTAATGTCAAGGATCCCCTGCTAGTCTTTTTTGTTTTCTGTTATCACTAGGAGGGGAAAATATAATTGGGAATCTCGATTGGAGCTCCATATCTATAGCTTCTCTTGCTTTCCACACCAGTGTTTTATAGTATTTATTTTCTCTCTGGAGTAGCATTTGGAGGATAAATTTCACTGTGCATTTTTACATGAAAGTTTGACCTTTCCAAAGATCATAGTCTAATTTTGACAATGCATTCTACTATAAATAGGTGATGAATAAGACTTCTCTCAGCATTCATACGGTTTTGCTTCATGAATTGGAATAGATTGCCTATTCTTAGATCTAATGTATAGATTATGAAGTACCACTTAAAAAAGAAAAATTTTAAAAAAGAATTACAAAAGAGTAGATCAGGTCTGGTAATGTACAACTATAATTCCTGCTATGTGGGATATATCCTATATAGTGACAATTTCATTAGTGGCATGAGAACTTTGACCTGCACCATTTCCAGCAAGTGCCATTTTATACATTTTTAGGCAGCCTGGTGGCTAAAACAGGCATGTTTAGTTGGGTATTCACATCAAATTCAATATTAATATGGTGATCTGGTGTAGGGAGCCACAAAGCTGCCTAATGAGAGGTGAATTGGCTTCCATGTCAATAATATCCTTGTCAATATGTGGTGGGATTAGCTCATGAGTACTTGATATACTTCTAGCCTGAGTAAGATGGGGAGATTCGGTCTTTTTTTAAAAGAAAGAAAGAAAAAAAATAGGATTTAGGTGCAAAGTTTTGGTTAGCTATGCAAAGGGAAGATTGAGATTATTTTATAAGCTAGAATATGAAAGATTTTTGGTGACAACAGGGAGAAAAAGATTCTGGCCAAAAACAAATGTAAATTTCCTTTTAATGTCTACTTACTAAATGAGCTAGGAGTAAAAGATCCACAGTGAGTAGTACATAAACACAGACCACTTGGGGTTACTCTTTCCAGAGAAGAATATCATTAGAATTATCTGATTTGAAAATAAGGGGAAATACTTGTACAAAAATATTTATAGCTGTCCTTTTTGTGGTGGCAAAAAATTGGAAAATGAGGGGATGGCTGAACAAATTGTGGTATCTGATGCTATTGTGCTGAAAGGAATAATGAACTGGAGGATTTCTATATGAACTGTAAAGGCCTCCAGGAACTGATGCAGAGTGAAAGGAGCAGAACCAGGAGAACATTATACACAGAAACTGATACATTGTGGCACAATCGAATGTAACAGACTTTTCTACTAGCCGCAATGCAATGATCCAGGACAATCCAGAACTTATAAAAAAAAAAACAAAAAAAAACTCCATCCATATCCAGAGAAAGAACTGTGGGAGTAGAAATGCAGAAGAAAAACATAGGATTGATCATGTGGTTGGATGGGGATATGATTAGGGTTTTGGAATTAAAAGATCACTTTACTACAAATATGAATAACATGGAAATAGGCTTTGAATAATGATACATGTATAACCCAGTAGAATTGCTTGTCAGCTCTGGGAAGGGGGAGGGAAGAGGGGAAGGAAAAATCATGAGTCATAACCAAAGAAAAATATTCTAAAAAAATAATAAAAAATAATTATCTGGTTTGCCAAAGGATCTTAAGTAAGAAAATTAAGAGCAATGTAAGGGGAATTAGGAGAGTTGCTTTACCAAAAGGATCAATTGGGATTAGAGAAGTCTTCTAAACCTGAGCAAGTAGGTGGAAACAAGTACTGGAGCTGGAAACATGATAGATATGAGTTAAAATCCAACCTCTGACACTGACTAGCTTTGTGACTCTGAAGAAGTCACTTACCCCTGTTTTCCTGAGTTTCTTCATCTATAAAATGAGCTATTGGAAGAAATTGCAAAGCACCTTAGTATTTTTGCCAATAAAACCCCTAACTGTCAGACACAATTGAAATTAGGGGCATTGGGCTTTCCTAATTTTATTTCTGAAAATAAAATCATAAGGATTCTCCTTTTAAGTTAGTTACTCCCTTTCCCTTTAACTTTTTGAATACTTATTTTTTTAACCAACTTCTTTTTCTTGGCTTTAACTTTATTATCTTTATCTAATGCTGGTTATTGGTTTGGTTTAGTAGATTGGACAGAAATCTTCTAATCTGTCTCTATGACAATCTTCTTCCATTAGGTCTCCTATACCTCATCAAGTTTTATAAGCTGGAGGCTCATAACCAGTAACAACTTTCTTATTAAAGTTAAGAGAAATAGTGCCATTAAGACTCAACTTTATTAAATGAAAGGCCCAAAGGAAGTTTTATCTAGATCAAATGCAAATTATTTTACTACAAGGAGCTCTTAATTTGAAAACTATTTACCATGAAATAGATATCAGTGAATTTGTTAACTTGGATGAGAAAAATAATCTTTATTTTAATATAATTGACTTTTTTGTAATCTTATCTATTTTCCTTCATGCACTTAAAAACAACATTCTGAAATGGGATTGATGGGTTTCACCAAACTATCAAAGGGGTCCATAAGAGAAAAAAAGAATCCTTTTTCTAGTGTTTATCTTTGATATACATACACAGAAACATTTTATTTAACATAAAATTAGATTCTAAGCATGAATTTCTTCCTTGAAGATACATGTTGACCCAACCTTCACTCCTTCCTCCAACCACAGTAAGGTTTAAAGGAGCTAAATAAGTATTGTGTGCAGTCACTCAATAACCAGTATATTCTGTTCCCTGCTAGAATGCAGTTCCACTGTTTTCCCTTGGGCTCCTAAACTAGTTTATTAGCCATCTGCTGCTTGCTTGCTAGCAGTGCTAATATATCCCTGAAGGTTTTCCTCCTGACAGTCACAGGAGGAGGTGTGACCCAAACCTTGTCATGTTTATTAGCCTCCTTGTAGGTGGGCACAAAACAGACACTGGTGATTGCAATCTGAAAATAACCAGAAGTGGGAGCCTGGGTTATATGAAGGGACATACTGTATCTCTGCCTGTAAAGATAAGAAAGGGCAAGGAATAAAAAAAAAATATTAGCATCTGTGATTAACTTATTAAATTAGAAATTGGTTAGCTCTTGGCAGTTAATCTAATTTTGATTTTCATATAGCAAATGCTTTTACAGTGAAGTGGCTCCATGAATGTACTTTGTTATGCTGCAAATAATTTTCCAATTGCTTTAGCATCACCCCTTTTATGCTCTCATGGCTTCTTTGAACAGTTTCTCATGATACAATACTCTCTGATTTTTCCAATATTATAAAACAACAAAAAAAATCCTTCCCAGAGTTTCTTCATGATCTTTAAAAGAGCATATTACATAATAATGTTGCATCTGGGAAAATGAAAAGTAAATAAAATGGCTTGAATTTATTTAAAAAAATGTACCTGTTGGGGTGGGTTTTTTCCACTAATAATAGCTGATAGTAAATGGCATGATTGATTTGCCTGGATTTTGTGGAAGACTGTAATGGGGACTGGATAAGTTGAGGATGATAGTTTGTCTTTTAGATTGAGTAATGGACCCCTAGATTTGTCCTACAGAACCTTGCAACATTCTGGTAGTCTCAATGGAAAGATTGTGATATTTGGATTTCGAAATACTTGGGTTCATATCCTGGTTCTGTTATTTCCTGGCTGTGTTACTATGGAAAAAAATGCCTAACTTCTGTTGACTTCAGTTTTCCAAGCTATAAAATAAGGAGTTTGAACAAGATGACAGGTAGTTCATTTGCAACTCTTGATATTATCTTTATGACTTATTTATAGTCAAGCATCTGAATTCAAATTTTAGTTTTGCCACTTACAATTCATATGACTTTGGATAATTCACCCAACTTCCTTGGTTTTAATTTTTTCAGCTGTAAAACAATGCAGTTTTAACAAATGATTCCTGAAGTTCCTTGTGCCTTTAAATTAATAATATTATGAGACCAATTCAATCAAGTTAAAAAATAAGTTTTGAGAAAAGCTAACAAAATGAAACCTACTTCTTTAAAAAAAAATCTCCTCTCCAGGATTATTTCAGAAAAATTTTGAAAAAAATTCCACAGACTGATGAAAAATGAAATGATCAGATCAGAACCAGGAGAATATTGTACACAAGGACAGCAATATTTTTGATGAAAAACTTTGAATGACAGTTATTCTCAACAATTCAGTGATCCTATACAATTCTAGAGACTCCTGATGAAGAATGCCATCTACCCCCCAAGAAAGAATTGATGGAGTCTGAATGTAGGCTGAAACTTATTATATTTCAATTTCATCTTTTTTTCTTTAGATCTCCATCAGGAAATATCTAATATGGAAAACTGTTTTACATGATTGCACATGTAAAATCTATATCAAATTGCTTAGAATCACAGGGAGCCAGAGGTGTATAAGGCAGTAAGTTAAAAAAGATGGGAAAGGGAGAGAATTTGTAACTAAAAATTTAAAAATGAATATTAAGAATTATTTATTACATGTAATTGAAGACAGAATATATTTTAAAAATAAAAGGCAAAAATGAGCTCATGCTATTAAATTTTGTGTTCCTTTCTTTTCTTTGTTCCTTACCTTCTTTCCCCCTGTTTTATGGTTTCACACTTAAGGAGTGTGAAGATGGAAGGGGATGAAAAATAAACATTTGTTTAATACTTATATGCCAGGTACTGTATTAAGTGACAGGGATACAGATTCACACATACGGTACAATCCTTGTATACAAGTAGCTTACATTCTAATGAGAGAAGATAACAGATAAAAAGGGAATTGAAAAATGGGGGTACCTGCATGAAAGCATGGCACCTAAGTCCCAAGGGTTAGAAGCATAGTTGGGAGGGAAATTAAGTATGCTTAACTTAGATCCATTCACAAAATGGAAGTCCCTGGAAGGAACTTACCAGTGGGAAAAGGGGGCCAGCATTGCTGAGGGCTACTCCAGAGTAAGAAGATCCAGATATTGAAAAAAGTTTCAAGATGCAGATTCACAATTGCAAAGTTTGGTGAGTCAGAAACACACAGAAGATAATAAATTGGTAGAATCATAGAGTCTTGTAAATGGAAGAGATACTAGAGGTCATGTAATCCAAATCACTGATTTTGCAGACTTGTAGATTTTATATGAAAATGCAGGATTAAGTAACTTGAAAGAAGTTAGAGTCAGTAACAGAGTTATGTCCTAGAATAAGATCTTGAATTTATATCCCCAAGTCTTCAGTAAAGTATTATATCACTTTAACTACATTTACTAATTCATTTAAAAATGGATAGAGTTGGTTAAGTTAAAAAAAAAACAAGTAGGAGAATCTATAGAAACATTAATTGATGAAGTTAAAGAAGCAGGAATGGATAAGAAGAATGGATAGGTGGAAGAGATGGGAAAATATATTGTAGAAAGTAAGTAAAAGGGGGAGAAAAGGCAGGACAAGAAGGTGATGAAAGTTCACACCAAATTGACTCAGTATACATTTCTAAAAAGGCAGTAAGTTTGAAGAAAGGGTCTTTAGACATACTTGAAGATATAAATGGCTTGTTGTTTCAATTATACCTTTGTGATCTTATGGACCTTGTGTGATTTCATGAACTATGAGATTTTATTGGCAAACATACTGCAATGGATTGTGATTTTCTTCTCCAGTGGATTAAGGCAAACAGAGATTAAATGATTTTCCCAGGATCACAAAGCTAGTAAGTGTCTGAGGCCACGTTTGAACTCAAGTCTTCCTGAAACCAAACTTAGAAAAATATATAGGGGAAGAGGGAGAATCTTCTTTAAAAAATTCATCTTCCACATCACCTTACATAGATAGCACTGTACTCAGTAAAATTGTTGTGGATTATAACATTAATTATTGAGGTTAGCTTTGGATATTTCTTAATGAGATGCATTGGCCTAATTTTATCTATTCCTGATTAGTGCTTTCTTTTTAAAAAAGGAAAGTTTTATAGCCATAATTATTACCTTAAAGGATATAATTTAGTTTTTCTTCTCTTGGGTCATCATGTACAGTGCTTTTATACTAATGGCTAGTCATCTTCCCAGTTTCACATTTATCCAAAGATTCTGAAAGGTGAAAAATGTCTTGATCAGCAATGTTATTAGGAAGCAAAGTAAGCACAAAACCACATTGTTAAGGAATGTAAGGGGAGGAGAGGGGCTAATATTTAAAGAGTTGGACTTGATTATTTAAGAGTTTGTTTGCCAGGGATTTAACTACTAAATCCCAAATGAATTATAAGGTCAGAATGGATCAGTGATCATTTATTTTACAATAAAGAAGGAATATATTAAGGAAGAGAGAAAGAGAGGGAAAAGAGAGAGATACTTTTGAGCCAGGCAGGAGTTCAGAGGTCCCTGACAAGGGAAAGGAGTCTCAAGATGGTGGGCCATCCTGGAGGCTGATGCCTCCAGAAAGGCCAAGGGAAAGGGAGTCAGCCTTTTCACTCTTACCTTGTGTCAGTCCAGTTAGCAAATTCTTCTGCTCCTCTTCACCAGTCTCAAATTGAAAGCATGAGGAATTAAATTCCCACAGGAAATTCCACTCCAAGACTCCAATATCCACTTCCAAAAATGAAGAACTCCCTCCTACAGAAAGTGACAGCCCCTTTTAAAGACATTCTCTCTTGCAGCACTTCCTGTGCCTCCCCCTAATTCCACGTCTCCCAATCATAGTTGACACTATGTACTAGGATTGCCCAGAAGGCAGTTAGTTGATTCTGATTCATTACCCATTATCACACATGTGGGTCATAGACCTCCTACTTCATGATTAAGTGGGATATTTACAGTTATGGGGATTAAATCTAAAAATAGACAAGGGTTACAATTTAATCTTCACAATCAGGGAAGAGCTAATTACCTTCATTGTTACAATTAGGGGAGAGCAAAACCCAATCTTCACAGGAAGAACAGTCAAATATGGTAATTTATACCACAAAGATCTATTGCTTGACACAATTATATCTAGGAGTTCATTGCTTGCAGTGATTAGTTTGATTTCTCTTCAAATCAGGCACAAAACATTCATGACTGCTGCTTTCTATACTCTTATTTCCTCAGCCCATTTTCCTGAGATGTCAGAATATACCTCCTACTTAGAAAGTTTGTTTTATAATACACAGAAAATAGCTTAGGTATCTGACTTCTACTAAAGTCAATTCCATTCAGTTGTAGACAACTGTGCACACAAATTATTAACTAGTCATTTTGCCTTGAAGTGAATTAAAACTTTGTCATTTATGCTTTGCAAGAAGCTCTCTAGGTACGTCTTGAATAGTATGTTGATTGATGCAGTTCCAGCAGAAATTAGTGATCTGAATTTGTTTCATTTTAACAATTATCTATGCAGTGAAATCTTGTTAGGCATTTTGCACAATATAATATTAAAGTGGGCAGTGGTCTAGTAGAGACGGTATTTGAAAACATTGAAAGGATAAAAGTTTACAAACTTAGAAAAGGTTTTTTTCTGATATCAAATTAATTTAAAGAACTTCTCTAAAATCCAGAGGGTATTCATCTACCCAACAGTCAATTGATAGCCTATAATAATTCAGAATATTTTGCTAAATTCTGTGAGGAATACCAAGAAGAATAAAACGTGGCTCCCTATTCAGGGAGAGAGTTCACAGAAGAGACTTATGGAATCATAATATTCAAACTTATGTCAGCAACCATATGATTCGACTCATACTTGAAAAGGAACACCCCCCCACCCACACACACATACACAAACAACTTAGTGGGCAAGTAAAATAATCATCCATGTTCTGCTTAAAGACCAAAAATGAATGGAAACTTTCTCCTTTCCAGGCAATCCTATTTAATTTTAGGTGGTAGCCTAATTATAGATGGATACAGAGGATAGAGCACTGGGCTCAGAATCAGGAAGACTTATTTATATGAATTTGAACCTATTGAAACCTTTAAATTATTTCTCTTTCTTCCCCATCTTATATTCATCTTGAATTTTGTATTTGGACATCAAATTTTCTGTTTAAGTCTGATCTTTTCTTCAGGAATGCTTAGAAATCTTATATTTTATTAAATGACTATACATTCCCCTGAAAAAATATAATCAGTTTTGATGGGTAGATAATTCTTGCTTATAAACACAGTTCCCTTGCCTTCTAGAATATCATATTCCAAGCTTTTTGGTCTTTCAATGTGGACACTACCAGATCTTGTGTAATACTGACTAGGGCTCAATGATGCTGGAATTGTTTCTTTCTGGTTACTTGTAGTATCTTCTCCTTAGCCTGGGAGCTCTTGAACTTGGTTATAATGTTCCCTGGGAATTGTCCTTTAGGGATTTATTGCAGGATGTGTTCTGTGAATTTTTTCAATTTTTATTTTACCCTCTTGTTTAAGTTATAAGGATGATTTTCTTTGATGATTTCTTATAATATAATGTCTAGTCTATAACTTTCAGGTAGTCCAATAATTTTAAATTGTCTCTTCTATTCATATCCTTTGATATTGAGAATGATTTTTATTCTTAAAAATTTGAATCAGTTCTCTATATAATTGAAAAATGAGGCCTTTGTCAGAGATACTTGTAATAAGTTTCCTCCAGTTTTCTGTTTTCTTCTAATCTTTATTCCATTATTTTTGTGTTAAACCTTTTTAAAATTTGTCATCAAAATTATTTATTTTGTATCTTGTAATGTGTTCTGTCTTTGATCATAACTTTTTCCATTATCCATAAACCTGACATAAATTTTCCCCTGTTTTATGTCTAAGTCAGGCATTTATTTTGATCTTATCTTAGTATACAGTTTAAGATGTAGGGTTATGCCTAGTTTCCACTTTTCTATTTTCTATTTTACCAGGAGTTTTAATCAAATAATGGGTTTTTACTAGACACTTAATCTTTGGATTTATCAAATATTAGATTACATTGGTCATTTTCTATTGTGTCTTATGTACCTAATCTATTCTGTTGGTTCACCACTTTATCTCTTAGCCTGTATCAGATTATTTTGATAATTACCATTTTATAGCCCAGTTTGAAATTTGGTACTACCAGACCACCTTTCTTTACACTTTTTCATTAATTCTTTCAAGATTCTTAGCTTTTTGTTCTTCTGAATGGATTGTTATAATTTTTTTCTAGCTTTATGAAATAATTTTTGGTAGTTGGATTAATGTGGTACTAAAAAGGTAGATTAATTAATTTAGATAGGATTGTCAGTTTTAGTATATTGACTCAGACTACTTATGAACAATGGATGTTTATCCAACTATTTAAATCTGACTATTTTTATGAAAAAGTTTTGTAATTGTGTTCATATAATTCATGAGTTTGTCCTGGCAGGTAAACTTCCAAGTATTTTATATTGTCTATCCTTATTTTCAATGGAATTTCTTTTTTATCTCTTTCGGCTGGTGGCTGGTCTTCATTGCTTATATATATATATATATATGTATATATATATATATATATATATAGAGAGAGAGAGAGAGAGAGAGAGAGATGATTGATGAGGGTTTATTTTATATTTTACAATTCTGAAGAACTTGTTGATTATTTCAATTAGTTTTTCAGTTGGTTCTCTAGGATTCTCTCACTACACCATCATGTCATCAGCAAAGACAATGACTTTGGTTATTAATTACTTATTTGAATTCCTTTAATTTTTATTGCTTTAGCTAGAATTTTATGTAATATTGAATAATAATGGTGATAATAGACACTCTTGCTTCATTCTTGATCTTAATGGGAAAGCTAGCTAATCTCCATCACAAATAATACTTGTTGATAATTTTAAATGGATACTACTTATCATTTGAAGTAAAAATCCATTTATTCCTGTTCATTCTAGCAATTATTGATTTCAGTGTTAATTGGCTTGTCAAAATCTTCAAAAACATAGATCTATAAAAGAAAGAAACTAGTTATTAATTTCATATAAATCATTTTGGTAGAAGAATTTACTGGAGTTGTTAACTTGTTTTTTGCCTGAGTTTGATTGAATATATATTCCCTCTTTAAGGCAAAGGGCTCACTGGTTAAAAAAAGAATGGCATGAATAAAGGCAAAAGTGTGTAGAGTATATTTTAAAGAGAGGGTCAAGATATGGTGGTTCAAAAGGTTTTTGAAGGGACCCTTTTAAAAATTAACATATATTTATCCTATTATTGACAAAATATATTCTCTGTTTTGGGAATATGTAGGTTGGCAGATTCCTTGCCATAATTGTGCCTGTTACTCCTTAAGCTATCCTTTCAAAGTCATCAAAGATACCATCCATGTTCCAATGGGAAAAATAGAGAACAAAGAATGACAATGTACTGTGGTATTGTCACAGAAAATTCTTCATGTTAGAATTGTAATAGGAATAGATCACATAAGCAATAGCTACTTTCTACTTAACAAGAACTAATCTTGCTTTCAATAATTGGTAAAAACAATAACTAAGTTCAAACTCATTTTTTGAAAGTAAAAAAGGGAAAAAATATCATAGATTGGTGTACATATCATGATTCCAGTAATTTTTTTACCATGTCCAGGCTCTGGCTTAAGTCTCTTTAGTACCAGAGGAGCTAAATATAATTACTATCAGCATGTACTATGACAACTCTTATAACTCCTCTAGGCTATTTGCTTAATATTTCAGTACCTCCTCCCTGAAGCATTTTGGTTTGCAGGGCTTCATTTGTTCTTTATACTCTAAGTTCCTTTGGTAAATGTGCTTAGATACTCATTTTTTGAATCATTTACCCAGAATAACTGTTTAGAAAGGGAGACTGGGAAAAGTTGAGAGGCAAGACTTTTAATAATATTTCCCTCTTGAGCAGAAACACAGAAGAAAAACAACTATTTGAATACATGGGTCAAGGGGATATGACTGGGGATATAGACTCTAAATGAACATCCTAATGCAAACACCACCAACAAGGAAATAGGTTCTGATCAAGGACACAATTAATACCCAATGAAATTACATGTCAGCTGTGGGAAGGGTGGGTGGAGGGGAGGGAGGGAAATAATGTGATTATTGTAACCAAGGAATAATGTTCTAAATTGTCTAAATAAATTAATTAAAAAATGTCTCCCTCTTGGTTCCAAAAGGTCTAACTCTATCTTGAGGATAAAGAGAATAATTGTTCTCAATATTCTTCCTAGGTTTTCCTAAATAGACCAGTTCACTGCTACCTGAAATAATATTCTACCTGAGAAAATAGGTGTTCTAAAGGGCTAAAGGGTTTTGCTTTTTGGTTTGTTCCTTTTGTTATATTACACAGTCCACCTGCTACCAATTCCAAATAAATCACTGTGGTTGGTTACATAAGAAAAAAGTGATATATATATATATATATATATATATATATATATATATATATATATATATATATAGGGAGAGAGAGAGAGAGAGAGAGAGAGAGAGAGAGAGAGAGAGAGAGAGAGAGAGAGAACATATGTTCTCTATAATGCTCCATCTCTAGCCACTTTCTGTTTTGCAGCTATATGGACATTAATCTTGACTGGACCTAATACATTTTAGTGATGTTTCCCAGTTCACAAATCCTTCATAAACACCATCTCATTTATTCTTCACAACTCCTCTGTGAAAAAGGCCTCTTAGTTTAGATTGTACCAACTTTATAGATAAGGAAATAGAAATCCAGGCTCAGATGAGAAAATGTGGCTTGCCTGAATTCTCTCTACTGACTTGGTGGAGATGGGAGTTGTAAAAATGCAAACAGAATCCTAGTTCTTCTGCCTGTAATTTCAGTACCTTTTTGACAATGATGGACTTCTTTCCATAAGGCCACTAGGAGAATTGTTCTACCCACTTTTCATAAAACTCTGAGGGATTATCTTGGATTTCCTTAAAGATAGCCCATTGGCCCACTGGCACAAGCTTAAAAAGCTTTATCTTAACATCAATCTCATTGCTTAAAATCAATGTCATGATGAATGCAAGGCCATGCACAGAATTACACTTATTGTTGAACAGTAAGTGAATACAAGATTCCTTAAATTTGTGTTTTTATATAGTTTTCTGTTTTATAAACTGCATGGGGAAAATTTTTTATAAAATTATGCTGAATAAAATAGAACCCAATCACTCTTGTTTTGTCACATTGGAATTGGGAGTGTCACAGAAAGGAAGACTATGTGAATTTATTTATCTACTAACTAAGCCAGTTAATGGATAGTGGCATATTTCATGGTAATTCCTGGGAGATTAGCAATTTAAAATCTTAACTACTCCTATAAAAATCCAGGATGAAGAAACATTGCACAATACTTTAGCTTCACCCACAGAATACTAATTCCAGCTGCTTTTTTTTTAAAAAGATGATGATTTGCTGTATCTGAGTGCAGATAACATTTCAGAGCTGATTTACCACTCTAAAAATGTTCCTGGAATTGGAGATAAGGCCATTTATTTTGTTGTTGTTTTTTCAACTGCTGCTAATGATATCAGCTGTTTAATGTAGCGGCTACATCTTGTACTAGAAATGACTTTAAAACTTGGTCCTTAAAGAAGTCTAGCCCTAGGCAAAACAATTCAGGAGGACTTTGCCATCCCTGATTTGAGTAAAAGTTTCTCTCTAATATATGTCATCTAGTGTGGCATCTCTCCCAAGAGTGTATGCATTTTAAAAACAGGAGCTTTGAAAAGTAACAAGAGTAATTCTTTGTGGGTACTGATACATTTTAGATGGTTTTGTGTCTTTTATGGTAGCAATTATAGGGATAAAATTCCCAAAGGTCCTTCATCTTACTATATAAATAAGAAAAGTGACCCTGGATCTTATTAATTTTAGGACTATGTGTTAAAATGCAATAATTCCTAATTAAATGTCCTAAATTCATGTTAAGAACTAAAAATGGTAGATACATATTGTCTGATTCTCTCCATTAGGACTAAATACAACCTCCTCAGCACAGTATTGAACGTATTTACAATCTGGATCCCACCTACCTTTCTAGTCCTATAATTCTTATTCATATACTATTCATTCAAGGTTAATTGGCTTGGTAACTTTTCTCCTAATATAAAATTATATTTATAAATTCCATGCCTTAGAAAAAGTGGTTTCTAAGTTCTGGAATGTACTACTTCCTTATATCTAGATCATACAATCCCTATCATACTTCCGAATACAACTGGAGTGATGCCTCCTCTCCTACCTTAGTCAACCAATTGTTAGCCTTCTTCCTCTCTTAAAATTACATTATGATGTATATACTTCCTATGTACCTACTTTGACCCATTCTGTATTCTCCTAGTAGTAAGATCCTTGAGTGCCAAGACTCTATAAGCTTTACACTTATATTACCAGATCCCAGCACAGAATCTTGTACATCATCTCTTGACATATCTTTGTTCCTAAAATTGCATTAAATTCATTTTAACAGTAGACCTTAATAGAAACTAATGACAGAAGATAAAGTTTTTGGTTTCCTTAATGTCCAATCGAAGGACTAGGTAGGGCAGAATATGAAAGGCATTTGAGTCATTCAAGAATGCGTTTACCTTCTTTATGATTTTGCCCAGTTAAAAGTCCTTAAGTGTCTATGACTTGATAGGTAAGACAGATCCAGATTATAGAAAGACATGTTTGCCAGGATAAATGTTTTGGAATTCATAGCTGTAGTGAGACATTATATATACTTGGCTGTGTGAGTGATGAAGTAGAAATGGAGTATAAGGCAGAATTATCTTTTGGAAAAGCATTATTCATAGTTTGGTGTGCAAAAGAGGCACTAGTGGGAGGGAGATCATTTAAAATTATTCCAATAAGAGAGAATGAAGCACTAGAGAAAAGTAATGTGTAATTGAGGTTTCAAACTTTAGAACTGGAGTTACAGTCTGGGTGTCTCAGCCACTGTGGGGGGAGGGGCCCCAGGAGATGTTCTGGAATCTTGGGAGAGCAAGAGTTTCTGTCAGAGAGAGGCAGTTAGCTCTCAATCCTGAGAAAACCTAAGAAGACGTCTGGTCAAGACTTTGCTCTTGAGGAAAACTTACATCTTTTTCCTAGTGAATTGGACACCTTTCCCCTCACCAATTCCCAACTGAAGGGGAAGTTGGAGAAGACAGCCAAGCAGCTGACAAGATCACCTCATAGGTCCTGGTCCCCTGGGTCAGAACTGTGCCTGTGGACCAAGACAAGGGCCATCCAAGCCTGAATCTCTCAGAGACCCAAGGCTGCCAAGGCCTTGGTCCCCCAACTTGAGGAGGGAGATAAGGGTAGCTAGAATAGGAACACAATTTTCCCTCTTTCTTCATAAAAACCTTTCCCACAGTCATTTCCCTGTATTATTCCAAAATTGATGTGTTAGAATAAGGTTTCTTGTCTTTTGTCAACTGACTACTGTGAGTGGGAAACAGTTCCAGCTTAAGGGGAAGGTTAACTCTCTCTCTCTGAGGAAAAACCTTAGTAGTAGAGGGAAGCCAAGAGGCAGTTTGGGTCAAGCAGCCATAGCTGAGGGGGAGACGTGATGGCGGGGGGGACTACTCAGTCCCCCTCTCCTCTCACTTGGCCAAGTTAAACAGCAGCTATCTCCCCTGAACCCTACTTTGAGAGAGTAGGTGTCCACTCTTTCTCCCTCTCTCTCTCTACTGACAGACTTAACCCTCTATTACAAATGAAAGTGGGAAGAAAAAGGAAGGGGAAATAATCTTTGGTTTCTGATTTTTCACATTCCTTTTCATGTGGAAGTTGCCATGAGCAGGAATTTATTTCAGTCTGGGAACTACAACATGGAAAGTCATAGTAACAATTGTTTTAAGTAGAAATTCAAAGATATTAGAGATCATTTTAGTAAAATTACATGATTTGTAAGCCAATGGCATCTGACCAAATTTATCTTTTCATATAAAAAATAGATACCAGTGAAATTTAAATGAGAAAAATAATGTAGTGCCTATTTTGAAAATAATGTATAAATCTGTACATGGGAATTAGAAACTAGTTAATTCAGCTTCCAGAATTCTGGAACTATTCATTAATTTTGGAAAAAAAATTCAATTTGATAGCACATGGATGATAACATGTTAAGTAGCAGTTAAAACAGATTTATCAGAAATAAGTAATGACTAGAAATTCTAATTTCTAATTTTGTATATGAATAAATAATTTACCTTGTAAATTGGAAAGGTTGGCAGGTAATTAGAAGTACTTTAATTTTAATAAGGTGTTCAAAATGCTCTCAAATGATACCAGCAGAGAAAAAACTATGTCCAAGATGGAATAAATATCAACGAAGTAAACAAAGAATCAACTGTGAATAAAATTCAAGTGAAATTGGCAAAGTATTACCAAAGATGTGTTTTTGGTATGAAGTTGAATACTTTTTTACAAATGCTTTAAGCAAATAAATGGAAAAAATATTTTCTAGAAGATGAAGTATTGATAGGGCTTTGTTTCTAATACTTTGGAGAGCAAAATCAGCTGAAAATGAAGGCTAATAATAGTTAAATTACACGTGAAAGAATAGCAAATGACTGGCCAAATATAAACCACAGAAGATCCAGAAATGAAGGGAAGTTGTGAAAATTTTAAAAAGAAAAGAAATATGAATTCTGAGAAGCCTCTCAAATGTCCCAGGGAAGAGGCTATTTAAATGGAAAAGTGAGATAATTTTCTAATTAGACATTTATCTGAAGCTCAGCAGTACTATGATTTATCTCCCACAATTTGGGTATTTCAATAAGAATTGCATTTTTTTTTGCTTCTATATACCAAATAATTCTTTCAATTTTAATTGTACCTTACACAAGCCAACTTATATAATCCCATCTAATAACCTTTCTTGGATATATGTATACTATACTCTGATGCCATCTTATCCAGCTAAATTTTGGCTATCATTTCATAGAAATTCTCATAGTTGATCCAGTAAATGCATTAGGGGCTTTCTTCTTATTTTTAAACATTTCAATCAGAATATCTTAGCTATTTTGTCTATTCATATGTTTTCTCTCACTCATTACATGGTCTATTTTTCTCCCTTTGTTGTTCTATATTTCTTTGATGAATTCATTTTGTAGAATTTTTTAATGCAAATCATCTGTTTATATATGTTATATCTTTCACATGTATTTTCAATTGCATTTTAGGTCATTTGTAAACTTCGACCATTTTAATGAACTTTATAAACAACAAGTAAGCTTGAAGACCAGTATTTGATGGCCTTTTGCCTCTTTCTATAGTAAGAGTACTAAACATAAGATAATATATATTAATAGTTTTGCAAACATCAAACTAGAATAAGAATTTTTATTATTGTTGTATTTACTATTTTGTTCATATTTTTCACTTTTAGAATATGTTACATTTTGAGATATCTTAACAATTTATCCAAAATACTTTTACAATCACATGATTTCTAGCACATATTTCGTTCAGTTGAATTACTCTTGCTGAATTGATCTTCTCAATGGCTATTGCCAGTTTTTCACTCAATATAAGAAAGTGAAGAGGAAGACTTGAAATGCAGTGATTAGATCTTTTACATTTCAATCTTTTCATTTTTCTTATAATTTCTTACTATTTATAAATATTCATAGAATAATCTGACAATCAGACTCTATAGCCTCAATTCCCTTTCATCTTCACTGTTAATTGCTTTTTATTGCTTTGTGACAAGATACAGAATTTTCCATTCTCCATAATATTTTGCAAATCAGCTCATATTAAAGTAACAACTGGTGTTGCCCTTTGACCCTATGGATGTTTGAAATTGGTATCTAGTTTATTCTGGTAGAGGGTTTTTTTTTGTCTCATTTTGACCTACTGTATGGCAATTTATGTATAAAGTGGAATTTATCTAAAATATTGATAGTTATCTTTTTCTCATTTCTTTTTATTAAGAGGTTACCTTATTTAAACTGGCAAATTCAAAGTACCAATTATTGGGCATACTATCTCCTTTATATTTGTATTCAGCTTTCAGATTTGTTGTTTCTTTTTTTTTCCTTTTCTCTATGCAATAGGTTCCTTTGTTGTTACAGATAGCCATGTCTAAATGACTCCTAAATGAAGAACCAATCATTCACTGTTTTTACAGAGATAGCATTATTAATTTTTATAATATTATTTCATGTGTCCTACATCCCATTCTTTTTGACCATGTTCTTTTCCTGATCTGAAATCATATTTTTCTATACTTTTATTTTCACTTCATGTCCTATATGTATACTTTAGCTTTGAAATTCATAAAATATTAAGGGATATACTTAATTGGTTTGAAGAATATTGTCAAAATCTTTATAGAATTTTCCATCAATCTTTGTAGGTTAGATATAGCTATCTTTGACATTAAAAAATCTTCTTGAGCATTGTAAAGTGATATGGCCAAGTACCCCATGAAATAATGCTTCTTGTTAGTTCTAGTACACAATGAAACAAACTCATTTATTTGTTTCTGGAGGATAATCTGTGAGCCAGGTATTTCTTAGGTGCAACTTCTTTTAAGTTGCTCTATTGCATTTATAGCAAGACTGTCAATGTGGATGTATGCTAAAAATATAAGAAAAGAAAATCTGTACCTATTCTTAAGAAGTACATAAAAACTATGTGAAGACTTCCGGGTAATCATGGCTGCAATCTAGATGCCACATGCTTCCTGTCCCCGGCACCAAACAAAATAGACTACATCAAAGGAGCATAAAAATCAGCTTTGGAGGAACAGAAGGACACCCCAGTACTCCCAGTACTCCACAGAGGCGAAGGTACATGGAGCTTGAACATTTCCACACTATAATAAGGAGAAATACTTGCACAGAAAAGTGAACTGAGCCGCCCTTCCCCCACCCAACCTCCCCCACCAAAACAGAGTGAGCTACCTGAGCACTTACCGGGACAGCGAGTGAGTGGGGAATGTCTCTGTCTGGGGGGGGGGCACTCCAGGGTCCTTGGGATCTGGGGACTACCAGGAAAAATCATCTCAGGGCAGTTTCACTGGAGAATCCGGCGCTGATTACGGGGATCAGCGGAGCTGTACTTGGGGCGGCTGAGCTGAACATCTCCGCGGAGCTAAACACCAGGGGTGGACAACGCACTGATTATCTGAGCGGAGCTGAACACCTGAGCAGTGTGGCTGTGATCAGGGACCCAGCCCTCTAAGAAACATCCGAGGCTGGGATGAACTATTCTGAAGCAACCTAAATTCACAGAAAAACCGCCCATATAACCCAGACCCAAGACCAAAAAGGAAAAGGGAATAAAACCACCAAAGGGATGGCTCACATGGCCCAAAATCAAGCCTCCAGGAAGAAAGGGGAAAAAAGTGACTATTGAAAACTTTTATGGTGGAAGTACCCAAGGAAAAGAGGAGAATTAGGAGGAAATCCAAAAAAAATCAGAACATGCCTCCCAAAATGGAAACTATCAACAAGCTCTGGAAGATCTCAAACTGGAACTTATCCAAAAGATGGAAACCTGGAAAGAAAAATGGGAGAAAGAGATCAGCAGTCTGACAGATAAGACTGCTCAATTGGAGAAAGAACTCAAAGCATCCAATAGAAGGGCAGACAAGACTGAAAACCAAAACCAGTCCCTAATGACCAGAATTAAGCAACTCGAAGAAAGCAAGATGATAAGACAACAAGAATCAATAAAGCATACCCAAAAAATTAATGAATTAGAAGAAAACATAAAATATCTCACTGAAAAGTTCACAGATTTGGAAAACAGAGGGAGAAGAGACAACCTCCGAATTATCAGTCTCCCAGAAAAAAACAGAGATAAACAATAAACTCAATATTATTCTACAGGAGATAATGAAAGAAAATTGCCCTCATGTTCTGGAACAAGGGGGCAAAATAGAAATAGAAAGGATTCATAGAACACCTTCTATACTAAATCCCCAAAAGACAACCCCTAGGAATGTAATTCCCAAATTCAAGAGCTTCCAAGAAAAGGAGAAAATTCTACAAGAAGCCAAGAAGAGGAGCTTCAGATATAAGGGGGCTCCCATAAGGATCACACAGGACTTAGCGGCTAACACACTAAGAGACCGCAAAGCATGGAACATGATATTTAGAAAGGCAAGGGAGCTGGGTCTCCAACCAAGAATCAACTACCCAGCAAAACTGACTATATACTTCCAGGGGAAAGTATGGGCATTCAACAAAATAGAAGATTTCCAAGCATTTGCTAAGAAAAGACCAGAGCTCTGTAGAAAGTTCGATATCCAAGTACAGAAAGCAAGAGAAACATGAAAAGGTAAATATGAAAGAAAAGGAAAAGGAGATAAATCTTATCTTTTTCTTTAAGTCAAACTCTCTTCTATAAGGACTACATTTACATCAAATTATATATATTAATATGTGGGGAAAATGTTTTGTGTAACTCTCATAAATTGTAGCATCATAAGAGTAGTTAGAGGAAACATGCATAGGGAAAGATTGGGGCATTAAGAAGATTTGGGGAAAGTGGGAGCAAAGAAAGGAAAAGGGAAGGGGGGAACCGTCAATAATACTAAGATTTACTTCAAGAAATAGGGGGAGACTCAATAGAATAATCTTTCCCATATAAAGATACACATGGGAAGGGGAGGGGAAGAGCTCTCATATGAAAAGGAGAGGAAGAGAGTGTGAAGTAGAATTACTTAAACCTTACTCTCAGTGAAATCAAATCTGAGAGGGAAGAAGATCTAGATCCAGTGGGATCCTGAATTCTATCTTATCCATTAGGGCAAGAAAGAAAGGAAAATTAAGGAGGGGGAGGGGAGAGGGAGTATAAAAAGGGAGGGAAGGAGAGGGGGGAGGGGAAGGGAGCATAAAAAGGGAAGGGCTGGAAAGGGAAGCATACCAAGGGAGGGGACTAGGGGGACTGACCTAAAGTAAATCACTGGTTCAAAAGGAGAAAGCTAAAGAAGAAAGGTCAGAACTAGGGGAAGATATCAAAATGCCAGGGAATCCACAAATGACAATCATAACTTTGAACGTGAATGGGATGAACTCACCCATAAAACGTAGACAAATAGCAGATTGGATTAGAACCCAAAACCCTACCATATGTTGTCTTCAAGAAACACATATGAGACAGGTTGACACTCACAAGGTTAGAATTAAAGGTTGGAGTAAGACCTTTTGGGCCTCAACTGATAGAAAGAAGGCAGGAGTTGCAATCATGATATCTGACAAAGCCAAAGCACAAATAGACCTGATCAAAAGGGATAGGGAAGGTAAATATATTCTGCTAAAAGGGAGTATAGACAATGAGGAAATATCACTAATCAACATGTATGCACCTAATGGTATAGCATCCAAATTTTTAATAGAGAAACTAGGAGAATTGAAGGAGGAAATAGACAGTAAAACCATATTAGTGGGAGACTTGAACCAACCACTATCAAATTTAGATAAATCAAACCAAAAAATAAACAAGAAAAAGCTAAAAGAGGTGAATGAAATCTTAGAAAAATTAGAGTTAATAGACATATGGAGAAAAATAAATAGGGACAAAAAGGAATACACCTTCTTTTCAGCACCACATGGCACATTCACAAAAATAGATCATACACTAGGTCACAGAAACATGGCACACAAATGCAGAAAAGCAGATATAATAAATGGAGCCTTTTCAGATTACAAGGCAATAAAAATATTGATTGGCAAGGGTACATGGAGAGCCAAATCAAAAATAAATAGTAAATTAAATAATATGATACTCCAAAATTGGATAGTTAGAGAAGAAATCATAGAAACAATTAATAATTTCGTTGAAGAAAATGACAACGGCGAAACATCCTTTCAAACCTTATGGGATGCAGCCAAGGCAGTACTTAGAGGAAAATTCATATCCCTGAGTGCATATATTAACAAATTAGGGAGGCCAGAGATCATGGAATTGGAAATGCAAATCAAAAAACTTGAGAATGAACAAATTAAAAACCCCCAGAAGAAAACCATACTAGAGATCCTAAAAATTAAGGGAGAAATTAATAAAATCGAAAGTGATAGAACTATTGAGCTAATAAACAAGACTAGAAGCTGGTACTTTGAAAAAACAGACAAAATAGACAAAGTAATGGTTAATCTAATTTAAAAAAGGAAAGAATAAAGGGAAATTAACAGCATCAAGGATGAAAAGGGGGATCTCACCTCCAATGAAGAGCAAATTAAGGCAATCATTAAAAACTGCTTTGCCCAACTATATGGCAATAAATATACCAACCTAGGTGATATGGAGGAATATTTACAAAAATATAAATTGCCTAGACTAACAGAAGAAGAAATAGTTTTCATATATAATACCATATCAGAAAAAGAAATCCAAGAGGCCATCAAAGAACTTCCTAAGAAAAAATCCCCAGGGCCTGACGGATTCACCAGTGATTTCTATCGAACATTCAAGGAATAGTTAATCCCAATACTATACAAACTATTTGACATAATAAGCAAAGAGGGAGTTCTACCAAACTCCTTTTATGACACAAACATGGTACTAATTCCAAAGCCAGGCAGGCCAAAAACAGAGAAAGAAAATTATAGACCAATCTCCCTAATGAATATAGATGCAAAAATCTTAAATAGGATACTAGCAAAAAGACTCCAGCAAGTAATCAGAAGGGTCATCCACCATGATCAAGTAGGATTTATACCAGGGATGCAGGGCTGGTTCAACATTAGGAAAACCATCCACATATTTGACCACATCAACAAGCAAACCAACAAGAACCACATGATTATCTCAATAGATGCAGAAAAAGCCTTTGATAAAATACAACACCCATTCCTACAAAAAACACTAGAAAGCATAGGAATTAGAAGGGTCATTCCTAAAAATAATAAACAGTATATATCTAAAACCATCAGCTAATATCATCTGCAATGGGGATAAACTAAATCCATTCCCATTAAGTTCAGGAGTGAAACAAGGATGCCCATTATCACCTCTATTATTTGACATTGTATTAGAAACTCTAGCAGTAGCAATTAGAGAAGAAAAAGAAATTGAAGGCATTAAAATAGGCAAGGAGGAGACCAAATTATCGCTCTTTGCAGATGACATGATGGTCTACTTAAAGAATCCTAGAGATTCAACCAAAAAGCTAATCGAAATAATCAACAACTTTAGCAAAGTTGCAGGATACAAAATAAACCCACATAAGTCATCAGCATTTCTATATAAGTCCAACACAGCTCACCAGCAAGAACTAGAAAGAGAAATCCCATTCAAAATTACCTTAGACAAAATATAATACTTAGGAATCTCTCTCCTGAGACAAACACAGGATCTATACGAACACAACTACAAAACACTTTCCACACAACTAAAACTAGACTTGAACAATTGGAAGAACATTAACTGCTCATGGGTAGAACGAGCCAATATAATAAAAATGACCATCCTACCCAAACTCATCTATCTATTTAGTGCTATACCCATGGAACTTCCAAAATTTTTTTTTATTGATTTAGAAAAAACCATAACAAAGTTCATTTGGAAGAACAAAAGATCAAGGATATCCAGGGAAATAATGAAAAAAAATATAAAGGAAGGAGGTCTTGCAGTCCCAGATCTCAGACTATATTACAAAGCAGCAGTCATCAAAACAATTTGGTACTGGCTAAGAGACAGAAAGCAGGATCAGTGGAATAGACTGTGGGTAAGTGACCTCAGCAGGACAGTATATGACAAACCCAAAGATCCCAGCTTTTGGGACAAAAATCCACTATTTCATAAAAACTGCTGGGAAAATTGGAGGACAGTGTGGGAAAGATTACTTTTAGATCAACACCTCAAACCCTACACCAAGATAAATTCAAAATGGGTGAATGACTTGAACATAAATAGGAAACTATAAGAAAATTAGGCGAACACAGAATAGTATACATGTCAGACCTTTGGGAAGGGAAATACTTCAAAACCAAGCAGGAATTAGAAAGAGTTATAAAATGCAAAATAAATAATCTGCATCACATCAAATTAAAAAGTTTTTGTACAAACAAAACCAATGTAACCAAAATCAGAAGGGTAGCAACAAATTGGGAAACAATCTTCATAAATACCTCTGACAAAGGTTTAATTACTCAAATTTATAAAGAATTAAATCAATTGTACAAAAAATCAAGCCATTCTCCAATTGACAAATGGGCAAGGGACATGAACAGGCAGTTCGCAGCCAAAGAAATCAAAACTATTAATAAGCACATGAAAAAGTGCTCTACATCTCTTATAATCAGAGAGATGCAAATCAAAACAACTCTGAGGTATCACCTCACACCTAGCAGATTGGCTAACATGACAGCTATGGAAAGTAATGTATGCTGGAGGGGATGTGGCAAAGTAGGGACATTAATTCATTGCTGGTGGAGTTGTGAATTGATCCAACCATTCTGGAGGGCAATTTGGAACTATGCCCAAAGGGCGATAAAAGAATGTCTGCCCTTTGATCCAGCCATAGCACTGCTGGGTCTGTACCCCAAAGAGATAATGGACACAAAGACTTGTACAAAAATATTCATAGCTGCGCTCTTTGTGGTGGCCAAAAATTGGAAAGTGAGGGCATTCCCTTCAATTGGGGAATGGCTGAACAAATTTTGGTATATGTTGGTGATGGAATACTATTGTGCTAAAAGGAATAATAAAGTAGAGGAATTCCATGGAGACTGGAACAACCTCCAGGTAGTGATGCAGAGCGAGATGAGCAGAACCAAAAAAACATTGTACACAGAGACTGATACATTGTGGTACAATCGAAGGTGATGGACTTCTCCATTACTGTCAATGCAATGTCCCTGAACAATCTGCAGGGATCTAAAAAATACTATCCACAAGCAGAGGATAAACTGTGGGAGTAAAAACACCGATGAAAAGCAACTGCTTGACAACAGGGTTGGAGGGGATAAGACTGAGGAGAGAATCTAAATGAACACTATAATGCAAATTCCAACAACAGGGAAATGGGTTCGAGTAAGAACACATGTGATAAACAGTGGAATCATGCATTGGCTATGGGTGAGGGAGATGTGGGGGGGAGGAGAGGAAAAGAAAATGATCTTTGTTTCCAGTGAATAATGTATGAAAACGACCAAATAAAATAATGTTTAAAAATTAAAAAAAAACTATGTGAAATCAGAAAAATATAGGATAAATCATTAATATCATATAATGAAATTATCTGATCATATTATAATTAAATAAGGTAATCACATGAATAATCTACATATGTTTCTAAGGTGGGATTATAGAATGGAAAATTACTTGTCTAGATTTTCTTTCTATAAGTTGGTGATGGTAATTAATGACTTTTGTGAATGAATCTCCTTGCATATCTGTAAAAAAAATTCACATTTAGTGTAAGGTCAAAAGAAATATGAAAACAAATGAAAATTAAATACTTTGTCATTAACTTCTGCTTCATTTGATCTTTGTTAAGTAGTGAGAAGTAGGAAAAAAGTTATCCTTACACATTGGAACTCAAAAAGATTAGTCTGCCTGACTCAAGGCCTGCCACTCCATCCACTGAACCAACCAGCTGCCTCATCATTTTATATTCAGCAGATGCTCAATCAATTGAATTGAATTTCAAGGTTTATGCATCAACTAGATTGGATGGTTCATATTTTCTGAAAAAGGGCAGAACCAGTATCAATAAGCAGAAGTTTCAAAAGAACAGAATTTGATCCAATAGAAAAAAGATATTTCTTAATACTGAGTATTGACCAGAAGAGGAATAACCATAAGAATTGTGATGAGCTTTTCATTAAAGAAATATTGTAGCAGAAGTTAAATGACTATCTACTAACCAATATTATTGTTGAATAATGGGAAAGTTAGCTTACAAAATGGCTTTATACTTTAATATTTTATGATTCCATAATATACTTTTGCTCTTACTGGATTTTATACTCATTCTATTGCATATTATGATGATACCTTGATACCCCTTCCCACCAACTACCTTCTGGATTTGAAATGCTTTTTTCTGTAACAAATAAAAAGATAAATAAAAAACAACTGATAGTTGTCCTGTGGATATACATGAAACATTCTTCTAAATTAGCCCCTGTTCTCCCTGAGAGGATGGAAATATGTTTTATTAATTAAAATACAGGATCATCATTGCTTTTTTTTAACAGCTTAGAATGTATTTTATTTTATTTATTTATTTTTAATAAACATTATTTTATTTGGTCATTTGCAAACATTATTCATTGGAAACATAAATCATTTTCTTTTCCTCCCCCCCCCCCCAACTCTCCCATAGCTGACTCATGATTCCACTAGGTATCACATGTGTTCTTGACTAGAACCCATTTCCATGTTGTTGGTATTTGCATTGGAGTGTTCATGTAGAGTCTCTCCTCAGTCATATGCACTCCCCCCCTGTAGTCAAGCAGTTGCTTTTCATCGGTGTTTTTACTCCCACAGTTTATCCTCTGCTTGAGGATAGTGTTTATTAGATCCCTGCATATTGTTGAGGGACATTGCATTGTCCCTAATGGAGAAGTCCATCACCTTCGATTGTACCACAATGTGTCAGTCTCTGTGTACAATGTTTTCCTGGTTCTGCTCTTTTTGCTCTGCATCAATTCCTGGAGGTTGTTCCAGTCTCTATGGAATTCCTCCACTTTATTATTCCTTTTAACACAATAGTATTCCATCACCAACATATACCAAAATTTGTTCAGCCATTCCCCAATTGAAGGACATCCCCTCATTTTCCAATTTTTGGCCACCACAGAGCGCAGCTATGAATGTTCTTGTACATGGCTTTTTCCTTTTTATCTCATTGGGGTACAAACCCAGCAGTGTAATGGCTGGATCAAAGGGCAGACAGTCTTTTATCGCCCTTTGGGCATAGTTCCAAATTGCCCTCCAGAATGGTTGGATCAATTTACAACTCCACCAGCAATGAATTAATGTCCCCACTTTGCCACATCCCCTCCACCATTCATTATTTCCATAGCTGTCATGTTAGGCAATCTGCTAGGTGTGAGGTGATACCTCAGAGTTGTTTTGATTTGCATCTCTCTGATTATAAGAGATGTAGAGCACTTTTTCATGTGCTTATTAATAGTTTTGATTTCTTTGGCTGCGAACTGCCTGTTCATGTCCCTTGCCCATTTGTCAATTGGAGAATGGCTTGATTTTTTGTACAATTGATTTAATTCTTTATAAATTTGAGTAATTAAACTTTCTCAGAGGTTTTTTATGAAGATTGTTTCCCAATTTGTTGCTTTCCTTCTGATTTTGGTTACATTGGTTTTGTTTGTACAAAAACTTTTTAATTTCATAAATTCCAAATTATTTATTTTGCATTTTGTGACTCTTTCTAAGTCTTGCTTGGTTTTAAAATCTTTCCCTTCCCAAAGGTCTGACATGTATACTATTCTGTGTTTGCCTAAATTTCTTAGTTTCCTTCTTTGTGTTCAAGTCATTCACCCATTTTGAATTTATCTTGATGTAGGGTGTGAGGTGTTGATCTAAACATAATCTTTCCCACCCTGTCCTCCAATTTTCTCAGCAGATTTTATGAAATAGTGTATTTTTATCGCAAAAGCTGGGTTCTCTGGGTTTGTTGTATACTGTCCTGCTGAGGTCACTTACCCACAGTCTATTCCACTGATCCTGCTTTCTGTCTCTTAGCCAGTACCAAATTGTTTTGATGACCACTGCTTTATAATATAGTCTGAGATCTTGGACTGCATGGCCCCCTTCCTTTTTTTTTTCATTGTTTCCCTGGATATCCTTGATCCTTTGTTCTTCCAAATGAAATTTGTTATGTTTTTTTTCTAAATCAGTAAAAAAAAATTTTGGAAGTTCCATGGGTCTGGCAGTAAATAGATAAATGATTTTGGGTAGGATGGTCATTTTATTATATTGGCTCGTCCTACCCATGAGCAGTTTATGTTCTTCCAATTGTTCAAGTCTAGTTTTAGTAATGTGGAGAGTGTTTTGTCATTTTGTTCATATAGTTACTGTGTTTGTTTTGGGAGATAGATTCCTAAGTATTTTATTTTGTCTAAGGTGATTTTGAATGGGATTTCTCTTTCTAGTTCTTGCTGCTGAGCTGTGTTAGAAATATATAGAAATGCTGAAGACTTATGTGGGTTTATTTTGTATCCTGCAATTTGGCTAAAGTTGTTGATTATTTCGATTAGCTTTTTGTTTGAATCTCTAGGATTCTTTAAATAGACCATCATGTCATCTGCAAAGAGTGATAACTTGTTCTCCTCCTTGCCTATTTTAATGCCTTCAATTCCTTTTTCTTCTCTAATTGCTACTGCTAGTGTTTCTAGTACAATGTCAAATAATAGAGGTGATAATGCTCATTCTTGTTTCACTCCAGATCTTATTGGGAATGTATCTAGTTTATCCCAATTGCAGATGATATTAGTTGATGATTTTAGATATATACTGTTTATTATTTTTAGGAATGACCCTTCTATTCCTATGCTATCTAGTGTTTTTAATAGGAATGGGTGTTATATTTTATCAAAGGCTTTTTCTGCATCTATTGAAATAATCATGTGATTTTTGTTGGTTTGCTTGTTGATGTGGTCAATTATGTGGATGGTTTTCCTAATATTGAATCAGCCTTGCATCCCTTGTATAAATCCTAATTGATTGTGTTGAATGACTCTTCTGATCACTTGCTGGAGTCTTTTTGCTAGTATCCTATTTAAGATTTTTGCATCTATATTCATTAGGGAGATTGGTCTATAATTTTCTTTCTCTGTTTTTGGCCTGCCTGGCTTTGGGATCAATACCATATTTGTGTCATAAAAGGAATTTGGTAGAACTCCCTCTTTGCTTATTATGTCAAATAGTTTGTATAGTATTGGGTTTAGCTGTTCTTTGAATGTTTGATAGAATTCACTGGTGAATCCATCAGGCCCTGGGGATATTTTCTATGATGGCCTGTTGGATTTCTTTTACTGATATGAGATTATTTAAGAAATCTATTTCTTCTTCTGTTAGTCCAGGAAATTTATATTTTTGTAAATATTTCTCCATATCACCTAGGTTGGTATATTTATTGCCATATAGTTGGGCAAAGTAGTTTTTAATGATTGCCTTAATTTCCTCTTCATTGGAGGTGAGATCCCCTTTTCATCCTTGATGCTGTTAATTTCCCTTTCTTCTTTCCTTTTTTAAATTAGATTGTCCAGTACATTGTCTATTTTGTCTGTTTTTTCAAAGTACTACCTTCTAGTCTTGTTTATTAGTGAAATACTTCTATCACTTTCTATTTCATTAATTTCTCCCTTAATTTTTAGGATCTCTAGCTTGGTTTTCTTCTGGGTGGTTTTAATTTGTTTATTCTCAAGGTTTTTGATTTGCATTTCCAATTGATTGATCTATGCCCTCTCTAATTTGTTAATATATGTACTCATGGATATGAATTTTCCTCTATGTACTGCTTTGACTGCATCCCATAAGGTTTGAAAGGACGTCTCACCATTGTCATTTTCCTCAAGGAAATTATTAATTGTTTCTATGATTTCTTCTCTAACTGATTTTGAGTATCATATTATTTAATTTACAATTTATTTTTGATTTATACCTGTACTGATTGATATTTTTATTGCTTTATGATCTCAAAAGTTTGCCTTTATTATTTCTGCTTTTCTGCATTTGAGTGCCATGTTTCTGTGACCTAGTGTATGATCTATTTTTGTGAATGTGCCATGTGGTGCTGAAAAGAAGGTGTATTCTTTTTTTCCCCTATTTATTTTTCTCCATATGTCCATTAACTCTAATTTTTCTAAGATTTCATTCACCTCTTTCACCTTTCTTATGTATTTTTTGGTTTGGTTTATCTAAATTTGATAGTGGTTGATTCAAGTCTCCCACTAATATGATTTTATTTTTTATTTCCTCCTTCAATTCTCCTAGTTTCTCTATTAAAAATTTGGATGCTATACCATTTGGTGCATACATGTTGATTAGTGATATTTCCTCATTGTCTATACTCCCTTTTAACAGAATATATTTACCTTCCCTATCCCTTTTGATCAGGTCTATTTGTGCTTTGGCTTTGCTAGATATCATGATTGCAACTCTTGCCTTCTTTCTATCAGTTGAGGCCCAAAACCTCTAACTCCATCCTTAGTTCTAACCTTGTATGTATCAACCTGTCTCATATGTGTTTCTTGAAGACAACATATGGTAGGGTTTTGGGTTCTAATCCAATCTGTAATTTGTCTGCATTTTATGGGTGAGTTCATCCCATTCACGTTCAAAGTTATGATTGTCACTTGTGGATTCCCTGGCATTTTGATATCTTCCCCTAGTTCTGACCTTTCTTTTTTAGCTATCTCCTTTTGAACCAGTGATTTACTTTAGGTCAGTCCCCCTAGTCACCTCCCTTGGTATGCTTCCCTTTCCAGCCCTTCCCTTTTTATGCTCCCTTCCCCTCCCCCCTCTCCTTCCCTTCCTTTTTATACTCCCTCCTACTCCCCCTCCTTAATTTCCCTTCCTTTCTTACCCTGTTGGATAAGATAGAATTCAGGATCCCACTGGATCTAGATGTTCTTCCCTCTCACAGTTGTTTTCACTGAGAGTAATGTTTAAGTAATACCACTTCACACTCTCTTCCTCTCCTTCTCATATTAGATTTCTTCCCTCCCCTTCCCATGTGTATCTTTGTGTGAGAAAGATTATTTTATTTAGTTCCCCTTCCCACTATTTCTTGAAGTAAATCTTAGTATTGTAGATGCTTCCCCCCTTCCCTTTTCATTTCTTTGTCCCCCCCTTTCACCAAATCTTCTTGATGCCCCAAACTGTCCCTATGCATGTTTCTTCTAACTACTGTTATGATGCATACAATTTTTGAGAGTTACACAGTACATTTTCCCTACATATTAATATATATATATAATTTAATGTAAATGTAGTCCTTATAGAAGAGAGTTTGACTTAAAGAAAAAGATAAGATTTATCTCCTTTTCCTTTTCTTTCATATTTACCTTTTCATGTTTCTCTTGCTTTGTGTGATTGGATATTAAATTTTCCACTAAGTTCTGGTCTTTTCTTAGCAAATGCTTGGAAATCTTCTATTTTGTTGAATGCCCCTATTTTCCCCTGGAAATATATAGTCAGTTTTGCTGGGTAGTTGATTCTTGGTTGGAGACCCAGCTCTCTTGCCTTTCTATATATTGTATTCTGTAAACCTCAAATTTCCTTAGACTTATAAATGTTGGAAATTTCACCATTGGGATATTTCATACTTGGAAAATTTCTTACTGATAGTCTATTGGAATGGGAACCCCATTGGCATGGGAGTTTCCTTCTCTTCCCTTCTTAAGATTACTTTAGGACAGAAACCCTTTGCTGAACAATGGAAAGGACTTTGACCTATGCTTAAGCATAGAACAGGAATTTCTTTGAGTCTTGATTGATTTTAGAATTGATACAATGGAGATACTTGGAATAAATCTCCACCCTATTCAGTCCTAATAGGATTGAGTAAGGGCTGCAGCCTAGATCAAAATTTAATTATTCCAATCTCTACCATACTCAAGTTAACAGGATTTAGAAAGGGCTGTAGCAAAGGAGTAAAGATTTAATCATTTGAAAATATGACCTTCAACAGACATGTGCAAAAGCCAGAAACCTCTGGGTGGTCCTGGGTTAAGCTAGAGCCTCCATTGGCACAGGGAAATTGATGAACAGGGATTGATAGATGGGAGAAATGAGGGAAGGGGGAAGGAATGTGGTTTTTCTCCTGGTTCTGAATCTGTTATGGGGTTAAATTGCACTATTAATAGTCATAACCCTTGTTTCCTGGGTAATGCCGAGTCTCTGTTAAGTCCCTTGCCTATTACTTTCTTCTCCTCAACCAGCCTGGATACTGGCATGCAAAGGTCAAGGAAAACTATGAGTGGCTGCCCTGTGAGTCATGGTCCCTGTACCTTTACTACTACGGGGTAGTCCCTGGGGAAGAATGAGCAAAACAAAAGATGGCTGCCAGCCCTTTGAAATACTTTCTGTGGGCTTTTTCTTCCCTTAACAGTCCCTGACAGAAGCCCTAGAGAAACATTAGATTGATAAGTGTTGTTCATTGTAATTAAACAAAAGTCATTCTCCAAACTTCAAACATGTGGCCAAATGCAACCAGGGCCTTTGGGTGTCAACACTTTTTTCCTTTGTCTTTGGTGCAATTCCATGCTTTGCGGTCTCTTAGTGTGTTAGCCGCTAAGTCATGTGTGATCCTTATGGGAGCCCCCTATATCTGAACCTCTTTTTCTTAGCTTCTTGTAGGATTTTCTCCTTTTCTTGGAAGCTCTTGAATTTGGTGATTACAGTCCTGGGGGTTGTCTTTTGGGGATTTAGTATAGAGGGTGTACTATGAACCCTTCCTCTTTCTATTTTGCCCCCTTGCTCCAGAACATGTGGGCAATTTTCTTCTATAATCTCCTGTAGTATAGCATTAATATTTTTGTTTATCTCTGGTTTTTCGGGTAGACCAATAATTCTCATGTTGTCTCTTCTTCCTCTGTTTTTGAGATCTGTGTCCTTCTCAGTGAGATATTTTATGTTTTCTTCTAATTATATATTTTTTATCTTTGCTTTATTAATTATTGCCGTTTTGCATGCTTACTGTCTTTCAGTTGCTTAATTCTTTTTGTTAGGGACTTCTTTTGCTTTTCAGCTTTGTCTGCCCTTCTATTAGATGATTCCAGCTCTTTCTCCACTTGTGAAGTCTTATCTATTAGACTGCTGATCTATTTCTCCCATTTTTCTTTCCAGAAGGTTTTCATCTTTTGGGTAAGATCCAGTTTGAGTTCTTCCAGAGCTTGTGGATAATTTCCATTTTGGGAGGCATGTTTTGATTTTGTTTGGGTTTCATCCTCTTTCTCTCTTCATTTCTTTGGGTACTCCCACCATAAAAGTTGTCAATAGTCACCTTTTCCCCTTTCTTCCTGGAGGCTTGATTTTGGGCCATTTGAGCCATCCCTTTGGTGGTTTTGTTCCCCTTTACTTTTTGGTCTGGGGTCTGGGTGATATGGGCAGGTTTTCTGTGAATTTAAGTTGCCTCAGACTAGTTCTTCCCAGCCTCTGAGGTTTCTTAGAGCACAGGCCCCTGTTCTCAGCTCAACCACCCATGTTCAGAGCAGCCGCCCCTTTGCTAAGTGCAGCTGCCTCTTTGCTCAGCATGGCCTCCCCTTTACTCACTGCAACCTCTCCTGTGTTCAGGGGGGCTGCCCCTTTGCTCAGCGCAACCTCTCCTGTGTTCAGCGCGGCCATCCCTTTGCTCAGCGTAGGATTCTCCTGTGAAACCACCCTGAGAGGTCGTTTCCTTGCAGTCTTTAGATCCCCAGGACCCTGGTGTGCCCCCCCCCCCCAGACAGAGATGTTCCTCACTCACTTGCTGACCCAGTGAGTGCTCTGATACCTTACTCTGAATTGGTGGAGGGGGGGGGTCTCAGGGGCGGGAGGGGAAGGGAGGCTCAGTTCACATTTCTGTGCAAGCTTTTCCTCCTTCGTATAGTGTGGAGATGTTCAAGACCCAAGTACCTTCATTTCTGTGGGGTACTAGAGAGTCCCTCTGTTCTTCCAAAGGTGATTTTTATGCTCTTTTGAAGTAGTCTATTTCGTTTGGTGTGGGGGAGAGGAAGCAATTTGCATCTAGATTGCAGCCATGTTAACCCGGAAGTCTCAGATCATTGTTGCTTTTTAAAATTAATCAGAGTATATTTTGTTTTTAGTGATCTTTTAATTTACATTGTTGTAATTATTTTGTACATTTTTATGGTTCATATTTTTCACTCTGCATAGTCATGCATATTTCCCCATGTTTCAATGAATTCCACATACATATACACATATGTCTATACACACATATAAATTGAATATATACACTTAAATATTCCATATATGCATATAAAATATATGGGTGTGTAATTACTTGTATATATATCACATATATATTGCTTATATGTTATCATATAATGTGCATGGTACAATATATAAAGTATATATTATGTATACTTTATAATATATAAATGATACACATGTATCATATGTAATATTAACTGTATGATATATCTTTCCTAATTGTAGAAATTACATTCATATAGGAGTATGCTGGAGGCAACTTGAAGCAGCCTGTGGATTGTCAAATTTTCATTGTGAATATTTATAACATTAGAAATCAGTAAGTGACTCAAATCAAGGCTTTATTTACTAGGTTTTTTAAAACTAGATTTGAGAAAGCAATGGATAATATAGTAATTAAATCTAATGCTGTGCAATGAATTACTTCTTTATCTTTATTTTGGAAGGCTGGTTGTTAATTATTTGTCAGAATGTCACTGGTCACAAGAAGTTTGTTCAGGAATTGGCATTAACTTTCTCTGCCCTAGTTCCACTTTGCCACCAAAAATGCTACTATGTATATTTTGGAATATATTGGAATTTGGAATTTTGTTTCTATCTTTGACCTTCTTGGGAAATATGCCCAGAAATTGGATTGCTGAGTCAAAATACATAGATAGTTGTATAATTTTTCAATTATAATTTCAACAAAGATGGGTAAAGTAAAAGAAAAATTAAGACTTCTTTGATGCCAGGGTGTACTAAGACACAGACAGAAGAGATTCATTAAAATCTCCTACAAGCCAAACATCTGAGAAAAACAAAACATGTTCAAAATGATAATTATAAGGTTAGAATTAAAAAATATATATAGAATAAAGGAAAGCTATGGATACTTTGAAAAAAATCAATAGCTTAACATAAAAGCATTAAACCTTAATCTGATAATAAACCCCTCCCAAATCTGATTGGACAAAATAGAAGTTGGTAACTCCAAGACAAAACAAGAGTTATTAAAGTAAAATTATTAAGAAAACAGAGAAAAATAAAAGATAGCATATGAAAATCAACTGGTAAAACATATCAAGGGGAGATTATAAAAATTATTAGGATACCAGGAATACATGCCTGGATACAAACTCTTACAAAACTATTTTAAAATATCACAGACATATTAGGAAAATTGGGTAATGTAAAAATAGAATCTACAGCTCATCTTCTGAAAGAAACTCTTAAATTATAACTCACAGATTTATTTTTAACAAAATACAGTTTCTAGATAAAAGGAAAAGAATTACAAGCATCCAGAAAATTGTAAATGACAATGGTTGTGATATGGATGTGATAGAGTATTATTTTGATTAAAGGAAGGAAAAACTAGATGATGTCAAAAAAATATGAAAAAACATGTTAACTGAGGTATAGTAAAGTAAGTAGCATGAGAAAGACAGTTATAAGACTGATATTATAAAAACAAGTATTTTGGGTCATATAAATTGATAAAGAATGAAATGAGGAGAAACATAATAATGGATGAAATAACATAATTATAAAGACAACCTTGAAAGTTTGGAACTCTTACAAATGCAACAACTATCCACAATTCCAGAAGATTAATGAGAAAACAAGTTATTTCCTTACAGAGAGAGACAGAGACACAGAGAGAGATGAGAAAAATTTGTTTACTTAACTATGAATATTTATTACAAGGAGTTTTCTTTTTCCACCAAGGAGCATGTGTACAAAGGAGAGAAAATAAATTTCTGTTAATTAAGAATGTAATTGTAATTTAAGAAAGACATCAAATGATTTTCCTATCCATATAACTAGTAATATATTAAAGAGGAGACTTTAAACTCTATGTACTTTTTAAAAGAGAATGGAGAAGAAGGTGATAAAAATTGTAGAATTTCAAAACTATGGTATCATTCAGATTATTTAGAACAATCTGTATTTTAGAGGTGAGGTCAGAGAACTCTAGAAAATATGAGTGATTTACTTACCCATGGAATTAATTGTAGATACAAGGGGTATATGTGTGTGTTTGTGCACATATGCATATTTTTTATGTAGGGACAGGTGGATGTAGGTGTTATATGAAAATAAATTCTCAAAAAAAGCATTTGTTAATCAAAAACTTGATTAACATGTTCTAAAAGGCAGGCATTGTGTTATTTAATATATTTAGTACAGTAACATTATTTTTATAGGAATATTTCTCTTGATTAGTTCTAAATAAAAATTATCTCCTAAAATGTTATTTAAATTATTGGCTAGGTTCAATTTACAGCTTCACCAATATCCTATTCATGCACTCACCTTGTAATACTAGTCATTCCAACATAGTCTGTACCAATTTTTTGGTCTTTTATGTCTCTTTACATAAAGATAGAAACCTCAGAGTTATATTATTATACATTTCTAGTACAAAAGCTAATATATGTGCGTAAATATTTTGTACACATATAGAACATTTTTTTCTTTTTTCTTTTGATGTAAGACTAGCAAAAGAATAAGCGCATCAAATGTCATACACTCTACCAATTTTTTGTGCTTTTCATATATTTTAGAAATGGGTTTATTCCCAGGAAACTGGCTCCAAACATTTTCCCTAATTATGTCCCCTTTATTCTTAGCTATATTGCATTTGTTTATGAAAACCTTTTAATTTTTTATCCATTTTGTCTGGTCAAAAACTTTTATTTATCCACAGATATATGAATAACAATTTCATTGTTCCTTCAATTTTTATCATGTGTGTTAAAATTAATTGTGGTTGGACTCTGAATATATATATATATATATATATATATATATATATATATATATATATATATATATATATATATATTAGGTGGTTGCCAGGGATTTAATTTCTAAATCCCAAAATGAATTACTACTGAAGTAAATGGAATTTATGGTAGTTTATTTACAATATTGACAATAGAAGGAAGATATTAAGGAGAGAGAAAAGAGAGAAAACTCTGGCTTCCTCTGATATCAGTTAGAATTTCTAAGCCCTAGCCAGGGGAAGATAGTCTCAAGAAGTTGGGCCTTTCCTGGAGGCTTCACACCTCCAGAAAGGTAGGGTCACTAAGTTAGCTTTTCACTTACCAATGGTAACAGTGTAAAAGTAGTCTTGGTATGTGTGTTCAGGTCACTTCTCTGAGTCAGTGTTCGAATGTCGGAACAAATCTTCGAATCTCTGAATGTCTGCTTTCTCTTCAGCTCCAAGTGACTGATCCTTCACTCCAAGCCCTCGATTACTGGCTGTGTGTAATTCAGTCTTTTTTCCCTCTATTTAAAGACATTTTTCTCTTGTATGACCTCTTCTAAATTTTCATGTCTACCAATCACAGCAGATGCTTTTCTACAGGACTGCCTATTCTTTAGTTCTCACCTTTGGTTAGATCTTCTCCAGGACTGTCCATTCTTTAGTTCTCACTTTCTTTGGTTAGATTATATCGTTTTGAGTTACTTAACACTTCTTTTGTTAAGTTCACCTTTTGTAGTTACTTAACATCTTTTTGTGGTTAAAATCTAAAAATAGATTGTAGCTTACAATTCTAACTTCACTATAAAGAAAGAGCTAACTAAGTACCTTTATTGTTACAATTAGGAAATTACAATTTTTTCTTCACAATAAAGAAAGAGCTAAGTATCTTCATTGTTACAATCAGGAGATAGTTAAATCCAATCTTCACATGTGTCCTATTAGTTGGGGGATGCACACAAAATTGTATGTTAATATGATGGAATACCATTGTGCTGGAGAAAATGCAGAAAAAAAAACCAAGTTCAAAGTGACAGAAAACCACTTATGAACTTAGGCAGAGAGAAACAAAACAATTTATACTATAACATCCACATCATAAAAATAAACAATTTTGAAAGACTTTCAAATTCTGATATACTAAGCAAACTGTGATTGTAGAGGAACACAACTTGTTCCATTTCTCATGTCAGAGAGATAACATATGGATATTTAGAACAAAAAATGCATTTTGGGACCTGAGAAATGTGGAAATATGTCTTATTTGACTTTGCTTTTGTAATATAATGGTTCTATTCTTGGTCTTTTTAAATTTCTTTTCATTAGATTGACTGAGATGAGAGAGGATTAATCATTGATATTTGGGGGAAAACAAAATATAAAAGAAAAAGAATGTTAATTTATCTTGTAATATGGATGATATTTTCATATGGGGGAATCTATTCAATAATTCTTAAGAAAATTATTTCTTATATCTTTGAAAATTTAATCACAACTTACATTGTTAGTCATGTTCATTTTTTATTAGTTTCCTATTCATCCTGGATATCAGACTTTAATATACAAATTTGATAAAAAGGTTTTTTCCCCTGCATTACAGTTTCTATTTTTTTTATCTTTCATCTCATTTGTTCGTTTATTTTCTTAAAGTGGCTTAGTTTTTATTCTACTTGTCCTTCTTAAAATCACATAACCAAGTAAATTTTAACTTAAATGATTTCTAACATGTCTGTTCTCAACCTATTAAACATTTCCCACATTTCTAAAACACCTTTGCTCTTCTTCCTATTTTGTGCTACCAGTGCTTATTTAGGCATTGATAGAATTGACAGTGTTTATTTAGATTTAGGATAAAATAAAAGATACATTCTGATATTTATTTGTAAGTGACCATGAGTTTGCCAACTGAAATATGAAATAGTCTGAAAATATAATGGAAATTAGAAAGGTAGCAATAACACATATATATTAACAAATGTACATTCTGCACTAATTCTGAAAATGAAATGTACATCCAATGAATAGTTTATATTAACTCATTCATGTCCCTCTTTGATTACTTTGTCATATTTTCATGTTTTTAAATTGTTCCCCTTCCTCCCATCTTTCTTTTACTTTCCTTTGCTAAATGCCACATTATTTACTTAGCAGAACTGTTTTATCAGAAATTGTCTGTTCTAATCCCCTCTATCTGGATTATGAACCTTGCAACTGCCTATCCCAATAATGTGTTTTTGTTGTTCACTTATTGTTTGCATAGTTAGAATATCCCATGAAAGAGCCTATCATTAGATAAACGAAGTGTGAAATAAAATTCAGAAAATAGGCTTTCAATTTTTAGTTTGGGTCAAAATTGAACTCTTTATATATTGAAGACACTTATCATATATGTTTGTCTTTTAGTTGTTTCCCTAAAATATAAAGAGATGGAGAAACAATAAATGCATTTAACTTGTATCCTCTGAAATGAAACTCTTGAAATAGCCTGGGGCAGAGTAGGAAAAATGCCAAATATTCTACCATGCCCACCTTCAAACATGAAATAAAATTGGTAACTTGGTTACTGACCTTTAGCCAAACCAACACATAGATCCTGTAGGCCTTGTATTTTAATTCTTCCAAGAAATATGAAAATTTTCAAATATTCCTTTGCATTTTTAGTTCTTTATTATGTGCTAAACAGGAGATATTTAGTTCTTTTTCACCAAATACCAAAAATTGCAACTGTTTATTTCTCATGTTTGTAAAATAGGTTTCAACTCCATGACTATCAAATTGTCTTTGTTCAATGAGTGAAGCCATATGACATATTTGGGCTTCTTATTTGTAGAATAATATATTTATTAAAAATTGTTATACTATCTTCATGACAATTAATTCTTAACTTCATTAATTTTATAATTTTCCAAATATAAATATATTCATAGAAATATGTTGATTTGACCTTCCTCTCTAACAACTTGTTTTAATCTTTCTCTTTTGTCAATATTTTCTTTTGTCAATAACTTGGTTTTCTTTCTTAAGGACATTATGTTCTACCCCATTAAACAAACTACTTTTATAAAAGCCTTCTATCAGCACCATGGAGAGAGGCAGAAAGGGACCTCCTATCTAATTTGACTACAGTTCTAGTAGCAAAATTTTCCATCTGCTTGATAGTTGCTTTTTATTATGGAAACCAGATAAATATTATTGAAGTAAAGCTTATTAGAGCTAGGAGAAATACACAAAGAGTTAATTTTAGTTCCAAATGAATAACAAATTAACAACTTTTGTGAGAATAATATTTTTTTATCAAATCATCACTTTTTAAAGAGGCCACTCATTCTAGTGGATTCTGTATATTTCAAGAATAACTTCCTCTTGTTAATGATGGTTTATTTTTCTTTCCTTTAGTAATGGGGTAATTATTAGAGTAATAGTGATTTTTCTTCCTAATATTTCTAAGGCAGTTAATCTGAATTTCAATGATGTTGCTTTCAATGTGCTTCCATATATTTTCACTGTGATACTAATATAAAGGATTATAAAGTAACTGATTTACATGAACACAAATACAGCTTTATTCACATATTCTTGTATTTGTGCATATTAATGATCTCAAGGGAGATCATAGATTTGAAAGTGTTTTGCAAATTGTGGAGCATTATTTAAATATCAGGAATAATGATTATGATAAAAATATTGACATATATAGTACTGTAAAGAAAACTACTTGGAGAGATTTTGAGTCATATAAAAACAATGGGTCTGCAGTTACACCTAATTTGGTCTGAGACCCTGAGCAACAGCATTAACATACTTTTTATAGGCAAAAAAGAGAAACCTAGCTAATGATTACATTAAAACAATAGCACAGGAATGGAACAAAAGAAATTGAGGAATTAAGGAACTATGTAGCCCCAGTTTTTTTAGCTACCTTTGAAATTGATTTCACTAAAGAAATGGATTTCAAAAAGGGCAGAAAAGTGGTGTTGCTAGCAAGCTGGAGTTTTGACAAATAGCTACATATTATTAATTATACTTATCAATCAATAATAATATCCAATTGATAATTAAATTTGTCAGTACTTCATATGATAAACAAGAGGCATTTATTTGAGTCTCATATCAACCTTGTGTCAGTGTTATAATGATAATTATATCCTCTTTGAGGAGAAATAGGCTTTCAGCTATGAAGTGACTTTCCAATAATCAGAGGCAGGTATTTCTGATGCTAGGTATATCCATTACAATATGATAAAGATGATGAAAAATATGATTAGGAAGGAGAAGATGAGGAAGCTTTTTATTTATTAAACAATTGAATAATATCATTAGCTCTTAGTGTTTACCAAAGTTCCTGCCTCTGAATGGATATCTAGAGATTATTCTTTGAATAAATTAACCCATTCAACTCCAGAATTTCTGTGCTTAGGCCAAACTTTTCTGATTGATGGGTGAGTAATATTCCACAAAATCTAGCCAGTCCTTGACTATATCAATCTAACCTTGCTTTATATCCCACCTACTTGCCATAACACTCCTACTCCTTAGTTACCCAATCCTTCATTTTACATCTCTTCCTCTCATAAGTAAAAGGAGATTAATACCATCATTGTTTCTTGAGGTATGTCAATTTCATCCCTCAATGGGGCACTCACCATTTATGCCCCTTCATAGAGAACAAAATAACCTTCGTTAGTCAAAAATTTTTTTAATTATTTGTATTAGAATGGACTTCTGACCTTGATGGTCCAATCTATATGTGAAAAAAATCTTGCCTTAATTTATCTGACAGATGATTAGACAAACACCTGTTATCTACCCTTAAAGACCTCCAATTTGGAGAGATTACCATTGAGATAAGACACTCCATTTTTGGACATTTTAAGGAAGTTTCCTCTACTTCCTTTCATCCAGGTAGTATTTTCTTCCTTGCAATTTCCAACCACTGATACTGGTTCTGTCCCCTGTAAGTCAGTCAGAATAGTATAATCACTCTTCACCAGATATGTCTTCTAGAATTTGAAGAATTCCAAAAATAAGTTCTGATTAATTTTAGTTTTTTTTAATGTCCCAAAAAAGTACAAACTATAGTTTCTGATGACTGCTACTAAGAAGCATTTAATGAAATCTGATTGAGTGTTAATATTTACTTGTTTAAGAATAAGAATAAATAGCTTATAAGTAGAATAAAATAACAAAGAAAAATGATGGATGCCTGAAGGGAGAAAGCTTTGGATCTATTGGTATTAAATCAAGTCTTCTCAAGATGAAATACTCCTATAGAAGTGTAATGTCCCTGAACAATCTGCAGGGATCTAGGAGAAAAAACACTATCCATAAGCAGAGGACAAACTGAGGGAGTAGAAACACCGAGGAAAAGCAACTGCCTGACTACAGAGGCTGAGGGGACATGACAGAGGAGAGACTCTAAACGAACACTCTAATGCAAATATTAACAACATGGCAATGGGTTCAAATCAAGAACACATGTGATACCCAGTGGAATCACGCGTCGGCTACGGGGGGTGGGAGGGAGGAAAAGAAATTGATCTTTGTCTTTAATGAATAATGCATGGAAATGATCAAATAAAATACTATAAAATAAAAAAAAAGATGAAATACTCCTATAGAGTTCAAATGATCCTCACATGGCAAGGACTCAATGTTTTTCTTTTTTTGTTGTTCCATCAAAATCCCTGTTTTTAAAAACCAAACAAGACTTAGAAAGTCACAAAATGCAAAATAAATAATTTGGAATATATCAAATTAAAAAGTTTTTGTACAAATAAAACCATTGTAACTAAAAGCAGAAGGAAACAACAAATTGGGAAGCAATCTTCATAAAAATCTCTGACAAAGGTTTAATTACTCAAATTTACAAAGAGCTAAATCAATTGTACAAAAAATCAAGCCATTCTCCAATTGATAAATGGGCAAGGGACATGAACAGGCAGTTCGCAGCCAAAGAAATCAAAACTATTAATAAGCACATGAAAAAGTGCTCTGCATCTCTTATAATCAGAGAGATGCAAATCAAAACAACTCTGAGGTATCACCTCACACCTAGCAGATTGGCTAACATGACAGCTATGGAAAGTAATGAATGGTGGAGGGGATGCGGCAAAGTAGGGACACTAATTCATTGCTGGTGAAGTTGTGAATTGATCCAACCATTCTGGAGGGCAATTTGGAACTATGCCCAAAGGGCTATAAAAGACTGATCCAGCCATAGCACTGCTGGGTTTGTATCCCAAAGAGATAATAAGGAAAAAGACGTGTTCAAGAATATTCATAGCTGCGCTCTTTGTGGTGGCCAAAAATTGGAAAATGGGGGGATGCCCTTCAATTGGGGAATGGCTGAACAAATTTTGGTATATGTTGGTGATGGAATACTATTGTGTTGAAAGGAATAATAAAGTGGAGGAATTCCGTGGAGTCTGGAACAACCTCCAGGAAGTGATGCAGAGCAAAAGGAGCAGAACCAGGAAATCATTATACACAGAGACTGATACAATGTGGTACAATCGAAGGTAATGGACTTCTCCATTACGGTCAATGCAATGTCCCTGAACAATCTGCAGGGATCTAAAAAAACACTATCCACAAGCAGAGGATAAACTGTGGGAGTAAAAACACCGAGGAAAAGCAACTGCTTGGCTACAGGGTTGGAGGGGATATGACTGAGGATAGACTCTAAATGAACACTCTAATGCAAATACCAACAACAAGGAAATGGGTTCAAGTCAAGAACACATGTGATATCCAGTGGAATCATGCATCGGCTATGGGAGAGGTGGTAGGGTAGGGGGGGAGGAAAAGAAAATTATCTTTGTTTCCAATGAATAATGTTTGGGAATGACCAAATAAAATAATGTTTAAAAAAAAACCTATGTTGTTTTTTTTACATCTGTTTTATTATTTGATTTAATTGATTAACTTAATGCAGAGTCCAGAAGCTTCACTCATACATATATGAGGAAACTGAGTCCAGGAAAAAGAAGACTTTATTTTTATCCCCAAAGGACACATAGTGGCACTCAGAACTACAGTTTAGGTTTTTGGATCTTATTCAGTACTCTGCATAGTATAGTATTACATTAGGGCACCTAGCAAAAATCTTTCCTGGGCCAGGAAAATATGGATAGTTAGATATTGATGTTGATGCTGCTGCTGCTGCTGCTGCTGCTGCTGCTGCTGCTGATGATGATGATGATGTTGATGTGGATGTTGTTATTGATGTTATGTTGATGTTGAATTTGTTGATGTTGATATTGTTGCTGATGATATTGCTATTGTTATTGATTGTGTTGTTGATGTTGATGATTTTGATGATAATGAAGTTGTTGATGATGTTGTTGTTGATGATATTGATGGCATTGTTGATGTTGATAATGTTGTTGATGTTAATAATGATGATAATGTTGATAATGATGTTGATGTTGATGGTGTTGATGACAGAGTTTATGACGAGTATGTGAATGGTGATGATGATGATGATGATTTAATTTGGAGCTAGAGGTTTTCCTTCCATTTGAACCTTTCTGACCCTTCCTACTGTAATGATTGAAATTTTCTTGGAGACTGTCTCTAATCTCTTTCACCTTTCCTTTGTTTTGGTCTTCTCCCCCTCTCCCACCATACCGTTCTTTATGAAATATAAATACCCTATTTTGTTTCTTTTCCCATTTATCTTAGTATTATCCCTTTTCTACCCTTTATATATATATATATATATATATATATATATATATATATATATTTGGCATTTCATCCTATATAGTTCATCACTGTTCCCTCTAAGTATACTTTTTCTAGCTACCCTGATGATAATAATAATTTTAAGAGTTACAAATATCTTTTCTTATAGGAATATAAATCATTTAAACTTATTGGGTTCCTTTAAAATGTTTGTGTGTGTTTTTTTTTACCCTTTCTTAATTACCTTTTGGTGATTCTCTTGAGTTCTGTGTTTGGGCATCAAATTTTCTGATTAAGTCAGATCTTTTCTTTATGAATACTTGGAAGTCTTCTATTTTATTAAATGACAATACTTTTCCCTGCAAGAATATAGTCAATTTTTCGGGGGTAGTTGATTCTTGGTTGTAGACCCAGGTCCCTTGCTTTCCAGAATACCATATTCCATAACTTATAGTCCTTCAGTGTGGATGCAGTCAGGTCCTGTGTTATATTAACTGTACTTCCATGATAACTGAATGGTTTCTTCTTAGCAGCTTGTGGTATCTTTTCCTTGGTCTGGTAGTTCTTGAATTTGGCTACAAAATTCTTGGATATTGTCAATTGGGAATTAAATGCAGGAGGTGATCTGTGGATTCTTTTAATCTCAACGTTTCCCTCTTGTTCAAGAATGTTGGAGCAGTTTTCATGGATAATTTCCTGTAGGATGATACACAGCCTTATTTCTTTTGTTATGATTTTCCAATAGTCCAATAATTCTTAAATTGTCTCTTCTGAATCTATTTTCCAGGTCTTTAGTTGTATCAATGAGGTGTTTCTTATTTTCCTCAATTTATCCATTTTTTTGATTTTGTTTTATAGACTCTTGCTGCCTTGTGAAATCAGTTGCTTCTAGTTGTTTGATTTTAATTTTTAAAGACTAAATTTCATCCTTGGCTTTTGGGTCATCCTTTTGCTTCTTGTCTGTTTTTTTGTAGGTTATATTTCCACTTTTTGCCTTGTTTTCAAGCTTGTCAATTCCAGCTTTCAAGCCACTATTTTCTTGCTTCAGTTCATGTGCCTCTGTTTCCACATGACTCATTTTGTTTTTTAAGTTCTTATTCCAATTGTCTTCAGCCTCTCTTAATTGTTTTTTGAAGTGTGTTTTGAGTTGTTCCAAATCCTGAGTTCAATTCACTGGAGTTTCTGCATTTTTGTTTGGTGTTCCTTGGTCATCCTCTGTTCCATTTGCTTTTTGTTCATTACCTGGATAGAAGCTGTTGGCTGTAATTTCTTTTTTTCTTTTTCTGCTGTTTACTTATATTTTTTCCTTCTTTTCCCACTGTCATTTGCTGTAACTTGTTCCTCTGTTTATTTGCTGGATCTGTAGGTTTGGTCTATTCTGTTCTGAAGGGGCCTCTTCTCTGCTCTGCTGATTGACTAGATTAGGCAAATGGAGTATTAATGAGCCCTGAGGTATGAAACTTTAAAAATTATTCCACCCTAATCAGACAGTATTTTAGGGGAAGATAAAGTTGTAAACTCCTGATTAAACAATGAAGGTACTTAACTCATACCTTACAGGGAAGCTAGAACTTTAAGCTAAGTCTGTTTTTAGATCTAATACAAAAAGTTACTAAGTACCTATAAAGGTTAAATTAATCACAGAAAGGTCAAGTAACTAACAAAAGGTGAATTTAACAAAGAAGTATGAACCACTCAAAAGATATAATATAACCAGAGAAAGTGAGAACTAAAGAGTGGACAATCCTGGAGAAAATTTAATCAAAGAAGGTGAGAAATAAAGAATGGAAAGTCCTGTAGAAAACATCTGCTCTTATTGGTAGATGTAAAAATTTAGGGGAGGTGACATCAGAGAAAATTTCTTTAAAAAGAGGTCTAGAAAAGACAGTTGAGTGAGTTGAGTCAGTTCAGAGGAGGAACTGAGCCACGAGGATCTTGCTCAGACAGCTTCCTTGAGATGGTCTTGTGGTGAATGATAAAATTGACTCCCTTTCCCTTGGGCTCAGGGAGGCCACTTTGGCCAAGGCCTTTAAAAACTGCCTGGCTCAGCCTGAGCTGGAGGAGTTTAAATTAACTCTTTCCTCTATCTCTCTCTTCTCCTTAATTCCTTCTCGCTATATTAATTAAAATCACATTAATTTCCAGCTGACTTGGGTATTTTAGTATTTGGGGATTTTCCCTGGTGACCAAATTCATTTAGATTTTCAAGTCATGACACTAAAATTATCATTACAGAGGTCAGATATTCCCCAAATGGCAGCAGAAGCTAAAGGTATAGGTGAAGGTGTGGAGGCTGAAGGGAGCTATTCTTCCCACCCTGTTATCAAGGTATTCTGACCTGGTTGTAGCTTTCCCCAGAGATCTCAGTCAGCAGTGGATCTCAGCACAGTTGATGAGGGAAGGGTGTTGGAGATTGAGTTTCCCTGCCTTCTGAAGACTTCTTATCTGTCCTGTTGATATACTGAGCTGAGCTGAAGAGTTGGATGTGCTCTGAGGCCAAAACCTCGAGAAGTGGAGACCCAAGATAGAGAGTGGTAGCTATGATCGGGCTGCCCTTCTCTCCAAACCTCTCCTCCAGCTGCTTCCCTGCCAACTGTGGACAGAGCCCTGAACCTGGCATAGTTGTGATAGCAAGGCATTCCCTCAAGGCTGGTGCACTGACCTCGAGATTCCAGTGACCATTAGATACTCATTCCAGTAGGTAGGGGAGGTGTCCTGGGACCTTACTTCTTCCTTTTCTTTAAACTCAAGAATTCAGCTTTCTCTGTGTACCTTTTAAGTTGAATCTAGCAGGAGGGTCCCATGGCTCTGTCCTGTTGTTAGATTTGGTTTTCTGTCCCCTCAAAGACTTTGTTTTTGATTGGTATGAGAGGGTTTTCACAGAGGTCTGGACTTTTACTGCTTCTAAGAGGTCATCTTGACTCTACCACTTCATTGTTTTTCTTTACTATCCTTACTCCCCTCTTCTGTATATTCCATATAATTAATATTCTTCCTATTCTCTGTAATAGTGAAGTAAATCCAAATGAAGTCTAAAAAAGTTTGAATACAGAGAGAATAGTAGCTCCCTCTTTCTGGAACTATGCCTCTTTTAATTCTGTACAATTGTATTGTTATTATTGTCCTTTGCTATTCCTGTTTGCTGCCAAATCAAAATGTTAAACCATATTAAATTTCAGACTACAAAAATCCCCAAATTTTCTCTTCTATATATGTTGTCTCCCTGTATTAGAACATAAACTAATTTAGGAAGTGAATATGTTACTTTTGGTTTCATATGCCTAGAGATTAGCATATAGAAAATTCTTAATAATGTTATACTTAATGAAATAAAGAAATGGGCTCTAGTTAAACTTATGACTTTTGACATATATTGGCTATGTGTTGAGATGGCTGCCTATAAATATTGATGATACAATGAGTAGAATACTGAGCCTTAAGTCAGGAGACAAGCTGAAATCCACATATTTTCGGTGTTACTTTTAGAAAATCATTTAACCTCTATTTTCCTCAGTTTCCTTTTCTATAGACTGGTGGGGATGATGATAGCAATTACCTTTTCCAGTATTGAGAAAATAAAATAAGATGATTTTTGTAAAGTGCTTAATGTAATAACTGTCACAGTCAGCATATATCAATGCTTTTTATTATTATTATCAGTAATCTGCAACATTGCTAAAGTTGTTGATTATTTCTACTAGCTTTTTGGTGGATTCTTTAGGATTTGTTAAGTAGGCCATCATATCATCTGCAAAGAGTGATAGCTTGGTCTCTTCATTAACTATTTTAAGACCTTCACTTTCTTTTACTTCTCTAATTGCTACTGCTAGTGTTTCTAGGACAGTGTTAAATAATAGATGTGATAATGGGCATCTTTGTTTCACTCCTGATCTTATTGGGAAGGCTTCTAACTTGTTCCCATTGCAGATGTTACTTGCAGATGGTTTTGATATATATTGTTTATTAGTTTCATGAAGTTCCCTTTTATTCCTATACTTTTTAGTGTTTTCAAAAGGAATGAGTGTTGTGTGTTTCAAAGGCTTTTTTCTGTATCTATTGAGATGATCATGTGATTTCTGTTAGTTTAGTAACTGATATGGTCAATTATGTAAATATTTTTTCTAATGTTAAACCATCTTTGCATTCCTGGTATAAATCCCACCTGTTCATAGTGAATAATCCTTGTGATAACTTTCTGTAATATCTTTGCTTTTTATTTAAGATGTTTGCATCTATGTTCTTTAAGGAGATTGGTATATAGCTTTCTTTTCCTTTTTGTTCTTCCTGGATTGGGAATAAGTACCATATTCATGTCTTAAAAAGAATTTGGTAAGATTATTTCTTTACTGATTTTGTCAAAAGTTTGCATGGTATTGGGATTAATTGTTCTTTAAATGTTTAATTGAATTAATTTGTGATTCCATCTGTCCCTAGAAATTTTTTCTTAGGAAGTTACCTGATGGTTTGTTTAATTGTCTAAGATGGGATTTTTTATGTATTCTATTTCCTATTTTGTTAATCTAGGATTTTTATATTTTTGTAAATATTTTATAATTTCACCTAGATTTTCATATTTATTGCCATATGATTTAGCCAAATACTTCCTAATAATTGGATTAATTTCCTTTTCATTAGAAGTGAGATTCCCTTTTCAATTTTGATACTGTTAATTTGATTCTCTTCTTTCTTTTTTTATTATATTTACCTTCCCTATCTCTATTAACTATATCTATTTTTATTTTGGCTTTGTTAGATATCATGATTGTGACTCCTGCCTTCTTTTTATCAGTTGATGCCCAATAAATTTGGCTCCATCCTCTTACTTTTACCTTATGTGTGTCTTCCTTCCTAATGTGTGTTTTTTGTAGAATGCATATGGTAGGGTTTTTGTTTCTAATCCACTCTGCTATTTGCTTTTCTTTTAATGGGTGAATGCATTCCATTCACATTCAGAGTTATGAATACCAGCTGTGTATTTCCCAGCATTATGATTACCACTCCCAGTCCTGCCTTTTCTTCTTTCACTATTTAATCAGTTCCCCTAATTCCCACCCTTCTTTTACTTTCCTTTCTACCCCCTCCCTTCTTGTTCCCCTATTATTTTCTTTACAGTTGTTTTAAACTACTCCTGTACCCCCCCCTCCCTTGTATTACTTCCATCCCCAGCAGTCCATTTATTACTCATCTACTTCCCTATAGGGTGCAAATCAATTCTCTGCTCCAATGTGTTTGATTGTTCTTCCCTCTTTGAGTCAATTTCAATGAACATAAGAGTTGAGTATTTCCTTTCTCCAACCTCTTTACCCTCCCAGTGTATTAATGTTCTCCCCCCTCCCAACATGGGCTTCCTTGTGACATATACATTTACCCCCTTTTGTTTCTTTTCCTATTTCTTTTAGTATTAACCTCTTTTTTTAGCTCTAGTTATACATATGCATAACTAGAGCTAAAAAAAGAGGTTAATACTAAATACACACACACATATATATGTATATATATGTATATATATATATATATATATATATAATTGTACATAAATATAGCTATATACATACTTATGTCTTGGCATTTCATCCTATACAATTTGTCATTGTTCCCTCTAAGAATAATTCTTCTAGCTGCCCAGGTGATAATAACAAATTTTAAGAGTAAACAATGACCTCTTTTCTTATAGGCATACATATCATTTTAACTTATTGGGTCCCTTAAAAAAAGTTCTTGTTGTTTTATTTTTGGTTTTGTTTTTCTCCCCCCCCCCACCCCTTTCTTAATTACCTTTTGATGATTCTCTTGAGTTTTGAGTTTGGGCATGAAATTTTCTGTTCAGGTCTGGTCTTTTCTTTACAAATGCTTGGAATTCTTCTCTTTTGTTAAATGACTATACTTTCCCTTGTAAGAATATACTCTGTTTTTCTGGGTAGTAGATTCTTGGTTGTAGACCTCATTCCCTTACTTTCCAGAATATATCCCATGCTTTTTGGTCCTTTAGTGAATATGCAGCCAGGTCCTGTGCTATCCTCACAGTGGTTCCATACTATCTGAATGATTTAGCAGATTGTAATATTTTTTCCTTGGTCTGATAGTTCTTGAATTTGGCTATAACATTCCTGGATATTGTCATTTGGGGATTAAGTACAGGAGATGATCTGTGGATTCTTTCAATCTCCACTTTTCCTTCTTGTTCTAGAATATTGAGGCAATTTTCTTGGATAATTTCCTGTAGTATGATGACCAGGCTTTTTCTTTTGTCATGGTCTCCCTCCTGGAAGGATTTTCTAAATCTTCCATTTTGTGAATGAGGTGCTTCATATTTTCCTAAATTTTTTCATTCTTTTGATTTTGTTTTATAATGTCCTGCTGCCTTGTGAAGTCATTTGCTTCTAATTGTTGTATTCTGGTTTTTAAAGATGGATTTCATCCCTGGCTTTTTGGTCATCCTTCTCCTTCTGGTCTGATCTTCTTTGGAGATCATCTTTCATCTTCTTTGCCTCATCTTTCATCTCCTTTATCTCAGTTTCAAGTTGATTAAATTTGGCTTTCAAGACACTGTTTTCTGTTTCCAGATGACTTAGCTTGCTTTTTAAGTTCTTTTCCCAATTGTCTCCAGCCTCTCTTAATTGTGTTTTGAATTGCATTTTGAGTTCTTCCAAAGCCTGTATCCAGTTTACTGGGGTTTCTGTTTTTTTTTTCCTTGGTGTTCCCTCATCCTTCTCTGTTCCATTTGCTCTTTGTTCATTGCTTGTATAGAAGCTGTTGATTGTAATTTCTTTTTTTTCTTTTTTTGTTGTTTGCTCATACTTACCCCTTCTTTACTCCCTGCAGTTACCTGTGCTCTTGCTCCTCTCACTTTTTTGTTTGATATGTGATTTTGGGCTTTTCTTTCAGTCTTCTCCCTTGGATGTTAGTCAGCAAATCCCTCAGTGCAGTCTGTGGGGGAGGGGTGTTTGAGGTTGAGGTTCCCTGCCCTATGAAGGCTTTGAGGGGATTAAGTCCAGCCTGGTTCAGCTAGATGTGCCCTGAGGCCAAAATCTCAGGAAGGGTGGGGGGCAATATGGAGCATCTCTGCTGCAACTAGGCTGCTCATTCTGTGCTTCTTCTCCAACAGCTTCCCCACTGCCTGTGTTTGACATTCTGAAACTGGCTCAGCTTTGCCTGCAAGGTACTCCTTCCAGACCAGCATCCTTGTCTGCCCAGAGGTTCCAGCTACCACTGGAGGCTTAGTGCTCTAGGTAAGGGAGGGGTCCTGGAATCTTCCTTCTTCCTTCCCTTTAAACCTGCGTGCTCTCAAATTCAGGCTTTTGTGGGGTATACCTTTTAAGTTGAGTCCAGAAGGAGGGTTTCTTGGCTCTGTATTGTTGTTAGGTTTGATTTTCAGTCCCCTGGGAGCATTTAGTTTGTAATTGGTAAGGAAGAGTTTTCAGAGGTATGAACTTTCCCTGCCTCTACACTGCCATCTTGACTCCACCTCCCAATAAGCAAAAGTGATATTTTAGAAGAATGAATCTTATAACAACCCAAGTTTCTTCCAACAGCCAGGTCAAGACAAAGACTTGAGCTGAAGGTGATTCTTGAGGATGACTTTCTTTTTTGAGCTGACCTTCTTCATGAAGCTAACTTCCCTCTTGAAGTCCAATTCCTTCTTGAAGCTGACTTTCTTCTTGGAGTTGACTTTCTTCCTTAATCCTGCATTTATTTTGTGGCATTATTTTAATAATTGTTGAAGAGGATTCTCATGGTGACTCTGAACTTCTCTGATTTACTCCTCTATTTTGGCCTCACCTCTGAAAGTCTCAACCTCTCTCATTTCTGATGATGTGTTATCTGTTACCACCTTTTACAGTACCATTTTCACTTTTACTTCTAAACCTCAAATCACTAAGGAGCCCTTTTTCTACCTTTTTACTTCTAAACTCTCCATTTACTATTACAAATAATCAACTTATCTTCTTTTGAGGTCATTGTTATCTAAAAAGATCACTAATCCAAATATATGTACTTATTACCTGTTGGCATATAGATCATTGCCCTTTATTCTTCAATGACAACATTAATTGGCTAATATTTTTAATATTCTTGATCTCATATTAGGGCACTTTACTATCCCACATATGTTCCAAATCTATGTTTATGGACTCTAAAATTGCTTTTATTATTCTATCTTTTCATCTATTTTATGATCATTAACTTTGTACTCTATCCTTTTCATCTCTAATTCCTCAATCTCTCAGTATTTTCTTAATCTATTCTTATTTCTTCATCATGTTGACCACCAGACAAAGGATCAATTGGTGGTTAATCAGTTCAAACCTCTACTATCTTCTACCTATTGAAGTGTGACTCATGCAGAGTATATACTGGTAAACTACAGTTTCTTGGAGCCATGGATGAGGTTTGAATGTCAGGTGGAAATCAATGAAAAAGACAACAAAAGCAAACCATCTCATTAAATGGACTAAATTATGATGAAGGTAAATAATGGGTCACAAATCTATCAGTTATTTATAGGACGGAGTATCTTGCACAAACATGCAAAGAGTTCCTCCAGTGGATTGGACAGTTAATAACAATTTGTTTCAATAATTGTAAAGGTGACTAAAACAAGTGCAGGGGGATGGTTAAAATTTGGTCAGACATTGAAGAAGTCAAGGCCATTCACTGCAACTCTTGGCTATCACCATCATCTGGACTTTTGTCTTGCCACTGGACTTGGATGACTCTTAAAGACTGAGCAAAACTGAAGATGTTGTGCAACACTGCCTCATTTAAATCCAATTTATGCAGAGTGAAATGAACAGAACCAGGCGAACATTGTACACAGAAAGTGGAATATTGTAAAACAATCAAATGTAATAGATTCTGCTACTAATAGAAGTTCAATGATCAATAACAATCCAGAGGAGCTTATGAGAAATAATGCTATCCAAATCCAGAGAAAGAACTGTGGGAGTAGAAATGCAGAAGAAAAACACATGATTGATCATATGGTTCTATGGGTATATGATTGCGGGGTTTTGGTTTTAAAATGTCATTCTATTATAAATATGAATAATATGGAAATAGGTTTTAGCATTAATACATGTAGAACCCAGTGGAATTGCTTCTCAGCTCCAGGGCTGGGGAGGGAAGAAGGGAGGAAGAGAAAATGAATCTTCTAACCATGGAACAATGTTCTAAATAAATAAACAAAATTTATTTTGAAAAAGAAGAGAGTGAAAGGTGCAAAAGTGGAGGCAGTGATTATAGATGCTTTTCTATAGGAGTTTGACCTTGAAAGAAAATGGAGATATAAAGTAAAGCTAGAATGGAGGGTCTTCAGAGGGTACCTTAGTGAAAACAAGGCTACTTATATGAAATTGTAGGACTTCAGAGAGTGTATGATGGAATAGATACTTAAGCAAAATAGGAAGGTACTCTCTTTCCCTTGAAGGTACAGACAAGGCAAACAGAGAAGAGTGGGCTGGATTGCATTTAGAAAATTACATATTCAAAAATCCTGTTTCTTGCTAAAACTAAGACTAGTTCTTTAACACCAAATTTATTGATTTGATACTTGTGTCATGAAATAATAGAGTTTTTTAAGTCTTAAATTGTCAACAACCAAAAAACACAAGCACAGACACATGAATACTGAAAAGGATTTATCATCCAGTCTTTCAATAGCTGAGTTTGGATGTTTCTCACAAAACCTCTTATGTGTGATGGCACCACATGAACCTCAGTTATTATGTCTCAAGGACAAGTGATTGTGGATTTTGATAACTTACTTTCAGAGCCAATTGTTGTATGAAGATATTGCCCTTCAATCCCTACAGGTTTAGCAGAGCAGTGTCAGTCCCCCCCCCTCCCCGATGTAATTACTTTATTATTTGTGGTAGAAGTAAGTCCTTGGGTATTTGAGTACATTTTTAGGGAATTAATTTGAGAATTTTCATTGATCATCCAAAAATGTTAATCTGCTTCATAGGATTTATTATTCACACTAATGGGACATACTTATGATCATATGTGCAGAGTCAAACCCTTGCTTATAAAGTCAACAAACATTATCAAAAATACATTACAGATAGTTTCAAGCACTAAAATTAAGATTCAAGTAAAGAAATAGTCCCTGTCACTCAAAAAGCTTACACTCTAATAGGAGAAAATGAATAAAAGGAAGTTGTAAAGAGGGTAGAGTAGTGGAGAGTTATCCATGTTGAGGTATGGTAGAGAAAGTTCCAACAATTAAGGGTACAGCTTGGAGAATAATGCAGATATGGCTAGCCTGGGCACACCCCTTAAAAATGTAGTTTCTGGAAGGAACTAACCAATCACTGGGAGAGGCCACAGGTAAAGAAGGCCCAGTGTGAGAATTCCAAGTTTGAAATGTATTTCTGGGGTGAAGATTTTCTGTGGTCTGGTACATAAAGTTGAGTATATCAAGAATGAATCTTATAAATACCTGACTATATCTGTGTATGATATCTGAGTTAAGGGTGTTTGGGGGTATAAGTTCTGAGGTACTATGTCTGTTGGTGAAAATGTGTCAGTATGATCTATGAGGTACCAGTTTAGTTAAGGATATGATTAATCTTATGATTAATCCTGGAGAATTAGGGAGACAGTGTGTATCTGCCAATAACTCACATTGAACATTGAACTTGTGACCAATGTTTAATAGACCTCATCAATGTAGAAGATTTTTTATGAAGTTTTCACAATGATTGGGAGTCCTATGTCATGAGTTAATCCTTATGGTGGCATCAATAATGTGATGAAGCTGTTTGGGGACTTGCAATATCTATTAATGGTAGATGGTATTGCAAAGTTTAGTGACAGATTTCAGCAGAATTAACACTCAAGATGGAATACCAACATTTTTACTCCTGGATTTTAACAATATTTTATTGTGCAAAGCAATATTAAGACAAGGGAGTGCCCCAAAATGCCAGTTTTAGCTTGCCATCTAGAAACCTAAAATAGCCAAAAATATGTTTCAGAACCAATTAGCTTTACTGTTATAAATACTTCTCCCCTCCACCCTGCAGCCACTCATATACTTATCCCCTTTCTCTAACTAAGGACCTGGCCTTTTATTAGAGAAAAAGTTGAAGCTATCTGGCATGAGCACTCTCTTCCTTTTGTGTTCATCCCCAATTTCCTTCTTGGCTTAATCTCTCTCTCTATCATCCTTTCTCTCAATTTTGAACAAACAGGAGCCTCTCAACCTTGCCAAGATCAAATTACATACATATGCACTTGATCTCATATCCTCTCCTCATTAACAGATCATATCTTCATTCATCCCTTTCTCCCCTTATTCAGAAAGACCTGCATTCAAATCAACCTCAGATACCTTAAATACTTCCTACCTGTGTGTCTCTAGGCAAATCACAACCTCTATGCCTTAGTTTTCTCAATTGCAAAATGATAATCATAATAGCACCTGATTTTAAGCATTGTTATAAGGATTAAATAAGAAAAATGTTTTTTAGTACTTAACATAGTATCTGGAGCATAATAGACACTATATAAATACTTATTTGCTTCCTTTTCTTCTCATTTAAATCTTCAACCATTCTCTATATAGCAGTACTTCCTCTGTTTTCATATATGCCCAAGTTTCCCCCATCCTTAAAAAAATCCTCTAGTCTTTAGTATTCCCTCAAGCTATCATCCTGTATCTAGTCTCCTTTACTCAGACAAATCCTTGAAAAATATTTTTATACTTCGGAGTCCAATTTCCTCTCATCTCCCTTATTCCTCTAGCCTTCATAAGCTGGTTTCTAACCTCATTCCTTAATAAAAACCTTTCCTTTCCAATTACTTTTGTTCTGTGAATTGAGATTTGATTGTTTCCCCAATTCTCAACCATTTCAAACTATATTTATGTCTCTGACAGATAAATTTACTGGATTACTTGTTCCTGGATACTCGTCCTTTCTGGATTTTAGTCACACTATTAACTCCTGATTTCCCCTAATTTATGTGATTACTCCTCAGTTTCCTTTAATGATTCATTATCCATATTATTTCGCATAACTGTAGGTCTAACAATTCTTAAGATTCTATCATAGATCTCTTTACTTTCAATACTTTCTCTGTTGGTAAACTCATCATCTTCCATCAATTTAATATCTTCTATGCAGAAGATTCACACACACACACACACACACACACACACACACACACACATATGATTTTGCACTGGTTGTCCCCCATGTGTGGATGTACTCCTTCCTTACTTCTGCTTTAGGGAGTCCCTTTCTTCCTTTAAGATGTCACTCAAGCATCATCTATTTGAAGCTTTTCATGATAACACCCACAGCTCATGCCTTCTATCCCCAAGTGCCTTGTATTGAATTATCTTACTAACTTTATATATTTATGCTATGAATTACATATATTTATTCTATGTACATTTTCATGTGCATTTATCTCCCCACTAAAATATACTATTTGTATAGCTGTAAAGTTATTTCTGTCTCCACACATATAAAATCAAGCAGTAATCTCTCCCTTGAGTTTCAGTTTTGCATCACTTTTTTTTGACTAATTAAAACTGAGTTCCTAAAGGCAACTCAAACTGAACTTCCAAAATTCAAACTATTATCTTTGTTCCAAACTTGACCCTCTCTCAGAATAGCTAATTTCTGTTGAAGTCACACACATCCTTTTGATCTCCCAGGTTCATTGATTTGGCACTATCTTTGACTCTTCTCTCTTTTTTTCATTGACATAGCAAATTACATGATTGTTTTCACTTATACTATGTCTCTCACATTTGGCCATTTCTGTTTACTCTTGTAATTACAAACTTAGTCTATGCTCTTACCACCTCTTGCTACATTATTGAAATGTTCCTCTCATTGGTTTCCATGACTCTTTCTACTCGGGTCCATGTTACACACTGCTTCCAAAGCAATTTTCTCTTATTACAGATTTGAACTCAAGACTTTCCTAATCAAGTGATTTATTATTACCTTTACAATTAGACATTAATTCTGCTTTTTAGCTTATAAAGTCCTACATAATCTAGCCTCAACTTAACTATCAAGCACGATTGTATAAAAATTGCTCACCTTCCAGTATGCTGAAGTCAAGCCAAGCTGACTATTTCTATTTTCTTCAACATAACATCTAACTTGCTTTCCTGAGTTTGCTCTGGCTCTCCTCTCATATACGGATGCACTCCTTCACTTCTGCCTCAAGGAACCCCTTATTTCCTTTAATATGGCACTCATACAACATTTGTTTGAAGCTTTACATGATTCCCCCAATAGTTCATACCTTCCCTCCCCAATTATCTTGTAGTGAACTACCTTATTAACTATATATAAGTATATATATATATATATATATATATGCCATGTATATTTTATGCTCATCTGTCCCCCCATTAGAATATAAGTTCATTGTAAATAGACTAGGTACTATTACATTTTGTGTATGTGTTTCTCTACAACCTAGAATAGTGCCTGGCACATATTAGACACATTGATTATTAAGTGATTATTGGTTCTTTGGTTATATAATAAGGAATTGTCCTAGAGGGATGTTAGATGTTACCACCCACCTAGGAACTCCTCAAAACCATTTAAGCACCAAACACTTGGTTTATGGAAAAAAAGGTTTATTTTAATAAATGGAATAAAGGGTTTTGGTAGGTATAACCATAACACTCTTCAAACTACCTTCACCCAACTGCTAAATTCCCTGCTTAAGTGGAGCCTTCTGTTTCTTCTCTGGGCCCTGCCTACAGCTCTCTGTCCTGCCTAAAACCCTTTCCCAAGCTATCTGACTTAACCTAATCTTCCCACCGATAATTAATAAAGAAAGGGAAAACCCCTCTGTTTGTTTGCTGTACTAAGTAACCCAAAGTTATAGATGGAAAACATTGGATTACCTTAGCCCAAGAGGAATTCTGGCAGTTGGACCACTGACAGATGATCTTTGGACTCAGGGAAAATTGGTTTTCTCCCAATACATCCTCTACCTAGATACCAAATATTTCTATATGAATCTTGACAATCCAGGGAGAATCTCTTAGAGCAAAACCTCTCCTTCAGCTTGATGGGAATGTAGGCAGAGAGACAAGACCTACTCCCAGATAAGATAAAATCCAAGAAGGAAGTGCAGTTCAGTTGATTTTCAGTTCAAATTCCCATAATTTCTTTTCCTAACCAGAATCCTCTCCTAGGGCTTGTCTCAAAATTCCCTTCTTGCAACTAAACCTAGAAACCAAAGCATTCCTAACTATATTCCTACAATTAGAAACAGTGAAGCATTAATATTTTTTGAATCTTTTAAAAAAGTTTACAGAAATGACATATTTAAAGAAATACTCTATTTGTTGATAGTTGGAATAGAGAGAACACTATGTATACTAAATCAATCTGTCATTTTATCATGAAACAGTCTCATCATTTCAGTAAAGATTTCTGGTGGTGAGCAGCTTAAAAGAGCATTTGCTATAGTTTCACAATCTCTCCTATGGCCATTAAAATGTAGTATCATTAGCATTGGTCATAATTTATGAAGTCCCATGGCCATTTTGTGTCTCTTATTCACATAGTGGCATCAATGAAGTCAGTGTCTTACCAACAAGCATGAATTACACACATGTCTTCTGAACTTAATATTTTAATATTTTGTCATTATTCTTTTAAGATTCATAGATGTAAATGAGGCTTGGCAAATTTTAGTGGAGGAGGAATGCCAACATACATGAGACTGTTTAATGACTACTGTAATTTCATTGGGAGTAGAGCAAACCAGGTCCCAGTGTACTCAGGATGAGCCCTCACCATAAGTTAAGATAATAGGTGGGATTGGTGAAGACTTTCTTTCATCCTCTCATGGTGAAAGTCTAGCTTCATAGACTGACTGTGTTGAACATGAATCCTGCAAAATGTGAATGGTGGTATTTTTGCTAGACTCTTGTTTCCTGAAATTTCTAGATATCTTACTATTCCCAGTCACAATGAGTTGATGCTGCTAATAATTTCTTTCTAGTCAGTAAGCCAACCAATTGCAGCAGAGTGCATATAATTCTCAAGTCTAGCTTATTTTAGCTATTTTCATCAGAAATCAGAGACTTTTTACCCATTTCTGACTGTTCTGGATTGTTGGGTTTTCAGATGAATAACCAAAGGATTGCTATGTCTACTTTCTCAGGTGAAAGAATTTTAGTTTGAAAACTGAGAAAAATGCATTCAAGGAAATGTAGAAGTAAAAAATACACTCAAGTAAATGCACCATAGCTAAATTTAAATGACTTGAGGTCAGAGTTGAGGGAGTTCAAGCAAGTTGCTATTGGAAGGATTTTGACTATTCTTAAAATACCAACTATAGCAAATTAAAAATCAATAGACTTTAGCCTATAAGATGATCATGGAGAAATAGACTAAAATAACAAATTAATATACTGCTCCTCTTAATTTGTCCATACATGTGATATTCTTCAAACTTGTTGCAGACATTATTTGTTTAAGATTCTTTGGCAGAAGGTAGGGAGGGTTTGGACTTGTGAATACATTGGTACAGGGAACTTCTTACGAGGAATTGCCTTATATGAGATGTTTGTAAATGTTTAAGTAAATATTGTTAAACCCTTTTCTTTGATCTTAGAATCAATACTGTGTGTTGGTTCTATAGAAAAAGAGCAGTAAGGGCTAGACAATAAGGGTTAAGTGACTTGCCCAGGGTAACATAGTTAGGAAGTGACTGAGCCAGATTTTAACCAAGTATCTTCCATCTCTGGACCTGGCTTTCAATCCACTGAACCACCAGCTGCCCCCTAAATGAATATTTTAAATATTATGTGAAATATTAATTTGAAATCTATTTTATGCTGTAGTGGTAACAGCAGAAAAAACAGCTATCCTATTTCCTTGGAGAGCAACATGAAATAGGCACTGAGTTTATTTTGTTTGATCCTGTCCTTCCAAATACCTTGCTTATTAGAGAATTGGAGCTGAAAGAAGCCTTGCAGTCCAACATCTCATTTTATAGATGAAAAACAGAATAAGAAAGATAAGATGCTTTTCTAAGTTGCTACAATAACATGTTGGATCCCTCTAAAGCCATTAGAAAGCAGAGAAGAAGAACACAAAGGGAGAATTAGTAAGAGAGGGCATGGAAAGATGAAGTTGAAGGTGGTGAATCTTGGCAGTTGTCTGCCTACATTATTCGCAAACATGTACCCCTCTTTAGTGCAGCAATGAGTATGTGGTACTTAAGAAAAGCAATGAGTGACTGATTAATCAACCAATCAATAAATATTTGAGAAAGTCCTTTGGTAGTTCTGGACTTCAAGTCATAAAGGCATATATCCAAATAATTCCTCAGACACTTACTATCTATAGGTTTGTGGGCAAGCCAAGTGACCTCTATGTACCTTCTTAATACTTTGAACAGATTATATTCGGTGACCTCTTAGTTCCCTTCCAGCTCCAATGCTATGGTTCTATGTGTCAGTAACTGTGTTAAGTGCTAGATGAAAATACTAAATTAAGTTCCTTTTGCATGATACATTATAGATTACAATATGCTTTCTCAACAATTATCCTGCAAACTAGTTAGCAGTAGTATTACTCTATCTATTTTACAGATATGTAACCTGAGAATCAGAAAAATTGCTCATAAATACAAAGTGAATTACCATAGGGACTTTATATCCACATAGGATATATTCCTAGACCTATGATGGATGGCTGAAATCATGGATATAAGTAAATGTCTCCTGACCCTAGATTTGTTCTCTTTATCCCTCTTCTGTTTCCTCAACTCAGAGATCCACAGCCTCCCCACAAAAAAATTATAAAAATAAAAAGTGAAAGTGAAAGCAAAAGAGACCCCACTCATTTGTGAATGTAAGTGGGGGAAGAGGGTAGATCATTATTGCCATGGATTTCCTGTGCTTTGCAATTGCCCATTGCAAATTAACTAAAACTAGGAAAAACAAACCTGTGAATAAGGGGGTCCTAATGTACTGTCAGAATAAGGATAGCCCATTTTTTTGTCTATATGTCCTATAATCCTTTTACTATCCCAGAAGAAAGATCATTCCTTTTTCCATTGTCATCAAATATTGCCTTTTAGGAACATTTGTAAAATGTAAGGAAGCAAGTTACTCTCACAGACACAGGGACCTTGCTGTATGGTTCTGGTTGGTACCTCCTGTATTATTTATCTGCTTTATGGAATGGAAGCACCATTACCCTAGTTGTTGCCTGGAGAAACCATTAGAAATAAAATATTTATTAACTTCACTTTTCCTCATCAAAGGCTATGCTTAGATGAGATGAATTTCCCAGGTGGTCACAGTTGTCAGAGTCTGATTTCTTACACAATTCAACTTTAGGCTTTCTGTCCCATCAGCCAACATTCCCCTCCCCTCCACTGCCACTCTCTTCTGGCTTTTAACTCAAATGTTTGCCATTTGCTTGAAGATACAAATTGAATTCACACTTTTTGTGCTATTGGTTTGCTGGACTGTGTGAAATGACCCTTGACTCTTTCAAGTAAGTGCAAGGCTAGGCTTGCTGTCACCACCTGCTGGATCTGTCTGCTTTCCTCTTGCCTTGGATTCCCCATTTCCAACCTTAAATTATTGTAGATATCAAATCCTTTCCTTATCTCTCTTACCCTGCTTCCTAAGAATGGTAAAGCACTCTCTTTTAAATGTCATTTCTATTAAAAAAAAACCATAAGGGGAAATGCAAGGGGGATAAAATTACATGAGAAAACATTCCATTCACTAGACTGACATCTTTTGAGGTTTAATACCCTATGGTACTAGTGCAACTCTCGTGAAGTTTATTCTTTTTGTGATTTTCTCTGGCTCTCAAGTCAGTGATGGAGCTGTAATAATTTTCAGAGCCATTGATCTGTGCTGCCTAATCCCATCTTTGACGACCTCCCACTTCCTCAATGGAGTGGCTTTTTTAGAATCAGGGTTCAACATAGCTTTATTTTGCACACATAACAATGGTGACAGACAATTTCACCAACAAATAAAGACAGAGTCATTATTTCACAGTGTTTTAGAGAAGATCAAACAAGATGATACTAAACAAAGGCAGGAGGGATGGCATAAATACTCATCAACAACATAAAGTAAAGGATTGATCCTTGTTGGGAAAACTGGGTCACAAAATAACCTGTGAAATAGATAAAAGAGCTTCTCATTCTCTAAGAAAAGAAATTTTAGGGAAAGGATAAAAAAAAAAAAACATCACATCAAATAAGCAAAGCCAAGCAAGAAGAACTTTTAAGTCTCATTTTTTGCAGATTTTTTCCCCAACATTTTTCAATCAGAGGCATATGTTTCAACACAAATTCTCTGGGAACTTGAAGAGTGGTTATGACAATTCTCTGGAGAGTGGTGTTGCTTCCTTGAACACATTATTCTCTTGATTCTATTCACTTCACTCCAAATCCATTTATTTTATTTGGGATATTCTTTAGTCATATTTTTAAATAATTTCCTACAGTGAAATGACATTCTATTGCAGTAAATAGATCACAATTTTTCAGTTATCAATTAATTGATAGTCACTATTTTAGACTTCAATTTTTGATTTCTTTTTTTTATAAAAAATCTGATATATTGCCTTAAGATGCATGCTGTACTAACTACTATGTCTCAGTTCTTAAGCTGAATCCATGGCAAAATATAGTGAGGAGATAGGCATGGCTCATCATCCATGCAGCTACCAAAGTAATATGTCTAAAGCCTGATGTCATTTCTCTGACTCAGAAAGTTCTGGAATGTCTCTGTTACTTTGAAGGTAAAGCCACTTTCCAATATTTCAAATTTAAAGTATCTTGCTGGACTCCAGTCTATTTTCTTTTCTTTTTTTATTATTTCTTTTTTTCTTTAGAATATTTTTCCATGGTTACATGACTCATGACTCTTCCCACCCCTCTTCCCTCCTCACTTCAGGAGTTGACAAGCAATTCCACAGGGTTGTACATGTATCTTTCTTCAAAACTATTTATATGTTTATATTTAACATATATTTATATGTTATTAATATTTGCAAAAAAGTGACAATTTCAAATTGCCACATCCCCTCCAACATTTATCACTTTCCTTTGCTGCCATATTGGCCAATATGCTAGGTATAAAGTGGTACTTCAGAGTTGTTTTAATTTGCATTTCTCTAATAAGGAGGAATTTATATCACTTTTTCATATGATTATTGATAGCTTTGATTTCTTCATTTGAGAACTGCCTATTCATATCCCTCTACCACTTGTTGATTGGGGAAATGGCTTGATTTTGTAAATTTGGCTTAGACCCTTTTATCTTTGAGAAATGAAATGTGTGTCAGAGTTTTGTAATAAAGATTTTCCCCAATTTGTTGCTTTCCTTCTAATTTTGGTTACATTGGTTTTGTTTGTACAAAACCTTTTTAATTTGATGTAATCAAAATCATTCACTTTACATTTAAATGTTCCCTATCTCTTATTTGGTCTTAAATTCCTTCCTTTCCCAAAGATCTGACAGGTATATTATTCTATGTTCACCTAATATAGTCATGATTGTCATGATTTAATTCCTTATATTTAAGTTATTTATACATTTTGAATTTTTCTTGGCATAGCATATGAGATGTTGATCTAAAGCTGATTTTTCCCATACTGTTTTCCAATTTTCCAGCAGATTTTGTCAAATAGTAAGTTCTTGTCCCAAAAGTTGGGGTCCTTGGGTTTTTTGAACACTAACTTACTGACATCATTTAGCATTAGTCTATTCCACTGATCTGCCCTTCTATTTCTTAGTCAGTACCACATTGTTTTTATGACAACTATTTCTTAGTATAGTTTAAATTCTGGTACTGCTAGGCCTGCATCCTTCACAAAAATTTTTTTTTCACTAGTTGCCTTGATATTCTTGATCTTTTGTTTCTCCAGATGAAATTTGTTATAATTTTCTTCTAAGTCTATAAAAAATTATTTGGTATTTTGGTTAGGATGACACTGAATAAGTAAATTAATTTGATTAGGATTATCATTTTTATTATATTAGCTTGTCCTACCCATGAACAATTAATGTTTTCCAGTTACTTAAATCTGTTTTTAATTGTGTGAAAAGCATTTTTTAATTATGATCATATAATTCCTGTGTTTGTCTTGGTAGAAAGATTCCTAAATATTTTTATTGTCTAGAATTATTTTAAATGGAGTTTCTTTTTCTAACTTGCTGCTGAGTTTTGTTGGAAATATGTAGAAATGCTAATGATTTGTGTGGATTTATCTTGTACCCTTCAACTTTGCTATAGTTGTTAATTATTTATACTAGCCTTTTATTGCTTCTAGGATTCTTTAAGTATACCATCAAATGATCTGCAAAGAGGGATAGTTTAGTTACCTCACTGCCTACCTTAATTCTTTAAATTTCTTTTTCTTCTCTAATTGCTACCTCTAGTATTTCTAGTTCAATATTAAATATTAGAGGTGATAATGGACATCCTCACTTCACTCCTGATTTTATAGGGAAGGCTTCTAACTTATTCCCATTGCACTTGATACTTGCTGATGGTTTTAGATATATACTCTATTATTTTCAGAAAGGGTATTTCTATTCTTATACTTTCTAGTGTTTTCAATATGAATGGGTGTTATGTTTTGTAAAAGGCTTTTTCTGCACCTATGGAGTTAATCATGCAATTTATATTCATTTGGTTATTGGCATGGTCAATTATCTACATGGTTTTCCTAATATTAAAACTTCCTTGCATTACTGGTGTAAATCCCACCAGGTTATAGTAAGTAATCCTTGTGATAACTTGCTGACGATTTTTTTCCTAGTATTTTTTTTGCTAGTATTCTGTTTAAGATTTTGCATCTGTGTTCTTTAAGGAAATTGGTCTCTAATTTTCTTTCTGTTTTTGGTCTGCCTGGCTTTGGAATAAGTACCATATTTGTGTCATAAAAGGAGTTTTCTAAAACTCCTTCATTGTTTATTTTGTCAAATCATTTGCGTTGTAGTGGGATTAGTTGTTCTTTAAATGTTTGATAGAATTCACTTGTGAATCCATCTGATACTGGGGAATATTTCATAGGGAGTTCCTTGAAACCTTATTCATTTTCTTTTTCTGAGATGGGATTATTTCAGTATAATATTTCCTCTTTTATTAACATAGGCAATTTATATTTTTATAAATATTCACTCATTTTACCTAGATAGTCACATTTATTGTGATATAATTGGGCAAAGTAGATCTTAATAATCATTTTAATTTCTTCTTAATTAGAGGTGAGATCACCCTTTTCAGTTTTGATACTGTTAATTTGATTCTCTTCCTTGTTTTTTTATGAGATTAACAATACTTAATCTATTTTATTTGTATTTTTTCAAAGTACCAGTAGCTGCCCTTATTTATTAGTTCAATAATTCTTTTAATTTCAATTTTATTAATTTCTCCTTTATTTTTTAGGATTTCCAATTTAGTTTTTCTGTGGGGATTTTTAATCTGTTCCTTTTCTATTTTTTTTAAAGTTACAAGTCTAATTCAATGGTCTCCTCCCTTTCTATTTTGTGGCTATAGGTAGTCAGAGATATAACTTTTTCCCTATGTACTTCTTTGGCTGTATCCCATAGATTTTGATATGTTATCTCCTCATTCTCATTCTCTTCAATGAAATCTGTAATTGTTTCTATGATTTTTATTGATCCACCAGTTTTGAAGAACTAAATTATTTAGTTTCTAATTAAGTTTAATTTTGCCTTTCCATGGACAATTGGTAATTATAGTTTTATTGCATTATGAACTTAAAAAGTGGCATTTATTATTTTCACTTTTCTACATTTGTTTGCAATATTTCTATGCATTAGTACATGGTTGATCTTTGTATATGCACCATGTACTGCTGAGAAATAGGTATATTCCTTTTTATCCCTGTTCAACTTTCTCCAGATATCTGTAATTATTTTTTCTACCATTTCACTCACTTCCCTTACTTCTTTCTTATTTCCTTTCTGATTCAATTTATTTTGTTCTGAAGGGTGAAGCTTAAGTTCCCCAACTCATATCACCTTATTATCTATTTCCTTCTTAAGGACCTTTAATTTCTCCTTTAGGTATTTAGATGCTATTTCATTTGGTGCATAAATATTTAGTAATATTATCTCATTGTTAATAGTACTTTTAGCAAAATGAATTTTTCTTTCTTATCTCTTTTAATCAGATCAATTTTTATTTTGACTTTGTCTGGAATCATGATGCTATTTCTGCTTTAATTTTTTTTAACTTTAGATGACTCCAGGCTTTTACCTTAAATCTGTGTGTCACCCTGACTCAATTGTGCTTCTTGTAACAACATATAGTAGGAGTCTGCTTTTTAAACCACTCAACTATCAACTTCCATTTAATGGGTGAGTTCATAATACTTACACTCAGTATTATGCTTACTACATGTGTTCCCTTAAGATCCTGCTCTAGTCCCTTTCTCTCTGTTCTTCCTCACCAGTATTTTGCTTTTTGACCTCCAATCTTCTTCCACCTCCCTCCAGCTACCTCCCTATTCCCTTCTGTAAAAGTTAAAATTAACTCTCAATAATAAAAATATATTTTAAAAGATTTATTAAATGATCATTCGAAATCAAGGAATAAAGAGGGTACAAAATAGAAACCAAGTGACCATGGCTGGTTAGCCATTTTTAAAATCCCCACTCACCACCATCACTGCTTATTGCTGTATCATGCCAAAAGAGAGAGGAGGAACCTCAATGACCACTCCTTTCATCCTCTGTCTATAGGAAGTATGTAAAGACAGGAATTCAGTGGACTTTAGGGAAATGTAGTTCCCCTTTAGGGTAATAGATTTTCAATCATTCATTTCTCTTATTCCTCTTCTACTTCTCTATATGGTAAGATAAAATTCCATACCCCACTGAGTATACTTGTTTTTCTCTCTCTCTGCCACTTAAGATATTCGTAAAGTTTAAACATTTCCTATCATGATACTTATCTTTCCCTCTCTATAATAATTTTTTCAGGTCTCTTTATGTTATATAATTTACTACATTCTATCTCTCCCTTCCCTTTTCTCTCAGTGCAACCTTCCTTTTTAGCCTTTGATTGATTTTTTAAATTATATCATTCATATGCATACACATATATATACATATAATATATACATATTGTTCCATATCATCACACTTACATATGCATCATATCATCATATTCATCATAATCAGATTACTTTTTCTCCCTCTTTATGAGTAAATTCCTTCTATCTTCTCTACTATTAAGAGTAATTTTTGAGAATTATAGGAATCCTCTTTCCATATATACATTTAAACTTTTTGACCCTTAATTAGTCCCTTAATTTTATTTAATTTACATTTTTGGGTTTCTCTTTTGTCTCAAGTTTGGACTTCATATTTTTTTATTAGATCTGGCTTATTCCTAATGAATGCTCATTTTTCCAATGAAAGCATATGCTCAGTTTTGCTGGATAGTTGACTCTGCATTGTAAACCCAGATTTTTACTTCCTGAATATCATATTCCATGCCTTTTGATTCTTTAATATAGAATCCTCCATGTCCTGCATGATCATTATTGTAGCTCCATGGTATTTGAATAATTTCTTTCTGATTGCTTGCAGCATTTCCTTCTTCACTTGGTGGCTCTTGAATTTAGCACTTACATTCCTCAAAGTTGTCATTTGAGGATTTCTTTCTGGAAATGATCTGTGAATTGTTTCTAATTTTCAAACCAATTTTCTTATTTGGGGATCTCTGGGCAGGTATCTTTGCTAATTTATTGTAATATAATGTCCAAGGTTTTTCCTAATCATAGTTTTCAGATAGTCCCATAATTCTGAAATTGTCTCTCCTACTTCCATTTTTTTAGGTCAGTTGTTCTTTCAATAAACTATTTCATGTTTTCCTCTATTTTTTATTCCTTTGATTCTGTTTTTTTATGAAATCATTAGTTTCTAGATGTTTAATTCTGTTTTTTAAGGCATGATTTTTCTCTGTCAGTTTTTGGTTTTTCAATTGGCCCATTTCTTCTTGTATCACTTTCATTTCTCTTCCTCATTTTCCCTTTGCATCTCTTAATTGGTTTTTGAAAGTCTTTTTTGCCCTCTTCAAGAATTTGTGTCAAATCCACATTTTTCTTTTGGACTTTGTGTGTGCTTATTTTGCTTTCACTTCTCCCTTCTGTATTTGAACCTTGCTTTTTCTCCCCATAAAAATTCTTTAGAGTCAGGTGCTTTTTGTTGTTTGCTCATTTTAAAAATCTTATTATAGGAAGGCTCTGTTTTCTGGGAAGTTATAGTACCCTCTTAAACTTTAGTCCTTCCTTGATGTTATTATCAGCTTGTTTTCTGGGTTGTAGGGGTGAGAGATTTGGAAGCCTCTTTCCCCTGCTGATTTAATTGACCCTTGTGATGCTGATGGCTTAAGGATGTGCTTCAGGTTTGGGCATAAACTTTTGATCTTACTCTGAACTTGATCAGGTCAGGGGCTGATCTGATCAAATTCTAGCCCCAGACTTAGGCTCAATTTTTTATCTTACTGTGAACTTGATCCAATCAGGCACACCCTGTCTTGGAGCTCTGCCCTGAACTTTAGGCAGAAAGATCAGTACTTAGTACTGTAAACCTCAAATTTCCTTAGACTTATAAATGTTGGAAATTTCACCATTGGGATATTTCATACTTGGAAAATTTCTTACTGATAGTCTATTGGAATGGGAACCCCATTGGCATGGGAGGTTCCTTCTCTTCCCTTCTTCAGATTACTTTAGGACAGAAACCTTTTGCTGAACAATGGAAAGGACTTTGACCTATGCTTAAGCATAGAACAGGAATTTCTTTGAGTCATGATTGATTTTAGAATTGATACAATGGAGATACTTGGAATCAATCTCCACCCTATTCAGTCCTAACAGGATTGAGTAAGGGCTGCAGCCTAGATCAAAATTTAATTATTCCAATCTCTACCCTACTCAGGTTAACAGGATTTAGAAAGGGCTGTAGCAAAGGAGCAAAGATTTAATCATTTGAAAATATGACCTTCAACAGACATGTGCAAAAGCCAGAAACCTCTGGGCGGTCCTGGGTTAAGCTAGACCCTCCATTGGCACAGGGAAATTGATGAACAGTGATTGGTAGATGGGAGAACTGAGGGGAGGAACTTGGATGGTTTCCTAAAAGATAGGAGGGTCTGAAAACTCGAGGAGAAGGGGTTGAGTAGTTGGTCGGTGTGGTTCGTGGGGGCTCTGGGAAGCTTGCTCTGAAGGAAGCTGAAGGTGGGGGCCTCTGAGACTGTTTCTCCATTTTGGTCACGTGAGTAATAGGGACTGATCTCTTTTCTTTGCCCCAGCTATCTAAGGGCTTGGGCCTTTTGGCCCAGCCTAAACAGAAGGGGTATTTAAGCCATATTTCCTTCTCTCCCTTTTCTCTCTCTCTATCTCTAATTACTTCCTCCTATTGTAATTAAACTCCATAAAAGATTGACGGCTGACTTAAGTTTTCATTTAGGAATTACATAGCTGATTCCTTGGCGACCTTAAATTAATATATATCAGTCTTTTAAAGTGATTCCCTTGTAACAGTACTTAGTACTATCAGCCACACCAAACTGTGTATTATGTCCTTATCCTAAGTCCAGACTGGAAATCTTGGCTTTACTCTGGGCCAACATGGATTAGTCCACTTCAGCCAGACTGCCATGGGCTACGATTCTCAACTTCTTAGGTTTGAAATTTCATAGGAAGTGGGTTGGCTTGTACCACTATTTGTCCAGGAAGGATATAAGGACCTGAACTTTGGCTTGGGCTTAGGTCCTATCCAAATCTAAAACAACAGATTTGGGGTGGGGTGCAGGGTGGTTTTATTTTGGCTTACTCTTCCCTTTTTACTATAGCCTTTTACCATCTCTGTTTTCCTCTCACCCTCGTTCTCCATATGATCTCTGCCTTACTTTTGGGTTTTTCTTTTCTTGAAAGTTGTTTCACATTGTATCCTTGTTGGTTTTATCACTCCTGTATTAATTTTGTGGAGATATTTCAATCTTGGTCAGGGAGAATTGTTGTGGCAACATGGAACTGCTGTAGTTTACTCCTCCAACTTGGAACAGCCTCCAGAAGTCTCTAGCATATTTTTCTAGCCTTATTACATAATACTGTTCCTTGTACACTCTACATTATAGCCATATGATGTTCAGGAGAATTTTCATTTGGAGACATCTTTCAACAAATGACCAGTAGAGTTTTTTCAATTTCACATTTCCTTGTGTTTCTAAGTGATTTCGACAATTTTCTTTAATGATTCCTTGAAATATGATGTCTAGGGTCTTTTTGTTAGTCATGGATTTTAAGTAGTTCATGAATTATTATTTTTTCTTCCACCTCTTTTCTATGTCAGTGTTTCTCTTATGTTTATATTATATATATATATATATGTACATATAGATATGTGTGTGTATGTGTATATATATATACACATATAAAGAAAGCCAGAAGACTGAAAATATGGAAGAAAAGCTAAAGTGTATATACACTTAATATTTCTTCTTATATCATGAATCATTGACTTATTTCCATTCTGATTCTTCAGACTTGCTCCCTGATTATAAAGGAGTAGTAAGAGCCACTTTCCAATGTCAATTTGTTGTATAGGACTCCTCAGATGGGGATTTAACAAAGTCTTTACTTTGAAAAAAATAGGCATGCTCAAACAATACACATGAGGACTTTGTGCTTGTTTGCTAAGTGCCATTTATGTAGTGGCAAACATAAATTAAGAAATAAATATACATACATACATGTATATATGTGTGTATGCATATATATATTATTGTGATGAAAAATACAAAAAGCAAAAAGGTCATCTTGTCTGTCCTTGGGAATGACTGTATTTTTCCCTCCTTTTTCCCAAACTCAGACCATTTTAATTCAATGGTTTCAAAGGATATTCAAGATCACATAATGTATAAGATTTAATTCAGTATTCATAAAACCATAAATTTAACTTTCTCCTCGTATATGTTCACCAAGAGAATTGTTTGCTGAGTTAATATATTTGCTATGGGTATGTATGTTTTTGTTTGTATAATTATTAAAAAAAGATAATTAAATGAGAAAAAGAATTCTAAAGTAGGAAACAAGAATAATAGCAATGACACACAAAATGAGGTATAAGTGAAACTAGAGGATTATGTTAGATATTAATGACTTTAAATACATTAATAATGATATCATTTCAGATTTTTTAAATTCTCTGCTTTTGCATTATATTTTTGTTATCAGTCAATCTCCTAAGTATTTCTCCTTCAGTTGACCCCCCTTTTAGCCAAGAAAAAATGAAGTAAAATTGTCAGCACCCTGACTATATCTGGCAGCAAGCACAATACACTGAATCTGTAGTCCCCTACTTCTTTACTGGATGTAGGGAAATGTTTCATCTTTGTTTTCTGAGATGACTCATCACTGAAATTTCCAAAGAACTTCAACTAAACTTGCTATAAGTACTTCATTCAGTTATATGAACCTGTTTTAAAAAAGTTATTCAATGAAGAAAGATGAAAACTGCTACAAAGACAGATTGAATAATGGGGATGATGGAAAAGGCTAAAAAAATGCAACCCAACATTTTTCTCAATAGTAGCCCTCAACAGTAAGATTTATTGGGAAAATATCTGGGAGGTAGGTAACAAATTAAGTGCTAAACTAAATAAGGTTTAGTAGTGTAAAAATAAAATTTGGCAAGTTGTAAAAATAAAATATTTAGACGGAAAAACAGTTCCAATATAGGTTCAAAACTTTTCAAAACTGTTTAACTTGCCAATCAGGTTCAAACTGTTTGGATACTTTTGATATAGGTAATCAAAAGTATCCTCAGTGATGAAGTGAAGCTAAAATGTCAACTTCCCTTCAGAGCCAGACACAAGGATGCTAAAGAGTCTTTTATTTTGAAAATAAAATGTTTATTGAAATATATAAGGAAAAATAAAGGATTTCTAATTCTAAGGGATTCTAAATCCACCCAAATAAACTCCCAGGTTCCACAAGGAACTGCTTCGCCTGTGTTTCACAGGCTATACTAATCCTCCCTAATCTGACTAACCCAAATTTATACTATCTAAATAAAAACTACCACTATTATCCTTATAAATCTTAACTTCTCCTTCAAATTATAAAATACCAAAGGCTAGCTGGTTGAGTCTCAACAAGAATCCAGTTAGGACTCTGAGTCTTAGTCTTAACAGACTCAGAGTCCAAACCAAAGACCAAGTTTTTCTTTGGTCTTCTTAGAGTTGAACAAACTACAAAACCACAATAGATATTCAACAGTGTTTCCCATGTTTGGAAAGGAAAACACTGAGCTCCTTCAGATCCTTCCTTCAAACAGAGAGAGAGAGAGAGAGAGGAAAAGATGTCACCTCCTCCAGACCTTAGAGAGAGTCTCATAGAATGTGTGTCTCTGCTAACTGCCAACTGCCAGAGAGAGTAATTGACATAGAAAAACGGTTATAACTGTCACATCTGAAATTAACACACTCTCTCAGCTCTGCTTCAAACTCCAGTTCTTTTCTCAAGCTAGCCACTTTATTTCTTATCTCTAAACTAATGAAACAATATTTTCTAATATCATCCTTATAGTAGATGCTGATACATTTTAAGATGGGCTGTAAAGAGGCTTTTTTTCAAGACTAACTAGGAAAGGTTATTTCTGAACTCTTCTCAAATGGATAGATAAATATTTAAATATTTTTTCAATATAACACATATAGTCTCTTCATGCCAAAAACAGAAAAAAAAGAAAAGAATTAGGTTATTCTTTATTATATGAAGAATGAAGCCATCAGATTACAGTACCAGGATGCTTAATATTTATTACATATCCCTGTCAGTATATTGTCAAGGATAGAGTCCTTTGCAGTACATAATATTGAAAAGGTAGAGAATAAAAGAGCAAAGGTAAATGCTTTATTAGGTTTCATGTTTGTTAAGCAGAGTACATAGTCACACAGAGATAATTGAGAAATAAACATTTTTTTAATTGAGAGGTAAGTTGTTTGGAGTTTTGTTTGTGTTAGCTGAGACAGTTTCTTCCTCACTCCACCATTTAGCTCCTGGAAGTGTACCTTTGGGCTGGATTTTGAAGCATCTCAAGATCTTCCAACACTGGACAATTCACAATTCAATATGTCATGCCAAAGTGACCTAAGAAGATAAAACTAACCAAATTGTTTTGATGACCACTGCTTTATAGTAGATCTGGGACTGCAAGGCCACCTTCCTTCACATTTTTTTTCATGATTTCCCTGGATATTTTTGACCTTTTGTTCTTCCAAATTAACTTTGTTATGGTTTTTTCTAATTCAGTAAAAATGTTTGTTGGTATTTCAATGGGTATTGCACTAAATAAGTATATTTGTTTGGGTAGGATTGTTATTTTTATTATGTTAGCTTGTCTTACCTATGAGCCATTAATATTTTCCCAATTTTAGGTCTAATTTTAATTGTGTGAAGAGTATTTTGTAGTTGTGTTCATATAGTTCCTGTGTTTGTCTCGGGAGATAGATTCTTAAGTATTTTATATTGTCTAGGGTGATTTTAAATGGAATTTCTCTTTCTGATTCTTGCTGCTGAGATGTATTGGAAATATATAGAAATGCTGATGACTTATGTGGGTTTATTTTGTATTCTGCAACTTTTCTAAAGTTGTTGATTATTTCTACTAGCTTATTAGTTGATTCTCTAGGATTCTTTAAGTAGACCATCATATCATCTGCAAAGAGTGATAGCTTGGTCTCGTCATTGCCTATTTTAATACCTTCAATTTATTTTTCTTCCCTGATTGCTACTGTTAATGTTTCTAGTAAAATGTCAAATAATAGAGGTGATAATGGGCATCCTTGTTTCACTCCTGATCTTACTGGAAAGGCTTCTAGTTTATCCCCATTGTTTATGATGTTTGCTGGTGGTTTTATGTATGTAATATTCATTAATTTTATGAAAGGCCCTTCTATTCGTATACTTTCTAGTGTTTTCAATAGGAATGAGTGTTATATTTTGTCAAAGGCTTTTTCTGCATCTATTGACATAATCATGTGATTTTGTTGGTTTTCTTGTTAATTTGGTCAATTATATGCATGGTTTTCCTAAAACTGAACTGTCCTTGCATTCATGTTATAAATCCCATCTGGTCATAACGAATAACCCCCATGATCACTTGCTAGATTATTTTTGCTAGTATCCCATTTAAGATTTTTGCATCTATGTTCAGTAAGGAGATTGGTCAATAGGTTTCTTTCTCTGTTTTTGACCTGCCTGGCTTTGGAATCAGTACAATATTTGTGTCATAAAACAAATTTGGAAGAATTCCTTTGCTTATTCTGTTAAATTGTTTGTATAATATTGGAATTAGTTGTTCTTTGAAAGTTTGATAGAGTTCATTTGTGAATCCATATGGTCCTGGGAATGTTATCTTAGGAAGTTCTTTGATGGTATGTTCAATTTCTTTTTCTGATATCGGTTATTTAAGTATTCTATTTCTTCTTTGTTTAATATAGACAATTTATATTTTTGTAAATATTCATCCATATCATCTATATTGCCAAGTTTATTGCTATATAATTGAGCATAATAGTTGTTAATGATTACCTTAATTTCTTCTCCATTAGAGGTGAGGTCTCCCTTTTTTTATTGTATACAGTTAATTTGGTTTTCTTCTTTCCATTTTTAATTAGGTTGACCAATAATTTCACTATTTTATTTGTTTTATTTTCAAAGTACCAGCTTCTAGTTTTATTTATTAAATCAATAGTTCTTTTACTTTCAATTTTATTAATTTATCCCTTAATTTTAGGATCTCTAATTTAGTTTTCATCTGAGGATTTTTAATTTGTTCACTTTCTAGTTTTTTTTTAATTTGCATACCAAATTCATTGACCCCTGCCCTCCCTAATTTGTTAATATTTTTGCATCCCATAGATTTTGAAAGGATGTCTCATCATTGTCATTTTCTTCAATGGAATTATTAATTGTTTCTATGATTTGTTCTTTAACTGATTTTGGAGAATTGTATTATTTAATTTATAATTAATTTTGATTTCCCTGTCCATGTACTCTTAATAATTATTATTTTCATTGTATTTTGATCTGAAAATGTTGCTTTTATTATTTTGACTCCTTTGCACTTGTTTGCAATGTTTTATACCATATTACATGGTCAAACCATTGTCTACAGGTTCTCTACAGCAACAAAACTGTTTGGCCTGACTATCAGCCTCAGCAAAACAGAGGTGCTGTTCCAACCTGCACCAGGGAGGCCAACTAACCAGCCGTGCATAACTATTGATGACACGCAGCTTTCTAACATCAATACTTTTAAGTACATGGGCAGCACCATCGCCAACGATGGGTCCCTAGACCGCGAGATTAATACTGGGATTCGGGGGGCCGGCCAGGTTCTCGGGCGGCTGCACTCCAGGGTCCTCCAGCACAGAGGGGTGGGCACTGAGGCGAAGCTCGAGGTGTGTGGCGCGGTGGTCCTCAACTTGCTCCTGTGCTGTTGTGGAACATGGACACTGTGCTGGAGGCATGTGGAACAACTGGAGCAATTCCACCGGTGCTCTCTCCGGTCAATTGTTTGGATCTGATGGCAGGACCGGTCGCCAGTCGGGAGGTCCTCGAAGGAGCCAGCTCCACCGGCATTGAGGTGGTGGTCCTCAAAGCCCAGCTGCAATGGTCTGGACACATTGTCTGCATGGACCCACGGCGAGTGCCAGGACAGGTATTCTGTGGTGAACTGTCAGCTGGACTCGGGAAACAAGGTCTACCAAAGAAAAGTTTCTAGGATCAGCTAAAGTCCAACTTGAAGTGGGCTGGCATTACACCAAAGCAACTAGAACTTGCTGCCTCTGTCAGAAGCAGCTGGCAAACCCACATTAACCATGCCACCACCACCTTTGAAGACGAATGACGTCGATGGGCTGCTGCTGCCCATGAACTCCGACACCAGGTCACAACCACACCTCCCATAACAACTGGCGTCCCATGCCCCATATGCCACAAACTTTGCGCCTCAGTCTTTGGACTTCAAAGCCACATGAGGGTACATCAATAGATGATAATGCACAAAGACAATTGTCATTCTCGGTCACCGAGAGACTACCACTACTACTACATGGTCAATCTTTGTGAATGTACCATGTGCTCCTGAAAAGAAGGCTTATTCCTTTTTGTACCTATTTATTTTTTTCCACATATCTACTAACTCTAATTTTTCTAAGCTTTCATTCACTTAGCTTACCTCTTTCTTATTTATCTTTTGATTTGATTTATCTAATTCTGACAGAGGAAGATTGAGGTCTCCCACTAGTATAGTTTTTCTATGTGTTTCATCCTTGAACTCCACTACTTTCTCCTTTAGAAATTTGGATGCTATGCCATTTTGGTGCATACATGTTGAGTACTGGTATTTCCTCATCATCTATACTGCCTTTTATCAGGATGTAATTACCTTCCCTATCTCTTTCAACTAGATCTATTTTTACTTTGGCTTTGTTAGATATCATGATTGCAACTCCTGTCTTCTTTTTCTCAGTTGATGCCCAATAGATTTTTCTCCATAGACTCACCTTTACCCTATGAGTTTCTACCTGCCTCGTGTGTGTTTCTTGTAGACAACATATGGTAGGATTTTGATTTCTAATTCACTCTGCTATTTGCTTGCATTTTATGGGTGAGTTGATTCCATTCACATTCAGAGTTATGATTACCAGCTGTGTATTTCCCAACATTTTGATTTCTTCTCCTAGTCCTGCCCTTTCTTCTTTCCCTATTTCCTTCTACACTGATGTTTTGTTTTTAATCAGTCCCCATAATTCCCAGACTTATTTTATTTCCCATTCTACTGACCTCCCTTCTTATTCCCTTCTCATATTTTTCTTTATAATCATTTTAAACTACCCCCATCTCCCTTGTATTGCTTCCCTCCCCACAAGTCTGTTTGTTATCCTTCTACTTCTCTATAGGGCACTAATCAATTCTCTGCCCCAATAGATTTGATTATTCTTCCCTCTTTGAGTCAATTTCAATGCATATAAGAATTGAGTATTTCCTGTCTCCAACCTCTTTACTCTTCCAGTATATTGGTGTTCTCCCCCACTCCCTCTAAGTGCTTCTTTATGATATATAAATTTACCCCATTTTGTTTCTTTTCCAATTTCTCTTAGTATTAACTTCTTTTTTACCTCTAGTTTATATATATATATATATATATATATATATATATATATATATATTTCTGCATACATATTTCTATATACATACTTATGTCATGGCATTTCATCCTATACAATTTGTCACTTTTCCCTCTAAGTATAATTCTTCTAGCTACCCAGGTGATAATAACAATTTTTAAGTGTTACCAATATTCTTTTTTCTTGTATGGATACATATCACTTTAACTTATTTGGTCTCTTAAATTTTATTTGGTTGTTTCTTTTGTTTTCCTTTTTCCCGTCTTTTTCTGTCCTTTACTCACATTTCTCCCTTTTTCTGCCCTCTCCCCCATACTTGCCTGTAGTCTTGTTCCTTCTCATTTTGTGCTGAATCTATGACTTTGGGCTTTTCTGTCCTGAAGGGGCTTCTTCTCTGTTCTGCTCTTTAGTCAGGTTTTCTGATCTTCCTTGGCTAACAACAGAAGCTGAAAAGGAGATGGGCTTCCTGCCTGGTTCTCAAGGTTTTTGCCTGTAGTTTGTTGCAGCCTTTGCCCTTGGAGCTCAGTTAGCAAGGCTCTCAGATAAGTCTTTGGGGGAGGGGTGTTGGAACTTGAGCTTCCCTATCCTCTGAAGGTTTCTTATCTGCCATTATTGATGAGATTGAGCCAGGGCAGAGTTGATCTGCAAAGCTGGCTGTGTCCTGAAGTCAAAACCTCCAGAAAAGAGTGGGGGGCATGATGGAGCATTTTGACTGTAATTAGGCTGCTTGCTCTGTGCTTCTTCTTCAGATGCTTCTATGCCTTCTGTGTTCTGAGCCCTGAACTTGGCACATCTTTGCCAGCAAGGTTCTTCCTCTGGACTAGAGCCCTTGCCTGCCCAGAGATTCCAGTGTCCAGGGGGAAGTGTCCTGGGCCCTTCCTTCTTCCTTCCCCTTAAACCCAAGTGTTCCTCCTTAGAGCCTGTCTCTCTAGAGACTCTATCTCTTTCAACAGCCTGTCCTTTATATATATATATATATATATATATATATATAAACAATAATATAGATGTTATTCTACAGGAGATTATTGAAGAAAATTGCCCACACGTTCTGGAGCAAGGGGGCAAAATAGAAATAGAAAGGGTTCATAGAACACCCTCTATACTAAATCCCCAAAAGACAACCCCCAGGAATGTAATTGCCAAATTCAAGAGCTTCCAAGTAAAGGAGAAAATCCTACAAGAAGCCAAGAAGAGGAGCTTCAGATATAGGAATTACATAGCTGAATTCCTTGGCGACCTTAAATTAATATATATCAGTCTTTTAAAGTGATTTCATTGTCACACTCCCATAAGGATCACACAGGACTTAATGGCTAACACACTAAAAGACCACAAAGCAAGGAACACGATATTTAGAAAGGCAAGAGAGCTGGGTCTCCAACCAAGAATCAACTACCCAGCAAAACTGACTATATACTTTCAGGGGAAAGTATGGGCATTCAACAAAATAGAAGACTTCCAAGCATTTGCTAAGACCAGAACTTAGTGGAAAATTTGATATCCAAGCACAGAAAGCAAGAGAAACAGGAACAGGTAAATATAAAAGAAAGGGAAAAGGAGATAAATCTTATCTTTTTCTTTAAGTCAAACTCTCTTCTATAAGGACTACATTTACATCAAATTATATATATATATATCAATATGTGGGGAAAATGTTTTGTGTAACTCTCAAAAATTGTATGCATCATAAGAGTAGTTAGAAGAAACATGCATAGGGAAAGATTGGGGCATTATGAAGATTTGGTGAAAGTGGAGGCAAAGAAAGGAAAAGGGGTGGGGGAACCGTTGATAATACTAAGATTTACTTCAAGAAATGGGGGGACTTAATAGAATAATCTTTCCCATATAAAGATACACATGGGAAGGGGAGGGGAAGAACTCTCATATGAGAAAGAGAGGAAGAGAGCGTAAAATGGAATTATTTAAACCTTACTCTCAGTGAAATCAAATCTGAGAGGGAAGAACATCTAGATCCAGTGGGATCCTGAATTCTATCTTATCCAACAGGGCAAGAAAAAAGGAAAATTAAGGAGGGGGAAGGGGGAGAGAGATTTTCTGCATTTCTGCAGTTCATTCTTTGGATTCAGGGGTTATCAAGCTTCTTTCTTGAAGATCTTTTCTTGAACAAAATCAAAATTTTTGCTCATTGCTCACATATGAAGAAAGCAGAAGATGCTTTCTTCATATGTGAGCAATCCTTCTGCTTTCTTCATATGTGAGCAATGAATCCAAGAGTCCTTTTCGCCAATCTTTATAGATGTTGGAGTAGTTAACAATATTTGGAATGGTCCTTCCCATGAAGGCTGATTTGCTCCAGTAAGCTTGAAATTTTTAATATACACTTTGTCTCCTGGGTTCAGGTCATGAAGAGTCTAGTGGTCCAGCTTGTACCACAGCTCCGGATTCATGAAGTTCACGTAGTTTGTGCTTTAACTCCTGTATATAGGAAGCAATAGTAGTATCTCCCCCTAATAGTGAGGTATATGCAGGGGGAAAAAAAAAAGGTTTAGCCTGTATTGGCGAATGTCCAAAAAGCATCTCAAATGGTGAGATGTGTAGGTCTCCTCTAGGCCTGCTTCTAAGATAAAATAAGGCCAGAGGGAGAATTTCAGGCCATTTTAAATGTGTCTCAGTTCATAATTTTCCAATCATAGTTTTAAGTTCTTTGTTCAACCTTTTCCTACTATTTGGAGTGGAGACAAAACAGAAAAAGGTTAATTAATATCAACAAAATCAATAGAGTCTAAGAAGAATTGCCTTAATTATATTTGGGAAGTTCCTTGGGCACCCTCCTGAAGGGCACCTCGACTACTTTTTGGACGAGCTCCATTTCTCATATTTTGTTGTTGTGTATTATCATCATAATTTTCTTCATTTTGAGCATTGTCATTATTTTCCCAATTCCTATTTCTATAAGTTTGGTTTCTGAAGTTCTTATTTCTATATTCATTATAGTTATTGCCATAATCATTATTATAATTTCTAAAATTTCTAAAATTCTGGTTTCTATGACCATTATCATCTCTATAGTTGTTCTGGTTTCTATGACCATTAACATCATTTCTATAATTATTATTTCTAAAGTTGTTATTAAACTGTGTATTTCTTACAATCATCTTAAGAAAGGTTCTACATTCCATCATTTTGTGGCCCTTCTTCTCACAGAAGTGGCAGGTTACTGATTTATTTGTGAATTCCCACAAAGGGGCTATAGTCTCTCCTTTATTTTTCAATTGTCTCTTTAACATTTCAATTCTTTCTTTAAATCTTCCACTGATGTATCGTCTTCCTCAGGTCTTTTTTACACGACCTTTATAAACATAGGTTGCTACTCTCCTCAATTCTTCAAGGTCCATAGAGGCTTAATTAGGATAGCTAGTTCTAAAGTAGTCTTTTACCACTGAACAACAATTCTTATCAAATTGCCTATGTATTTCTCTAATGTCTCTTTCTCTGGATAAATCAAGGTCCATATATGTATTCCCTACATCAATAAGTCTGTCCATAAACTGGGAGGGTGTTTCATCAATATCTTGTTGGGTTCTTTCAAATTTTGACCATTTTTCAGGTGTATCAGAGCAAGCTCTCATGGCTGTCAATAATGCTTCTCTGGCCTGGTTTAGTTTTGTGTGAACTAATTCAACATTTGGGTTCGAATGTGGATCTTCAGTTGGCCAATAATTTCCTTTTTTACTTTGTTTTTGATTAGCCAGAGAGATGATATTATTTTTCTCTCTCTTTGTCAATAATGCTTCTAATAAATTCTCAACATCCAATCAAGTGGGGTCAAAAGTTCTGAATATGTTCTCTAATTTTTTTTATAATTAATATTGGTTCGACCTCAAATGATGGCATATCTTCCTTTAATTATTTTAAATCCTAAGGGCTAAAAGGTATATGATGTCTCACAGATACCAAGTTTCCATTTTTATTAAAAGTGGGTACTTCCCTTAAAGGAAATAAGCTATCTGAATTATTTGGTACTCCTGTTTCTAGGCTTCTTGCTCCATTCTCAGTTGGGTAAGTATGAGAAATAGAAGAGTTGGGCACACTGAGGGAAAGGTTTTGTTGTTGTCCCATAGTGCCAGAAAAATCAGAGGTAGGGTGCGAATTTAGGTTGGAATGTGAACTTACAGTGGATTGTGTAAGGTGAGAAGGAGGAGCCACGGAAGAAGTGTGAAAGGATACAGAGGTGTTTGGATTGGAGGAATCAGTAAGGCTTGCAGTAGAGGGATTAAGATCAGAAGTATGGGTGGGGTGTAGACTTAGAGTTGATTGTGTAGGATCTGAAGCATGGGTGGGGTGTGTACTTAGAGTTGAGGGTGTGGGGTTGGAAACATGGGTGGGGTGTGAACTCAGAGTGGGTTGGTTAGAAGTAGGGTTTTCTGAGGCCGAGGGGCAGGGGGAGGGGTGGGAGGGTTATTGTCCAGAGCAGGGTGGGACAGAGATTCTGATAATGTTCTTAACTCTCTTTTAATGCTTCTTATAAAAGCTACAATATCTCCCTGACTTTCCTCTATAAGCTCAAGCCGAGTATTTAGTTCTACATATTGTTGAGTAGTAGAAGGAACACTCAGTTGGTTTGACAGAGAAGTGGGTTTTCTAAAGAAATACAATATTACAGCTATAACAATCAAAATCCCAAGAGGGAGTACTGTGTTGATTATATTTTGCCATAAATCCCATGTTATGAGAAATTTTAGAGAAAAAGAATGCAAATTTTACAAGGTTGGTCATGGAGCTGAATAGCCAGTTGTTAGGTATGTTGTGAACTGACTGTAACCACATATTTCTAAAGTAAACATGTGGGGAGAAGGACAAGGCCAGAACTTTCCCCAAATTTGTCTTAATCTTAATTTAGGCAGTTGTTCCCTAAAGGAAAGGATTTAGAAACAGTTCTCCTAGCCAGGACTTTAGGGCCCTGTTGCTAAGATCTAAAACAGCTTAATTTAAGGAGAATCAAAAGGTTTTTTACTCACCCGTTCTTTCAGCTGTATTTCTTCAAGCCAAATTAGCAATGTTTAAAAAAAAACAAACAAAACTGACTGATAGGGCAAGTAATAAAGAGAGAAAGGAATGAGATTTCACAGAAACTTTTTGAGGGTTTTCTCACCAACTTCGTGGTCAGCCAAAAACTGTAACATTTAAAAGAGTGGGAGCCATAAACTGTAATAGTTAAAATGGTTGAAGGCTATAAACTGTAGTGAGTAAAAATAGTTGAAGACTTAAATTGTAGTAGATATAAGAGTGGGTGAGTAAATTTGTGACCACAGGAAATATGTTTTCACTATAGTGTCTTGTTTTTAAAGCAATATACAAGGTGGTCACCAGGGAAATATTACCAATTATGAAATATACCCAAGTTAACTGGGTTTTATATAGATTTTAATCAATAATACAATGAGGAATTAAAGAAAGAGAGAAAGAGAGGGAAAAAGGAATAATGAGAAAAGGATAGATCGGCCCGGGGCAGCCCTGGCCAACCCAGGCCTAAGTCCTAAAAGAAAAGATTAGTCAGTCCTTAATCACTCACCACAAGATCTGTTCAAGCAAGGATTCAGGGGGACAGAGTCCCCCCCAGAGGGAGTTCCAGCCAGAGTCAGCCTCCCTTGAGAGACCTCCTTAGAAATTGTCCTTCTCTCAACAACCTCCTTAGAGCCTGTCTCTCTAGAGACTCTATCTCTTTCAACAGCCTGTCCTTTTTTTATATAGGGGGTTTTCTCCTATGTTACCTTCCATTTACCAATCAGTTCTTCCATTTACCAATCATAGTAGACATTTTCCAAAGGACAGCCCATTCTGAATTCACACCTGAGTAGACTAATCCTTTTAGTAATCCACACCTGAGTAGGCTAGAATCTCTGAGTAAGTTTTCACCTCTTTGCTCCTTGTAAATTCACAAGTTGCCTGACCTTTATAGGTACTTAGCACCCCTTTGTATTAATTCTAAAAATAGGCATGACTTAAGAATAGGTGTAAGTATTTTTCATTGTTCAGCAAGGAGTTTTCTCCCATAAAGCAGTCTTAAGTATGGGTGGAGTAGAGGTCTTCACATTTTTTATCTGAGTTCTCACTGTCCAAATGGGGAATGGTCCCAGTAGGGAATTGTCCCAATGAAGAATTCCCCAATGGAGAATTTTTCAACATTCACAAGTCTGAGAAATTTCAAGATTCACAGTTTCCTAGCAGTTTTTGTTAAATTGTGAGATTCTCCCCCCCCCCCCAAGCTGGATATTTGGGTTTATTGAATAATAAGTTGCTATGGACATTAACTTCCATGTATTGATTACCTAATCAATTCCATTCATATGCCATTCTATTTCTTGGTCATTACCAGACTTTTTTATGATTACTGCTTAATAATATAGTTTGAGATCTTGTAGAGCTAAGCCTTCTTCCTTCATATATTTTTCATTAATTCCATTGATACTCTTGTCTTTTCATTATTCCAGATGAAGTTTGTTGTTCATTTTTCTAGTTCTGTGAAATAATTTTATGTTGTTTGATTGATATAGTATTGAAGAGGTAAATTAATTAAGGTAGAATTGTCATTTCATGATATTGGCACAGCCTATCCATGAGCAATTAATGTTATCCAATTGTTTAGATGTGACTTCATGTGAAGAGTGTTTTGTAATTGTGTTCATATTTGTTGGGTTTGTTTTGGTAAGATATACTCTTAGGCATTTTATGTTGTCAAGAGTAATTTTGAATAGAATTTCCATTTCTTTTATAAAAATATTTATTTATTTAGAATATTTTCCTACAGTTACATTATTTTCCCATGGCTGTCTTTGAGCTGACAAGCAATTCCACTGAATTATACATGTATCATTGTTCAAAACTGATTTCCATATTATTCATATTTGCAACAGAGTGATCTTTTAATGCTAAAGTGCAAATTATATCTACATTGAACCATGTGATTGATCATATATATATATATATATATATATATATATATATATATATATTTCTACCCCTACAGTTTTTTCTCTAGTTGTTGATAGCATTGTTTCTCATAAGTTCCTTGTTCTTTTCCTGCATTGATACTAGTAGTAATGTCTGTTACAATTGATTGTGGCACAATGTTTCAGATTCTTTTTATACTGTTCGTCTGGTTCTGTTCATTTTGCTTGAGGTCCTTTTCCTTTTTCCTCCAATTCCTGGAAGTCTTTCAAGTTCACATAGGGATCTTCCAGTTCATCATTCTTTTCAGCAGCAATTTTGTTTAGATAAATTCAGTGCCCCAGGTTACCAGTTCCCCTGTTGTTTCATGGGCTGGGCTATTACCTCTTCTGCTACTTCCTTACTCTTGCAAAGTGGCTTAAGGTGCATAGGTCCCCTGCTTTTGGCTCTTCTGCCTCAGGCACTCTTCTGCCACATGGGAATGTTTGGTTTCCTTCATTGGCCCCACAGTAAGATCCTTGTTCTGGGCTCATTCTTATTCTGTAGCCTTTGGCAGGGTTGTAGTGTGTTGGGCTGGTCTCAATTTTTCCAGTTCACACAGATCCTATGTTACCTCAGCTACTCTCTCTCTCTCTTTACCCCAGTGGGAGCTGTTCCTCCCACTTTCCTTTGTTTTGAGGTATTTTATCAGTCTGTGTATGTGTGTGTGTGTGTGTGTGTGTGTGTGTGTGTGTGTGTGTGTGTGTGTGTGTGTATGTGTTTGAGCATGCAGGAATCAGGGGAGTAGATCATTTTTTACTCTGAAATATATCCATCTTAGCTCCCAGCATACAGTTCTCTGATGGTTTCTTGAAGTCTCTTGGAGTCATTAGCTTCCACTTGCCCAATTCTAATTTTTTAGTAATAGTTTTCTTCACTGAGCTTTTGTGCCTCCTTTTCCATTTGACCCATTCTACCTTTTAAAGAATTATTTTCCTCAATGAATTTTTGTACACTTTTCCCATATAGCTATTACTTCACTTATAAGGGGTTCTTTTTATCAGGAAATGTTTTTGCTTTTTCCACTTGGTTAATTTCAGCTTTTTAAGTAGTTATTCTTTATATTTTGTGCCTCTTTTATAAATTGGCCTATTCTGTTTTTTGTGGGGGAGGGGTCTATTATTTTCTTCAGTATATTTGTGCCTCCTTTATCATTGACTTTTTTCATGATCTTCCTGTAGCTTTCATTTCTTTTTCTAATTTTTCTTCTTCTGCTCTTATTTTTAGAATCCTTTTTGAGCACCTTCCTTAATTTTTTTTTTGTTTTTGAAATTTTTATTTAATTAGTCAATTTAGAACATTATTCCTTGATTATAAGAATCATATTCTTTCCCTCACCTCTCCCACTCCTTCCCATACCTGACATGCATTTCCATTGGGTTTTACATGTGCCCATAATCAGAACCTATTTCCATGTTGTTCATTAGTTCTTTTTAGGCTTGAGAGTAATTCATTTTTTTATGCTTTGGATGCAGCATTACTGACTGTGTTGTCATCTGAATTTTTGTTTTGGTCTTCCCTATCATCAAAATAACTTTCAAAGTTGAGTTTCTTTTTTTGTTCTTTGCACATTTCCCTGGTATTTTCTTTTAATTTAGAAATGATTAAAAGTTGAGTTCTGTTCTTCTGGTAAAGGAAACCCTGTTGCATGCTTCAGGTGCTTTGTTCAGCTACTTTCAGAGCTAGTTCTGGAGATCAATTTTTTTTTCATTTCTTCTAAGGTGGTATGATGTAATTAGAGGTGTGTTTAATACTTTCCCTGCTTGTACTCTGAGCTGTTAGCAACCACAAGACTGTTTCCCACTTTGAAAATGAGACCATTGTCCCCTGCTCCCTTGTAGCTGTAAGTTAGTAGGTACTAGTGCTCCTTCTCATTCTGAGATCATGACCCAGAATTGCAACCTGGATCTGCATATGGGCAATATGAAGGGAGTATAATACTCTGAGCCATTAAAGCAAGTCCTTTAATCTCCTTTTGAAAAACTTTCCAACAGCCCTTACAGTCTGTGGCTGAGTTCAGTAAACCTTTGCTATTGATTCAACCATTTCCAAGGCCTGTTGTCACAGTGGGGTCTCTCTTGCTATTCTGCTTTACACTTCACTTCCACTTTGGTGCTAGATATTTCATTCTAGCCTTCTAAACTGTTTTGGGCTGAATCATTTCACCATCTTTTTGTGTGTTACTCTGCTCTAGAATTTATTTTAGAGGCATTATATCATAGCTGTTTGGAGGATAAATTGGTAGAGATCTGATGGGTTTCTGCATCTTCTCTGCTATCTTGGCTCTGCATCCTCTGCCTCTTACATCCTCTGTGAACTTGGACAGCTTTCTTAGCATCCCTATAACTCATTTTCCTCATTTGCAAAAGAGAGATTTGGAATTTGGGGCCCCTAATATCCCCTAAATGGCTATATGATTTTTAAGAATGGGATTATGAGGTCTTGATCCAAAGACTAAGAATACAGGAGCACAGGTGGAAATTCCATAAGAGAAAATAAAGTTTATGAAATGGCAAGCTGCTTAAAGAAGATAGTGTTTGACATAGAGACCTTAATGTATTTATTATAAATTTAAACATATGCATATTGTAATGTAGGAAGAAATGGTATGTACCTCATGATGGATATTAAAAAATAAAACATCTTTTTTCTTGGATCTTGACATTCAGATCAAGAGAGAATTTAACTGAAAAGAGAGGAAGGAAATTATTCAAATCTCTACCAAACTTAGGAAATATTAGCTAAAGAATTGAAAGAATAAAAATATGCATATCCTTTAGTACAAATATTACAAAATCTCAAAGACAATGGAAAAAAAATCTACTGGTTTTGAAGAAGTCTTGGGTTGGATTATTGACCCTGCCACAATCCTACCTGTGAGATTTTGGGGAAGTCAATTAAATTATCTGGTCATCAGTTTCCTCAATTGTAAAATGGACATAAAATTAATATGCAACTTATGTCACAGGATAATATTCTGTATACTACTCACAAGTGGAAAAATAATGTTTCCACAATCGAATTTAAGAATTGAAATGTAAAAATATCTTCTTTAGGTTCACTGAAAGCACTCAGGGCCAATTCAATACCAAAAAAGATGATCAGGATTTACTTATATATATACTAGATATAAAAACATGCACATGTTAAATATACACATGCTTACATTTATAGAGCAATGGTTATCATAATAGACCTTTTAATATACTTATTGATTACTAGTGCAAGGGATAGGTTGTACATTGAATACCACCTGGTGGAAGATTTAGATATTATACTTTGAGTAACTCCAAAACCATTGACTGGATTTTAACATTTGTGAAAGCTGGCTCTTAGAATTTTTAAAGGAGGAAGAATGAACTGAGCCAAATCTAACCAATGAACCAAAGATATTACTAGGCACCTAGGTATATATAATATATGTACATATGTGTATATGCATATACAATTCTCATTCCTTGAAAAGTTTTAGGTAAGAGACTCAACAATGAACTGTGGATACCCATCATCTGACAGAAGAAGCTTAGATAAATTATAAAAGGCTCATAAACAGAGTCATAATATTCTCTCTCTCTACACACACACACACACATATATATATATATATATCCATGTACATACATACACATATTTAATATATGTATTACATATATATATATAATTTTTATATTATGTCTATATATTTTGAATCCTTTTCTTTCCTTATAGAGAATATGAGTGCTTGGTATAGCAATACAATTTAAAATAAACTTTTGGTGGAACAATGTTATACCTAGGAAATTGTATATGAAAATGCTCTGCTTCTGGTATACTTTATATGATAAATTCTTGAGAATAATTTGTGGTCTACACTTGTCATTTGGGAATCTGCCATATGTTTATTTAGAAAAATTATTGAGTTTCTTATTTGTCATTCTAATGACTACATAATAAATTGTTAGGATTTTTGGTAGATGAGAAAATTTAGAAATCTTCAGAATAGCACCATATTTTAAATGCCATATTACAGATTTATTTGGTATTCTATTAATAATGGAGAGCTTCTGAAGATTTTGAACAAATGAATGGCATGATGAAAGTGGTATTTTCAGAAGGTTATTATGGTAATGATACAAAGAATGGATTGGAGCAGTAGGATCATGGAGACATTCGTATATTGTGGCTGAAAGTCAATATAGTTCAAAGAATGAGCATTGGAATGGAGTCAGAATATCTGGGTTCATATCATGATGGCTCTATCACTTACTACCATTGTACCCTTGGTCAAATAACATTATCTCTAGACCTTAGTTTCCTTATTTTCAAAAGTTGGAAGTTAGACTATATGAATTGGTTCCTTCTAGCTCCAAGCTTATAATCCTATGAAAGGCTGCCAAAGAAATGTTCCCTGGGCATCTCACTGTTGCCTGTCCTGTGCCAGTGTGCCAGCAACCACTTTATGCTTTATACTGTGTTTCTTTAAAATAATTATTCCTTTTTATCTCAATTTTAATCTATTTTGAACTCCAAAGCTGGTGTGGCTGGAAGTAGCAGACACTACCTTCACCCCTTCCTATACTTCTTTCCCTCAAAATCTGAGGAATATGGTGAAATGGAGCAAATTCTGATTCTAGAGCCACAGTGTGAGCTCAAATTCAAAGATCATTTAATACATATTTTCATCACCAATCTAAAGTCTGGCAACACTTCTGATAGAAATGTCTGTTTCAAAGTAAAAACTGAACCTCTCAAGTAGTGTGTAAGACCCAATAGTGGAGTTTTTCATTTAGGAAAAACAATCAATATGTCTATAATGCTATAGCAGTGGTTCTCAACCTTTCTAATGCTGTGACCCCGCAATACAGTTCCTCATGTTGCGGTGACCCCAAACCAAAAAATTATTTTGGTGGCTACTTCAAAACTGTAATTTTGCTACAGTTATGATTTGGAATGTAAATACCTGATATGCATTATGTATTCTTATTGCTACAAATCAAACACAATTTAAATGTAGTGATTAATCACAAAAACAATATTTAATTATATGTTGAGAAATATTAATCCAGCAGGAGGCAGACTGAGAGCTGGGGTGGGAGGTAAATCCGTAGACGCTACCTTCTTCTTCCCGTTGTCTCCCTCCAGCTTGAGCTGAGGCTTCACTTTGCTGGGGTTACTCGGCTCCGTTATCCCCTCCAGGAGTTATCTGCTCCAGGATTCGTTCTTAACCCCTCTGGAGCCAGCGCCCAGGTGCTCTCTCTGGGTTTCTGTTTGAGTCTGGTCTCCAGGCAACAGGGTAAATCCATCACCCCTCATAGGGGGAGGGCTGCTGATAGGTAACTAATATTAGTACAATGTGTGGCCAGCAGGGTGCCTGTTCTTTCCGAGATTTTGCTGTAAAGTAGTGGGATTTCTCAGCGGCTAAAGCTATTGGAAATATGTATTTTCCAATGACTTTAGGTGACCCCTGTGTTTTGGTCGTTTGACCCCCACTAGGTTCGCGACCCACAGATTGAGAACCGCTGTGCTATAAAGCCTTTTGAAAATGATCCTAATGAGAAAAGTAAACACAAGTTTATGTTTCAATCTATATTTGCTCTAATAGATAACTTCAGATTTGGAAGCAGAATGGAAGGAGGAAAAGCCAGAAGATCTTATGGATTCAAAACGTAGATAGGTGTTTAAATTGCCAAAAAGGAATGATAAACCACGTGATACAGAAATAAATAAAATGATGTCCACTATGGCAAGAAAGACAAAATCATTTATTATGTCTAAATTTGTAAGTTCTTCTTTATATGATACTGAAGCTAAGAAAGTAATAGACAAATGTAAAAGGCTGCAGGCAGAAGTTCAGAGATTATAGGAAGAAGAAAAACATTTTAAGGAAAAAGATGGGCTGCAGATGAGAAAAAAACAGAAGCACAACAGCCCAGCTTCTGTTTTAGGTACCTTGTGAAGAAGAAGGGCTTATAACTGGGCTTCTGGCTCTCTTACTTTTCTTATTGTCAGTAAAATTATAGGGAAAAATCTCCTTATAGAGGCAGCATGCAAAGACTGGTTATGAATAATGTTATGGCATTGAAGTCACTGTTCTAAGGTTATTGGGTTGAATTGTCATTGCTGCTGGAGAGCTCTGAGATCCTTCTGTCTTCTGTTGTTTTCTGGGACACTATGCAAATGCTGACTTTTGATTTATTTGACCTTTGAAAAATTATCCTGAAGTCTTAGAAGACAGTACTTCCTCAATTCAGTCTTCTTGTTTTATGTAACTCAGCTCACAACATACTTACAATAAGTCCCGTTTGTTTTCACTCCTATTCCTGCAGTTAAAATCTTCTTACAGTTACTTGTATCCATTTTTGAAATATGTGAAATATGAAAAATGAAATACATAGTATATATACATAGAGTATATGGTATATACCCCCACAATCTTGGAGCTTGTGTCTTCCTATTCTAGAGAAATATGTACCTTTTTCTCATTATAGCCCCCAAATGTTTGAAAAAGACATGGCCAAATTCAAGAGAAGGTGTAGTTTTGTGTTTGACACTTTATAGGTGAACTTGGGGACACCAGAAAAGGAATAAGGATCATATACAGGTTTGGGGCATTCCACTGAATTGCCAGAGCCCTTAGTACCCAGGTCCCATGTTCGCTCCCCCATTGTTCTGATTTTCATCATTTGTCAGTGTGGGAGAGTTTTTGCTAACCTTGAATTTGCTACTATGGGGCTAAAAACAACCAACCCCTTCCTTCTCTCCTATGACTAAGAATGTTCATTGTTTGAGTCTATTTGTAAAGTTAGAACCTGATTTACAAGATATTAAAATGAAATCATTATAAGACATCTAAATTTCTCAAATAAGGAAGCAAAAAATCATGGCATGCAATTACAGAAAAAATCAATTAACTATAAATAGGATCAATCAAAAAGTGCATAAAATTAGTCTGATTATTTTACTAACATAAAATGAGTAGATGGCAGTGAAATATATAGAAATGATTAAGTCAAAAGGAAATCAATTTTGAGAAAGATTTAATTTAGACATATTGCAATTGAGATATGAGGAGAGTATATCATTGGAGATATCTTATAAGCATTTGGAAATGTGAGTGGCAATTTAGAAGAGAGGGGTCAATTAAAAAAAGCACACATGAAAATTATTGGCAAAGTGACAATTAAAAAATATGAATAAATGAAATAGAAAAGGAAAAAAATGTAAAAAAATAGAAAGAAGAGGGGAAAAGGTAGCTCCTTGGCCAATATTGAGAAGCTTATAATGATCTAATACAGAAGAATAATTCACAAGGCAGGAGAGGGTAGTTTATCTTAAGACAAAGTAGTTAAAAGTACCTATTAGAGAAGGGGTAGTAAAAAAAAATCAAGAACTATATGGAGGTCAAGGAAAATGAGGAAAATAGAAGTTTTGTGGTTACATCATTAGTTACCTTAGAGAAAGCAATTTCATTAAAGGAGTAAAAATGGAATCCCACTAAGGGGTTGAAGAGAGACTAAGCATTGAGAAAGTGAAGATATCAGTTATAAGTAAGTTTTTGAAGATATTTCTTATGGAAGGGGAGGGAAGAGATGGTCTGGCAGCTAGATTCAATGGAAAGGTCAAAGAAAAGATTATTATTTTCTTTTGAAATTCTTGAACACAATAAAAGTGTCAGTAATGAGAAACAAAAGGTGTTAGAGAAAGGTGAGTTGGGCTTATTGCTGGAAGAAGGCTATAAAGTAGGTGGGGAAAATGGATTGATTACAAATTACTCATGTAGAGAGATTACCCTTAGTAAGTGGCAGATATATCAGTTCTGTGACAAGAACAGAGAAAAGATGGTAATGAGAGTTTGAGGAATAAAAGGAACCTGACAAAATTCACATTAGATAATCTCAATCTTCTTCATGAAATGGGAGATTTTGTCAATTCGTATTATTGAGGCGATTTGCTTGTTTTATATCTATATCCCCACAGCATAACATATTGCCTAGAACACAGCAGTTCATTAATAAATATATATTGATTAATTTCAGGATGAGAATTCAAATGTATATTTGCAAATGTATTTTGTAATTGCCTTCTGGTTAGATTCTCTGACTATTCTCTCCTTATTCTAGTTCATCTTTTCAAATTGATCTTTCAGTAATGATGTTCTATGTAATTCCATAATCTATAAGTGTTAAGGGCTCCTTATGATATCCATATTCAAATATACAGTTCTCTGTTTGGTTAAAAGTTCTTCATAATCTGGACCGGTGTTGGCGGGCCTTTTAAAGATCATGTGCCCAAACTGCATCTTCAAGCTGCCTGTGAGGCCCCCACATTACCCCAGATAGCTGATGGAGAAAGTGCTCACATTGGGCTGTTGAGCAGAGGGGAGGGGAATAAAAATGTCCTCATATGTGGTGGTCAGGGGAAATGGAGCAGTCCCTCCTCTGGCATGCTGGCACACACATGCCATGCCTTTATCAAATGGACCTAGACCCTTCTATCTTTCAAGTTTTCTTGTCTCATTTCCTTCTATGTGTAGGAGTTAAAATAGTTTGAGGTCATAAACTGTGGCATTTAAAATAGTGGAAGACTTAAATTGCAGTAAAGATAGTGGATGAGTAAATTGTGACCGCAGAAAATGTTTTCAAGACAGTGTCTTGTTTTAAATCAAATATAAGGTGGTCGCCAGGGAAAAATTCCCAATTATTCAAATATACCCAAGTCAGCTGGGTTTTATAGAGATTTTAATTAATACAAATGTGGAATTAAAGAAAAGGAGAGAAAGAGAGAAAAAGGAAATAATGAGAAAAGGATTATACCAGCCTAGGCTGGCATGAGCCAGCCTAGGAAGAGAGGGATCAGTCAGTCTTTTATCACTCACCACAAGATCTGTCCAAGCAAGGATTCAGAGGGACAGAGTCTCCTCAGAGGGAGTTCCAGCCAGAGTCAGCCTCCCTCAGACTGTCTTCAAGAGCCTCTCTCAAGAGACTATTTCCTAATCTCAGATTTTCATCTCCTTATAAAGGGAATTTTCTCCTATGTCACCTCCCCTAATTTCTCCCATCTACCAATCACAGTAGACGTTTTTCAAAGGACAGACCATTCTTAGTTTACACATAAGAAGACTAATCTTTTGAGTAATTCACACCTGAGTAGACTAGAATCTCTGAGTAAGTTCTCACCTCTTTGCTCCTTGTAAGTTCACAAGTTGCCTGACCTTTATAGGTACTTAGCACCCTTTTGTATTATTCCTAAAAATAGGCACAGCTTAAGAACTTTTTGCCTTATTATAAGTATGGATTTAAGTATCTTTCATTGTTCAGCAGAGTTTACAACTTTATCTTCCCCTAAGGCATGCTTAAGTATGGTGAAGTAGAGTTTTCACATTCCTGATCTAAGTTACTTCATTGTTTAAAGTGGGGAATGGTCTTAACCCAACCTTATGAAGTAGGGTCTGGGAATTTTTAAGGTTCACAATGAATTGTGTAATTTAGTAAAACTGGCATCCTAAGAATATTTCACACATGATACTTCATCTCCCAACTCTGTCAATACTGATTATCTCTCTCTCTCAAGCTTAGAATTCCCTCTCTCCTCTCTTTCAACTGACTTCCCTATATTCCTTCAAGGCCCACCTAAAAACACCAACTTTTACAAGAAATTTTACCTTCATTTCCCTTAAAATGCAAGTGTCTTTCATACACTATCTCCAGTTTATCCACTATATATATGGTTTGTTCCATGGTTAGCATTGTGTCTCTTCCCTGAAAAATCAACCCATGTGCTTTCAATTCTTTTTCTACTTTGGTCTGTCCTTCACACAACTGCCAATCTTATTTTCCTTGAGTGCAGATAAGAATATGACTTTACTCTATAAAATTCATAGACTTCTCATTTTCAAGATTTGGAAAAGAATTGAGACAAGTTAACCAATTAGCAAACCACAACAATTGTCTAGATTAGAAGTGATGAAGGCATGACCTTGGTAGCTGTGTCAATAGTCAAAAATCATTGGATAAGGGAGACATGTAGGTAATAAACAGAAAGATTTGTCAACTGATTGTATGAATTAGAAGAGAGAAAGTGAAGCTTAAAGATTAACTTCAAGGTTATGAACCTAGAACATTAGACAAAAAGTGTTGCCTTCAAATATAGGGGAATTTGGAAGAGGAATGGAATTGGGAGGGAAAATAATTATTTCCTTTTGAAGAGTGTTGATTTTGAGATGTCCTTGAGATATCTAGTTTTACATGTCCATATCACCAATTGGTGATGCTTTACTGAAGTTCAGGGTAGATACTGTGATTGGATATATTGTTCTATGAATCACATGCCTTATAATAAAATCACCATAGGGAAATTGATGGGAAAGGAGGCTCAAGACATAGACTTGATAAATATTCACAGTTATTAGGGATAATAGGAATAACAAACAAGAAGGATAATGATGGATATTCAGACTCATAGGAGTGTCAGAAGTAGAGTCACAAATCCTCAAGAAGAAGAGAGTATCCTTGAAGAAGGGGGAGAACAAGAGTGTCAAATGTAGTAGGTCAAACTGAATAGTTACTGAGGAAAAGGTATTAAATTTGGGAATTGAGATTATTTACCGATTTCTCTTAATTCTGTATTCTGAAACCAAGCAGAACATTTATTACCTTTTCATTTCCTTTTGAATAAAAAAAAGACCCTTTGAATCTTTTCTTTTACAGACTAACTATTAGCTCTAAAAGAAGGCCGCAACCATTAGGCAATAGAAAGCAAAAACCAATTGATCAGGAAATAAAAGAGAAAATATTGACTTAATTTAATTCTCCTCAATATTTCTAATGTGAAGTTAGATTCTAATTAGACAACTGCTATACCAGTGCTTCTATAAAAGCATATAGTATGATTTTAAGGGTAAGTCAGTTGCCCTTGAAATCTTCCTAAATGTTGCTACTGAAACTGGACCTTCTGTCTCAAGGCTCACTTGAATTCATATTATATTTATAAATAAGCTCTCATTTTCATCTAGTAACTCTACCAGAAAGTTATTTCAGACTGTTTATTTCAGAAAAAAGGCTGACCCTCACTGGTCTCATAAAGCAGCTGAGAAGCAATGAGAAATTAATTATTTGAAGATATATACCCACTTAATAGTGAATCAGTCAGGCTGCTAACAGGGTGACTTGTAAAGCAAGGTTTGGGAGGTACCATTTTCTTTTTTTTTATAAATATTTTATTTAAAAGATACTAACTCTATAATTTATGGCTGTTTTAACTAAAAGGGCAAGTGTTATTCAATGTCAGAGGTATTTCACTTAGACTAAGTAGACCATTTAATCAGAGTTTAACAAAATTGGAAAACAAAAGCTACCATCCCTAAATATAGAGAGAAGTCATTACTTTTTGATCTTTAAAATGAAATCAGAAACTTTAAAATAAAACCAAGCACTCATATATGATGATTGATAGGTAAATGACACATAAAGACTGTATAAGCTTATAAAATAGATTTTTGTCACTATTTAATGGAATGCAAATGATTTGTGGACTCAAGAAGGTATCTGGTGCTGCCAATAGTCCTAATCAGGAAACCATTTAATTTTCTATAAAATAAATGAGTTCAGCTTTCTCAGGTAGGGATTGTTATAGCTAGCCCAAAATATTTTGGTTATTTATCTTTTAAGGCCAGCTTATGAGAGAGTCAGATAGGGTCTTTTCATAGTGGAACAATGTAAGTGCTATTGTATGTCACCCTATCTTTGTTCTTTCAAAAGACCATGCTGTAAGCTAGATCTTAGAAATAATTTTGCAAATATTTTGCTTATACTTTGGGTGTTTGGTTATGTACATATTTGCTTTTTGTGAAGATTAAATTTAACTCTCCCCTGATTGTGAAAATGAAAATAATTAACTCTCCCCTAATTGTGAAGATTAAAAGGTAACCCCTGCCTATTTTTAGATTTAATCACCAAAAGTGTAAATACTCCATTCACACTTGAGTGGGGAAAGTCTGTGACCCACATGTGTGATAGTGGGTGATGATTCAGAATTGACTCATTGCCTCTTGGATAGCCCTAAAGCAGGACTTCACCTGTGATTGTAGACATAGAATTTGGGGAAAGCACAGGAAGTGACACAAGAGAAAGTGTCTTTAAAAGGGAGTGACAATTTCCTGAATGGAGTTCTACTGAAAGTTCTTCATTCTTTGGAGTGGAAGCTGGTGGAGAATCTGCTGACTGGACCCAAGACCCTGTTCCTGGTGAGGCTGTTCTAAAATGTCTTCCCTTCTATTGACACATGGTGAATGAAAAGCTGACTCTTAACTGCTGTATTTTCTGAAAAAAAAAAAAAAACTAGTCTCAGGAAAAACTTACCTCTTGAGAGAGACTTCCCCAGGTCCTCAGCTTTGCTGAGGCCTAAAGACTAACTCTCCCTGCCTGGGTTGAGCCAGGGGCCAGGAGTAAGTTACTCAGTGCTTAAGCTAGATATCTTACCCCAACCACTCTTTGATTTTATTACTTCACTCTTTCTATATCTTGTAAATAAATTGTAAATAAATCTTTGTGTAATTAATTTAAATTCCCAGTGATCCTATTTTAGGAATAACCTGTTCCAACTATTTATATAATTAACACCTTTCCCTCTTACACTCTTACAACAATGACAATATGGTTTTGTGTTTTGTATGATAATTGAAAAAAAACTAAAAAGAAAAGGTAATGAGTTTTTATTTTAACAAGATAAATTAGAGGGTGCGTCTGGGTGGCTCAGTGGATTGAGAGTCAGGCCCAGAGACAGGAGGTCCAGGGTTCAAATCTGGCCTCAGATGCTTCATAGATGTGTGACCCTGGGAAAGTCACTTAACCCCCATTGTTTAACCCTTACCACTCTTCCGTCTTATAACCAAAATTCAGTTTTGATTCTAAGACAGAAGGAAAGGGTTTAAGAAAATAAAATGATAAATTAGAAATATCTATGGAGCATTCAGGTGAAATTGCTTAAGTATTTGGAGATCCAGAAATGAAACTCAGTGTAGAGACATTATAGTTGAACACATGGGAGCTGATCAGATACAAAAACAGCATTTTAAAGAAAGGAGAGTGACCAGAACAGAATTCTGGGTCTTACTCAAGTGAGGTGAATAGAAACCAAAGAAAAATATAACTAAAGCGAAAATGGAAGAGACTACTCAGTAAGGGATGCTGAACAGCATGAATTGTTTCTTTGACAAAGAATCAGAAAAGACCATTACAATGACTAATTTAGAGGTCATACAGAACCTTGGAAAGGACAGTTTTAGTCAAATGTTGATGATGGAACCTATATTTGAAGAGACTGAGAAATTAAGGAAAGATCAAAAAAGTAAAAGCAAAATGTTTGCACAGCTTTTTTTATGAGTTTGCCTTTAAAGGGAGAAAACATAATGAATGATAGAGTTGGAGGGTCTTTTAAGAATGGGGGAGTAAGTGCATATTTTTTTAGGTAGGAGGAAAATAATCAATGGCTAGGGAAAGGTTGTAAATTAGGGGAAATAGTAATGATTGAAAGCTAGCTCCAAGACTATAAGGAAAGGAAAGAAATCAATGGCACAAATAGAATAGTTAATGTTGGCAATAATAGTCAAGTTATCCCCCAAGAGTGGTAAAAATAAATGAGATACTTGTTCAGTTATGTCTAAATTCTCATGACCCTATTTAGAGTTTTTTTGGCAGAGATATGAGAATGCTTGCTATTTCCTTCTCCAGCACATTTAAAAAAAAGAACTGAGGTGCTGGGAGCCATCAGGCTATGACACCTTGACAAAGTCACACGTGATAGCTAAGGCGGCCATAGAGTGGTCCTTGGCAAGATGTGACTGCCCACTCTATCCCCTTTGCATAACCTCTTTCAACAATATCCCTTATCTATGGAATTGATTCAATTACTATTCCCCTTATTCTCAGAAAGAATAATGCAAGAGCAAAATACCTGTACCCTAATTCCCCAAAACATCACCAAAAGATCAGATCCTCAAACCCAATCCCAAAAGACTACCTTGAGTTAACTTCTATTTAGGTACATAATTCCTAGTAAAACCACAGCTACAGGCCAAGCCCAGAACTTCCCCACTCACAAAAACTTATTCTCATAAAGCCAGCATATAAATTAATCATAAAGGCCCATTCAAGATGTACAGGTATACTACAGGTACACCAAGCTTCATCATGCCTCAGTGACTTGATTCTTCCTCTTAAGAAACTCCCCTGTAAGCCCTGAGAAATTATCAGTCTAATATTAAATCTGAATTGTATTTCCTGTACCCCTCAAACTCAATGATATGATTGTCAAATTGTCTTTAAGAATTTCTGATTGGGAACAGCGTGGGAGAGGCCTGCACATACATGAAGCGCAAGTATGACCAGTGTTTCAACCGCTGGTTCGCTGAGAAGTTCCTCAAGGGTGAAGGTTCCATAGACCCCTGTACTGACCTCTTCAAGCGTGATCAGCAGTGCATGCAGAAAGTGATAAAGGAGAAGGAGATTCCTATAGAAGGACTGGAGTTCATGGGCCATAGCAAAGAAAAATCTGAAAGTTCTTCTTGACATTGACACCAGCCTTCAGTATGACCTTTTCAACTACCGAAATCAAGACATCTGAAAGACTGTTGCATCTGAAGATGACCATTGATTTTATATGCTTTTTAGAGGAAGGTTCCCATAAGTTTCTTTATTTGCAGAAGGGTCGTGGAGACCATTATTTGATTTCAGGGGTTGGATAATATCTAGCTGGTGTGGCATCTTACATTATCAAATATGGCATAAAAGAACATTTTTTCAGATGACCAGAATGTTACTTACTTGGTCTACTGTGATCAACTTATAAAGCGGTTTGCATATAAATACCAATACAGGAGTCAGGATAACTAGGCTGTCCTGAATGCTGAATCCATGCTGCTAAATATTAGATAAAGTTTTTTATCTTCTTTTCCTGGAAGCACACCTTCAATGCCCTGGGAGCAACACCAGTATTTAAATGGCAACCATTTTGTTTGGATAAAGACTGAATAATGGTTAACGGTATGGGGCTAGCCCAAAAAGGAATTCACCTTTAAACTCTGTTTTTACGAAGAGGATTAAGATTGAATAAGGAACATGAAGTTCTTAAAGGCTTCTAAGAAGCCTTTTGGAGCTCCCAGAGTTTGTTACTAAGTGCACAAATTAAGGTGACTTCTAGTTTTCTCTAATTCCTTTGTCAATTAAGCTACGAAGGTACTAAAATAAGCAAAAATCTGATTTTCTTGATTGTCAGGCTGCTTTTTGAATGGTAATTGTGACTATGAAAAACAGATTGCCCTGATGGTAAAGGCAACTCTCACAGGTTGAGCTGTAGACCAGCCTGAGTGTGTTGGGGGAAAGAGGGCTGTTTACTGGCCTCTTGATTGCAGTAACACTTGCACGTTGTTAATTGGGATAAGGAGGTTGGTTTGCTTTATTTGCCTTATTTGTCCATCATGTTCTATAACATCTGAAATCACAGATGGAATAAATAACTGCTTTTTGGTTTAAAAAAAAAAGAATTTCTGATTGGATTTCCAGGTAAGCATGGTGGCAGTCTAGATGCGGGAAGCTTCTCCTCCTTAGACCCAACAATATAGATGACCTAAAAAGACCCCCAAAAAACATTCTCATTAGAACAAATGGATTCTACAGTAGGGTGCAGCGTTGAAAGTACGTGGGATTTCGGCATTTCCACACTATAAGGGAGTGAAAAAGCTCCCACCCAAACTTGAGATGATCTACCCTCCCCCATCCCATCTACAGAACAAGAGTTAGAGCCAGTGCTTGCCAGAATCAACAAGTGAGCTAGGGGCACCTCTGGAATGAGCAAGGGGCAGCTCTAGGTCTTGGGAGCTGACTAAGACCACCCAGGACCTACCCCTGAGAGCAGTTACATTAGAAACCCTGGCAGGGCCGGCGGGGGAATGCAGACCTTGGGCGCTCAGGGCCAGCATGCACCAGAATCAGCAAGTGAGCGAAGAGCACCTCTGGAGAAAGCAAGGGGCACCTCTAGGTCTTTGGAGCTTACTAAGACCATCAAGGACCTAACCCTGATAGCAGTTACATCTAAAACCTTGGCGGGCAGGGGAGCACAAACCTTGGGCACCCCCAGGAAGGTAGCACAGCCGCGGAGATTCGAGAACTTGCCTCAAGCAGGAGGAGCCTTTCTCCTTAGCTCCATACACAGAGAACCTGCCATCCTCACAAAGATTTCTGACTAGAAAAGGAAAGAAAAAAACCCATAGTGATGGCAAATAGTGCATAGGAACAACTTCCTAACACCAAGAAAAACAAGAAGAAAGGGTTGATCTTGGATAATTTTTATGGAAGAAAAATATAGACTACAGAGGAAATAGCAGAAGGGGAAATCCAAATAAATTTTCCAAAAGCTTCCAAAAGAAACTGAAATTTTCCACAAGCTCTGGAATAATTTAAATTGGAACTTATCCAAAAGATGGAAGTCTTCTAGCAAGATAAGTGGGAAATGGTTCAAAAAAAATTATAGCACAAAACCAAAAAATTATAGCTAAAATTCAAAAAGTTAAAGCAGAAAATCAGGCCTTAAGGACCAGAATTGAGCAACTGGAAACCAATGATCTTGCAAAACAGCAAGAATTAATAAAGCAAAGTCAAAAGACTGACAAAATAGAAGAAAAAGTAAAATATCTCACTGACAAGGTGACAGATCATGCAAACAGAGGAAGGATAACGATTTGAGAATCATTGGTCTACCTGAAAAAACAGAAATAAATAGAAATCTTGACATCATACTACAAAAAATCATCAAATAAAACTGCCCTGATGTTCTTGAACAAGAGTGCAAAATAGACATTGAAAGAGTTCATAGAACACCCTCTATACTAAATCCCCAAAAGACCACTCCCAGGAATATAATTGCCAAATTCCAGTGCTTTCAAGCTAAGGATAAAATTCTACAAGAAGCCAAAAAGAGACAATTTAGATACCAAGGAGAACCAATCAGGATCACACAAGACCTGGAAGCTTCCACATTAAAGGACCTCAAGGCCTGGAACATGATATTCAGAAAGGCAAGAGAACTGGGTCTTCAACCATGAATCACCTATTTATCAAAACTGAGTATATACTTCCAGGGGAAAGTATGGGCTTTCAACAAAACAGAAGATTTCCAAGTATTTGTAAAGAAAAGACCAAATACTTCTAGGTAAACATGGCTGCACAGTAGAAATGGCTGGCTTCCTCTCCTCAGACCCAATGACACAGACGACCTCAAAAGACCCCCTTAGAAACAAAAACAACCATCCTCATGAGAATGGAGAGACTCCACACTAAGGTGCAGTACTGAAGGTAGGTGGGTCTTCAGAATTTTGACAATAAAAGTTAACAAAAAGCTTACCCACCCTCCCCCAACCACCACACCAACAGAGCCAGAGTTTAACTCAGCACTGGCCAGAATCAACAAGTGAGGGAGGGGCACCCCAGGACTGAACAATGGGGAGCTCATGACCCGAGTAAGACCACCAAGAACCCCCTCTTGTGAGTAGTAAAACCCAAAAGACCAACAGGAGGGCTAGGTGGCCAGAACTAATGTGCTATAATCAAGGAGTGTGTGAAGGGATCCCCTTAAGTGAGCAAGGGGCACCCACAGGTCTTGGGAGTTAACTAAAAACACCAAAAGACCCACACCTGAGAGCAGTAACACCCAAAACGCTGTCAGGCAGGGGAGGACAGACCCTGGGCTTCCCCAGGAAGACAGCGCAGCTGCAGATAACAGAGAATTTGCCTGGGGCTAAGGCCTTGATCATTAAACCCATAAACTGAGAGCCAGCCCTCCTCACTCATATTTCTGACTGGGCAGGGAAGAAAAAAAAACATTGAGATGGCAAATACTGCACAGGAGCAACAGCCTCCAAACACCAAGAAAAGCAAGAAGAAGAGGGTATCCTTGGACACATTTAATGGAGCAAAAATACAAAATACAGAGGAAATAGAAGAGGAAACATGAACAAATCCTCCAAAACCTTCCAAAAGAAATGGAAATTCTCCACAAGCTCTTGAAGAGTTTAAATTGGAAATTATCAAAAAGATGGAAGCTTTCTGGCAGGAAAAATGGGAAATAATGCAAAAGCCACTTAGCAATCTGAGGGACCAAAATATGCAAATGCAGAAAGAGCTCAAGGCCTCAAAAAACAGGTCAGAACAAACTGTAAAGGAAAACCAGTCTTTAAAGGTAAGAATCAGGCAACTGGAAGACAACGATCTTGCAAAAGAGCAAAAATAAATGAAGCAAAGACAAAAGATTAAGGAATTAGAAGATAACATAAACTATCTCACTGATGAGGTGACAGACCTGGAAAACAGAGGAAGGAGAGACAATCTGAGAATCATTGGCCTACCAGAAGATCCAGAAATAAAGAGTAATCTTGACATTATAATACAAGATATCATCAAAGAAAACTGCCCAAAGATTCTAGAACAAGGGGACAAAATGAGCATTGAAAAAGTACACAGAACTAGCTCTACATGAAATGCCCAAAAGACAACTCAAAGGAATGTAATTGCCAAATTACAAAGCTTCCAAGCAAAAGAAAAAATCTTACAAGAAGCTAGAACAAGACAATTTAGTTATAAAGGAATAACAATCAGGTCACACAGGACATAGCAATTTCCACTCTGAATGACTGAAAGGCCTGGAACATGATATTCAGAAAGGCAAGAGAGCTGGGTCTTCAACCAAGAATCAGCTATCTATCAAAACTGATTATATACTTCCAGGGGAACGAATGGGCATTCAACAAAATACAAGATTTCCAAGTATTCATAAAGAAAAGGCCAGAGATCTGTGGAAAGTTTGACATCCAAACACAAAGAGAAAGAGAAACATAAAAAGGTAAATATGAAGGAAAGAGAAAAAGAGAAAAATGTTATCTTTTATTCAAACTCTTTTTTATAAGGACCAAATTTATATCAAATTATATATATTAATATGAGGGGAAAATGTAATGGGTAACTCTCAAAAATTGTATGCATCATTAGAGTAGTAAGAAGAATCACGAATAAAGAAATTCTGGGGCATCAAGATGATATGGAGAAAGGGGAGGGGAAGAAAGAAATAGCGAGGGGTGTAATCATCAATGGTACTAAGATATACTCCAAAAAATAGAAAAAAAAAACTAAATAGAATAATCTTTCTCACACAGAGATACACATGGGAAGGGGAGGGGAAGAATTCACCTATAAGAAGGAGAGGAATAGAGTTTTTACTTAAACCTTACTCTCAGTGAAATCAACTCTGACAGGGAACAACATCTAGATCCATTGGGATCTTGAATTCTATCTTATCCAACAGGGTAAGGGAGAAGGAAAAACCAAGGGGTGGGGAAGGGAAGGAGGGAAGACAAAAAGGGAGGGAAGGAGAGGAGGGAGGGTAAGGGAACAGAAAGGGAGGGGCTAGAAAAGGAAGCATATTAAGGGAGGGGATTAGGGGGACAGATTTAAAGTAAATCACTGGTTTAAAAGGTTATAGCTAAAGAAGAAAGGTGAGAATTAGGGGAGGATATCAAAATGCCAGGGAATTGACAAGTGGCAATCATAACTTTGAATGTGAATGGGATGAACACACCCATAAAACATAGATGAATAGTAGGAAGGATTAGAATCCAAAATGCTACCATATATTCTTTTCAAGAAACACACATGAGTGTTTCAAGAAACACTCACAAGGTCAGAATTAAAGGATAGAGTAAATTGATTTGGGCCTCATCTGGTAGAAAGGAGGCAGGAGTTGCAATCATGATATCTGACAAAGCCAAAGCACAAAGATACCTGATTAAAAGAGATAGGGAAGGTAAATATATGTTGTTAAAAGGAACTATAGACAATGAGGAAATATCACTAAACAACATGTATGCACCAAATGGTATAGCACACACATTTCTAATGGAGAAAGTAGGAGAATTAAAGGAGGAAATAGACAGTAAAACCATATTAGTGGGAGAACTGAACTAACCACTATCAAATTTAGATAAATCAAATAAATAAATAAATAAGAAAGAGGCAAAAGAGGTGAATGAAATCTTAGAAAAATTAGAATTAATAGACAAATGGAGAAAAATAAATAGGGACAAAAAGGAACACATCCTTCTACTCAGCACAATATGGCACTTTCACAAAGATTGACCATACACTAGGTCACAGAAATATGGCATACAAATGCAGAAAAGCATAAATAATAAATGCAACCTTTTCAGATCATAAGGCAATAAACATAATGATCAGTAAGGGTACATGGAGAGCCAAATTAAAAATTAATTGGATATTAAATAATATGATACGCCAAAATTGGTTAGTTAGAGAAGAAATCATAGAAACAATAATTTCACTGAGAAAAATGACAATGGTGAGACATCCTTTCAAACCTTATGGGATGCAGCAAAAGCAGTAATCAGAGGTAAATTCATATCGCTGAGTGCATATATTAACAAATTAGGGAGGGTAGAGAGCAATGAATTGGAAATGCTAATATAAAAACTTGAAAGTGAACAAATTAAAAACCTCCAGAAGAAAACCAAACAAGAGATCCTAAAAATTTAGAAAGAAATTAATAAAATTGAAAGTGATAGAACTATTGACCTAATAAATAAGACTAGAAGCTGGTAATTTGAGAAAACAAACAAAATAGACAAAGTATTGGTCAATCTAATTTAAAAAAGAAAAGATGAAAGGCAAATTAATAGCATCAATGATGAAAAGGGGGACATACCTCCAATGAAGAGGAAATTAAGGCAATAATTAAAAACTACTTTGCTCAATTTTATGGCAATAAATGTATAAATCTATGTGATATGGATGAATATTTACAAAAATATAAAGTGTCTAGACTAACAGAAGAAGAAATAGAATTCTTAAATAATCCCATATCAGAAAAAGAAATCCAACAGGCCATCAATGAACTCCCTAAGAAAAAATCCCCAGGGATTGATGGATTCATAAGTGAATTCTATCAAACATTCAAAAAACAACTAATGCCAATACTATACAAACTATTTGACATAATAAGTAAAGAGGTAATTCTACCAAATTCTTTTGATGACACAAACATGGTACTGATTCCAAAGCCAGGTAGATCAAAAACAGAGAAAGAAAACTATAGACCAATATCTCTAATGAATATAGATGCAAAAATCTTCAATAGGATATTAGCAAAAAGGCTCCAGCAAGTGATCAGGAGGGTCATTCACTACGATCAAGTAGAATTTATACCAGGAATGCAGGGCTGGTTCAATATTAGGAAAACCATTCACATAAATGACTATATCAACAAGCAAACCAACAAAAATCACATGATTATCTCAATAAATGCAGAAAAAGTCTTTGATAAAATACAACACCCATTCCTACTAAAAACACTAGAAAGCATAGGAATAGAAGGATCATTCCTAAAAATAATGAACAGTATATATCTAAAACCATCAACTAACATCATTTGCAATGGGGATAAACTAGATGCATTCCCAATAAGATCTGGAGTGAAACAAGGATGCCCATTATCACCTTTATTATTTAACATTGTACTAGAAACACTTGCAGTAGCAATTTGAGAAGAAAAAGAAATTGAAGGCATCAAAATGGGCAAGGAGGAGACCAAGTGATCACTCTTTGTGAATGATATGATGGTCTACCAAAGGAATCATAGAGAATCAACCAAAAAGCTAGTTGATATAATAAACAACTTTAGCAAAGTTGCAGGATACAAAATAAACCTGCATAAGTCATCAGCATTTCTATTTATTTCCAACACAGCTCAGCAGGAAAAACTTGAAAGAGAAATACCATTCAAAATCACCCTATACAAAATAAAATATCTGGGAATCTATCTCCGAGACAAACCCAGGAACTATATGAACACAACTAAAAAGCACTCTCCACACAACTAAAACTAGACTTGAGCAGTTGGAAAAACATTAACTGCTCATGGGTAGGACGAGCCAATATAATAAAAATGAACATCCTACCCAAACTTATTCATCTATTTAGTGCCATACACATTGAACTTAAAAAAAATCTTTACTGATTTAGAAAAAAATATAACAAAGTTTATTTGGAAGAACAAAGGATCAAGGATATCCAGGGAAATAATGAAAAAAAAAATACAAAGGAAGGGGGCCTTGTAGTCCCAGATCTCAAACTATATTACAAAGTAGCAGTCATCAAAACAATTTGGTACTGGCTAAGAGACAGAAAGGAAGATCAGTGGAATAGACTTGGAGCAAGTGACCTCACCAAGACAGTATATGATAAACCCAAAGATCCCAGCTTTTGGAACAAAAATCCAGTATTTGATAAAAACTGCTGGGAAAACTGGAAGACAGTGTGGGAGAGATTAGGTTTGGATCAACACCTCACACCCTATACCAAGATAAATTCAAAATGGGTGAATGACTTGAACATAAAGAAGGAAACTATAAGTAAATTAGGCAAACACAGAATAGTATACATGTCAGATCTTTGGTAAGGGAAAGACTTTAAAACCAAGCAAAACATAGAAATAGTCACAAAATGTAAAATAAATAATTTTGACTACATCAAATTAAAAAGTTTTTGTACAAACAAAATCAATGTAACTAAAATCAGAAGGGTAGCAACAAATTGGGAAACAATCTTCATAAAAACCTCTGACAAAGGTTTAATTACTGAAAGTTACAAAGAGCTGAATCAATTGTACAAAAAACCAAGCCATTCTCCAATTGATAAATGGGCAAGGGACATGAATAGGCAGTTCTCAGATAAAGAAATCAAAACTATTAATAAGCACATGAAAAAGTGTTCTAAATATCTTATAATCAGAGAGATGCAAATCAAAACAACTCTGAGGTATCACCTCACATTTAGCAGATTGGCTAACATGACAGCAGAGGAAAATAGTGAATGCTGGAGGGGATGTTCAAAGTAGGGACATTAATTCATTGTTGGTGGAGTTGTGAATTGATCCAACCATTCTGGAGGGCAATTTGGAACTATGCCCAAATGGAGATAAAAGCCTGTCTGCCCTTTGTCTCAGCCATAGCACTGCTGGGTTTGTACCCCAAAGAGATAATAAGGAAAAAGGCTTGTACAAGAACAATCATAGCTGCCCTCTTTGTGGTGGCCAAAAATTGGAAAATCAGGGGATGCCCACCAATTGGGGAATGGCTGAACAAATTGTTGTATATATTGGTGATGGAATACTATTGTGCTAAAAGGAATAATAAAGTGGAGGAATTCCATGGAGACTGGAATAACCTCCAGGAAGTGATGCAGAGCGATAGGAGCAGAACCAGGAAAACATTGTACACAGAGACTGATACACTGTGGTACAATCTTACATAATGGACTTCTCCATTAGGGACAATGCAATGTCCCTGAACAATCTGCAGGGATCTAGGAGAAAAAACACTATCCACAAGTAGAGGAAAATCTGTGAGAGTAAAAACACCAAGGAAAAGTAACTGCTTGACTACAGGGGTTGAGGGGACATGTCTGAGGAGAGACTCTTAATGAATACTCTAATGCAAATACCAACAACATGGAAATTGGTTCGAATCAAGGACACATGTGATACCCAGTGGAATAGTGTGTCAGCTATGGGAGAGGTGGGAGGGGGGGAGGAAAAGAAAATGATCTTTGTCTCCAGTGAATAATATTTGGAAATGCTCTAATAAAAAAATAAATAAAAAAAACAGTTAATGTATCATTTTTACAATTATCTCCATTTAGACATGTGTGTTAGTTAATGTATCTGTGTACCATGAAAATGGGCATGAAAATAAACATCAAGACTGGGGATGGCAGAGCAGCTATCAGACACAAAGCATGCCCATGGTCATAAATATATACAGCTGTCTTCCGTCTGTTATTTTCTTGACTTATCATTCACCACCTGTTGGAAATCCCTGGAGTCACGAGTGAGACTGGACCTTGCCCGAGGCACTGAGGCAAACTGAGTTAAGTTACTCACACAGGGTGATAGAGTCATATGGTCATATAGCTAATTTCTGAGAGCAGATTTGAACTCATGAAGATATCTTCCTGATTCTAAGCCCAGTGCTCTATCCACTGTATGACTTATATATCCCTCAACCCCAAGATATAACAGAAAATAGTTTTTAAAAGTCATAAATTTTCTCTAATAATCGAATTTGAATAATACTACAAAAGTCTATACAATGCCTATGTTTTCTCTAGTTATAAGAGAATAGTTCTAGGTATAGGTTTACCATCAATGAAATCAGTTTCTGACTAAGAAATTTGAGTATAGCATAGTATATTATGATCTGCCCAGAAAGCATTTAAGCTGGATGATTTACAGCTTGTAATGGCAGTCTGCATTTTTATTCAAATGATTGTAATAGCTCATAAGTCTTTTTAGAGGCAATTTGACTCTGAGTGATTCATTCTGGATGGATGATTATCAGATATTGTGTTTTAAATGGCAAAATGAGAATTTTTGGATTATAGATCATGGTTTTTGGAGAAAGCCATGAGTGGAAATTAATTTGGGTTGAAATATTAGTATGTATAACAGGTGGAACATTTAAAATTTATGGTCCCAAAAATTCTCTCCAAGACATTCTGCATAAAATTATGGTGTCAGAATGGCAAGTATGTGTTTCTTTTATTACCTTTTTAAATTGACTCTCCTACACAGAAATATTAAGATCACAGGCTCAGTTCCATTTCCCTAAAACTTTATATTAAGCTTCCTAGGGGAATTAATGACTAAACTCTTCCTTGATTTCTAATTATTTCTATGCTAATCATGTATTTGGAAGTGAATTGAAACATAAAGTCAATTACAAGTCATTGTGTAAAGTATCCAGTTCCAAGGCAGAAAGAGTGATAAGGGCTAGGCAAGGAGGTTATGTGACTTGCCCAGGCTCACACAGCTGGAAAGTGTCTGAGGCAAGATTTGAACCTAGGACCTCCCATCTGTAGGCCTGGCTCTCAATCAACTGAGCTATTCAGGTGCATTCAGCTTCCAGATTTTTGAAGGAGAAAATAAATGAGCTTCAGGAGGAAATAAACAGTGAAAATATACTAGTAGAATATTTCAACATCCCCTCTCAGATCTTGATGAATCAAACCAAAATTTCAACAAGAAAGAAGTAAAAAAATGTGAATGAAATTTTAGAAAACTAAGAACTCTATAGATAAAATTGAATGAAAATACAAAGGAATATACCTTCCTTTCAGCAATACATGGCACCTATTAAAAACTGACCATGTATTAGGACATAAAAACTTCACAACTAAATACAAAAATTCAGAAATAATGAATGTAACTTTTTCAGATCACAATACAAGTTATAATCAGTAAGGGTCCTGGAAAGACAAAAAACTAATTGGAATCTAAATAGTCTAATTCTCAAAATAGAGTGGATCAAAAAATAACTTATAAAAACAGTCACTAATTTCATCAAGGGAAATTACAATTTGGAGGTGACATTTTGCAATTCATGGGACATAGCCAAAGAAGTGTTTTTGGAAAAATGTATAAATGCTTACTTCAAGATGAAAGAGAAAATGCAGATCAATGAATTAGGCATGCAACTAAAAAGAAAACAATTAAAAACCCTCTATTAAAGAGTAAATTGGAAAAAATCAAAGAGAAATTAATAAAATTTAAAGACAGAAAAGCAATAAACAAGAGTAGGAGTTGGTTGTATGAAAGAACAAATAAAATAGAGTATTGATTCTAAGATAGAAGGTCCCCTGAATTTCCAATTTTTTTGCTACCACAAAAAATCTGCTATAAATATATTAATGCAAATATAAAACATGACCTTAAAAACAAATCTCTTTAGGATATAGACCTAGTAGTGGTATTGTTGGATCAAATAGTTTTACAACCTTTAGGCCATAGTTCCAAATTGCTTCCTAGAATGTTTGGATAAGATCACAATTCCACTAACAGTGCATTAGTGTAACAATTTTTCTACCATATACCAAGATCAATTCAATATGGGTACACGATTTAGACATAAAAGGTGATATAATAAGCAAATTAGAAGAACTTGGAATAATGTGCCTAATAGATCTCTGGATAAGAAAATAATTTAAGAACAAACAGTGAAATAGAACATTATAGGATAAAATTGATAATTTTGATTATAATAAAAGAAAAAGTTTTGCACAATAAAACCAAGGCAAACAAACATAGAAAGAAATCAGAAAGTGGGAGAAAAAATACAGCAAGGGCCAGGAGTCATCAAAGAACACACTGTTAGACATGGTCACATGTGGAAACCAGGGATTGCAAAACAGCTCCCAAGGATGAAAACACCCAATTAAACCCCCCTAAGTGACTTTCCTTATTAACATTCTCTTATTTTTGGAATTGGTATGATTATTATTCTTACTTAGCCCCAGGAAAAATAGATGAGAGCAACATGCTTGCAGGGTTAATACAGATGTCCCACTCTGTCCCCCCAGAATATTACCAGGAGATCCCACTTACAAAATTAAACCTAAGGATTCTTATATACTCACTTAGATAGGTCCCTCTTTTCTAAGCATAAAAACTTCTGGCAAATCTGTGCTCTGAATTCTGCAACCTATATCTGGGTCATGTTGATTCTACCCTCTGACCCTGCAATTAGCTACAATGTTTCATTGACTATCTCCCTAGGGTTTCTATATATTGTTAGGTTCTATGGAAACATGCATGTTGAGAATGAATTGTTTGCCAAGTAGATGCGTGATCATGAGTGTATAAAATAAAGCCAAGCTTCAGCCAAAAGGGGAGCAGTTTATCCTGTGAAACCTGTGTTGTGGGTTAAATAGAAAGCTGTGGCCTATCCATCACTCTACCAACACCTGTAGTTTTCCTATTTTATATACATATATTAATTGCAGACTATCTTATCTATCTATTTATCTATATATATTTCCATTAAACACAATTTCAGCATTAGCTTTACAATAAACAGTTAAAAGTTTACTATCTGCAAATGCAGTTTAAGTCTATTCCTCTGTATAACTAATTGTCTATGCTATGTATAACTTAACTTACTCCTAATCTATTCCTTACTCATTATAACTATAAAATACAACATATATACATGCTATGCTAAATATTTACAGACTCTACCACTGTTACTGACCTAATTATAGAATATACATTATTTATAGAGATTATTTACATATAATACAATAATATACCTTTTCCACCTCCTGACATCAGTAAAATATGAGTATCTATTGATCTTTCTATTTGCCTAAGACCTTATGGAACTAACTATATACATATTTACATTTGCATAAATACAATGTCAGACACTTGTTTATTTAAACAAGGTCTCCCAATATGTCAGTTTATGATTTTGTGTTTTGTGTCTAATAGTGTTGTGTTGAATTAATACTTATCAAGTTTCTTCAGATTTCCACTTCTCATGTTGACTGATGGATTTCTTCTTTATGTTTAATTAAGCTATTTTCTTCCTTGAGCTTGTTTTTAAGCTCTTTTATTATTCATCCTTTTCCTCTAGGATTTCTTTATGACCTGAAAATATGTGAGTTGCAGTTTTTCTTAAAATTTGCAGACTTAGTGTTTCCCAGTCTGGGCATTGAAGTTTAAAATATGATCTAAAAGGTGTTTTACTGCCTTTCACAATTTTTTTCTTTATGTGTTGGAGACTTTATTCAGTTAAATTTTCAAATCCAAGGACATCCTCTGCTACTTCAATCACTTTATCGAGGAACTTTGATGGATGTTCCCCACATTCCTGTCTCAATTTCTCAAATTGTCCCCAAGTATCTCATCTTTTTGAAAAAATTTTCATTGCCTCTAAAAGATCTTCTCTGGCCTTTCTTAGATAATGTAGATTTTTCATTATTAGATAACTCTAAATCTGTTCCTTCCTCCGGCCATGATGCTAAATTTGGATTGTTTCTAGTTTCATCAATGAATTGTTTTCCCTTTTAGAAAATAATTCTGAGAGAAGAATTTCAGTGTCCTGGAAATCTGGATCATAAAATCTAATTGCTCTTTAAATTCATTCAAACCTTTCATCAGTTCTGAAAAACAGAAAGGCATGCATTTTTTCAGACTTTCAAGGTCAGCTGTTGCAAATGGTTTATGTGTTTTAATATGAATTATGCCACTATCTGGTTGTAGGTTTGTTTGATCTCTTAGTGGCAATATTGGTATTCCACCTTCAGCCCCATCTGTATTTTCTTGTTTAACTACCTTGTTATTTTTAGGTATGTCATGTTGTGTTTTAATATACTTGCCACATTGTTTCTTCTCAGTCAGTTGCTTAATCATTTGCTTTAGTTATATCATCTCCTTCCTCATGGCTAAAATCATCATAGCCATTTCATTGTCTTTCACTCTTTTCCCATAAATTAGATGCACACCTTTTTTTTAGGGCATAGTATAATTGGATTAAGAAGAATAATGCTCAAACATATGTGGGAATGGATGAAATCAAGTGATATATACTTATATTCAGCCATTGCAAACTTTCATAGATCTTAAGCAGAAAATAAATATAATTCAAAATCTTGACAAAAAATAAGTTGTAAAACATATAAAAGAAATGTCCAATCCAGGCAAGATAACCCATGGGAAGTAATAGTTTCCTTGCCTTCTTGTATCTTGAAAAGCCTTTGGAAACAGAAAAAAAAAATTTTTTTTTTAAGTCTGGCCTTTTAAGAGTCGTCTCCTCCCTTCAGAAGGAGTGGTTTCTTCAGCTTTGGAGCTGTGGCCCGGCCTCACAGGCTGGTAGAGGGTTTCTCTTATTCCCGTCTATGCTATATCTGTGCTAGTTTTGTCAATTTCAGAATCTTAGCAGTAGACAGAAAGCAACAAGAACAGTTCTAACCTTCAGAGAGCTGGTTGGGTCTGTGTCTTCAGGCTGAAGCAAGTAGAGGCACTCCTAATCCAGACTGGGGAGCCAATACTCCTCCCACCATCAACACCAAGAAGTGCTAGTCACAAGACCCAACCGCCACTCCCAGTTGCTCCTTCCCCCTCCAACTATCACTCTTGTTTCCTTTCCACAGGCCAGAACTTACAATCTAGGCAATAAGTCTAGCCACCAAAATAGCAAGATACATGAGCTCATCATATAGGAGGGGGTAAGATTATCATCCTAAATTTTCAAGAGCAAGAGGAAATAAGGTGCAGTTGCAGCTGGGCTGTCTGATTGTTTCTTGGGGCTTGATGATGCCCTTGAAGTGAGATAGAAAAACTCGTCCTAAACTAACTAGAATTTCTTGAAGCTGAAAGATTTCTTTATACATTTTATTTCTGGTGGGGGAGGGGTACAAGTGTAAGCTGAGTGCTTTACTTTGAGAATTACACACTTAATTCTATCCTATTCAGTCATCTCATTCAGTAGTGATAGTAGTACTATGGAACAGGGTTTTGTAAGAAGAAATAAATGAAGTAGTAGTGACCTGTTTTAATAAGGGTTCTATATTAATAAAAAGGATAAGAGTTGCTACAGCAGAGGTAATGGCATGGAAAAATAGTGAGGGGCAGCTAGATTGAAGATCTTGGTAAAGATAAAGAATACGATTAGAAGGCATGAAAAAAAAAATCTGGTGATTGATCCTTATAGGCTTCTTTTAACCTTGATAACCTGCGTGTCTCTTGAAAAGTCCTGTGCTTTTTCACAGATAGCAATGGTCATTCTAGTACATTTAAGAATATCTCCTAGATCAGTCATGATGAACCTTTTAGAAATGCAGTGCTGGATTCTAACCTCATTCCACCTTGCAGACTGAGTGCCAAGCCTGCCCCCCTCTAAGACCAGATATCATGCTCCCCCCAGACTGAGTGATATGTCCCATTACTCTTGTCCATCAGGTTCCGCCCTTACCCCAGAGATGAGTGGGCTGCTGAGTAGAGGGGGTTGAGGGGAGGAATGTCCTTAGGCACATGTAACAAACTCTGGTGCATGACTGCAGGCATGCCCACAGAGAGAGCTCTGCATGCCATTTTTGGCACATGTGCCATAGGTTCACCATCACTGTCTTAGTCTTAGCTATAAAGCTTGCCAACCCCGGAGTAGCAAAAGCTCAGTTATAGATGCCAAGTTTTTCTCTCTTTGACTCTTCCTACCAAGAAGATTAGGGTTCAGGAAGCACTGTCCTTAAGTTCTCTTCTCAAGCTGTTGGAAGTAAATATCTCCTATGGCAGTAATGGTGAATCTTTAAGAGATGGAGTGCTGGACCTTGCCCCCATCCACCCCATACCGAGGGCTGTGCCTGCCTCTCCCAGTGACCACATGCCATTCCCCTCCCCCAAACTGAGTGCCAGGTGTGCCCTATCTCCCTCCCCATTTTACATTGCACAGGGGATGGAAATCACAGCTACTTCCAAACTTCCCCCAGAAGTCTGATTTCAATTGGGACCTTAGAATCTTGACCCAGGCTCTCATGTGATTCTCTGTCACATGCCCCTGTCAAACAGATACAGTTCATTTTGCAGAATCATTTTGCAATCTTTCCTTGCTTACTACACTAGGTCTTGTGATGTTACCCCTGCTTACTCAGTTCAAAGCCCTTCAAAATTTAACTCCTTCCCACCTTTCTGTTCTTATGAAAAACTCCCCACTTCAATCCACTGACACTGGCCTCTTTACTGTTCCAGAAACAAACTACTCTTTCTCTCTGCTCGTCCAGATCTGGGATAATCTCCTTATTCATCTTTTCTTTCTGTCTTCTCTGATTTCTGTTAGGTACAAGTTAAAATCCCATTTTCTAAATTTTAAACATTTCCCCAACCCCTCTTAATCCTTTTCTATTTGTCCTTCATATAGTTTGTTTGTATATTTTTGTTTGTTGTCTTCCCCATTAGACTGTGACCTCTTAGAGGGCAGGGACTGTCTTCTGGCTCATTTTTTCTTTATGTAGCACTTATCAAAATGCCTGGCACATAGTAAACAGTTAATGTGTTTATTAATTGATTAGAATCACATGGGTTTTCAGCATATTAATTACTCTAATATTGAATATATTTTTTGTTCTGATTTAAGAGCTATTCTCATTCATTATATACCCAAGGCTGCTCTGGTTAGTACAAGCTAATGGTAAATATAACACTGACTCAGGAACAGAGCCTTTCCTCAATCATTATAGCTATATAGTTCATTTATAGAGTGAAGTCTGATGCTGAATATACTTTCTTCTCAAGCAGAATAACATTCCATATTCATCCCATTCTTAAGGTTTCTCCCAGAATGAATTCTTTTGTTTCATAACCCCAACTGAAGACCTTCTCACATTCAATACATTCATAATGTTTTTCTCCAGTATGAATCCTCTGATGTTGATTAAGATGTGTTTTTAGTCAGAATGTCTTCCCACATTCATTACATTTATATGGTTTTTCTCCAGGGTGAACTTTCTGATGTTCAATAAGCTGTCCCTTTTGTCTGAAAGACTTACCACTTTCAATACATTCATAATGTTTATAATCTGTATGGATTCTCTAGTGTTTAGTAAGAGTTGTGCTTTGATAAAAGGCCCTCCCACATTCATTACATTGATAAGATTTCTCAACACTACTAATTTTCTGATATTCACTAAGCTGTCCTTTTTGTTGGAAAGCTTTACCACATTCATTATATTCAAATGGTTTCTCACTGGTACAAATTGACTGATGTTGAATAATCTGTGTTTTAAGTCTAAAAGCCTTTCCACATATATTACATTCATAGGGTTTCTCACCTTATGGATTCTCTGATGTTTAGTAAGAGCTGCACTCAGATAGAAGACCTTCTCATAGTTATTACACTGTCCTCTCTTATATCTTCCCCATACTCTAGAATAGGGTCCATATAGTTCGGTGATGTGTGGCAAGTCCCTCTTTGCAAACTGTTCCCTCTGCTATCTGTTTTCAAACCATCCCTTTCCTTTCTCCCCTTATACTATCATTAATGTCTTCCTTTTTAGCTTATTCTTATTGCCTTTATACTCCCAGTACCTAGCACATTGACTTGCACATAAAGGCTTAATAAATATTTGTTGATGTTAGTTGACGTGAATGTGACAATCTAAATCCATGACCTCTAGAATAAATTGCAGCCTCATAGAATCAATGCTTTAATTCATATTTTTCCAGTCAAAATGAAATTTGAACAAGGGGTCATTAATGAGGCCTACAGTTTACATTATACATTATACATATCTATGTCAAAATACTATATTATTAAAAGGTAGCTTATTGTTTTTAGTCATTTTCAGTTATGCCTAATTCTTTGTGACCACATTTTAGGTTTTGTTTTTTTTTTTAGAAGAGATAGTAAGAAGAGTTTGACATTTTCTTCTGATCATTTTACAGATTATGAAACTGAGGCAAACAGGGTTAAGCGAATTGTCTGGGGTCACATTGCTAGTTAGTGCCTTAGGTCATATTTGTACTTAGGAAGATGTTTCTTCCTTATTCCACAACTGACATTTTTATTCACTGTACCACTTAGCTGCCCAAAACAGGTAGAAATTTAAAATAATAGTAAGAGTCAGAAAACTTACCTTTTAAGTCCTAACTCTTCATCTAAAATAATTAAATGGAGATACTTAACCAAACTACCTTATAGAGGATAAATAAAAATAGAAAGAATGAGAAGAAACAAAGAAGCTTTGTTGTAACAGAATTGGACTGCTCTGGTGTTATTAATGAATGTTTATTAGGTGCCTAATATGTGTAAGGCACTGGGTAAAAACAAACAACAGTTCCTGATCTCAAAGGAATCATATACTGTAGGGAAAAAACAGCATGAACACAGGAGTATATACAAAATAAAGGAAAATAATTTCTGGGGAGATATTAAGAATTGGGTGTGGGGGAGAGTAGGTAAAACCTCATGTAGCAAGTTGATTCTGAGTTGAGCTTTTAAGGAAGGTATGGAATCCAAGAACTAGAGGAGATGAATGTATTTCAGGCATGGAAAAAGGGAGAGCTTGTGCAAAGGCAAAAACAGGAGATAGAGTGTTGCATGATAGTCACTTTGAGAAGTACATTTTGCCTGGATTATAGTTTTTATAGTAGATTAAGGCCTAAAAGTTGCATCCAGATTATAAAGAACATTAAAAGATAAACAGAGAAATTAATATTTAATTCTAGAGATGACACTAGTGTCACTGGAATTGAATTGGCAGGAAAATGACATGATTAGACCTGTGTTTTAGAAAAATCATTTGGCAGTAGTAAAGAGGATGGATTGAAATGAGGAGAGACATGAGTCAAGTAGGCCAATTACAAGGCTGTTGAAGTACTCTTGTTTAGATGTGATGATAACCCACTCTATGATAGTATCTGAGTAATAGGTAAGAAGAGGACAAGTGTGAGATATTATGAAAGCAAGCAGGACACCCTGCACATATACATTCCAATAGGGCACTCTGAGACATTTGTTCCAATACTGGTGAAATTCCTAGAGGTACTGGAGTAAAAAGAGTCCTAGACATGAAGTCAAGAAAATTTGAATCTTGGTTCTAATATCTAATAAATATATAAATTTAGGCAAATCACTTAAATTCTCTGAGACTATTTCCTTATCTGTCAAATAGGGATACAGATATTTAATTTGTATCTGTAAATGATTAAACAGTAAGTCACTAATATACAAGGCTTATGTTTCAAAAGTTCATTCCTAAGTGATTGTATGAAATTTGAACATATTTCCCCATAGAAATAGTGTTATGAATTATAATTAAGTTCCATAGTGAGGTAACAGGGTCTATTTAATTCATAAATAGTTGTTACAATACTAATACAATAACATTCTTCTCTGTTGAGGAACTCAGGAATACTATAAGATAGTGAAGACACCAATGTTGCAATTGCAAGTATGAGTTTCATGGAAGTCTAAAGACACTCATGCATGCATATTTGTTAGCAAATGTCAAATTCCATTTAGTACATGCAAAATCTACCCTTATGCCTCATGTCACAAGATATATCTTTCAAAAAATACACTAATGGTACTCATCTCAAAATTAGTCATTATAACTGCTCTTACCCAGGTCTAGTTATTTAATTAAAGGGCACTTAATAGATAAACTGGAAAATTTCTCTAGTTAGCCCAACATTTGCTTTTGAACATTTAATGGAAATGCTAATATTCTTCCACCATCCCTAAGTTCTCCCTTTTTCACCCCTGACCCCCAAATCACCATACTTCTAACTTCCCTCTGCCTTTATTCCTCCATCTTCTGGCAGTGCTAAAGCACACCAGCCCCTCTGTCTTTTTCCACATTCGATTCTGAGAATAGCAAATAAATCATCACTACCATTTCTGGAAAGGGCATAGCAATCAATTGCCCAAAGACTACATTCAGCATCTCTGAGACATCCCTAACGTCACTGGGTACCACTTGTCAATTTATTGAATTCCTTTCTTAGAAGGTAAGCTCCTTGAGGGTATATTTGAGTTTATATTCATAGTGCTTAGGCATATAACACCTTACACATAGTAAGTGTTTATTAAACATGTTTTCCCCCTCATTCATGCATTCTTTCTTTCATGTGGATAGGGAACCCTTAAGTACTGAAAAGGACATTTAGAGGATGACAAAATAAAATAATATTTTCTGTTCTATTTCTTGGGCAAAGAGGTATTCTTAATTTTGAAGTAAGTCCAATTTGTCTCTGGTAGTCTTCCACCTTCTTCTGTATACCCTAACACCTTCCACATACCAGTGCCAATTTCTTCAGCTCTCCAGATATCCATATTCCCCATTACTCCCATCCCACACAACTAGAGTGCCAAGTCCAGAAGTAACTTATCTAACAGTCTTCCAAATACATCATTTCATTTTTCTATGTATAAAAACACCAATTTCCTCAGTATAAAAGAACTAAACATGCTTTTAAAAGATTTAGCTAATGGGATTGAATTGAACATTTCTAGAAATATCTCTAGTCATAAAAGAATCAGCATATTTAGCCAAATCAGTCTCCACTTCTAGGGATTTTAGTGAAATGTGACCAGGGAGAGTAAATAATTGGATTTGGGGCTGGGAGAAAGGGATTTAATCAAAATGGGACTACTAGGAAATAGACTAACTTACTCATGAATCTCTTCCCCAACAAATCCTTATTGTCATGCCATTTAACTTGTTCCCAAATTTTCATAGGTTCTGTCCTCTTGTATTTCTCTCCTATGATCATTCTCTTTTTTATTTCTACCCTAATGTGCGAACCAATCAATACACAGGTATAGAAAACAAGTAACACTAGGCATGGTTAGGATAACTGAAATGTTAAAGTTGTCAATGGTTAACGAATAGGTCAAGTATGGTCACACAGGTATTACTTTCATGGAGGTCCGGTTAGGACATAAAGTTTCCTTGGTAAGTGCATACCTCTGAGGATTATACTGATCTCTCTAATAGTGGGGTTTAATGCAGACAAAAAGAAGAGGAACTTCTGATTTGATGTTGCTAAATTTGGATCATTTTTACTGTTAGTACAGTGGTGAATTTTTTTTCATAAGAATGGACAGATAGTTAACTAGGTAAAATGACATTTTCTTAGTCCAGTGTAGATTTGGAGTTCTTTCCATTGTTTGATGACTTTCACTGTATGTCTCTGTTCTCTGTGTTCTATGTGTCCTTATGTACTGAGCTGTGCTCCAAACTATTTGAAATCTTGGACGCAGAGATCACAGACGTGTTCAGGGAAAATTTCCTTCTTGAAAAGACATTCTGAGTCATTCTCTACTTTCAGGCACACCAGTGGCAGAGATCTTAAAACTCTGAAACTCAAAGATTGTGAGTTGCTGATAATTGGTGGGAGCAAAGAAAGACCAAATGGGAAGAAACTGTAATGCTTGACACAGTATCAAGGTAAAGGCTTAGGCATCATGAGTAGTGTCATTATGTAAAGTATTTTACAAAATTTAATACTATATACATGTTATTATTATGAAATGAGAATGAATGAATGAAAGAGATTCATTTGTGATCCACCAAGATGAATAGTTTGCAAAGAGCAAAGCAAAATTCCAAATACTATGCTCAAAGCAGAAAAAAGTGAAACAACCCCAACAGAGTTATTTTCCCAACATGTGTTTACATTGTTCAGTGGGATCCCCAGAAACCAACTGACTATTTCTTCCTGCAGAGCTCTAGAGGTTAGAATTTCTAATACTATAGATCCTGGTTCTCCATTCAGGGTGCTTCCTACTGATTACCAACTAAACAAATTTTAATAAGGATATTTGCTAAAATGGTATGGTAAGAACAATTAGTATAAAAGATTTTCCCCATACCTGGGGAATATTCCTTACTGGTACACACAAATTCTCAGAGTAGAATTAGATGAAAAGTATTATAAGGGGCCTTGAAATAAATGTGTAGTTACTGGAAATGACCTTTGTAGAGTACTCATGACTTTCACATTCTAAAATGACTTTCTGGGTTATGTAGCTACCTAATTCTCTCATTCAATCATATCAAATCTAGGTTTTACATGTATACATACATATATATATATATATATATGATATATAATAAATTAGTATAACCAAGACATTTTGACTTTCTGCAAAATTGAGCATAATACTAAAAGGGAAGAATTAAAATTTTAATGAAATAGAGGATTTCCAGGCATTCCTGACAAAAGGCCAGAGCTGAAAAGAAAATTCAATGGTCAAATTATGATTATTTTACTAAATAAGGTGATAACTAATATACATAAGATATTTATAATACTTGAACTACATAAGGTACCTAAAGTATTTGGGATACTAAATGTAGAGAAGATACTTTATCACTATTAGGGCAGTGACTAAAAGCAGGAAGTAAAGTTAAATATGATGGGATGATATTCAAACACAAAGAAATAAGAAAGCAAAATACTCTGGGAAAAGAGAAAAGGAAAGAAAGTTGAAGATAAATTATCACAGAGGAGGAGGTACACAAGAATCAATACAGTAGAGGGGAAAGCAGGAGGGCACAGTGGCAGGCAAAGTTTGAAACTCATCCTCATTGGAACTAGCACAAAGCAGGAATGACACCCACAGTCAGTTAGCTAAAGAAACCCATCTTTCCCTCTATGTAACTGAGAAAGTGAGGAGGTATGAGAAAAGAGGAAGATGAACAAAAGAGAACATACAGATGAACTCAGGGAGGTGATAGTCAGAAGTGAAAATATTTATCAGCATTGAAAGGATACAAGGAAAGAAGAGAAGGATGAATGGGAAAAATAAAATGGAGGGGAAACATGCAGATTGTCATCATAAGTATAAAAGCAGATGTGACCAATCAGCTAATAAAGAAGACATCTGAGTGAAATAAAAGACAAAATTCAAAAATATATTGTGTCTATAAGAAACAGTGAGACGTGAAGTGAGTAAAAGGAAAGGGCTGGAACAGAATCTGTTATGATTCTACTAAAGGTATAAAAGCAGAAGTAGCAATTATGACCTCACACAAAGCCAATGTGAAAATTGGTCTAATTAAAAGAGATAAGAAAGGAAATTACATTCTGATAACTGGAACCATTTATGATGAAGTAATATCATTATTAAGTATATATTCATCATGGTATAGCATTCAAATTCCTAAAGGAGAAGTGTTTGTTATAATGAGTTATTAATTAGCTATCTGGTCTAATTAGAAGTAGAGATCAAGACCATAGCAAAGATTTTTGCCCTGTCCTCTTTAAGATAAGACCAGGGGGGAAATCACTGTGGGCTGTTTAAGAAGATTTGTGTGTTGGGAAGGCAGCTATAGAAATCTGGGGCCTGGCTCTTGAACTCCCTCACTTGAGAAGGTTGATGGAATTTTTTTCTCTTTAACTACCTGTTAGTGATTTCTGTGAGAGTTAAGTTTGAGAAGTTGATTAAATTTCTGTGGAGCTGAAGAAAGTTGTTTGAGATTGAGAGCTTTCTCCCAGAGAGAGATAAATTGCCAGGAGGGGGCTCTGTTTCCTCTCACTGGAACAATGTGAGTGTCTTGCTCTCTGCTGGGAGTGAGACAGGCTAGCAATCTCTAGCAGTCACATTTGACAGTTAATTGAGGCAGGTTGTGGATTTTCATAAATATTATAAGGAGTTAATATAAATTGAAATTCATAATTTTAGAATAGGATAATTAGATAGAATTAAATCTGTAGTTGTTAGTGTATGAAAGTGAAGTGTCTACTTTGGTAGACAAAGAAGACACCCCATTAGGGGCAGTTTGGGTACTGGGTTTTAGTTAAACTATTAGTAATTAGGGTAAGATATCTCCTTCTTTATTCCTGCCTCTTTTATCTTGTCCCTGCCTCTCCTCATAATTAATAATAAGCAATTTTTTAAAACAATGGCAATATACTGTTGATATGTAAAATAGGTGGAGAGAAAACAAAGAGGGAAAATTGTAGACCAATCTCCCCAATGAAATTTGATATTAAAATTTTAAGTAAAATGCTAACAAGGAGATTACAGCAACCTATAACAAAGATCATACACTATGACCAGGTTGATGTTATAGCAGGAATGAAGGTATGATCCATAATTATGAAAATTATTAGTATAATTGACCATATAAACCAACAGAAATCATGATTATTTTAATAGATACAGAAATAAATTTTTTTGTAAAATGTAACATTTATTCCTATTAAGACACTAGAGAATATTGGAATAAATGGAACATTCCTTAAAATGATAAATATCTATTACCTAAAACTGACAACAAACATTCTCTGTAATGGGACAATAGAAGGTGTCCTAATAAGATTGGATGAAGAAATGATGCCCATTATCATCATTACTATTCAATAATGTACTAGAAATAGTACCTATAGCAATAAAAGAGGAAGCAACTGAAGGAATTAGAATAGGTAACAATGAAATAAAGATATTACTTTGTGAAGATGATATAATGGTGTATCATAAGAGAATCAACCCTTCAAATAATCAAAATAATTAACAACTTTAGCAAAGTTGCAGGGTACAAAATAAAGCTTCATAAATCATCAGCATTTCTCTATGCTGCAAATAAAATCCAATAGCAAGAAATAGAAAGAGTAATAATATTTAAAATAATTATTGACAATATAAAATTCCTAGGAGCCCAGACATCAAGACAATGCTAGGTACTATAAAATCATGACTACAAAACACTTTTCTCACAAGTCACATTTAAATAATTGGAAAACTATTAATTGCTCATGGTTTGGTTCTAGGGACTCAGAATAGAAAAAAGTCTATCTACTCCCACAGAAGGAGGTGATTAAGTCTAAGTAAATATTGAAGTATGTTATTCTTTATTTTATTTCCTCCATGTTTTTCTTTAGTGCAAGTGATATGTGTCTTCTTTCACAAGATGATTAATATGAATATAAATATATAGTATGAAAATCCATGTACAAACTATATTATATTACCAACTATCTTGGAGTAGTGCAGGGATGGGCAGGAGGTAGAAAACATGAATTGCAAAATGTCAGAAAATGATTATTAAAATTGTATGAATATAAACTTTTTAATTATAAAAAATATATGGACCTGAGAGTAAATATTTTTAAGTCCACCTTGACCAAAGCCTGGGACCCAAACCAATGGTGACTCAAAGAATAATGAAGCCCACATCTTTGATCTATCACAAAATTTTCCTAAAGGCTAATGTGTGGTTAAAGCTGAAGTAGTGCTTAAATAATCTTATCTTTGGTTATTTTAGAACTTCTGGATTTAGAGAAATAACTTTTTCTTTCGTAATTTTTATAACTGGGGATAACCTAGCTCCAGTGCCAATTTTATTCTGCTTTGTAGCCTTGATTCCTTCATTCCTTCCCAAGACACTTGCCCTTCTTTCTCATTTTAAGTATTATATGATTCTTTGGCCCTTTCCTCTTAGAGTTTTAAAAAATAGAACTATATTTTCTTTGTAAAATTTAAAATGGAGTTCTGGGGCCTCTAACTAGCTTTGTAACCTTGAAAGTCAGTCTTTTAAATTCTGTACCTCAATTTGCGCATTTATTAAATTACAGAAATGGTTTCAAGTGGAGAGCCTCTAAGGTCCTTATTAGCTCTAAAATGCTATGCTGTTTATGGGTGTAATTTTTCTGGCCCATGAATTGTGTAAAACTTTTCACACTCTCAAAATACACTCACTATAAGTATATAATTCAGCAGAGGATTAGAGGAAGTAGTTTCAAGGTCTGCTAGTTCTTAAGTGCAAATATCTATGCTAACCCACAAAGAGAGGAGGGTTGATGATCACAACTCCCCAAATAAGCATTTTATACCCATTATTCATAATAATGTATATATATATATATATATATATCAAAAGCATACTCTAAGTGTCCCTTCCATTTGAAATATGACCTTAATCAGATATCAGAAGCCCAAGAAATGTTTAAAGGAATAGGCAACAATTCTGAACCTCATTTTCTTCTGGAATGGATTTATTTTAATATCCCTTTGGTTAAAAGTATTTAATTTGGAAAAATAACAATGATTGGTTAATTATACAATAGACTCATATGTATATTCAGTATTTGCTATAATTAGAGAAAACTACTATTTAATATGCCACTTTTGGAAATAACAGCCCCCATTACAACCAAAATATCTGTGGGATTTAGTTGAATTGACTTTTAGAAACATTAAATAAAATATATGATTTCCATTGCTCTATAGGAAAATTGAAGGATCATGAGCATTTCATATTTATAGGAGATTATGATATTAATCATCACAAAAGTTAATTTTTCATTTTATAAGAATACGATGGTTTACAATCTATTATTACTCTATGGAGGGCTTGTTGTGCTCTCCTAGGGCAGCTCTCCAGCCTCTGACCCCCACCTGACCCCCACCTCTCACTTGTGGCTCCCAGGAGCTGCTAGCATGTGGCAGCGGCCACACCCCGGGCAACGGCTTCGACAGGCCGGCTAAACCTTGTGGGGGTAGCCATTGGGTCGTAGATCCCTGGTGAACCAGGGCTTTGCTCACCCAGCATGTGAAGACTGCTTCTGCTGAACAGACAGAAGAAACCAATAAGAAGGTTCAACGGCTGAGATGGCGACGCAGCAAAGCACTGTGGAGTGCTTAGGGCGTGTTGGAGCACAAAAGACAACACAGTCATCCAATGAAGCTGGGGAAGTCTCCAGGTGTAATGACTTTTTGTGCCAATGGACCCAGGCTTCCAACGCCAAGAGAGTGGGACTGTCTCTGTGCATCAACTTTTCCACTTAAATCTCCTTCACGCACAAGTGTCTTTGTACACACTCATCTATCAGATGAAAGCACACAAAGAAAATCATCATCCTCTGTTACCGAGAGACTACTACTACTATTACTCTATCATTCAATTAAGATTTAGTTTATTTTAATTTGTGCAACTTTTAAAATATGTAATTAATATATGTTAAATGTTTCTAGTCATTATAACTATCCTATTCAATTTGGAAAGCTACAAAGACCAGAATAGAAAAAAGATCTTACTTGAGAGTCTCTGTTGTACAGATTTGGTAGCAGCAGGTTTAGAAGTTATAGCCAACCCACAATCCTGAGGACTGTTTAGTCTTAAGTAAGTGAGTTTTCACTGTTCGTATTTACATCTCATTAATGTGCAGGGCAGGGAAAATGTTTCTCAAGTTGAAATTAATTTAATGCAGTGAAGTGTTGTGAATTTGGAGTCAAGATCTGCCTTCTGTTCTGGGCTTTGCTCTTTCTAGTTGTGTGATCCTGAGCACAACATTTTAGCTCTTTGAGCCAAGTCTATAAAATGAGGATATACTTCACAAGGTTGTTTTGAAGGTCAAATGAAATAATGTATATGTAATTCTTTGTGAATTATAAGGTGCTCTATAAAATATAAACTCTTATTCATTTTAAAATCCTAATTTTATAAACCCTTTAGTTCAAATAGTTAGTTAAGTAGCATTTATTAAGTACCCACTATGTGCCATACACTTCTAAGAACTAGAGATGTAAAAAAATGAAGGAAAAAAAAAACCAATGATCTCTGCCTTAAGGAGTTGGTGAAAGAATCACTATACAGATCACAATCTTTCCCCCATTTATACTTCTAGCAAGGAGTGAGGAAGGAAAATTTATGTCCTGATCCTTCATCAAGAGAAATGGGAACCTATTGCAGAAGATGAAGTCCCAGTTGAGTGTTACTGAAGTTTTTTGAACATGTAATGATTGATTGCTTCTGAATTCTTTTTCTTCTACTGAATATGACTAGTGATCTAAAAAATGGGCATTTCCAAACTTGGAAATTACCTCGTGGGTCAAAAAAAATCCTAATTTTAAGATTTTGTCATCACAAGAAGGCTTTTTAAGAGCATACTTCTTGGACAAATAAACCACTACCAAGAAGATCATCCAGCTGGAGAGTTGATGCTATGCCATCAGCGACTGAGAGAACTAAGCATTAAGAAATTTCAATAATAATCACAAATAGTTCCTCGGACAGTGCAATGCTAAGGTGAATTAGAATTTAGTATTCAACTGTCTTACAAGCCTTTGTCTTCCAGTTTTTCAGTCATTTTCAGTCATGTCTAACTCTTTATGACTCCATTTGATGTATTTTTGGAAAAGATACTAGAGCAGTTTCCTACTAGAACCATATCCTTCTCCAGCTAATTTTATAGATGAGCAAATTGAGACAAATAGGTTAAGTGACTTGTTCACAGTCACATATTAAATAGAAGTCTAAGGACAGATTTGAACCCAAGAAGATGAATCTTCCTGATTCAAGGCCTGGCACTCTTTTCACTGTATTACCTAGCCATCTCTGTCTTCCAGAGGAGAGTATAATATATGTAATGGGTTATTTAAGAGTTTTATATTTCTTATTTTTCTTCAATCTATCTTTTGAGTATCATATTCAGTCATTGTACTAGGTGTGAGGTATGAAGACACTGCTTCTTCATGGAGCTTACCATTTACTGAAGGTAAAACAAACAAACAAACGTGTAGTCTTACAGGAAGACAAAAAGTGCATTCAAAATAAAGCCCAAGTAATTTGTATGTATCAATAACACCTCCTGCTGGACATGACACTTGTAGTGTTGTAAGCCAGTATTTGGGGCACTTACTATACAAAAGCAGGGGATGGAAAGTGAAATATTGCTTATTAGGCTATAGCTAGTAATACAGGTTTGTATATACTGTATATGCAATGAATTATTAAATTCAAATTACATTCTGGATGAAGTAATTCATATGGATTCAGGTTTATAACCTAGAAAATTTTTCCTCCCCAAAGAATTCCATCTCTTATCCACACTTATCCCTTAGACTTTCAAACAAGTTAATGATTTGAAAATCTAACAATGGCTATGAAAGAATACTAAATAATGCTGATGAATTATATAATTATACAGTGAAGATCATCCTTCAAGAAATATTGGGGTTATTCTAAAGTAGACATTTAACCTTTTTTGACATTATGAACAGGGATAATATATGTGCATATTCTAAGTGTTATAGTTTTGTTTAAAGTGAAGTCAGAGTCATTGAGATGATGACTCTAAGCCTGCATACCTTAAGAGAGATTTACAAAATGTTAAGTGATCATTTTCAGTGCTGCTGACCTGAAAGACTAACTCTCCTTTCCCAATTGCTATAACTGCATTTCTATCCATTGGGGAAAATGTCTGAAGTGCATTGACTTTCACTTCCTTCCAGCTGGCAATTATCTGCAAAGCTCTCCCTGCAGACAAAGCTAAAGATCTTGGCAACACACTGAGGTATTGATAAAGCCTTAAAAGAAACCTCAGAAAAGATGGCTGTTAAAGGCATCATTAAGAGGCCTGATTTTTAATCGTTCATAAGAAGCTCTGTGGAACTTCATATGTGTGGTGCACAACATATTTTGCAGTTAAGGATTGTCAGTATTTGTCAGAATAACTTTTTCCCATCACAGAAGATGAAGACTGGTTTCCTCTGCAGGAGTGGCTTTTTGGAAAAGGCCTGACATTTCTGACTCATTTGTCTGTGAAACAAATTCATGGGAGGATGGCTTCATAATTAAAGCTTTAAACTCCAAATATAATGCTTAACATAGAGGCAGCTGGGAGGACCTGATATATGTTATGGTCTGTCCCCAGGCCTAATTCTAAATTTTTCTAGATTGATAGGAACTGTAAGAATTTGCATTATATTTTTTCTTTGAAAAATATCTTTGAAAAAGAGGGAAGGGGAAGGCCAGTGATCAGTAGTCTTAACATGGGTTAACTGTGTTAAGAAGACCTGAATTTGAATCACTCCTAACTTACTTAGGAGAAATCAGATGCTGACAATCATCCTCTCTGGTCTTCAGTTTCTTCATTTGTGAAACAGGGATAACACTGCAAGAATTAAAGAAAAAACTATATCTTGGATGCACATAAAATGTATACATGTACATATGTGCATGCTCTGAGTTCATGTGTATATATACACATATAGTACATGTGTTTATTCTTAAATACATACAGAGTCATAATAGTAGCATGCAATGTGTACTATGTACATATGTTTTATGTACATGCATTTTGTGGTTGTTTGCATAAAGGTACTTTAAGCTACTTCAACTAAATTATAACTGAACTAAGATTTTAGGAATACTCTGAGCATATATGCATGTGTGCTAATAAATTTATATATGTATTGCATGGGTGTACATATTACATTTCTAACCCAGAATTATATATCCATACACATATTTCAATTTGAATCCCTTAAGATTCCAATTGTGTCTATTATGAATATGTGGGCTTTACTCGCATTAGGTGAACACACACACATTTGTATGTGAACATATATGTGGTCATATGTTATACATGTATGTACACATGTATGGGAATTAGAAACATGGGTACACACCCAAATATATATGTGTGTGTGTGTGTGTGTGTGTGTGTGTGTGTGTGTGTGTGTGTGTGTTCCTTTGCAAATTGTTAAGCACTATCTCAGTGTGAGCAGTTATGTAAAGCTTAATTTTATTTTAGGCTCTGACAATGAGATCCCCTAAGAGAAATAAGTTTTAAGGAGGACAAAGTCAGTGAAGCAAAAATTAAGATTAGCTAGTCCTAACTTGCGCATGCCTGTTCACTCAAGAATCCTAAAAATTACACACTCCCTACCCCTACCCTTCACTTGTCTTGTGGTTCCTGACTAAGGAATTTTTCTTATTTCAGTAAAGTTAGCGATCTCTACAACCTATTAAGATCTTTTAGATTATGACCCTTTAACCTAGCAATATAATTATTATGTCCATATGCTAAAGAGATTAAATATTGAGAAAAGGAACCTACCTGTGCAAAAATATTTCTGGCAATTCTTTTTGTGGTGGCAAAGTACTGGGGATTTAAGGGATGTCCATTAATTGGGGAATGACTGAACAAGTTGTGGAATACGATTATAATGGAATACTTACATGCCTTAAGAAATGACAAACAAGATGATTCCATAATCATTTGACCTATTCTCTTTTTTTAAGTATTGGTTTTCTTTAATTAATTTTTGTTTCTAATTTACTAGGTTTCTGACCTTTTTTTTTTCAAGATTCTTATGCATCATTCTCATTTCTTTTTCTAATTTCTCCTTTACCTCTGTTATTTTATAAATCTTTTTTGAGCTATTCCAGGAATTCTATTTGGGGCCTGAGAACAATTTACATTTTCTTTGAGGATTTGTATGTGACTACTCTGTCAGTGTTGTCTTAGTTTGAGTTTTGATCTTCTCTGTCATCACAGTAATTTCATATAAGAAGGGTTTTTTTTTTACCCATTTTCCCAGCCTTTTTTTTTTAAATTTTAACTTTATGTTAAAATTCAGATCTACTCTTAGGATGAACAGAGCACTACCCCAAGCTTAAGGTTTTCCATGCTTGTGTTTTCTGAGGTAGTTCTGGGGTTCTGTAAGTTTTCAGTTTGTGCAAATGTTATGATATAAGGATTAGTGTGATCATTGTTCTTTTGACCTGTCCTCTGCTCTTTGACCAACTACAAGCACTCTCTTTGTCCTTGTAACTCTGACCAGTGTCTTCTTGTTAGTGCTCTTCTTTACTATGGGACTACAACATTGAAACCATGGATGGGCAAAGCAACAGAATTCTGCACCCACTGCCAACAATAGATACCCTGTAATATCCTTCAGACCAGTGGTCCAAACCCCTTACCAACTATGGTTTGGGAGCCCTAGAAACACCATCATATATTTAGTCATTCCAATACCTGCTTTGGCTTTTGGGCTATATCCTATATTAGACTGTGCTCTCTTCTCACTGCAGTGAGATAGGTCTTTCCTCTCAACTTTCTAAGTTTTCTTGGCCTGGAAATTATTTAATTACATCTTTTTTTCCTGTTTTTCTTCTCAACAATTTGTTTTAGGAGTCATTTTAAAGTTGTTTGGAGTTGAATTTGGAAGAGTTCAGTGGAATTCTTGCCTTTACTCCCTGATCTTGGCTTTATTGTGTAATGGAGGAGATGAGTGGAAGGAGGGAGAGGTGAGAGGGAAAAGGAAGCTGAAGGGATTGGGTTTTCTCCTCCATTACTTATGGGGAGAAGTAAGCCAGGTCCTGTCTCCTTCAAAAGGGAATGACTCCACAGGGATATTATTTGGGAGATGGAGGACAGGAGACAGGAATGGGGTTTGATCAATGAGGTGGCACTGTGACTCTCTCAAAGAAGTTATGGCCACTGAGGTCAGAACTGGCCCCTTGTATTTCCCATCTCCCAAGGGGGCATCAACTGCCAGCCCCCAAGGGTTTAGATATGACCAACTGCCAAGGAAAGAGTAATGGCTTCTTTGGTCAGAGACATTGAATCCCAGGTTGTTAGAACAACCCCCTCCTTGTGAGCATCTAATCTCCTTGCTTGATTCCTGAGACAAACCCAAACCTAAAGTCTAAATATATCCAAATGGTGTATTGAGGTTATTTGGGGTAGACAATGGCAAAGGTGTGAGGGGAAAAAGGAAGGTGGGTGAAGGGGAGCCCTAAAACTTGCCCCCCTCCAGCAGATTGGCTTTTCAAAGTCTGGAAGCCAGAGGCTTTTGTGTCCTGGCCTCTCCTCTTGCCAACTTCTTCCTAATCTCATTCTTAAAGTTAACTAAGTCTTGTGGTATAATTCAAGGAACAAGGCAAGGGAAAGAAAGAGACCCTAAGGGGGGGGCGGATCTAGTTGGCTCTGGTCAGAAAGAGTCTAAACTAAAATCCTTCTTGGGAAGAGGTGTAGCTGTTATGGCAGAGTCTCAGTGGAGGTATTTTTGGGGTCCCAGAAGGAAGACAGGTCTCAATGGGATCTTGGCTCCTCTCCCAGAAAACCCACCTTCCCTATTCACTTCTCAGGCTGGAAGTAACTCCTCCTGTCAGTTGGCTTCAAAGTTCCAGACAGCTCTCAGAACTCACAGTACTCTCTCCCCTTACCCCACTCCTTCTCTGGCCATTCAGTCAATAAGGCTGGTATCTCTCTTCCTTACCTAAAAGTTGTCAGTATGTTTGATGGGTACTTTTTATACAATGAAATGATCTATCTAAAATTCAAAGCAGGTGTTATGTGCAATGGAGAAACAAAAATTTTCTATCAAAATATAAGAATTTTCTGATGATATTGTGCTTTATTCAGAAAATCATAAGTAATAAGCAAAAATAAACAAACAGAAAAATTAATAACATTAGCATAGCATCCAGCAATAAAATAATCCCTCCCTTCCAAATCTATAGTATTTTAAAATAATAATGAGAAAGCCTTGCAGGTAATAAAAGTGGAAGTAATTTTCAAAATAACTAAAAAATGCATAAAGTATTGGAGCCAACCTATGCAGACACATTCAATAAAGACAGATTCAACAATAAATAGTAGATAAATAGATAGCAGCTTTTTATATATAATTTGGTCTAGAAGTCTTAACTCACATTAATTCCAAAATCATATACTTATATTTTATATAATTATATGCAGAATTACATGTATTATATAATTACATTTCAGATATAACTACATATAGAATTACATTTATTATTAAAAATAATTGTCACTCATTAAAATACAAAAGTAAATCAGTAAAATAGATTAGGGAAGATAAAAATAAGTATATAGAATTAATTATCCCAGTGTTTAATAAATCTCAAAATATAAACTATGAAAGAAATTCCTATTTGACAAAAAATTCTGGGAAAACTAGAAATAACTGGCAAAATTAGACTCAGAAATTCAAATTAAAACTACTCTGAGTCATGAACTTACCTTTATCAGATTGGATAATATGACAAAAAAGTAAAAATGTATGTGTAGATGTGGGAAAATTAGAACATCAATATACTGTTGGTGGAGTTATGAACTGATGCAACCAGGCTAGAGAACAATTTAGAAGTACTTCCAAAGGGCTATAAAACTGTGCATATCTGTTGACCCAGCAATACCAGTATTAGTACTGTATCCAAATGAGATCAAAGAAAGTTGAAATGAACCTATTTGTAAAAAAAATATAAAAGCTTTTTGTAGTGAAAAATTTTCAAAACTTAGGGGATGTCCAACAATTGGGGAATAGCTGAAAAATTTGTAGTATATGATTGTAATGGAATATCATTTTGCCATAAGAAATGAATACTCTCAGAAAAACTTCAAAAGATACCTGAACTGATATAAAGTGAAGTGAGTAGAACCAGGAGAATATGGTATATCATAACAATCATCCTGTTATATGATGATCAGTTATGAATGATTTAACTATTATATGCAATGCAAATATCAGTGACAACTCCAAGGAACTATGAAGAACAGTGCTATCAACCACCATTGAAGGGATTGATTGAGTCTAAATACAGACCAAGGTATACAATTTTTGACTTTATTTCCTCCATGAGTTCCTTATTGTATGTGTGATCTTATTTCACACCATGATGCACATTGATATATCATTGCATGATAGCATGTGTACAGCCTATGTTAGATTACTTGTCATCTCAGGAAAGAAGTAATGGAGGATGAGAAGGAGGGAGAAAATCTGGATTGCAAAATGTCAGCAACAAATGTTAAAAGCTGTTTATATGTGCAATTAGGAATAAAGGATAAAATAATAAATTAGGTCCATACTAACTTCTTTGAGAAGAAGGGAAGAAGAGGAAGGGAAGAAAAGAAAAGGAAAGAAAGGAAGGAAGGAAGAAAGAATGAATGAATGAAAGACAGAAAGAAAGAAATACAGAAAGAAAACAAGGAAAAATTTTTTATCAAATATCTCTGATAAGGGTTCTGTTTCTTAAACATATAAACAACTAACAAATTCATAAGACTTAAGTTATTACTCCAATTGAAAAGTAGTAAAAGAGTATAAATAGTTCTCAAAAGAAGAATTGTAATGTATTATCAACTATATGATATTGAACTAATATGGAATATTTGCAGATGTAGGAAAGTTAGAAAATTAATATACTGTTGATGGAGTTATAAACTAATGCAACTAATCTGGAGAGCAATTTAGAACCACAGTCAAGTTGAAATAAATACCAGTCACAACAATTCTGAGATTTTAACTAATATTCATTAAACTGGCAAAGAAAACAAAATATACAAAGTCATTGTTGGAGAGGATGCCAAAAGACAAGAAAATAGTGCATTATGGGTGGAGCTGTGAATTAAAGCTTTGCAGTTTGGAAAACAATTTAGAATTATGCACAAAAAATGACTAAAATGTCCATACATTTTAACCTAGGGATTTCATTGTTAAGCATATATTCTAAATAGGTCACTGACAAACAACAGCAAGTTTTTTTTTGTTTTTTTTTATGGCAGTATTTTTGTGGTATAAAAACAAAACAGAGAAAAACCACTGCAAAGATAGAAGATGTCTACTATTTGGGAATAAGTAAGGAATTGTGGTACCTGAATGTAGGGAAATATTAGAGTACTTAAAGAAATAATAAAGATAATAAATATAGAGAAAACAAGAAGTTACATGAATTGATGTAAGTAGAACCAGGAAATGACTACAATATTTTAAATGAAAAGATCAACAATCCCCAAATGATCAAAACTGAATGTTGAGAAAGTATAAAAAGTAAGTTTAATCCTAAGGAAGCTATGTGAAAATAATCTTGTCCCAACTTCTTTGGAAAAAATGGGGGGGGGGGGAGAGTCATGGGTCAGGAATATTGCACACATCAGCATTTATTAATGTATTGGTGGATTTTTTTGTTTTTATTGTTTTAAAATATTTATAATAGAAATAGCTCTCTAGAAGAGTTTGGTGGAAGAATATAGTTGAAAATGCAAGTAATATAAAGACAAACGATATCAATAAAATCTATTTTTAATCAAAGAGAGACAGTATTACAGGTAGTCAACTGGACATGATATAGGAATGACTTGAATTCAAATTTGCCTCTGACACATACTGACAATATGACTTTATGAAAATCATAACATAAACAACAGCTTCAGAATATAATTTTTTAAATCCTTACTTTATGTGTTAGAATTGATACTTAGTTGTGGTTCAAAGGCAAAAGAGAGTTTTAAGGAGTTAGGTGACTTTCCTAGAGTCACACAGCTAGGAAGTGTGAGACGACAGAATTTTACCTAGGACCTCCTGTCTCCAGGCCTGACTCTATATCCAGTGAGCCACCCACTGTCCCCTCAGAATATAAATTATGAACCTATCACTGATCTGCCTTGGGAGTGGGGATTTCTTCACCTCAAATACCCTATAGCAGCACTGACATAGTATTGGCAGAAGTGCCCAGCTCCCCCCAAATCCCTATTTCTTTTTCACATTACTTGCTTTTTGACATTTTCCCTGTCCTATATTTGTACAGTGTATTTTTTTAACTTAGTATGAGATTTTATATTTATCCTAATTTAATTTGATTTCATAAGGATGTCACTATTGAAATGCATGATTTTTATTTGTGTTTATTTTAATGTTTTTATATTACCTATATCCCCTAATATGTCTCTTTCTAAAACTACCTCCCAAAGAGTCATCTCTATCAAATATAATTATAAATAAGGCAGAAAAAGGTTAGCAAAATTATTGAAAACAACAAAAGAACCTGACATTATATATTGTTCTATACTGACAGTATCCCACTCTTAAAATGAGCAGAGGGAAGAGCCCTTCATGTCTGTTTCTTGGGGCCAAACTTAGTCATTAATTTAGCAACATTAAATTTAGATTATCATTGTTTTTCATTCAGTTCACAATTTTGTAATTATGTTTATCATTTTCTTGATTTTGCTTACTTTTTGAATGAATTCACATAAATTTTCCTCATGGTTCTCTATAGTCATAGTCATTGTGTCCTATAGCACAGTTATGTACTTTTACATTCATGTACACAATTTGCCTAGCAATGTAGTGGACATTTACTTTGTTTATAGTTCTTTGCTACTACAAAAAGTGCAAGTATAACCACTTTGGAATATTTATATTTATATTTTAAGTTTTTCCCTTTGTTCTTGACTTCCCTGGCATATATAAGTAGAAGTGCCATCACTTAATTAAAGCGTATAAATGTTTTAATTACTGTTTCCCCACAATTCCAAATTATTGCTTAGAATATATATTTTAACAATAATAGATATGTGTGACTGTCATTCGACTAACATTCCATAATTTGTTATTCCCATCTTTTGTTATCTTTGCCAATTTTCTGAGTGGAAAGTGAAACTTTCAGATTATTTTTATTTGTATTTCTCTTTTTGGTTATTGGTAGTACTTTTTCTTATTTTTTGAAATAATGTGTTATTTTCCTTTAAAAACCATTTGTTCATTTTGTTTGATCACAACTTTATTAACTAGTAAATATTTAATTTAATTCATTCAATCTAATTCAATAATTATTTATTAAAGACATATTGTTATCTCTCCCAAACCTAATCTATTCTTCATAATTGACAAAGCAATCTTGATGCAGAAAGTTTACAGTATCCTCTTTCTTAATGTTATGAAGACTAAAAAAAATTCCTAATATCAAGAAGTTTTTTTTCCTCTACCTGTATCAGTTCTTATGGAGAAGAGAGAAACATTATTAGATGTACACAGGTAATTAGAATATAAGGTGGGGATCATGGGGACAAATAAGATATCCTAAGGACAATAAATGAGTTAGAATGGGTACATTGTATTTTGTATTCCAGTTTGGGAAGAAGCAAAAGAGGAAGGGAAAGGCAGTAATGTTGGAAAAGAAAATTGGAAATTGCCTAAAAAATAGTATTTTCTTTTTAGAGTCAATAAATTAAAACTCAAGGTATTAGATCATGGATATGGCATGGCTACAACTGTACTTTCAGATTATTTCACAGTCCAGGTGATAATCAAATTGAAGAGGGGAAAGAATGACTGAAAGTACAGAAACCAATGAGGCAAGTATTACAATAAATCAGGTAAGAGGCAAATATTCTGGATTCAAAGCTTAATTATGCTAATTACCCATCCTAAATATGTGTCCCCATCAATACGATAAGTATGCCAATATTAAGGTACCACAATTTAAGTAACTGGTAATAGTAAAGACAAAGAGGTCTTTTTAACTGCAACTAGAGACTTTGATTCAAGGTCAAATTGCTCCATTAACTGGTATATTTGAGATATTAATAACCCAGTTCCAGAGTTGATTGTTATCTACTCTCTAATATTCTCTTGTTTGTTTTTCATTTCCTTATCTACAAAACATTATTAGAATATTTGTTACATTCTCATCTAGTACATATCTACTATTAACACCAGTCCCTTAACTTATGAGTATAACAAATCTGAACAAAACAAAAAGAACATGAGGTTATTCTTGCACTATCTTTTATTTATAAAGCCACTAATGATATTATTTTCCTTTCTGCATACCAATGAAGGGTATGTGTCAATACCCATTCTAGAAATTTACTAGGAATCAACATCATGTCTCTTGCTATATATTATACAGTATTGATGTTCTCCTTCCTTTAAAACTGGAATGCTGTTTCCTTGCATCATACATGAGGTCATCTTTTTTCTCCTTCACAGTTCTTTAGTAATGACTGCCAGTGACAGAATTTTGATGACAAATTCTTTATATCGGGTATAACTCATTAGAACCAAGTGTCATGAGCTCTTTCTGTGCAGCAAGATATTCTCTTTGCATCTAATCACTAGACTTAGGTTTCAATTCCCAGTTAAAGATTTTTATTACATACTAGTCAATGTGAAAATAACTTTTTGGTAGGAATATATTCCTAGAGTAGTTCTGCTTATTTTCTCTTATTTACTATTATCTGACCAAAGATTCTTTCACTTGATCTACTTCTCTGCATTTAATATAGCGTTTTTTTGACTTTTTAAACATTATTTTATTTGGTTATTTACAAACATTATTCATTGGAAACAATGATCATTATCTTTTCATCCCCCCGCCACCCTCCCACCAATTCTCGCATAGCCGGTGCACAATTCCATTGGGTTTCACATGTGTTCTTGGTTCGAACCCATTTCCATGTTGTTGGTATTTGCACTAGAGTGTTCATTTAGATTCTATCCTCAGTCATTTCCTCTTAGCCCCTGTAGTCAAGCAGTTGCTTTTCATCGGTGTTTTTACTCCCACAGTTTATCCTCTGCTTATGGATAGTGTTTTTTAGATCCCTGAAGATTGTTCAGGGACATTGCATTGTCCTTAGTGGAGGAGTCCATTACCTCGATTGTACCACAATGTATCAGTCTCTGTGTACAATGTTTTCCTGGTTCTGCTCCTCTCGCTCTGCATCACTTCCTGGAGGTTGTTCCAGTCTCTGAGGAATTACTCCACTTTATTATTCCTTTTAGCACAATAGTATTCCATCACCAACATATACCACAATTTGTTCAGCCATTGACCAATTGAAGGGCATCCCCTCGCTTTCCAATTTTTGACCACCACAAAGAGTGCAGCTATGAATATTCTTGTACAAGTCTTTTTCCTTATTATCTCTTTGGGGTACAAACCCAGCAGTGCTATAGCTGGATCAAAGGGCAGACAGTCTTTTATCACCCTTTGGGCATAGTTCCAAATTGACCTCCAGAATGGCTGGATCAATTCACAACTCCACCAGCAATGAATTAGTGTCCCCACTTTGCCACATCCCCGCCAGCATTCATTACTTTCCATAGCTGTCATGTTAGCCAATCTGCTAGGTGTGAGGCGATACATCAGAGTTGTTTTGATTTGTATCTCTCTGATTATAAGAGATGTAGAGCAATTTTTCATGTGCTTATTAATAAGTTTTTATTTCTTTGGCTGAGATCTGCCTGTTCATGTCCCTTGCCCATTTATCAATGTTTTTGTACAATTGATTTAGCTCTTTGTAAATTTGAGTAATTAAACCTTTGTCAGAGGTTTTTATGAAGATTGCTTCCCAATTTGTTGCTTTCCTTCTGATTTTAGTTATATTGATTTTGTTTGTACAAAAGCTTTTTAATATGATGTAGTCGAAATTATTTATTTTACATTTTGTGACTCTTTCTATGTCTTGCTTGGTTTTAAAGTCTTTCCCTTCCCAAAGGTCTGACATGTATACTATTCTGTGTTTACCTAATTTACTTATAGTTTCCTTCCTTATGTTCATGTCAGTCATCCATTTTGAATTTATCTTGGTGTAGGGTGTGAGGTGTTGATCTAATCCTAATCTCTCCCACACTGTCTTCCAGTTTTCCCAGCAGTTTTTATAAAATAGTGGATGTTTGACCAAAAAGCTGGGATCTTTGGGTTTATCATATATTGTCTTGCTGAGGTCACTTGCCCCAGGTCTATTCCACTGATCCTCCTTTCTGTCTCTTAGCCAGTACCAAACTGTTTTGATAACTGCTGCTTTGTAATATAGTTTGAGATCTGGGACTACAAGGCCCCCTTCCTTTGTATTTTTTTTTTCATTATTTCCCTGGATATCCTTGATCCTTTGTTCTTCCAAATGAACTTTGTTATGGTTTTTTCTAAATCAGTAAAGAAATATTTTGGAAGTTCCATGGGTATGGCATTAAATAGATAGATAAGTTTGGGTAGGATGGTCATTTTTACTATATTGGCTCATCCTACCCATGAGCAGTTAATGTTTTTCCAATTGCTCCAGTCTAGTTTTAGTTGTGTGGAGAGTGTTTTGTAGTTGTATTCATATAGTTCCTGTGTTTGTCTCAGGAGATAGATTCCTAGGTATTTTATTTTGTCTAAGGTGATTTTGAATGGGATTTCTCTTTCTAGTTTTTGCTGCTGAACTATGTTGGAGATGTATAGAAATGCTGATGACTTATGCGAGTTTATTTTGTATCCTGCAACTTTGCTAAAGTTGTTGATTATTTCAATTAGCTTTTTGGTTGAATCTCTAGGATTCTTTAAGTAGACCATCATGTCATCTGCAAAGAGTGATAACTTGGTGTCCTCCTTGCCTATTTTAATGCCTTCAATTTCTTTTTCTTCTCTAATTGCTACTGCTAGTGTTTCTAATACAATGTCAAATAATAGAGGTGATAATGGGCATCATTGTTTCACACCTGATCTTATTTATCCCCATTGCAGATGATATTGGCTGATGGTTTTAGATATATACTGTTTATTATTTTTAGGAACGACCATCCTATTCCTATACTTTCTAGTGTTTTCAATAGGAATGGATGTTGTATTTTATCAAAGGCTTTTTCTGTGTCTATTGACATAATCATGTGATTTTTGTTGGTTTGCTTGTTCATACGGTCGATTATGTGGATGGTTTTCCTAATATTGAACCAGCCCTGCATCCCTGGTATAAATCCTACTTGATCATGGTGGATGACCCTTCTGATCACTTGCTGGAGTCTTTTTGCTAGTATCCTATTTAAGATTTTTGTATCTATATTCATTAGGGAGATTGGTCTATAATTTTCTTTCTCTGTTTTTGATCTGCCTGGTTGTAGAATCAGTACCATGTTTGTGTCTTAAAAGGAGTTTGGTAGAATTCCCTCTTTGCTTATTATGTCAAATACTTTGTATAGTATTGGGATTAACTTTTCTCTGAATGTTTGATAGAATTCACTGGTAAATCCATTGGGCCCTGGGGATTTTTTCTTAGGAAGTCCTTTGATGGCCTGTTGGATTTCATTTTCTGATATGGAATTATTTAAGAATTCTATTTCTTCTTCTGTTAGTTAAGGCAGTTTGTATTTTTGTATATATTCATCCATATAGCCTAGATTGCTGTATTTATTGCCATATAATTGGGCAAAGTAATTTTTAATGATTGCCTTAAATTCCTCTTCATTAGAGGTGATGTCCCCCTTTTCATCTTTGATGCTGTTAATTTGCTTTTCTTCCTTCCTTTTTTTTTAATTTGATTGACCAGTACTTTGTCTATTTTGTTTGTTTTTTCAAAGTACCAGCTTCTTGTCTTATTTATTAAATCAATAGTTCTATCACTTTCGATTTTATTAATTTTTCCCTTAATTTTTAGGATTTCTAGTTTGGTTTTCTGCTGGGGGGTTTTAATTTGATCATTTTTGAGTTTTTTATTTGCATTTCCAATTGATTGATTTCTGGTCTCCCTAGTTTGTTAATATATGCACTCAGGGATATGAATTTACCTCTGATTACTGCTTTGGCTGCATCCCAAAAGTTTTGAAAGGATGTCTTGCTGTTGTCATTTTCCTTGATGAAATTATTCATTGTTTCTATGATTTCGTCTCTAACTAAACGATTTTGGACTATCATATTGTTTAATTTCCAATTAATTTTTTATTTGGTTTTCCATGTACCATTACTGATCATTATTTTTATTGCCTTGTGATCTGAGAAGGCTGCATTTATTATTTCTGCTTTTCTGCATTTGTATGCCATGTTTCTGTGACCTAGTGTATGATCAATCTTTGTGAATGTGGCATGTGGTGCTGAGAAGGTGTATTCCTTTTTGTCCTTATTTTTTTTTCTCCATATGTCTATTAACTCTAATTTTTCTAAGATTTCATTCACTTCTTTTACCTCTTTCTTATTTATTTTTTGTTTTATCTAAATTTGATAATGGTTGGTTCAAATCTCCTACTAATATTGCTTTACTGTCTATTTCTTCCTTCAATTCTCCTAGTTTCTCCATTAGAAATTTGGGTACTATATTATTTGGTGCATACATGTTGATTAGTGATAGTTCCTCATTATCTAACATCCATTTTAACAAAATATAATTACCTTCCCTATCGCTTTTAATCAGGTCTATATTTCCTTTGGCTTTTATCAGATATCATGATTGCAACTCCTGCCTTCTTTCTATCAGCTGAGGCCCAGAAGGTCTTACTGCATCCTTTAATTCTGACTTTGTGGGTGTCTACCCACCTCATGTGTGTTTCTTGAAGACAACATATGGTAGGATTTGGGATTCTAACCCATTCTGCGATTCATCTACGTTTTATGGGTGAGTTCATCCCATTCACGATCAAAGTTATGATTGTGACTTGTGAATTCTCTGGCATTTTGATATCCTTCCCTAATTCTAACCTTTCTTCTTTAGCTCTAACCTTTAATCCAGTGATTTACTTTCAATCAGTACCCCTTGTCCCCTCCCTTGATATGTTTCCCTTTCTATCCCCTCCCTTTTTGTTTCCTCCCCCTCCACCCTCTCCTTCCCTCCCCTTTTGTTTTCCCTCCCCCCTACCCCCTTGGTTTTCCCTTCTCCCTACCCTTGTTGGGTAAGATAGAATTCAAGATCCCAATGGATCTGGATGTTTTTCTCTCTCAGAGTTGATTTCCCTGAGAGTAAGGTTTAAGTAAAAACTCTCTTCCTTTCCTTCTTATAGGAGTTTTCTTCCCCTCCCATTCCTGTGTGAATCTTTGTGTGAGAAAGATTATTCTATTTGATTTTTCTTTTCCCCCTATTTACACATTACATTTTCCATATATTAATATATATATAGATATAGATATAGATATAAATGTAGTCCTTATAGAAGAGAGTTTGAATAAATGAAAAGATAACAATTTTCTCCTTTTCCCTTTCCATCATATTTATTTTTTCAGGTATTCCTTGCTCTTTGTTTTTCGATATCAAAATTTCCACAGAGCTCTGGTCGTTTCTTTGCAAAAACTTGGAAATCTTCTATTTTGTTGAATGCCCATACTTTCCCTTGGAAGTATATAGTCAGTTTTGCTGGATAGCTGATTTTTGGTTGAAGACCCAGCTCTCTTGCCTTTCTGAAAATCATGTTCATGCCTTACGGACATTCAGAGTGGAAATTGCAAGGTCTTGTGTGACCCAGATTGGCATTCCTTTATATCTAAATTGTATTTTTCTGGCTTCTTGTAGGATTTTTTTCTTTTGCTTGAAAGCTTTGGAATTTGGCAATTACATTCCTGGGAGTTGTCTTTTGGGGATTTAGTGTAGAGGGTGTTCTCTGAACTCTTTCAATGCCTGTATCACCCCTTATTCTAGAATCTCTGGGCAATTTTCTTTGATTATATCTTGTATTAAGATGTAGAGTTTGCTGTTTATTTCTGAATTTTCTGGTAGTCCAATTATTCTTAAATTACCTCTTCTTCCTCTATTTTCCAAGTCTGTCACCTTGTCAGTGAGATATTTTATGTTTTCTTCTAGTTTCTTGATCTTTTGGCTTTGCTTCATTGATTATTTCTCTTTTACCTGCTCATTGTCTTCCAGTTGCCTAATTCTGACCTTTAAAGCCTGGTTTTCCTTTTCAGTTTGGTCAAACCGGTTTTGTAATTGCGTGAAATTCTTTTGCATTAATTCCCACTTTTCCTGCCAGAAGGCTTCCATCTTTTTGATCATTTTTGATTCAAATTCTTCAAAAGTTTGTGGAGAGTTTCCATTTCCTTTGGAAGGTTTTGGAGCATTTGCTTGTGTTTCCAATTCTATCTCCTCTGTATTTTGTATTTTTGCTCTTTAAAATGTGTCCAAAGTTGCTCCCTTCTTGTTTTTCTTGTTGTTTTGAGGCCTTTTTGCTTCTGTGCTATTTGCCATCTCTATCTGAGTGAGGGGGGCTGGCTCTTCTGTTATCTGTCTGGTGTTCAGTGGCTTTATCCCCAGGCAAATTGTCTGTCTTCCCCAGGAAGCCCGGAATTGCTGGTGTTTCGGTGTTTCGGTGTTACCACCCTCCTCAGTTCCCTCCCGATGCTTCTCTGTTGCCTTACTTCTATGCTCTGTGGCTGGCTTGACACTCTCAGATGTATTTCAATGCCTTTGCTGGCCAGAGGAGCCTGCACTCTGAGGGGGAGGGGCTGTTGCTTTAGGAAGCTCCAAGGACTGGTGATAGAATTAACCTCAGACTGAGTATGCCCTGAGGCAGGGACCTTCGGTGAGACTCAGATGGAAGGATCTGGTCAGGGGGCTATAGGCTCCCCCCCATCTCTTTCTATTTCCCTTCTGTCTTGGTGCCCCCGCAACTGGCTCAGGTTGTTTTCAGGGTGCAGCCTTCAGAATAGCCAGCTCCCGAGGCCCTTTTGCCTGCCCTGAGGTTCCTGCTGCTGCCTTGGATTCAGCGCTCTGGGTTGGGGGGGATGGGTCCTGGGACTTTCCTTTTGCCTACCCCTTAGATCCAAGTGATCTCGGGTTCTGACTTTTGGCGGGGCTTACCTTTTGATCCAGGTCTAGGAGGAGTGTTCCCTGGGTCTATTCTGTTGTTTGTTTTGAATTTCAGTGCCCTAGGAGCATTCAGTTTGAGATAGGTGAGGAAGGGTTTCTGGAGCTCTGAACTTTAGCTTTCTCTAAGCTGTCATCTTGACTGGAAGTTTAATATAGCTTTTTAAAAAAACAGTCTCTTGTTTTTTTTTTTCCTAGAATTTATTACAAGTTTTAACTCGTTTATGGATTTAGCTCTCCAAATCACATACTTAAAAGGAAATGTATATAGTAGACAAGATGTGGGCAGTGAATCATATTAAGGCAAACTCCATATTCAATATTCTGACTGATCTTGAATCAGTTATTTAATATCTCAGTGATCCAGACACTTATTTAACAGCACCATTTGAAGTGCTGCCAATATTTCTTGGTAAAGGAAGTTTACTACCAGGAATTCCATAAACTGATGAAACAAATTGTATTGATTTTGTTTTAAAACGATTTCTTATTGTATCTTGTAACTCTTTTGTATTTGCTCTGCTCTTTTTTTCCCTTTTCATCTCATATACAAATTCTTTCAACTCTCAGTTTTTCTGCAAATTTCCTATGCATCCATATTGTACTCTTTAGACATCTTCCCCTTTTATCTTCAATTTGCAACTGTTAAATCACAATTTGTTCTGCTTCATGAGATCACTGTGAAAAAAGACACTTTGTAAACTGCAAAGGGCTCTATAAACATATTGGTTAAATGTTTTATCTGTATGTGAGATACTGTGGTTTCTATGATGCAATAGGATTTGGAAAGGGAGATTTCATTATGAATTTGCCCAGATGGTGGAGTCTTTCACAAGTTTTCAGTGATAATTCTCCCTTTTTGGAGAAACTTTTTTTTTTTATAAAACTTGTAATATTGCCTTCAGCTTCTTCTTACTGTGGCAGTATTCCTAAATTTGAAGAGGAAAATTGCCTCAACTATATAGTTTGGGATTGTATATTTAGCTATGAAATTAAATTGCATTGGATCTAAACAAAGGACCTTATGTTCTTTCAGGGAAATATGTATTTTTTTTCCTTTTGAATGAACAGGTAATATACTAATATAATGAATAGTTAATATACTAAAGATTTGCAATTTTAGAAAAGTTGTGATGAATAAAATTAAAAATAATTACTTATTATTAAATTATTTCATTAAAGAAAATATATTCACCAGGAAATCTACTTCAGTTATATTTTTAAAAAATCAAATAAACTGCAGGTAATTTTTAATTATAAGTACTCATAGAAAGTCAAAATTATCAAGTAAATTAATTAATTCAAAAGAACATTGGTAGCACTTCACAAATTAGTTGCTCTTCAACTCATCAGTCAGCATTGAGGGACCTCCCCTGAAGTATTTCACCCTTTGAATTTCTTACCTAGATCATTCTATTTTTCTTCTGGGTAGAGAGAACTTTTTTTCACATACTTTGTATATTGGCCATTTTCTTTATTTTTCTCCTGGTGTTGACTGAATTTACCATTTCCAATAGGTCAGAAATATGAATCTTTGTTGCTAGTAATTCCTTCCATCTCCATAATCACAACTTTTCTACACCTTGGTAAAAAGATGCCTAATATGAACTACATACTTTAAAGGTTATATTAAGTTTACCAAAGGAATATATTGAATTTTACATGGCTGAGACCCAAACAAATAACAACTGTATAATATTAAATATGTCCAAAATAAGTATTCTTTATGAAAACAATTAATCTATATTTATTTTGTGTATATGCCTGGGAATCTCTAGAATTGGTTTCTTTTTATATTAATGGGAAAGTTGACTGAAAGCCAAGAGTTATAGAGACTGAACATATTTGGAAACTCTTCTTTTAGCAGATGAACCAATTAAATGATTTGGCTGAAAAAGTCATCAGTTGGCAGTTAATTTGGGGAAGACTTTCTTTTAACCTTAATGGTATGGTGCTAATAGGAAAGTCATACCATCTTCTTCAATAGGTAATAGATTGCCAGATGTAATGTAGGGATTAGGAGAAGGGATAAGAATGATGAAGAGAAAGAGGGAATAGTGTTGTGAGAGTGAAGAGATTCTTCTTCTCCTCCCTTCTGTGAAGACTCGATTTGGCTCTTCACTGATTGTAACAATGAAGGTACTTAACTCTTCCTTGATTCTGAAGACTAAATTGTAATCCCTTGTCTAAAAAAAAAATTAATCCCCAAAGTGTAAACACAGTACTTAAAGCTGAGTATAGAAGTCTGTCTATTTTTAGATTTTAATCCCCATGAGTATACACAGGGTACTTCAAAGTTAAGTATGGAGATCTACCCATTTTTGGATTTAACCAAAAAAGGTATTAACACCCATTTCACACAGTGAGTGGAAGGTCTGTGACCCACATGTGAAAGAGTGGGTGATGAATCAGAATCAACTGACTGACTTCTGGGTGGTCCTAGAGCACATCATCAACTGTGATTGGTAGACATAAAGACTAAGGGAAGGGATACAAGAAAAAAAAAGGTCTTTAAAAGAAAGAGACAAGGGCCTGAACTCAGTTCTTCTGGGATTTCTTCTGGAAGTTTGACATGGAACTCTCACTTGGAGTGGAACTTCCTATGAGAGAGAGAGAGAGCGTTCTCCTGGAGTTCTACTGGCAGTTCTATGGGAGTGGAGAATAATTCTTCATTCAGAAGAGTGCTGACTGGACCTGTTTCCTGGTGACCCCCTTTCCTTGGCTTTCTGGTGAACGCATGAGTATGCTGCATCAGAAGAAGATGTTAAAATGCAAACAATTCCTGGTACTGTAGGGTTGGAATTTTGTCACCAAAAGGATCTAGTTTCAATTTCTGCTAAATGGAGATTTTTCTCATTTAAAAGAAAAAGTAGAATAAGATTTCATTTTCAGATATATTGAGTGTGTGGATTTGTTTTGCCTCACATTTCTGAGGGAGGAAGAATTTTGGAGCAGGGAAGGTAGGTAATTATAGTGATGCCAAATCCCCTAAAAAATTGGAAAGGAAAGCAAAGTGTGGCAATGAAACATTCTCAAATGCATAAAAGAGAGCAGAAGACCAATAAGAAATTCCAATAAACAGGACACATTTGAAAGAACTGAGTCATATTGTATGTATGAATAGGACATATGTATGCACACACACACAAACACACACATATATATATATATATTATTAAAAGAAGCTGCATGTAATTAAGTTTTATAATTTCACACACATTCTCCTCTGTACTTTGTATGTGGAAATGGTCATATTTAATACTGGCAAGGTTCATAGTAATAAAAAAAATTAAAGAATGCTAATTGGAAACACCTTCAGAAAAAGTCAGATAATATATGTAGAAGAGAAGAAAATGAGAACTCTCATTTTTAAAAGAAAAGTTATTTGATTGCCCCATTTTTTTCAATTGAATAAGTTTAAAAAAGAAGTTCCATCTAAGTATTAATAACTTCACAAAATATTTATTTGCTTACACAAACAATAACTAAGTGATAACAAAAAATCATTAATTTTGATAAAAAATTATACCTATTCTATAGAAAAATTTTGAGGGGGTGCTTTTGTTTGATAATAGCCTGAAGAGTTTTAGCACCTCAGGAAAGCAGTCAAATATGAAGGAGGGAATTTAATTGCTGTTCAGTGTTTTATTTGAAAGTTTCTCCTTTGCCTTGACTTAGTTAATTTACTAGGCTGATATTAACACTTCACTTCACCACCTCTTTTTTCATCATGCCTTAAAATATTAATGAATCAAGAAAGGGATTTTTGAAATGTTAATTTTCACCATCACCTCCTAGATTAAGTTTAAAAGATAGAAACCTAATCTAGTGAATGAAATCTGTCTTAAAGAAGATGGAAGAGTGATGATATAGTAAGTCATTCAGTAGATGAAATTTATACCTATTATACTAAGGAAAGATAAATCTAATAGGTCAAATACTTCAAGCACCAGATACATGGAGTTGAATACAATCAATTAACAAGCATTTATTTATAAACATATTTTAGAGCAAAATCAATGCCCTTAACATTAATGATTAAAAAAGTAAGAACCAGTATCATTTATAATAGACTTTCTTGTTTTTCAAAAGTTGAAAATCAGTGACATGGACTAATGCTTAACACTGTGAAGGAATGGTGTAATATTTTAGAATATTCAAGCAAGATAGTGAGTGGAAAAAAATAGGGTGACTTTTTAGGCCTGCATTCTTTTTTTAAAAATTTTTATTTATAATATTTTTCCAAAGGTTCATGATTCATGATAGCCTTCCCTACTATTTTCTCCTCTCCCCTCCCAAAGTTGACAAGCAGTTCCACTGGGTTATACATGTATCATTGTTCAAAATCTATTTCCATGTTATTCATATTTGCAGTAAAGTGATCTTTTAATATTAAAAACCTAATCACATCCCTATCACACTATGTGGTTGATCATATATTTTTCTAATATATTTCTGGTTCCATAGTTCTTTCTCTGGATGTGGATAGCATTCTTTCACATAAATTCCTCTGGATTGTCCCGGGCCATTGCATTGCTACTGTTAGAAAAGTCCATTACATTCAATTTTGTGCCATAATGTATCAGACTCTGTGTACAATGTTCTCCTGGTTCTGCTCATTTTGCTCTACATCATGTAAGGGGTAAAATTTAGGGTTGGACTGGATATATTTTTAGTTGGTCACCAGGGATTTAAATTCTAAATCTCAACAAAAATACTCAAGTCAGAATGGAATTTATGGTGGTTTATTTACAATAGAGGGAAGAAATTAAGGGAATGAGAGCGAGGGGCGGGGAAGAGAGAGATGGCTTTTCTGGCCTGATCTGAACCAGGCAGGAGTTCAGAGGACTCAGCCAGTGGGGGGCCAGAGGATTGAATCTAACAGGGCCTCCAACCAGGAGGCCTCCTCCAAGATGAAGTTTCTCTCCAGAGACTAGTGACTCCAGAAATCCAAGGGAAAGGGAATCCCAAGAGATGGGCCTCTCCTGAGGCTGGTTCCTCCAGAAAAAACAAGGAAAGGGGAATCAGCCTTTTTACTCACCATGTGACAATCTAAGGGAAGCAGTCTGAGGTCTCACACTCAAGCTCCTCCACAACCAAGTCTCTCTCATAGGAAGTGACACGAAATATAAAGGCAGTTCTTTATGTCACTTCCTGTGTCTCACATGTACCAATGGTGACTTAAACTTGGCTTTGGATGGCCCAGGGGGTCAGCCAGTTGTTTCTGATTTGCCACTTGCTAGCTCACACGGGTTATGTGCTTTCCTCCCCCAAACTTAATCCTTAAGTGGGAGTGCATACATTTCTGGTTGCTAAAATTCTAAAGACTAAGTAGGGTGGAGTAAATCTAAAATTCACACATCAATTCTGGAGGTTGTTCCAGTTCACATGGAACTCCTTGATTTCTTTATTTCTTTCAACATAATAATATTCTATCATCAACATATAACACAATTTATTCAGTCATTCCCCAATTGATGGACACCCCTTCATTTTCAATTTTTTTGCCACCACAAAGAGTGTGGCTATGAATATTTTTGTACAAGTCTTTTTCCTTATTTTCTCTTTAAGGTACAAACTCAGCAGTGATATGGCTGGATCAAAAGACAGGCATTTATTTAAAGCCCTTTGTGCATAGCTCCAAATTACCCTCCAGAATGATTGGACCAGTTCACAGTTCCATTAGAGGTATATTAGTGTTCCAATTTTGTCATATCACCTCCAACATTTATTACTTTCCTTTGTTGTCATATTGGCCAATTTGCTAGGTGTGAGGTGATACCTCAGAGTTGTGTTAATTTGAATTTCTCTAATCGGGATATTTTTATGTCCTTATATATTTGGGAAATTGAACCTTTGTCAGAGAGTTTTATTTAAAAAAAATTTATCTGTTGCTTTCCTTCTAATTTTGGTTGCATTGGTTTTGTTTGTATGAAACCATTTTAATTTGATATAATCAAAGTCACTCATTTTACATTTTGCAGTGTTCTCTATCTCTTGCTTGGTTCTTTCTTTCCCACAGATATGACAGGTATACTAATCTATGTTCACCTAATTCATTTATGATTTCAATATTTATATTTAATTCATTTACCCATTTTGAATTTATATTAGTGTAGGGTGTAAAATCTTGATCTAAACCTAATTTTCCCTATACTGTTTTCCAATTTTCCCAACAGTTTTTGTGAAATAGTGAGTTCTTCTCCCAAAAGCTAGGGCATTTGGGTTTTTTGAACACTAGATTACTGAGGTCACTTACCCCTAGTCTATTCCACTGATCCACCCTTCTGTCTCTTAGCCAGTACCATATTATTTTGATGATGACTCCTTTATAATACAGTTTAAGATCTGGTACTGCTAGGCCTCCATCCTTCACATATTTTTTCATCATTTCCCTTGATATTCTTGATTGATTTTTTGCATGCCATTCATATGCATACATATATACATATTGTTCTATAGCATCAAATTTACATATGTATCAATTCATCATATATATCATATTATCATAATCAGCTTACTTTTCCAACCTCATTCTGAGTAAATTCCTTCCATCTTCTCTACTATTGAGAGTAATTTTTGAGAGTTATAGAAATCCTCTTTCCAAATAGACATATAAACATTTTTTCATTAATGAGCCCCTTAGTTTTCTCTTTCTTATTTAAATTTCTGGTCTTTAATTTTTTTTTTTTTTTAGGTCTGGCTTATTCCTCAGAATACTTGGAAATCTTCTATCTAATTGAATGACCATATTTTTGCCTGAAAGAGTATACTCAGTTTTACTGGATAGGTGACTCTGAGTTGTAAATCCAAATCATTCATCTTTCATAGTATCATTTTTCATGACTTCTGATCCTTTAATATAGAAGTCAATAGGTCCTGAGTGCTCCTGATTGTAGCTCCATGGTGTTTGATTGGTTTCTTTCTGGCTGTTTGAAGTATTTTTCCCTTGGCTTCTTGGCTCTTGAATTTGGTTAGTAAATTCCTGAAAGTTGTCAATTGATAACATCATTCTAGAGGAGATCTGCGAATACTTTCAATTTCAATTTTATTTTTGTTCAAGGATTTCTGGGCAATTTTCTTTAATAATTTATTGTAATATGATATACAAGGTTTATTCATCATCATGGCTTTCAGGTAAAATAATAATTCTAAGATTGTCTGTCCTATACCTATTTTCTAAGTCAGTAATATTTTTCAATCAGAAATTTGATGTTTTCCTCTGTGCTTTTCTTTTTATTCTTTTGATTCTGATTTACTGTTTCTTGATTTCTCATGAAATCATTAGTTTCTAGATGGTCAATCCTGATTTTTAAGACCCATTTTTCCTTTGCCAGTTTTAGGTTCTCTTTTTTTCAATTGGCATATTTCTTCTTGCATTACTTTTATTTTTCTTCTCCACCCTTCTACATCTAATAATTACTTTTTGAAGTCTTTTATTTTTTATTTTTATTTTATTTGGTCAATTTCAAACATTATTCCTTGGCTACAAAAATCATATTCTATTCCTCCCTCCCCTCCCCACCCTTACCATTACCAAAATGCAATTCCACTGGGTATTACAGGTATCCTTGATCAGAACCTATTTCCATGCTGTTGATGTTTTGCACTAGGATGTTCCTTTAGGATCTATATCACTAATCATGTCCCCCTTGACTCATATAATCAAGCAGTTGTTTTTCTTTGGTGTTTTTACTCCCACAGATTTTCCTCTGAATGTGGATAGTGTTCCTTCTCATGGATTTTTCTGGGTCATTCATGATCACTGCATTGCCACTAATGGAGAAGTCCATTACATTTGATTGTACCACAGTGTATCAGTCTCTGTGTACAATGTTCTTCTGGTTCTGCTCCTCTCACTCTGAATCAATTCCTGGAGGCCATTCCAGTTCATATGGAATTCCTACAGTTTATTATTCCTTTGTGCACAACAGTATTCTATCACCACAATTTGTTCAGTCATTCCCCAATTGAAGGTCATCCCCTCATTTTCCAACTTTTTGCCACCACTAAGAAAGCAGCTACAAATATTCTTGTATATGACTTTTTTCCTTATTATCTTTTTTGGGATACATGGCCAGCAGGGCTATGACTGGATCAAAGGGCAGAAGAGTCTTTCATCTCCCTTTGGGCATAGTTCCAAATTGACCTCCAGAATGGCTGGATCAATTCACAACTCCACCAGCAATGCATTAATGTCCCAACTTTGCTACATCCCCTCCAGCATTAATTACTTTGTGTTGCTGTCATGTTAGTCAATCTGACAGGTGTGAGGTGATACCTCAGAGTTGTTTTGATTTGCATCTCTCTGATTATAAGAGATTTAGAACACTTTTTCATATGCTTATTAATAATTTGTTTTCTTTGACTAAAAATTGCCTATTCATGTCCCTTGCCCATTTATCAATTAGAGAATGACTTGATTTTTTTGTACAATTGATTTAGCTCTTTGTAAATTTGGGTAATTAGACCTTTGCCAGAGGTTTTTGTTATGAAGATCATTTCCCAATTTGTTATTTCCCTTCTAATTTTGGTTACTTTGGTTTTGTTTATACGAACCCCTTTTAATTTGATGTAATCAAAATTATTTATTTTACATTTTGTGACTTTTTCTAAGTCTTGCTTGGTTTTAAAATCTTTCCTTTCCCAAAGGTCTGATATGTATACTATTCTGTGTTCACATAATTTAATTTAGAGTTTCCTTCTTTAGGTTCAAGTCATTCACCCATTCTGAGTTTATCTTGCTGTAGGATGTGAAGTGTTGATCCAAACCTAAACTCTACCACACTGCCTTCCAATTTTCCCAGCAGTTTTTATCAAATAGTAGATTTTTGTCCCAAAAGCTGGGATCTTTGGGCTTGTCATATACTGTCTTGCTGAGGTCACTTACCCCAAGTCTATTCCACTGATCCTCTTTCTGTCCCTTAGACAGTACCATATTGTTTTGATGACCACTGCTTTATAGTATAGTTTGAGATCTGGTACTACAAGGCCACCTTCCTTCACATTTTTTTCATTATTTCCCTGGATTTCCTTGATCTTTGGTTCTTCCAAATGAATTTTGTTATGATTTTTTTTTTCTAATTCAGTAAAAATATTTTTTGGTCGTTCAATGGGTATGGCACTAAATAAGCATAAAAATTAATTTATATCTCTAATAATAAAATTATATTTTATGAGGTTTATTAAGAATTATTAGAAATCAAGGATACAAAATAAAAACCATGTGTCCATGGCTGATTAGCCCATTCAAAATCCCTGTGCTTAGCTTACTTGCTACTTCATTGCAATGCAAGAGAAGACAGCATGTGAAGAGTTATTGCCAGTTAATCACCAATTGTGATCTTTCCAATGTGGAGATTCAGTTGAGATTATAGGGAATTCTGAGAAATACCAAGGATTTCTGGGGATTGAAGTCTAGGGTTCAAAATACCCATTTTTGCATAATTAAATAAATTTGGGTAGGATGGTCATTTTTATTATGTTAACTCATTCTACCCACGAGCAGTTAATGTTTTTTCCAATTGCTTATATCTAGTTTTAATTCTGTGCAAAGTGTTTTGTAGTTGCATTCATATAGTTCCTGTGTCTCTGCAGATAGATTCCTAAATATTTGATATTGTCTAGGGTGATTTTAAATGGAATTTCTCTTACTAATTATTGCTGCTCATATCTGTTGGAGATAGATAGAAATGTTGATGACTTATGTGGGTTTATTTCGCATCCTTCAACTTTGCTAAAGTTGTTGAATATTTCCACTAGATTTTAGTTGATTCTCTAGGATTTTTTAAGTAGACCATCTTATCATCCTCAACAAGTGATAGCTTGGTCTCTTCATTGCCAATTTTAATACCTTCAATTTCTTTTTCTTCTCTAATTGCTACTGCTAGAGTTTTTAGTACAATGTAAAATAATAGTGGTGATAATGGGCATCCTTGTTTCACTCCTGATCTTATTGGGAATGCATCTAATTTATCCCTATTGCAGATGATGTTGGCTAATGCTTTTATTTATTTTTAATTTTTAATATTTTAAAAATTAATATATTAATCAATTTGCATTTTTGATAGAATACACTTTTGAATCCATCAGGCCCTGGAGATTTTTTCTTAGGGAGTTCTTTGATGACTTGTTCAATTTCTTTTCCTGATATGGGGTTGTTTCAGTAGTCGATTTATACCTCTGTTAGTCTAGGCAATTCACATTTTTGTAAATATTCATCCATATCCCCTATATTGGGATATTTGTTGCTATATAATTGTACAAAATAGTTTTTAATGATTGCCTTGATTTCATCTTCATTGGAAGTGAGGTCTCCCTTTTATCTATGTTACTGTTAATTTGGTTTTCTTCTTTCCTTTTTTTATTAGATTGACCAGTACTTTGTCTATTTTGTTAGTCTTTTTTTTCAAAATATCAGCTTCTAGTCTTATTTATAAGTTCAATATTTCTTTCAATTTTGATTTAATTATTTTATCCCTTAATTTTTAGGATCTATAATTTAGTTTTCTTCTGGGGATTTTTAATTTGTTCACTTTCAAGTTTTTTGATTTACATGTCCAATTCATTGATCTCCATAATTTTTTAATATATGAACTTAAAGATATAAATTTCCCCCAAGTAGTTCTTTGGCTACATTCCATAGATTTTGAAAGGATGTCTCATTGTAATTTTCTTCAATAAAATTAATAATTATTTCTATGATTTGTTCTCTAACTAACTGATTTTGGAGAATCATTATTTAATTTCCAATTAGTTTTTGATTTGGCTCTCCATGTAACATTACTGATCATTTTTTTATTGTGTTATGATCTGAAAAAGTAGCATTTATTATTTCTGCATTTCTGCATTTTTGCCATGTTTTTATGACCTAGTACAAGGTCAATCTTTGTGAATGTGCCATGTGTTGCTGAAAAGAAGGTATATTACTTTTTGTCCCTATTTATTTTTCTCCATATGTCTATTAACTCTATTTTTTCCTAAGATTTCATTCACGTATTTTACCTTTTTCTAATTTATTTTTTGATTTGATTTATCTAAATTTGATAGTGGTAGGTTCAGTTCTCCCACTAGTATAGTTTTGCTATCTATTTCCTCATTAAATTCCATTAATTGCTCCTTTAGACATTTGCAAATTATACCATTTGGTCTATACATGTTGATTACTGATATTTCCTCATTGTCTATACTCCCTTTTATCAGGTTGTACTTACCTTCCCTACCCCTTTTAATCATATCTATTTTTACTTTGGCTTTCGCAGGTATCTTGATTGCAACTCCTGCCTTCTTTCTATCAGTTGAGGCCCAATAGGTTTTGCTCCAACCATTAATTCTAACTTTGTGAGTATCTATCTGCCTCAGGTATGTTTCTTGTAGACAACATATGGTAGGATTTTGTATTCTAATCCACTCTCCTATTTGTTTTCATTTTATGTGTGAATTCATCCCATTCACGTTCAAAATTATGATTGTAACTTGTGTATTCCCCAGCATTTTGATATCCTCTTCTAGTTTTGTCCTTTATTCTTTTGCTATATCATTTTAAACCAGTGGTTTACTTATAATCAATCCCCCTAATCCCCTCCCTTAATATGCTTTCCTTTCTGGTTCCTCCCTTTTTGTTCCCTTTCCTTTTTTTAGAATCTGTTGTTTCCTCCCAGCCTCTCTTTCCCTCCCTTTCTGTACTCCTGCCCTCTACCCCCTTAGTTTTCCCTTCTCACTTTCCCTGTAGGATAGGATAGAATTCTAGACCCCAAGGGATCTTGCTGCTCTTCCCTCTCAGAATTAATTTCACTGAGAGTAAGGTTTAAATATTACCTATTAGCACTCTCTTTCTCTCCTTCTTATAAGAGTATTTTCCCCCTCTCTTTCCCATGCGTATCTTTGTGTGATAAAGATTATCATATTTATTTTATTTCTTCAAGTATCTCTTGGTGCCATTTTTTTATTCCCCTTCTCCCTTTTTTCTTTTTTTGCATATCATCTTATAGAACTTAATACCCCAATCTCTTCCTGTGAATGATTCTTCTAACTACTATAATAGTGAATATAATTTTTGAGAGTTACAAATAACATTTTACCCATATATTAATGTAAATTATTTTATCTTATTGAAGCCCTTAAAGAAGAAAGTTTGAATAAAAAACATTTTCCCTTTCCCCTCACTTTGATATTTACCTTTTCATATTTCTCTTGATTTTTGTATTTGGATATCATAATAATTTGATCTAATTGTAGCCCTTGAAGAAAAGATTTTGAATTAAAAAAAAACATTTTCCCCCTTTCCCTCTCTTATTTACTTTTTCATGTTTCTCTTGATCTTTGTGTTTAGATATCAAACTTTCCACTTAATTCTGTTTTTTTCTTTACAAATACTTAGGAGTCTTCTGTTTTGTTGAATGCCAATACCTTCCCCTGGAAGTATATAGTCAGTTTTGATGAATAGGTGATCCTTGGTTGAAGATGCAATTTTCTTGTCTTTCTGAATATCATGTTCCAAGCTTTTTGGTCCTTTAGTGTGGAAGCTGCCAGCTCTTGTGTGATCCTGATTGGTACTCCTTGGTATTTGAATTGTCTCTTTTTGGCTCCTTGAATTCTCCTTAGCTTGAAAGCTCTTGAATTTGGCAATTACATTCCTTGGAGTTGTCTTTTGAGCATTTAGTGTAAAGGGTGTTCTATGAACTCTTTCAATGTCTATTACCCCCTTGTTCAGGAATATAAGGGCACTTTTCTTGGATGATTTCTTGTAGTATGATGTCAATATTTCTGTTTATTTCTGGATTTTCAGATAGACCAATGATTCTCAAATTATCTCCTCACTTTCTTGATCTTTCATCTTCTCATTGAGATATTTTATGTTCTCTTCTATTTTTTCAGTCTTTTGACTTTGCTTTATCAATTCTTGCTTTTTTCCCAAGATCATTGTCTTCCAGTTTCCTAATTCTGGTCTTTAAAGACTGGTTTTACTTTTCAGCTTGATCTATCCTGCTTTTCGTGGCTTCCAGCTGTTTCTCCAATTGGAGTTCTTGTCCTTTAAATTGTTATTTTCTCTTTGAACTATTTCCCCTTTTCTTGCCAGAAGGCTTCCATCTTTTTGATAAGCTCCAATTTAAATTCTTCAAGAGCTTCTGGATGATTTCCATTTTGGGGGGAAGGTTTTGGGTTCATTTGAATTTCCTCCTCTATTTCCTCTGTAGCCTGGGTTTTTCCTCCGTAAAAATTTTCCAGGGTCAACACCTTCTCCTTCTTTTTTTTTTTTTGGTGGAGGGAGGTTGTTGCTCCTAGGCACGATTTGCCATCACTGTGGAGGTTTTTCCTTCCCTTTTTAGTCAGAAATCTGAGTGAGATGGGTAGGCTCTCTGTGTATGAAATTAAGGAGCAATGATTTTGCCTGAGGCAAGCTCTCGAATCTCAGGAGCTTTTGATATTTGCTGCCCTTTTCTGTGCTATCTTCCCCTGAGCACCAATGGCCTGTGCTCTTCAACCTGCTGGGGTGTTGGGTGTAGCTGCTCTGATGGGTAGTTGTTTGGTGGTCTTAGTCAGCTCTGAAGGACTTAGAGGTGCCCTTTCCTCACTCTAGAGGTGCCTCTCGTTCACTCACTGTTTATGGTGAGTGCTGACTCTGATTTTGGCTCCATATTTTGGGTGGGGGAGGGTAGATCAGCTCATGTTATGGTGGAAGCTTTTTCACCCCTTTATAGTGTGGAAATGTCCAAATCCCATGTATCTTCATTGCTGTGCCCTACTGTAGAGTCCCTTCGTTCTTATGAATTTGGATTTTTTTTTGTCTTTTGAGGTATTCTATATTGGTGGTTGCTGAGGAGAGGATGAGTCTTCCATCTAGATTGCCACCATGTTTATCCAGAAGTATTTGGAGTGTTTTTGACCTCTTCAATAATCTGTCTCCAATCCATATTTTTCTTTTGGACTTTGGGTGTGTTTCCTTTGCTTTAGCTGTCTCCTTCTGTGTCTGCATCTTGCTCTTTGTCTCCATAAAAAGAATTTAGTGTTAGGTACCTTTTTGATTACTCATTTTTCTGTCTAATTATAGACAGGCTCTGTTTTCTGGGGAGTTGGGGGTACCCTCTTAAACTTCAGTTATTCCTTGATGTTATTTGTTGATTATGTTCTGTGTTGTTACTAGCTTACTAGATGATTGAAGTGCTGAGAGCTCTGAGAGTCCCCTGCCCCTGGTGATTCAATTGACCCTTGAGATGCTGATACCTTAAAGACTTTTCTCAGATTTGGGTATAAGCTTTTGATCTCAGTTTGAACTTGATCAGGGCAGATGTTGATAATATTCTAGCCCCAGACTTTGGTTCACTGTCTCACGATGTTCTTAATTAAATCAGGCATACCCTTGATTGCTCTGTCCAGGAGCACACCCTTTGTTTTGGGCAAAAAAGATCCTGGGGAGGCTTCCCCTGAGAACTGTGTCCTCACCCCAATCCCATACTGGGATTTCTGCCTTCAATATGTGCCCAGGTGGATTGACCCTCTATAGTCCAGACTGCCCTGGGCTGGGACTCCTGACTTCTCCACAGGTTTGAAATTCTAAGGGGTGTTAGTTGGCTTGGACCACTATTTGGCCAGCAGGATATCAGGTTCTGACTTATCTTTGACTTAATTTTGGATGTTGTGAGAGCAGATGTGTGGAGTTGTGGGGGATGTGGTTTGTTCTTGGCTTGCTCTTCCCTCACTGCTATGCCTCCTGTTATCTCTGTTCCCCTCTCCCCTCAGTTCCCCAGATGATCTCTGCCTATCTTTCGGGTTTTTCTTTTTTTTTTTTAAGTTTGTTTCCTTTTGTCTCTGTTGGTTCTTTCACTCCTGTATTTGTTTTGTGTCACTATTTTACTCTTGGCTGGAGAGGATTTTTGTGGTGAAATGGCATGCTGCTGCCCTAGTTATTACATGTTGGCTGCACCCTCAGAAGTAGGTTTGCATTCTTTAGAGGAATTGCAATATTCTAGGACACTGGATAATGCCCCACTCCTTCCTTTTTTTTAGTATACCAGAAATATGTATCCAATCTTTGCCTTAAAAATTTAAGAACTTTTAAGTGACTATAAAATATTCCCAAGATAAAAAATTAGCATGAATTTACTTAGATTTAGATAACTATGTTTCCTCAGAGTTTTATAGAATTTTAAAATTGAAAGCAATTTAAGTAGCCATCTTAGCTAAACTATATGAAAAAGGTGAATACCCAATGTATCTTTTCCCACAAGTATTGAACCTTGTTGAAGAACTCCAAGGAGGGAGGATCCACTATCTCATCAGGGAGTCCATTATACTTTTGGGTTCTTCTAAATGTTAAGGACACTTTTTCCCCCTTGACAACTGATATAAGCTAACCTCTTTGATTCTGATTCTGGTCTTTAGAACCAAGAAAAACAAGTCTATTATCTCTCTTATATGATAGCCTTTTAAATACTTGCAGGTAGCTATTATGTTTCATTGTCTTGTCCAGGCTAAGAAATCCTAATTTCCTTCTTTTTTATTTTAATCTCTCATGTAGCATAGACTTAGACTTAAAGTATTTTACCATCCTAGCTGTCCTCCTCTGGGCGCCTTCAGGTTTATAAATATCATCCAAAAATTTTTAGCTTTATTGAAGTTTTATAGAAGTTGATAAAATTTCTAGGATATTCAGGGCCACAGAATTTTACTACAGAGTTTTTCTTTTGTGTTTTTCTAATAATAATGTTAATTAAGCTTTGAGATTTCTTTTTTTAAACTCTTACCTTCCATCTTGGAATCAATGCTGTGTATTGGTTCCAAGGCAGAAGAGTGGTAAGGGCTAGGCAATGGGGGTCAAGTGACTTGCTCAGGGTCACATAGCTTGGAAGTGTCTGAGGTCAGATTTGAACCTAGGACTTCCTGTCTCTAGACATGACTATCAATCCACTGAGCCACCCAGCTGCCCCCAGGATTTGAGATTTCTCATCAATACTAATGTCAGTCAAATACAGTCTGAGAACTTACAGGTTGCCTCTGTATTCATTAGGAATATTTCTTTTCCTATGATAGATCTTCTGGTGATCCGGTGATAAAGCACTTACAAGTGCTTTAAAAAATGGTATTACTGATGATCCCTAGGGAAGTGAAGCAGGACGATATTATTGTCTTTAAAATGTATATCATATTGATATGACAGTAATTGAAAGATCACTGAATTAGTAATTGCGAGATGGAGATTCAATTACTGGCTACCATGGATTCTCCATGGGGAAAAAAATATATCCATCTTAGCTGCCATTTTCTTATCTATAAAATGACACTAACACTTTCACTATCTCACTCACAACGTTCTTGTAAGGAAAATGAATGAGTTTAACAGAATGTTGAAATGTGAGTTGAACACTATTCTATTAGGTGTAAATGATGCTAAATAAAAGAGCAGAAAATAAGTAATTACTTTTATTTCAAAGGGAGCAAGTACTCTACCAAAGCATAATTTAGATAGAGATTAAAATGTTTAACTGCAAATTCTGACCATATTTACCTCTTTTTCTCAGAAAGAGGACATTTCTCACCTACCAAGACCAAGTCAATTAGATAAACTATTCTTTCCAATTTCTCTCCTCTGCAAAATGTATTATTTTCATATTCTACAACCATTTGCAGGGCAGAATCTCTTTTTAATTCAGTTGAACATATTTTAACTTTAGTGAATTCTGTTCATGCCAATGTGTTAAGAACTGGAGATTTCACGGATGGAAATGGAAAACATCAAGAAGATCATAGTTCACTGGGGGGAACATGATCATAAATAAAGAAATACAGGAAGTTTGAGGAAGGGAGGTTTATTATCAAGGTATGTGGTGGAGATATTGTATAGGATGTCAGTGAAGGCTTCCCAGGTGGCACTTGAGCTAAAATGTGAAGGAAATCACAGGATCATATAACTGGAGGTGAAGCGTTAGTGTAGCTTAAATCCCACATTTTCCTAGTGAATAAACTGAGATCTTGAGATGTTAAAGTGACTTATCCAAGGTGATAATCACTAAGTGACAAAGACATGCTTTAAACTGACCCTAGAATCACTAAATAACCTTTCTGTTAAGCCATACTTCCTCCAGGTCAAAGGAAGGATTTTACACATTCGAGGGATATATTAAGTATATTATGGGTGTAGAGATGGGATTGTCAATATAATCTGCATAAAAGTTGTACTTTTATAAGCAACATTTTATTTTTCACAAATTAAATATAAAAACAAGTTTTAACATTCACTTTAAAAAATTGAATTCCAAATTCCTTCCCTTCTCCCTCTCTCCTTTCTTCACACCCTTCTCTTCTTTCCTGATATGATAAGCAATCTGATATAGATTTTTATATATGCAAACAAATGATAGCAAAGTGAAATGAGGAGAGCAGTTTTCTAAAGTTTTCTTATGCTCCTTATAATTATGTTAGTTAAATATTAATTCCAAACTAATACTATTCAGAAGTATCCTTAAAAGTATTTTTAGGGTAACACAATGTGAACATTTAATATTTTACTCATTCATTTAATATCTATCTATCTATCTATACATTTATTTGTATTCACATACACATACACACATATACACATACATACATATACATACCGTAATGTGACTTTGTGGTATAGCCTGAGCAGAGTTATTTCCTTGTTTTTCCTAGAACTGAATGGTTTAAGGCTCTAAATATCTGCACACACACACATATATATATACATACATAAACATTCTTATATATACTATATATACATATACATTACATGTGTATATATTTATCATAAAACATTTATATTACTTTGTTTTCCATATAAAATATCTATAATATATATTTTCTAGACCCTGCTCTAGGTGATTATATACACACATATATACTATATATATATATATGTATATATATATAAATCAATGGTTGCTAATTGATCAATTGATTAATTTGTATTTATATGCCCTTAAATTTTTCCCATATTATCTCCAATCATATCTTTGTTTTAATTGAATCTATGTTTCCAAAGATGTACCTGGAAGGAGCCCCCAAATTCTATACCAGCAATACAGATTACAATATTTTTATTTTTATTTAATTGATTAATTTAGAGTATTTTTCCAGGATTAAAAAATCATGCTCTTTCCCTCCCCTCCCCTCACCGAATAGCCAATGCACAATTCCACTGGGTATTACATGTATTGTTGGTCAAGACCTATTTCCATATTATTGATATTTGCATTAGGCTGATCATTTAGGGTATATCATACTCCATTGACCCATGTAATCAAGCAGTTGTTTTTCTTCTGTGTTTCTACTCCCACAGATCTTCCTCTGAATGTGGATAGTGTTCTTTATCATAAGTCCTTAAGAATTGTCCTGGATCATTGCATTGCTACTCATAGAGAAGTCTATTATGTTCAATTTTACCACAATGTATCAATCTCTGTGTACAATGTTCTCCTGGTTCTGCTTCTTTCACTCTGCATCAATTCCTGGAGGTCATTCCAGTTCACATGGAATTCCTCCAGTTCATTGTTTCTTTGAGCACAGTAGTATTCCATCACCAACAGATAACACAATTTGTTCAGCCATTCCCCAATTGATGGCCACCCTGTCATTTTCCAATTTTTTGCCACCACAAAGAGTGAGACTATGAATATTCTTGAAGAAGTCTTTTTTCCCCCTTAATATCTCTTTGGGATTCAAACCAAGAACTTCTATGGCTGGATGAAAGGGTTTGGGCATAGTTCCAAATTGCCCTCCAGAATGATTGGATTAATTCACAACTCAACCAGCAGTGCATTACTGTCCCATCTTTGCCACATCCCCTCCAGCATTCATTACTTTCCTTTGCTGTTATGTTAGCCAATCTGATAGGTGTGAAGTTGTACATCAGAGTTGTTTTGATTTGCATTTCTCTGATTATAAGAGATTTAGAACATTTTTTCATTTGTTTATTGATAGTTTTGATTTCTTAATCTGAAAATTGCCTATTTATGTCCCTTGCCCATTTATCAATTGGGGAATAGCTTGATTTTTTTGTACAATTGATTTAAATCTTTATAAATTTGAATAATTAGACCTTAGTCAGAGTATTTTGTTATGAAGATTTTTCCCCAATTTGTTGCTTCCCTTGTAATTTTCATTGCATTGGTTTTGTTTGTACAAAACCTTTTTAATTTAATGTAATAAAATTATTTATTTTATATTTCATAATTTTTCTAGCTCTTGTTGGTCTGAAAATCTTTCCTTTCCCAATGATCTGACAAGTATATTATTCTGTGTTCACCTAATTTACTTATAGTTTCCTTCTTTATATTTAAGTCATTCACCAATTCTGAGTTTATCTCGGTGTATGGAGTTAGATATTTATCTAAACATAATCTTTCCCATACTCTTTTCCAATTTTCCCAGCAGTTTTTTGTCAAATAGTGGATTTTTGTTCCCAAAGCTGGGATCTTTGGGTTCATCATAGACTGTCTCAATAAGGTCACTTTCCCCAAGTCTATTCCACTGATCCTCCCTTCTATCTCTTAGCTAGTACCATACTGTTTTAATCACCACTGATTTATAGTATAGTTCAAGGTCTGGTACTGCTATGCCAACTTCCTTCAAAATTTTTCAATATTTCCGTTAATATTCTTGATTTTTTCTTCCAAATGAACTTTGTTATAGTTTTTTTTTCTAATTCAGTAAAAAGGGTTCTTGATAGTTTAATGGGTATGGCACTAAATAAGTAAATTGATTTGGGTGGGATTGTCATTTTTATTATGTTAGCTCATCCAACCCATGAACAATTAATGTTTTTCCAATCATTTAGATCTAATTTTAATTGTGAAGATAGTGTTTTGTATTTGTGTTCAAATAGTTCCTGTATTTGTCTTGGCAGAGAGATCCTTAAGTATTTTATATTGTCTTAAATTTGGCAATTACATTCCTAGGGGTTGTCTTTTGAGGATTTAGTGTAGAGTGTGTTCTATGAACTCTTTCAAAGTCTGTTTTTCCCTCTTATTCAAGATTATCAGGGAAGTTTTCTTGCATAATTTCTTGTAGTATGATGTCAATGTTTCTGTTTATTAATGGGTTTTCAGATATACCAATGATTCTCAATTTGTCTCTTCTAGACCTGTTTTCTTGGTCATTCATTTCTCAGTGAGATATTTCATGTTCCCTTCTATTTTGTCAATCTTTTGATTTTGCTTTATTAATTCTTGCTCTTTTGTGAGATCATTGGGTTTTAATTGCCCAATACTGGTCTTTAAAGACTGATTTTCTGCTATAATCTTTTTTATTTTTCTTTTTGGTTTCATCTATCCTTCTTTTAATGGCGTCCAGCTATTTAATTTTGGTCTCTAATTTATTTATTATTTCATTTGATTTCTGGACTTCTTTTTCAAATTGGGATTTCCTGTCTTTTAAACTGTTATTTTCCTTTTGAACCCTTTCCAACTTTTCTTCCCAATATTCTTCCATCTTTTTCATAAGCTCCAATTTAAATTCTTCAAGATCTTGTAGCCAATTTCCAATTTTTTGGAAGGTTTAGGTGCATTTATTTTTTCACTCTCTTCTGCTTTTTCCTCTGTAGTCTGAATTTTTCCTCCATATAAATTATCCAAGATCAAAGCCTTCTTGTTCTTCTTGGTGTTGGGAAGTTGTTTATCCTGAGCATTTTTTTTGCCATCACTATGCTGGATTTTCCTTCCCTTTCAAGTCAGAAGACTGAATAAGGAGGGAAGGCTCCCTGGGTATGGAACTAAGGAATGAGGTTTTTGCCTGTGGCAACCTCTAGAATCTCTGGAGCATCTACTGTGTGAAGTCCTTCTCTGCACTATCTCTGTGCCCAAGGTCTGTGCTCTTCTGCCTGTTGAGGTCTCAAGTCTAGCTGCTCTCAGGGGTAGGCCTTTGGTGATCATAGTCAGCTTTTAAACCTAGGGTTGCCCATTGCTTGCTCACTGAATTTAGCGTGCTGGCTTTGATTCTAAATCACTGACTCTGTAGATCAGGTAGGGGAAGGTAGATCAGCTCAAGTTTTGGTGGAAGCTATTTCACCCCCTTATAGTGTGGAAATGCCAAAATCCCACATATCTTCAATGCTGAGCCCTACTGTGGAGTCCCTATGTTCATTTGAATTTGTTGGGTTTTTTTCTGACCTTTTGAGGTAGTCTATACAGGTAGAGGATGAGGAAAGGTAGATTCCTGCATCTAAGTTGCAGTAATGTTTACCTGGAAATTATATATTTTAATATTGACACTGAGCATCTTTTATTCTGTACCGCATAAGCTGTAGAAGACAAAAAAGATTCGAAGGGTCCTACAGAAAGGTACAGAAAACAAATTATTTGAAGCAATTGCTTATAAGAAAATAATATTTTGGGGACTCCTGAACAAGCAATACTTTCACTAAACCTACACTTCTACTTTGTTCCCTGTGATGGTAGATTTGGGTAGTTTCCAATCTCTTCAAACATATGTCATGGTTTTGCTGTCTTGTTTTAGAAATCACATAATACCCACTCCTTTACAAAGGAAACTGTGATTCAAGAATTATTTTCTATAAGTTTCTCTTTCAGGACAAAAGCTTTTGTGTATATGTCTGCTTCTACCTCATGTACTCATTGTTCTTGATGCACAGTCATTCTTAGTTGGGTACAACTCTTTCTAACATGATTTTGGTTTTTTGGGGGCAAAGATACTGGAATGATTTGCCAATTTCTTCTGTAGCTCATTTTGCAGATGAGCAAAATGATGCAAACAAATGACTTGCCCAAGACCACATAGCTAATAAGTGTCTGAAGATGGATTTTAACTTAGAGAAATGAGTTTTCTTGATATCACACCTGGCACTCTATCCACTAAACCACCAAGCTGCTGATTACTTGTACCACATATAAGAACTTTATAAGCCATAATAGGGAACCAGGAAGCCTATATGTATAAAGAACTCTTTTCCTAACCATAGTTGATCTGAGGCAGATGCACACAAGTGTTATCTATGACTTAATCATTTGGCCTGAAAGAAAAGTCCTTGAAAATGATCAAGAAGTCACAATGGTTCTCAATTTGCTTTCATGTATAGGCGAACATATAGGGATAGTACCTTTGACCTCCTGGGAGACATCCAGACTATTATCTTAGAGACTGCAATAATCACTGGAAATCAATCAAGACAATGAATATATAAATAAATGTGTATGCATAGGCATATATTTATACACACATATACATGAATATATAAACACACACATGTCTCTATTTTATATATTCAATAAACAATAAATTTATTTGCTTAGATAAAGCAAGGAAGCTCTACTATAGAGGGAAAATTGCAATAACATTATACATATAGGAGGAAACTAATCCCAAAGATTTGCTCCACACTCAAGAATAATTATAAGAACATCAAAAGCATAGTTGAGTCCTGATTTCCCAACACTGCTGGATTTATTTCTTTTTTTCTTTTTTTTAATAGTTTGTTTTATTTACCTCAATCCTTAGCAATCATATATTCAAAGGGATCTGTGATTTCATTGATTTGGTCATTCTCTCCAGTGATGCAGATCACAAATCATCCTAGGTAGCTTAACCTGTTTGAATTTCATTTTTGTCTTTCCAAAAGTTCCCACAAATGAGTTCTCACAATATACTAATGACTCTCCTCATTTAAGAACTTTAAAATGGAAGGGCATAGCACACTAGGAATGGGTACTCAGGTTCAATCTAATTCATTATTTATTAGTTGTCATGGGAACAATGTCCTAACATCACTTTTTTTTCCACCCCTCATTCCCAAGGAAGTTAGGGTAGTTTTTCTTTAAATGTTGCTGAAATTTTCCTTGAGATTTGACTAACTAAAGTGATTAAGGCTCAGGCCCCTTATCAAGCTTCTTTATCAGTTAAGTAAAGAACAGCCAGGAAAGAAAGGAATGAAGTGATTCCCTGAGGTTTTAGACTATATACAAGCAGCATGAAGGAGACTAGGAAAGTACTCAACTAAATCATATTTAATCTGGGATACCCAGCCCTTCTATGCTTTGAACATCCATTCCCTAGTATGGCTAAGTAAGCCTCCTTTTGTTAAATATTAAATGGATTATACACATCTCGATTTATCACCAATTTCAGGCCAGAACTACTACAAATGAAGTCAAAAACAGCCAATTACATAGACATACTATGCACTAAGAATTGTACTAGGCACTGAAATACAGAGGCAAAATAATCCCTGGCCTCAAGGACATTGTATTCTACTGATTATATATTTATATAAACAAAGAAGGGAATAAGTATTTAAATATATTTATTTTTTGCCAGACACTGTGCCTGTTCTTTACAAATGTTGCATTTAATTCTTACAACAACTCTGAGAAGTAGACACTAGTCATCCCCATTTTGCAGTTGGAGAAATAGGCACACAAAAATTAAGTGGCTTGCCCAAGGTCACAGAGCTAATAAGAATCAGGTTTGAACTCAAGTCGTCCCAACTTCAGATTCAGAACTCTATTCACTACATCATTTAGCTACATAATAGGTAAGCCTAACACAATAAAATATAAGAGAAGGATTGGTGAGCCAAGGTAGAGTTCAGTGGTGGTACTCTAGGACTACTTGAATCAAGCTGGAACTCTATCAGGTAAAAACTGCTGAAAGAAAAAGGCAGCAAATCATGGTCCTAAATGAGGAAAAAAGTATTTTTAAAAATAGAAATGGGGAACTTCAAGGTAAGCATGGCTGCAGAGTAGAAGCGGCTTGCTTCCTCTCCTCATATCCAGTGACACAGATGCCACAAAAGACCCTCCCAAAATAAAAAAACAACCATCCTCATAAGAACAGAAAGGCCCCACAACAAGGCGAAGCTCTGAAAGTAGGTGGGATTCCTGCATCTCCACAATATAAGGGAACGAAAAGCTGACCCACACTCCCCTCCTCCACAAAACAGCCGGAGCCAGAGTTAAAGTCAACACTGGCCAGAATCAACAAGTGAAGGAGGGGCACCCCAGGACTGAACAATGGGCAGGCCCAGGTCTGGGAACCTGATAAGATAAGGTCCTTCTCCTGAGAGTACTAACACCTGAAACCCCGACAGGTAGGCTACGGCAGCACAGATCCTGGGCTCCCAGAACTAGCGCACTATAATCACTGAGTACCCGAAGGGATCCCTGATGTGAGCAAGGGGCACCTACAGGTCTTGGGAGTTAACTAAGACCCAAGACTTTCATCTGAGAACACTAACTTCCAAAATTCTGGCAGGCAGGGGAGGGCAGTACCTGGGCCTCCCCAGGAAGACAGCGCAGCTGCAGAGAACCTAGAATTAGTCTGAGACTAAAGCCTTGACCATTAAACCCTTATACTGAGAGCAAGAACTACTCATTTGGATTTCTGACTGGAAAGGGGAGGAAGAAAAAAACAAACAAACAAAACACAGAGATGACAAACTGTACCCAAGAACCCCAACAAGAAGAAAGGGGTGACTTTGGATACATTTTATGGAGGGAAAACACACAAAAAAGAGGAAATAGCAGAATAGGAAGCACAGACAAATGCTCCAAAACCTTTCAAAAGAAATGGAAATTGTCCACAAGCTCTTCAAGAATTTAAATTGGAAGTTATCAAAAAGATCTAAGTCTTCTGGCAGGAAAAATGGGAAACAATGCAAAAGGAACACAGCAATCTGAAGCATGAAAAAACGCAACTATAGAAACAGCTTGATGCATCAAATAGCAGAAAAGACCAAACTGAAAAGGAAAAACAGGCTTTAAAGGTCAGAATGAGGCATCAGTAAGACAATGATCTTGCAAAAGAGCAAGAATTAATAAAACAAAGCCAAAAGACTAAGAAATTGGAAGATAACATAAAATATCTCACTGAGAAGGTGACAGACCTGGAAAATAGAGGAAGGAGAGACAATCTGAGAATAATTGGCTTACCAGAAAAGCCAGAAATATAGAGTAATATTGACATCATGATACGAGATATCATCAAAGAAAACTTCCCAGAGATTCTAGAACAAGGGGGAAATACAGGCATTGAAAGAGTTCACAGAACACCCTCTACACTAAATCCCCAAAAGACAACTCCCAGGAATGTAATTGCCAAATTCCAAAGCTTTCAAGCAAAAGAAAAAATCTTACAAGAAGCCAGAAAAAGACAATTTAGATATAAAGGAATGCCAATCAGGGTCACACAAGACCTTGCAATTTCCACTCTGAATGACTGTAAGGCATGGAACATGATTTTTGGAAAGGCAAGAGAGCTAGATCTTCAACCAAGAATCAGCTATCCATCAAAACTGACTATATACTTCCAGGGGAAAGTATAGGCATTCAACAAAATAGATTTCCAAGTTTTTGTAAAGAAAAGATCAGAGCTCTGTGGAAAGTTTGATATCCAAACACAAAGAGCAAGGAAAACTTGAAAAGGTAAATATGAAGGAAAGGGAAAAAGAGAAAAATGTTATCTTTCCCTTTCATTCAAATTCTCTTTTATAAGGACTACATTTATATCAAATTATATATATGTATATACATATATATATTAATATATGGGGAAAATATAATATGTAACTCTCAAAAATTGTATGCATCATTAAAGTAGTTAAAAGAATGATGCATAGGGAATGATTGGTACATTAAGACAATATTGAGAAAGGGGGTGAAAGAAAATAAAAGGGAGGAGGTGAATCATTGATGGTACTAAGATATACTTCAAGAAATAGAAAAAAAAACTAAATAGAATAATCTTTCTCACACAAAGATACACATGAGAAGGGGAGGGGAAGAAATTTCCTATAGGGAGGAGAGGAAGAAAGTGCTAATTGGTATTACTTAAACCTTACTCTCAGTGAAATGAACTCTGAGAGGGATGAGCATCAAGATCCATTGGGATCTTGAACTTTATCTTACCCAAAAGGGTAAGAGAGAAGGAGAAATTAAGGACAGAGGGAGGGAGTACAAAAAGGGAGAGAATGAGAGGGGGAGGGAGAGGGAAAAAGGGAGGGGCTAGAAAGGGAAGCATATCAAGGGAGGGGACTAGGGGGACTAATCTAAAGTAAATCATGGGTTTAAAAGGTTATAGCTAAAGAAGAAAGGTCAGAATTAGGGGAGGATATCAAAATGCCAGGGAATCCACAAGTGACAATCATAACTTTGAATGTGAATGGGATGAACTCACCCATAAAATGTAGATGAGTAGCAGAAAGGATTAGAATCCAAAACCCTAACATATATTGTCTTCAAGAAACACATATGAGGCAGGTTAATATTCACAAGGTTAGAATTAAAGGATGGAATAAGACCTTCTGGGCCTCGACTGATAGAAAGAAGGCAGGAGTTGCAATCATGATATCTGACAAAGCCAAAGAAAAATAGACCAGATCAAAAGGGATAGGGAAGGTAAATATATTCTGTTTAAAGGGAGTATAGACAATGAGGAATTATCAGTAATCAACATGTATGCACCAAATGGTATAGCACCCAAATTTTTAATGGAAAAACTAGGAGAACTGAAGGAGGAAATAGACAGTAAAACCATATTATTGGGAGACTTGAACCAGACACTATCAAATTTAGATAAATCAAACCAAAAAATAAATAAGAAAGAGGTAAAAGATGTGAATGAAATCTTAAAAAATTAGAGTTAATAGATATATGGAGAAAAATAAATAGGGACAAAAAGGAATACACCTTCTTCTCAGCACCACATAGCACATTCACAAAGATAAATGATACACTAAATCACAGAAACATGGCATACAAATGCAGAAAAGCAGAAATAATAAATGCAGCCTTTTCATATCATAAGACAATAAAAATAATAATGAGTAAGGGTACATGGAGAGCCAAATCAAAAATTAATTGGAAATTAAATAATATGATACTCCCAAATCAGTTAGTTAGAGAAGAAATCATAGAAAAAATTAATAATTTCATTGAAGAAAATGACAATGGTGAGACATCCTTTTAAACCTTATGGGATGCAGCCAAAGCAGTACTCAGAGGAAAATTTATATCCTTGCGTGCATATATTAACAAATTAGGGAGGGAAGAGATCAATGAATTGGAAATGCAAATCAAAAAACTTGTAAGTGAACAAATTAAAAACCCTCAGAAGAAAACCAAACTAGATCCTAAAAATTAAGGGAGAAATTAATAAAATTGAATGTAATAGAACTATTAAACTAATAAACAAGGCTAGGAGCTGGTACTTTGAAAAAACAGACAAAATAGACAAAGTACTGATCAATCTAATTAAAAAAAAAGGAAAGAAGAAAGGCAAATTAACAGCATCAAAGATGAAAAGGGGGACCTCATCTTGAATGAAGAGGAAACTAAGACAATCATTAAAAACTACTTTACCCAACTATATGGCAATAAATATACCAACCTAGGTGATGTGGATGAATATTTATAAAAATATAAATTGCGTAGACTAACAGAAGAAGAAATAGAATTCTTAAATAATCCCATATCAGAAAAAGAAATCCAACAGGCCAACAAAGAACTCCCTAAGAAAAAATCCCCAGGGCCTGATGGATTCACCAGTGAATTCTATCAAACATTCAAAGAACAGTTAATCCCAATATTATACAAACTCTTTGACATAATAAGCAAAGTGGGAGTTCTACCAAACTCCTTTTATGACACAAACATGGTACTGATTCCAAAGCCAGGCAGGTCAAAAACAGAGAAAGAAAACTATAGATAAATTTCCCTGATGAACATAGATACAAAAATCTTAAATAGGATACTAGCAAAAAGACTCCAGCAAGTGATCAGGAGTATCATTCACTATGATCAAGTAGGATTTATACCAGGAATCTAAAGCTGGTTCAATATTAGGAAAACCATCCATATAATTGACCACATCAACAAGCAAACCAACAAGAACCACATGATTATCTCAATAGACACAGAAAAAGCCTTTGATAAAATACAACACCCATTCCTATTAAAAACACTAGAAAGCATAAGAATAGAAGGGTTGTTCCTAAAAATAATAAACACTATATATCTAAAACCATCAGCTAATATCATCTGCAATGAGGATAAACTAAATCCATTCCCATTAAGATCAGGAGTGAAACAATGATGCCCATTATCACCTCTACTATTTGACATTGTACTAGAAACACTAGCAGTAGCAATTAGAGAAGAAAAAGAAATTGAAGGCATCAAAATAGGCAAGGAGGAGACCAAGTTATCACTCTTTGCGGATGACATGATGGTCTACTTAAAGAATCCTAGAGAATCAACCAAAAAGCTAGTTGAAATAATCAACAAGTTTAGCAGTTTCAGGTTACAAAATAAGCCCACATAAGTCATCAGCATTTCTATATATTTCCAACACAGCTCAAAGGCTAGAATTAGAATGAGAAATCCCATTCAAAATCACCTTAGACAAAATAAAATACTTAGGAATCTATCTCCTGAAACAAAAACAGGTACTATATGAACACAACTACAAAACACTCTCCACGCAATGAAAACTAGACTTGAGCAATGGAAAAACATTAACTGCTCATGGGTAGGATGAGCCAATATAACAAAAATGACCATCCTACCCAAGTGTATTTATCTATTTAGTGCTATACCCATTGAACTTCCAAAAATTTTTTTAGTGACTTAGAAAAAAACCTTAACAAAGTTCATTTGGAAGAACAAAGAGTAAAGGATATCCAGGGAAATGAAAAAAAAAAATACAAAGGAAGGTGGCCTTGCAGTCCCAATCTCAAACTCTATTATAAAGCAGTGGTCATCAAAATAATTTGGTACTGGCTAAGAGACAGAAAGGAGGATCAGTGGAATAGACTTGGGGTAAGTGACCCCAGTAAGACAGTACATGATAAACCCAAAGAGCCCAGCTTCTGGGACAAAAACCCACTATTTGACAAAAACTGCTGGGAAAACTGGAAGACAGTGTGGGAGAGATTAGGTTTGGATCAGTACCTCACACCCTACACCAAGATAAATTCAGAATGGATGAATGACTTGAACAAAAAGAAGAAAACTATAAATAAATTAGGTGAACACAGAATAATATACATGTCAGACCTATGGGAAGAGGGAAAGACTTTAAAACCAAGCAAGACAAAGAAAGAGTCAAAAATGTAAAATAAACAATTTTGGTTATATCAAATTAAAAAGGTTTTGTACAAACAAAAACATTGCAAGCAAATTGAGAAGGGAAGCAACTAATTGGGAAACAATTTTCATAACAGAATCCTCTGACAAAGGTCTACTTACTCAAATTTATAAATAGCTAAATCAATTGTACAAAAAATCAAGCCATTCTCCAATTGATAAGTGGGGAAGGGACATGAACAGGCAGTTTTCAGCCAAATAAATCAATACTATTAATAAGCACATGAAAAAGTACTCTAAATCTCTTATAATCAGAGAGATGCAAATCAAAACAATTCTGAGTTATCACCTCACAGCTAACAGATTGGCTAATATGAAAGCAAAGGAAAGTAATGAATGCTGGAGGGGATGTTTCAAAGTTGGGATATTAATTCATTGCTGGTGGAGTTGTGAACTGATTCAACCATTCTGGAGGGCAATTTGGAATTATGCCCAAAGGGCGATAAAAGAATGTCTGCCCTGTGATCCAGCCTTAGCACTGCTAGGCTTGTACCCGAAATAGATAATAAGGAAAAAGACTTGTAAAAGAATATTCATTGTTTCTTCTTTGTGTTGGCCAAAAATTGGAAAATGAGGGGATGCGCTTCAATTGAGGAATGGCTGAACAAATTGTGGTATATGTTGGTGATGAATTACTATTGTGGTAAAAGGAATAATAAAGTGGAAGAATTCCATGGAGACTGGAACAAACTTCAGGAAGTGATGCAGAGCAAGAGGAGCACAACCAGGAAAACATTGTACACAGAGACTGACACACTGTGGTACAAGAGAACATAATTGACTTCTCCATTAGTGTCAATACAACATCCCTGAACATTCTGCAGGGATCCAGGAGAAAAAAAAAAAACTCTATCCACAAGCAAAGGACTAACTGTGGGAGTAAAAACACCGAAGATAAGCAACTGCTTGACTATAGGGGTGGAAGGGACATGAATGAGGAGAGGCTCTAAATGAACATCCTAATACAAATACCAACAACATGGAAATGGATTTGAATCAGGTACACATGTGATACCCACTGGAATCGTGTGTTTGCTAGGGGAGGGATGGTGGGAGGGGGGAGGAAAAGAAATGGATCTTTGTTTCTAAGGAATATTGTTTGAAAATGACCAAATAAAATAATGTTTAAAATGGAAAAAAAAAGAAAGAAATGAGGAGGGCATACATTCAGGCATGATGACTTGACTTGTGAGCAGGTGCAGAGATGAAAGATGAGACATAAAATCCAGGGAACAAAAACTGTACATTGAGTCAATGTCTTAGCAGTGATAGTTAACCTCAGAAGATTGGGTGATTATTCTACTCACTTCAAGTCTCTAACCCCTGCACAAAGATCGATCAAATACTACCCCAAACCAGACATGGGGTGAGTGAGCTTTTCTAGACTAATAACCTCATTCTGATAAATGTATGTCTTTTAGAGACAATAGAAATGTGACTGAACAGAGTGGTTTCCTGACAAACATCTCTCTTATGATCTCTGAAAAGCTGTCAGGGCCCATGGCATTTCATCACATTTCTAGCAGGAAAGAATTGATAAAATTAGAGTATGATGCTCTGGGGGAAAAGAAGGAGTTTGTTGTTTGTGACTCTTGTTCAGTGTTCCATTATGACAGAAACACTTCAGGCTGTCACATGGCTGACAAAATCAAAGGAGAAGCTCAAAATGGCACACTAAACTTATACTTTATAATTGTAAGTTTTTTTCTGTGTTAGCAGAAAATGGCAGTCCCCCCCCCCTTTACCTCTAACCTCTCTTAAATGTATATCAAATAAATAAGCAATATTCTTTGGGAGGCTACAATTTCTAAGTAATGAAATGATCCTTCTACATTGATATTTTGGTTACCAAATAGAAAAATGGAAAGCAAAATTTACATTGGAATGCAGAAACTTCTTTTAAATTATCAAAAATAATTGATCACCTAATGAGTCTCCCCAACCCTATTGACAAAATGTTACTCTATTGCTTTCAATTTTTTGCTACAATTTCCCCCACCCACACACACCTCATTGATAAAGGAAATACCTAGTAAAGAAATTCCTTCTATGAACAAAGGTCGGCACATATTGTATAATTCAAAGGTTTTAGTGGGTTGCTCTGAAAGGTATCATGCCGCAAGGCAAAGTATACTTCCTGCCTTTGGAATTAGAAGATTGGGTTCTAATTTTAATCATTAGTTACCCTTTATGAAACTTTGCTGAGCCTTATTTTCCTCAAGTTTAAAATGAGTGGGTTGGATTAAGTGCCATTTGAGTTCCTTCATATACTAAATCTATGGAATTAGGGTCTTGGGGGCATTGAGTGGTTAAATAATTTGCTCTGGGTCACACAGTCAATGTGAAGGCATAATAAGCACAGAGGCAAGACTTGATTAAATTTAATCTCAATTATCTACTATGCTTTTTTCTGATTACTTTTGATATTTTGATAATGAACAATTAAAAGATAGTCTCTAAGGAAATAATAATGTTTTATTCCTTTTATTTCCATCCTCTTGTTTTCATGTGTGGTAATGGGTGAGAGAACATGGAGATGGAGATCAGCTCCTCATGGAGATCAGCTCCTCAGAAAGAAAATTTGGAGGCAGAGGGTATGAGCAAGAAAGACAGAGTTTTTTTTTTTTTTCATGAAAAAAGGGTACTGACCTCTAATCATAGACAAGTGCATCTCCTTATTGTTGAAACCAGCCTTTTATAGATTTTAATCACGTCTCCCCCACCCTTCCTCCTTTCCCTATTTGCCTCCCAGCCAAGACATACCATCTAAAGTTTTAACCAATCAGAAAACAGCAAATCACAACTTATAACAACTGTTGCATGCTGGGGCATAATCAGAGGCATACCCAGCAAAAGCAGGTAGATTTATGGTCACGGGTTTCCAGGGATTTCATACTTCTTGGCATGCTTGTAAATAGCATATTGCTCAATCAGGAGTTTTTGAAAAGCATATTTATTTTTAAAAATATTTATTTATTTAGAATATTTTTTCATGGTTACATGATTCATGACTCTTCCCATGCCTCTTTCCTCCTCCCCTCCAGGAGCTGACAAGCAATTCCACTGGGTTATACATGTATCATTGTTCCAAATCTATTTAAATATTATTCATTTTTGCAAGAGAGTGATCTTTTAATACCAAAACCCCAATAATTTCCCCATTGAAACATGTAATGAATCATGTTTGTCTTATGTGTTTCTACTCCCACAGTTCTTTCTCTGGGATAGTGTTTTTTTTCTCATAAGTTCCTTGGTGTTGTCCTGAATCATTTCATTGCTACTAGTAGAAAAGTCTGTTACATTCCATTTTGCCACAGTGTATCAGTTTCTCTGTACAATGTTCTCCTGGTTCTGCTCATTTCATTCTGTATCAATTCCTGGAGGTCTTTCCAGTTAACATAGAAAGCCACCCAGTTCATCATTCCTTTCAGCACAATAACATTCCATCACTATCACACACCACAATTTCTTCAGTCATTCCCCAATCAGGGCAATCCCTCATTTTCCAGTTTTTTGACACCACAAAGAACATGGCTATGCATTTTTGTACAAGTCTTGCCCCTTAATTATCTCCTTGGTGTACAAACCCAGCAGTGGTATGGCTGGATCAAAAGGCAAGTATTCTTTTAAATCCTTTTTTTGTTGTTGTTTTTAAGTTAGTTTATTTAGTCAATTTAGAACATTATTCCTTGGTTACAAGAATTATATTATTTCCCTAGCTCCACTCCCCCCACCCTTCCCGCAGCAGATGTGCAATTTCATTGGGTATTACATGTGTTCTTGATCAAAACCTATTTCCATGATGTTGGTGTTTGCATTAGGGTGTTCATTTGGAGTCTACATCCCCAACCATATCCCCTCAACCCATGTATTGAAGCAGTTGTTTTTTCTTCTGTGTTTCTACTCCCACAGTTTTTCCTCTGAATGTGGATAGTGTTTTTTCTTATAGATCACTCCAAGTTGTTCAGATCACTGCATTGCCACTAATGGAGAAGTCCATTACAATCGATTGTACCACAGTGTATCAGTCTCAGTGTACAATGTTCTCCTGGTTCTGCTCCTTTCATTCTCCATCACTTCCTGGAGGTTGTTCCAGTTTCCATGGAATTCTTCCACTTTATTATTCCTTTTACCACAATAGTATTCCATCACCAACATATACCACAATTTGTTCAGCCATTCCCCAATAGAAGGGCAGCCCCTCATTTTCCAATTTTTGGCAGCACAAAGAGCACAGAAATGAGTGTTCTTGTATAAGTCTTTTTCCTTATCATATCTTTGCGGTATAAACCCAGCAGTGCTATGGCTGGATCAAAGGGCAGACAGTCTTTTATTGCCCTTTGGGTATAGTTCCAAATTGCCCTCCAGAATGGCTGGATCAATTCACAACCCCACCAGCAATGAATTAATGTCCCTACTTTGCCACATCCCCTCCAGCATTCATTACTTTCCTTTGCTGTCATGTTAGCCAATCTGCTAGGTGTGAGGTGATACCTCAGAGTTGTTTAGATTTGCATTTCTCTGATTATAAGAGATTTAGAACATTTTTTTCATGTGCTTATTAATTGTTTTGATTTCTTTAACTGAAAATTGCCTATTTATTTCCCTTGCCCATTTATCAATTGGAGAATGGCTTGATTTTTTGGTACATCTTTTAAATCCTTTTGCACATAATTCCAAATTGCCTTCCAGAATGGTTGGATAAATTCACAACTGCACCAGGAGTGCATTTGCATCCCAATTTTGCCACAACCCCTTCAATATATATCACTTTCCTCTGCTGCCATATTGGCCAATCTGCTAGGTGTCAGGTGGTACCTCAGAATTGTACCTCAGAACTGCTTTTATTTTATTTCTCTAATCAGAAGGGTTTCTGAACACTTTTTCATGTATTTATTGATAGTTAAATTCCAAATGGATAAATGACTTAAATAGAAAGAATGAAATAATAAATAAATTAGGTGAACATAGAGTAGTATACCTGTCAGAACTGTGGGAAAGGAAAAAATTCAAGACAAAGTAAGAAATAAAGAACATTATAAAATGTAAAATGAATGATTTTGATGACATCAAATTAAAAACATTTTTGTAAAAACTAAACCAATGCAACCAAAACTAGAAGGAAAGCAACAAACAGGAAATATTTTTCATTAAAAAAAACTCTGGGGATCATCTTGTTTGTCATTTCTCATAACAAAATAGTATTCCATTACAATCAGATTCCATGACATGTTCAATCATTCCTGAAATTATGGACGTCTCTTCAATTTCTAGTTCTTTGTCACCATAAAAAGAGCAGCTATAAATATGTTTGTAAATGAAGATTCTTTCCCCCTATCTTTAATCCTTTCAGGATACACATCCAGTGTTGGTATTGATGAGTCAAAGAGTATACACAGTTCAATGACGATTTGAGCATGGTTCCAGGTTTCTCTCCAGAATAGTTGTATCAGTTTGCAGCTTCACCAGGAGTCTATTAGTGTCCTGATTTTCCCACATTCCCTTCAGCATTGATCATTTTCTGTTCTTTTTTTTTTGTACTAGCCAATGTGATGAGTGTGAGATGGTACCTCATAATTTTAAAATTAGCATTTTTCTAATCAATAGGGATCTGGAGCATTTTTGCATATGACTAAGGATAGTTTTAGTTTCTTCATATGAGAATTACCTTTTCATATCATTTGGCTATTTTTCAACTGGGAAAAACTTTGTATTCTTACATATTTGACTCATTTGATTTGAGATATAAAGCCCTTGTCAGAAAAACTTACTATATTTTGCCCAGTTTCTTGTTTGCTTTTTAATCTTTGTTGTTTTGCTTTTGTTTGTTTGGAAACTTTTAAATTCAATTTAGTCAAAGTTATTTATTTTACCTCTTGTAATGTTCTCTATGTACAGTTTTGACCTAAATTCTTCCCCTATTTATAGGTCTGATAAGTAAACTATTTTGTACTCCCCTAATTTGTTTATGGTACCATCTTTTATTTGTAAATCATGTGTCCATTTTGACTTTACATGGCATGAGGTATTGATCTATGCCTAAATTCTGTCTTACTATTTTTCAGTGTTCCCAGAAATCTTGTCAAAAGTTAGTTCTCCCAGAAGCATGAATCTTTGGATTTGTCAAACAGTAAGTTAACATGGTCATTTACCATTGCATTTTGAATGCCCAGTCTATTCCATTTGTCATCCACTCTATTTCTTATCCAATACTAGATTTTTTTCATGGTTACCACTTTATGATAGTTTGATATCTGATACAGCTAAGGCACCTTCCTTCATTTTTTTTCATTCTCTTGATATGCTATGTTTTCTGTTCTTACAAATGAATTTTGTTATTATTTTTTTCTAGCTCCATGAGATAATTTTTGGGTTTTGATTGGTAGGGTACTGAATAAGTAAATTAATTTAGGAGGAATTGTCATTTTTATTATACTGGATTAGCCTACCCATGAACAATTAATGTTTTTCCAATTGTTTAGAGTGGACTTCATTTGAGTGAAAAGTGTTTAATAATTGAGATAATCTAGTTCCTGGATTTGTCTTGGGAGATAGATTCCTAGGTATTTTGTATTATCTTTATTTATTTTTAAATTACATTTCTCTTTCTATTTTTTGCTGCTGGTCATTATTGGTAATACAGATGAATGTTAATGATTTCTGTTGTTTTTATAATCTGCAACTTTGGTAAAGTTGTTCATTTGTTCTATTAAGTTTTTGGTTGATTCTCTAGGATTTCCTAGGTATATTATCAAGCATGATAGCTTTATTTCCACATTGTCTATTTTAATTCCTTTAGTTTTTTCTACTTTTATTGCTATAGCTAGCACTTCTAATACAACTTAAAATAACAGTGGTGATAATTTCATCCTTATTTCACTCCTGAGCTTACTGGGGAAGTTTCTAGTTTATCCCCATTACATATACTGTTTGTGGCTGATTTTAGTTAATATTTATCATTTTGTTGAATGTTCTGATTATCCCAATGTTCTCTAGTATAATTGTCAAAAGACTTTTTTGTGTCTATTGGCATACTCATGGTTTCTGTTAATATTGTTGTTGTTATAGTCAATTATGTTGATAGTTTTTACTAATATTTAACCATCCTTGCATTCCTAATACAGATTTTTCTGATCAAGGTATATATAATACTTGTGAGATATTGCTGCTACTTAGCTAGTATTTTTTTCACTTCCCTGATATTTTCAAGGGTTGACTGCCCCTCCTTTTCCCAGTCTTCATTTTTTATCCTCCAATTTTAGGCATATTATTTTTTATTAAAATATCAAGAGTTTTGCTTTCATTAACTGTGATTGACTATAAAACATCCACAACTATTAAAATGCTATGAAGAGAAACAGAGAAATGCAAATATTTCCCCCTTTTGGAGTAAAAGAGCATGATGGGCTGGAATAAAATGTGTAGTTACCCAGTCTGTCATTCTCAAATTTGACATTCGATATATAGTCACAGAAATTAAACCAACCTCAGAAGGTCATTTAGTGCCTTTCTCTTAATCTAAATTGAATTTTACCTTATCCATCATAGAAAGATAGCTCACTATTTCATCTAAACTATTACTTATTTTTACTACTTCAAGGACTTGGGATTTCATTGATGTGGGTACTCTTCAACCTACACCCTTAGCAACATCTTTATGAATTACTAGATGATTGTCAAGAGTTATAGTGGCTAAAAAAAGAATCCATCATCACTGGAAATGAACCTTTTCAACTTGTCTAGGATATTTCTTATTGACAGACATATAATCTATGCCTTGGAAGCTTGCTAGGATCTGCCCCAGCTTGTGTTCTGTAACATAACATATGCTATGAATTTTTGTTAAACTAACTTTCTTTCTTTATTTTTTCTTTTTTGTCTCTGCATAATCTAATCCTGGAACAGAGGCAATGTAGCATAGCTTAGTGGAAAAAAATAAACTCAGCAACACAATGATCCAAGACAATTCCAAAGGAATTGGTGAAAAATACTCCAGAGAAAGAATGGATGGAGTCTGAATGCAGATGAGTCATAACATATTTCACTTCATTTCTTTATGGTCTTTTAATAAATGTCTTCTTTCACAACATCAAAACTAGGGAAATATGTAAAAGGAAGGGTATAGTCAATATTAAATTGTTTTTTTGTGTCTCATGGAAGGGAGAATGGAAAGAGCAAAGGAGAGAATTTGGAACTTAAATAATTAGAAAACAAATGCTAAATTTGCTTTAATATGTAACTGGGAAAAAATAAAACATTAGTGAAGTCAAAAAACTTAGGAGCACTTATAATATAGTGCCAACTATGATATTTGCCCACTTTGAGACATTGGGAAAGGCTCTTAACATCTATGAGTCTCAGTTTCCTCATCTGTAAATATAGGAAGAATTATAATTGCCTTTACTATTCCTATGGCTATTATGAAAAAAAGGTACTGTTAAACCTTAAAATGTTGCATGTGTATATATGTATGTACATATGCATTTTTATATATATGTATAATTATTATGATTCATAGCTTATGTCTTCACAGATCATATATTCAGAATTGGAAGGGACCTTTAAAACCATCTAATCCAATGCATTTATTTTTCAGATGAAAGAACTGAGTTACACAGAGATTGAATGATTTTCTCAGGGTCAAACATTAGTACAAAAAAAATAATTAGTACCTTCCTATCTCTAAACCTAGCTTTTTATCCCATTAGACCATGCTTCTATTTAGACCAGAAAGGAAAATTATTGATTTAGTATGAATGTCAGAAGAGAACTGAGGGACTTGCCAGAAGGGCCCCATAGCTAAGTAGTGACAATCTAGACCTGTTTCTACTGCTTTCCAATATTCTTTCTACTACTATATTCAAGGGAAGAGGAAAGATTTTTTTTGGGGGGGAAGAGGGGGAAATCTGTAAATGTACAAAAATGATCAATCCTCCCCCAACTAATTTTTTAACAAGTTTCATTTTATATATTTTTCTCAAAAACTATTAATCTACTAATATTAAACTCATCACTCTACACTGAGATAAATGAGACAGAAAATCTGGTAAATTACCCTTCAGGCTAACAAGTTGCAGGATTAATATGCATTAATGTCCCAACTTTGCCACATCCCCTTCAGCATGCATTACTTTCCTTTGCTGTGATGTTAGCCAATCTGATAGGTATGAGGTGATACCTCAGAGTTTATTTTATTTGCATTTCTCTGATTATAAGAGATTTAGAACACTTTTTATTTGCTTATTAAGTTTTGATTTCTTTGACTGAAAATTGCCTATTCATTTCCCTTGCCCATTTATCAATTGGAGAATGGCTTGATTTTTTGGACAATTGATTTAGCTCTTTATAAATTTGAGTAATTTGATCTTTGTCAGAGGTTTTGTTATGAAGATTGTTTCCCAATTTGTTGCTTCTCTTCTAATTTTGGTTGCATTGCTTATGTTTGTGTGAAATCTTTTTAATTTGATATGATAAAAATATTTATTTTACATTTTGTGATTTTTGTCTAAATCTTTCTTGGTCTTAAAATCTTTCCTCTCCCAAAGATCTGACATGTATACTGTTATGTTTTCACCAATTTAATTACAGTTTACTTCTTTATAGTCAAGTCATATTCCAATCTGAGTTTATCTTGATGTATGGTGTGAGATGTTGATCCAAACCTAATCTTTCCCATACTGTATTCCAATTTTCCCAGAAGTTTTTTATTAATTTTTTTTGTCAAATAATGTATTTTGGTCCCAAAAGCTGTGATTTTGGGCTTATCATAAACTATCTTGCTGAGGTCACTTACCCCATTTCTATTGCACTAAACCTCCTTTCTTTCTCTTAGCTGGTACCATATTGTTTTGATGACCACTGCTTTATCATATAGTTTGAGATCTGGGAATGCAAGGCCACCTTCCTTTGCATTTTTTTTTCATGATTTCCCTGGATATCCTTGCTCTTTTGTTCTTCCAAATGACATTTCTTATTGTTTTTTCTAATTCAGTACAAAAAAAAGTTTGTTTTTTTTTATTGTACCACATTTGTGTCATAAAAGGAATTTGGTGGAACTCCTTCTTTGCTTATTCTGTCAAATAGTTTGTATAATATTGGGATTAGTTGTTCTTTGAAACTTTGATAGAATTAATTTGTGAATCCATCTGGTGCTGGGGATTTTTCCTTAGGCAGTTCTTTGATGGATTGTTCAATTTCTTTTTCTGATATGGGGTTGTTTAGGTAATCTATTTCTTCCTCTGTTAGTCTAGGCAATTTACATTTTTGTAAATATTCACCCATATTGCTGAGATTGCCATATTTATTGACATATAATTGGGCATTATAGTTTTTAATAATTACCTTAATTTCCTCTTCAGTAGAGTTGAGGTATCCCTTTTCATCTTGGATACTGTTCAATTTAGTTTTCTTCTTTTCTTTTTTAAATTATATTGACCAGTACTTTGTCTATTTTATTTGTTTTTTTACAAAGTACCAGCTTCTAGTCTTATTTATTAAATCAATTGTCCCTTGACTTTCAATTTTAGTAATTTCTCCTTGATTTTTAGGATCTCTAATTTAGTTTTCATCTGAGAATTTTTAATTTGTTTACTTTTTAGTTTTTTTTTTAATTTGCATGCCCAATTCAATTCATGCCCTCCCTAATTTGTTAATATATGAACTCAAGGATGTAAATTTCTCCCTGAGTACTGCCTTGGCTACATCCCATAGATTTTGAAAGGATGTCTTATCATTGAAATTTTCTTCAATGATATGAATTGTTTCTATGATTTGTTCTTTAACTAACCAATTTTGGAGAATCATATTGTTTAATTTCCAATTAAATTTTGATTTGCTGCTCCATGTATCCTTACTAATTGTTATTTTCATTGCATTGTGGTCTGAGAAGTTTGCATTTATTATTTCTGCTCTTTTGCACTTGTTTTCAGTATTTTTATGCCTTAGTACATGGTCAATCTTTGGTAATGTACCATGTGCTGCTGAAAAGAAGGTGTATTTCTTTTTGTCCCTATTTATTTTTCTCCACATATCTACTAACTCTAATTTTTCTAAGATTTCATTCACTTCTCTTACCTTTTTCTTATTTATTTTTTGTTTGATTTATCTAGTTCTGATAGAGGAAGGTTCAGGTCTCCCACTAGTATAGTTTTTCTATCTATTTCATCCTTGAGCTCTACTAGTTTTTCCTTTAGAAATTTGGATGCTATGCCATTTGGTGCATATATGTTGAGTACTGATATTTCCTCAAATCAATTCTCTTCCCCAATGTATTTGATTGTTCTTCCCTCTTTGAGTCAATTTCAAGTCATGTTAGAATTGAGCATTTCCTATCTCCAACCTCTTTACCCTTCCAGTGTATTGATGTTCTCCCCCCACTCCTGCCATGTGCTCCTTTGTAACATATACATTTACTCTATTTTGTTCCTTTTCCCATTTCTCTCTTATTAACCTCTTTTATTTAACTATAGTTTTATATATATATATATACACATATATATATATATACATACATATATACACACACATACTTACATACAAAAACATACATATATATTTATGCATGCATATATCTATATACATATTTATGTCTTAGCATTTCATCCTATACAGTTTGTCACTGTTCTGTCTAAATATAATTCTTCTAGCTACCCAGGTGATTACAATTTTAAGGAGCTTCCAATATCCTCTTTTCTTATAGGGATATATATCATTTTAACTTATTGGGTCCCTTAAAAAAGGTTTGCTTTTTTTTTTTGGTTTTGCTTTGCATTTGTTTTTAGTTTTTCACCACTTTCTTAATTACCTTTTGATGATTCTTTTGGGTTCTATGTTTGGGCATCAAATTTTCTGTTCAGGTCAGGTCTTTTAGTTACAAATGCTTGGAATTCTTCAATTTTATTAAATGACATGCTTTCCCCTCTAAGAATATAGTCAGTTTTGTTGGGGAGTTGATTCTTGGTTGAAGACCTAATTCCCTTGCTTTCCAGAATATCATATCCCATGCCTTTTGGTCTTTCAGTGTAGATATAGTCCGATGCTTTGTTATTCTCACTGTAGTTTCATGGTATCTGAATGACTTCTTAGCAGCTTGTAATATTTTTCCTTGGTCTGATAGTTCTTGAATTTGGCTATAACATTCCTGGGTGTTGTCAGTTGGGGATTAAGTACAGGAAGTGATCTGTGGATTCTTTCAATCTCTACTTTTCCCTCTTGTTCTAGAATATCAAGGCAGTTTTCTTGGATAATTTCCTGTAGGATGATGTCTAGGCCTTTTCTTTTGTCATAGTCTTCCAGTACACCAATGATTCTTAAGTTGTCTCTCCTGGAATGATTTTCTAAATCTTCTGTTTTGTAAATGTTTCATATTTTCCTCAATGTTTTCATTCTTTTGATTTTGTTTTATAGTGTCCTGCTGCCTTGTGAAGTGGCTTGATTCTAATTGTTGTATTATGATTTTTAAAGACTGGATTTTATCCCTGGCTTTTTAGTCATCCTTCTCCTCCTGGTCTGATTTTCTTTGGAGGTCATCTTTCATCTTCTTTGTTTCATCTTCTACCTCCTTTGCCTCATTTTCAAGCTGATTAACTTTTGCTTTCAAGACACTTCTGTTTCCAGATGAGTTATCTTGTTTTTTAATTTCTTTTCCCAGTTGTCTTCAGCCTCTCTTAATTGTATTTTGAATTGAATTTTGTGTTCTTTCAAAGCCTATGTCCAATTTGCTGGAGTTTATATGTTTTTGCTTGATGTTCCTTGAACTTCTTCTGTTATATTTGCTATTTGTTCATTGCCTGGTTAGAAGCTTTGGATTATAATTTCTTTTTTTTTTCTTTTTCTGTTTGCTTGTATTTGCCCCTTCTTTTCCCTCTGTAGTTGCCTGTTCTCTTGCTTCTCTTATTATGTGCTAGATCTGTGGGTTTGGACTTTTCTGTCAACCTTCACCCTTGGAGTTTAGTCAGCAAAGCTCTCAGAGCAGTCTGTGTGGGAGGGGTTTTGGAGCTTGAGATTCTCTGCCCTCTGAAAGTTTGATAAGATTAAGCCCAGCAGAGTTGATCTTGCAGAGCTGAATTTTCCCTGAGGCCAAAACCTCATGAAATGGGGGGGTGCAATGTGGAGTGTCTCTATTGCTGAGACTAGGGTGCCTCCTCTGTGCTTCTCCTCCAGCTGCTTCCCAACTGCCCATGTTCAAAGCCTTGAGCCTGGCACAGCTTTGCCCTCAAGGTAATGCCTCCAGAGTAGCACCCTTACCTGCCCAGAGATTCCAGCCACTGCTGGCTGCTCAGTACTGTAGGTGGGGGAGGGGTCCTGGGACCTTCCTTCTTCCTTCCCCTTAAATAGGATTGTTCTCAAATTCAGGTTTGTGGGGGGATAACCTTTTAATTTGAGTCCAGCAGGAGGGTTGCTTAGCTCTGTCCTGTTGTTAAATTTGGTTTTCAGTCCCCTAGGAGCATTTTGTTTTTAATTATTTTTAATTTAATTTCAGAGGTCTGAACTTTTGCTGCCTCCACACCACCATCTTGACTCCACCTCCAAATATCTTCATTTTAAAACTCAACCCAGCTAACATTCTTTTAAATTTTAAGTTCCTATTTTCTGGCTTTTCATATGCTTAAAATGTTCTTCAAAACTATATATATATATATATATATATATATATATATACTAGGTTTCAGGACTGGTTTACTAGTGATAGAACAGAATGCACAGCAGGCAAAAAAAAGACTAAAGAATATCCAAGAAAAAAAAAACATTTTTCTTCTTAATTGTATGGGCTGAAGAATGGAGGAAGTAAATAAGAATATAGAAGAAGAAATAAGCATAAATATTAAGATTTTTGCTAAAATGTGTGGCATCACTAGTAAATTGATCCTATTATACACAGAATTGTCCTTTTTTAATGCTAGTGCCAACAGAAGAAGTGGCTTGCTTGACATGGCCTATGGAGAAGTCCTGATTTGAAGAGAATTGAATACTGTATCTGCTTCAAAGAAATTTGAATTTGCTTCACTTCCTTCTAGGGCAGTTCTGTGACCTGAACATGTCATTTGATGGATAGGAATTATTTTGTTTTTGTCTTTGTATCACTACTGCTGAGCATAACAAGTGAAAATACACATTTATTAAGCATTTACTACGTGGCCAAAGGGAGCTTACATTCTAATGAGGAAAACAACATAAAAAGAGCTGAAAAGTAGAGTTGAGGAAGGAATAAAGGTAACTGACAATGGGGTATAGTAGAAAAAGTCTCTCAGAGAGTTAGCAGTGTAGTCTAGAGAAACACAAGTGGCCTGGGTCGCCTTAAAATGGAGGAACCAATCAGCTGGAGAGAAAAGACTGAAAGAGTAGAGGTATTTACAAGGTGAGAAATAGTCCAGGGGTAGAGTGGATTTCTAGGACCATGATGATGAAACTGATTCAAATGCTAAAGATGGCACACAGAGACCTCTTTGTGGGCATGGATGGCCATCCCCTGAAGAGTTGCTCCCTTCCCCCTCTCCACCATACTTTCACCTCCCCTCTGCACTTGATCCCTCCCCTGTGGAGAGTGCTTAGGCCACTCCCCTCCCTTTCTCCCACCCCTGGGTCTAAGGGCTGCAAAGAGAGTGAGAAGGGGGTATCTCCTCTCCCAACCTCAAGTCCGGCCCTACCCTCTAAAAAAGATATCCACTTTCTTCCTCTTTCCTTGCCAGCCACCGGTGTGGGGGGTTACCCAATCCCCCCAAAGCTAACTTTATTCCCTCTTCCCCCTATTCCCACCTCCATGTGGGTCACATCCCAATAGAAAGTTGTAGCTAGATGAATGTGAAGGTCCTGTGGCCACAAGAGGCAGCGACCCCAGGTGTGAGCAAACTGGGAGCTGGTCCTGCTACCAAACACAGGGTGGCGGGTGCTAAGTCTCTGAGCCACCTACCCTCTACCCTTGCCCCACCTTCTGGGCCCATTGAAGCCTGGCACTAGCACTCTCACTTGGCTAGCCCCTGGGGTGGCTGGGTGTAGGGACAGTTCTCTATGGCTGCAGAAGGTGACTTCCCCAGGCTCAAGGTGGCTGGGAGCCTGGCCCCCACCCCTTCCGTGAATGGGGGGAATGTAGTAGGGGTGTGTGGCATGGGCAAGCAATCTGGGAGTTGGGATGGGGCACTGCATGGGGTCCTTAAATGTTTCTAAAAGTTTTACCATCACTGTCCTAAGGCATTGAGGTTTCAGTGACATGATAAAAGTTCTGTAGAGATGAATCAGCAGTGAGAGTGGAGAAGAATGCTTTGCATGTAAATATTCTCAAAACATATGTATAGCACATCCATCAAAAACTTAAAGAGGTACTTTTTAAATAATCAAAGATCACTTTACCAAGCAAAAGTAAATGCAAATAACAATAGTGTGTCTACAAAAAGGCACTGAGAAAATAACTCATGTGGATTTGTTTATAGAAACATATGATGGCAATTCAGGACCAGGTCATCATCATTAGTAATAAAGAGAGCTTGTTCTTGAGAAGCCCACATCTAGTGATTAGTGATTGGCAGACAATGCAAGGGAATAATAGAAATTATGCAATATATTGTTTAAGGCTGTACAAATTTAACACCTACAAACACCTAGCATTAAGTGACCTTGTGCCTAGAATTATTCATCAAAAGTTTACTATCTGTAATGGACTATTAAATGACCTCCTCTTTTTTATAAATGCAAACCTCGGGATATCCAAGAAAACTAAACCAATAAACTATACTACAACTGAACTATTATTACAAAGTGATTATTTACCAAGATATGACATTGATCCATAAAAATCCTCAAGAACCACATGTTTAATAGCTGTTACCATACAAAATGCTCATAATCTCCAAGCTATATTTCAAAGTTTTCAAAATGTGGTAACAGAATTTAGTACATTTCATCCATCATCCTATGTGCTACTGGTATTGTACCAAGAATGATTTCAGTGAACCAACAGCAGCATCAGCACAGAATCACTCATTGTCCTCTATCACCCAGACACAATATTGATTTCTGAAAATTCAAGAATGACATATTTAATAGATGCCATCATGCTGAATGCTCATAACCTTGGAACTATGTGAAATTAAAATCTTTCAAGATAGAGAGGCATAGCAGAAGAAATTCAGACTATATGAGAACAAGATCAAGTATATATCATTACTGTAATTCTGTTTGCTGCCAGAATTATCCTGGAGATGTTTCCAGTGAACCTGCAGAGAAATGCTTCCATCAAAATCCTTTTATTCAGTTATAAAAATATATTATTTTATACACCTCCACAGAAGTTTGCTAAATATAAAATAAAAGATAATTTAATAGCAGTTTCTGTTGGTACCTTTTTTCTTTTTGAAATATATTGAATTTAAAGATGAGAAGAATGAAAAGATGATGATGATGATGATAATGGCTTATAGAAAACTCCCAGAATTTTAGTGTTGGTAACTGTACACATATGATATAAGCAACCCTTCTTAAAAAGAATGCATGCATTTATTTACATAAGACTTTAATTTCCCAAGTACATATAGTGCACTCATGTTATTGACAAACACCAGAGAATTTGTTAAGATTTAATTTGTTGAAGCCAAGTATTATCCCCAACATGTATAAAGTCTTAAGTGTATATCTTAATATTGCAGTAGCAGAAGGCAGTAATGTCTAATCAATTAAATCTCTCCTGGAAATGTCTGTGTGGGTAGAATTAACTTTTTTTTACCTGCTTCATTTTAAGAGAGAATGGGTAAATGCTAAATGATTTAGACATCAATTAGAAAACACATTCCCTTGCAATCACTAAATGAATAATGAATTTATCTGATTTTCTGATCTGCAACACAAAATAACTCAATATTATCAAGGATATTTGCATTACTGTTGTCTTGGTATCCAGTAAATGCAGTACTCAAGTAAGCTTACTTTGCTCATGTGTAAAATGTGGGGTTGGACAAGACGATCTGCAACCTTGATCAAAATTATCTTTAAAAAGTTTAGCTCTATGTCTTGCTATATATACAAATTTGAGAAGAAATAAACATGTCATTATTCAAAATTTTATACATTTGTTTTGGTCACAGATCAGAGATCAAAATTATTCATATTTTTACAAATGAACCCAGCCAACTGAAGCTATTGAGAGGTATTTGGGAAGTAATTATTTCATAGATGTATGAATGGAGATATGGAAAAATGGATATGTTGCTCTTTTGGTGGAGCTGTGACTTGATCCATCCATTTTGAAGAGCAAATTGGATTGTACCCAAGAGTTGTAAAACTGTGTATACTAAAGGAGATTAGGGAAAGAAGAAAATAACCCATACATTTCAAAATATTTATAGCAGCCCTCTTTGTATTGACAAAGAAATGGAAACTGATGGGATGCCTATCAATTGGAAAGTGGCTAAAAAAATATAGTATATGATTGTGATGGAATAGTATTGCACCAGAAGATGAACAAGCTGATTTTTTTTAAAACTTTGGAAGAACTATACAAGATAATGAAGAGTGAAATGAACAAACAAGGGGAATATTATAAAGAGCCACAGAATTAATAATAGGAAAATAAACTAAGAATGTTATATACAGAAAGTGAACAGAAAGATAAAATGTGAAAAACTTAATATATATGAACATGTTGGCCTCCATGACAATATCGTATGTGATGCACCTGAAGAGCTGGGACACTAATGGATGAGGTCTATTATGAAATATGAAGAAAGGTAATTTATACATTCAGGAGATCTGCGATTTCATTTGTGTAATGTCTTATTTTTCTTTATATGTAGAAATGCTTTTTTGTTTGGATTTTTAAACATTTGGAATAATAACAAAATAAATAAAATATTTAATTAAAGTAAAAAAGTTAAAAAATTAAAAAGAACAAATGGATTTGCCCAAAAAAATAATTTACCAACTAAAATCTGAATATGTAGGGTATTTTAAATTAAAGAATAACTAAAGAAAAGGAAAAATTTACAGAATGAGAGTACAAGGTAATTATGAATCTCATATCTTCATATCAAATTTCTTCCTTTTGATTTTTAGAGTTCAGAGATGTATAATACATTCAGTTCAAATAATGTTGTGCCAAATGTTTGAGAAACACTATGATAGACATATACTGAAGTTGAAATAAGATATAGTCCTTGCCCTTATGAATATTATAGTTCCTGTCAAGTATATAAAAATGTTTTACCAACTCAAGTCCAGTATCCTTCAGAGTTTTCCCTATCTATCCATTTTATGGTGATCACTTCCTTCTCCATATATCTGAAGCATATATTTTCTAAACTCATAGAACTTAACATTTTCTGAAATCTTAACTCATATTTTTCAGTTATTGTGTGTATGTTGTAATAATGAAAATACATGTAATATATAATAATTAAAATGCTATATGTAATATTTAGAAATAGGCTTTTTAATAATATTAGTAAAAATTATTGCAGTACCTGTTATAAAATTAACTCTTAAATCACAAGGATGATAGTAGCTTTTAACAATTTAACTTAATATATATATAGTATAAAAAAGAAATAAGGAACAAAGGAAATAGAAAATTTATTTCCTGGCTTACCACTCCAAACTCTGATCCATAGAATTTCAGCTTGGTTCCTAATGATGTTCTGATCTCCACATGGAAGTCCATTAGTCTTTTCGAAGCAAGTCTTACTAGGCCACAAAGGTGTCTTCTGCCTGATCTTCCAATGCCAAATGGAGGAGAAGAATCAATCCCAGCAAACTCATGCCCAATAGCCCTTGATCTTCTCTATGGTCTCATCTTTTATAGCCCTTTTCTCCACATCACTTCCTGTCTCTCAGAGCTGGTGTATCACATCTCAGGAACCAATCAAAGTCTCTCTGCCCTGGACCTGTAACCCTTAGTTCTGGGTCATGTTCCTAGGGCTCTTAATCTGTGACTTCTGTTTAGAGCATTCCAGCCATGTTAATGGGATGGGTCAGACAGGAAGAAAGTTTATGACCCTGGTTCCCTTTACACAGTATATTTTATTTCCCAAATTACTTACATTTCTAAATCTAAACTTGACATTGTCTACTTAGATATAGAATTTAGAACAAGAAAGGAAATAAGGAATTAGCAAATTTTACTTGTTTTATTGCTAAGGAAATTGAGCCAAAGAGAAGAAACTTGACCCAAGTTATACGGTTAGTAACAATGCTTTCCAGTGAGCTTCAAAAAATATGAGACTCATAGAAAGTTCTTCAAAATTACTTGTCAATTGATTTTTAGAATGGTCTATAACTACCAAAAATAAAGGTACAACTTCTATAGTTATTATCTTTGGAATCTTCAGTGGGATTTAGGTTATCAGCCATTTGATGAATACTTATATGATTGTTGTTCAAGTCATTTTCACTTGTGACTAGATCTTTGTGAACCCGTCTAGGGTTTTCTTTGCAAAGATACTAGAGTGGTTTGCCATATCCTTAAAAATATGCTCATTTTGAAAATGAGTAAATTAAGGTAAACATGTTTAAATGACTTGCTTAGGGTCACAAAACCAGAAACGTCACAAAACCTGAAATGGCTAAATTTGGAATCAGGAAGATGAGTTGTCTTGACTCCAAGACTGATGCTCTGTCCACTGCCTCATCTAAACTCTCAGATGTGTCATGGACCTCAGTTGTTTGAATTTGGAATTTCAATATGTAAAAGTCTTTGCCAGATATGTGGAAGTAACAGAGAATAGGATAGAGCATAAAAGACTGATTATGGGAATGCAGAATTGACACTTATTGGATATAGAACAAGTGTAAGAAAGAGTATGAAGCTAAAATTTAAAGCTTGGGTAAATGGATGTTGCTGGTATCAGAGATCTTTTGATAACTTGTTAGGCATTGAGGTGATAAAGCATCATATGACTGAAAAAAGGAAAATGTATATAAAAGGACAATTCAAATAATGAAAAAAGTATTAATTTTTTATAAAAAAAATCCTTTACCTTTCATCTTATAATCAATGCTGTGCATTGGTGAAGAATAGTGGTAAGTGCTAGGCAATGTGGTTTAAATGACATGCCCAGGGTAAAACAGCTAGGAAGTATCTAAGGCCAGATTTGAACCTAGGACCTGCTATCTCTAGACCTCGCTCTTAATGCACTGAGCCACCCAGCTGCTCCTGGATTAACAATTTGACTGAAAAGAAAATATTTTGTATCAGTTCCACATGAAAATGAGTAGAAAAATAAAAATTTCTTGGAATAAAAAGTGGAAAATTATATTTGCTAGAAAATATTTAATGATATTTTTGCCAATTAATGGAGGAATAAAAAGACCTAAGTGATTTTAAATTAAAGTTGTATAATAAAGAATGTCTTTAGAATGATTTTAAAGGAAAGGGATGGTCTTTAAAGGAACTCTACACAGAGATGAATAAAGTTCAGAGAAGGAATGAGATTTTGGTTCTTCATAAGAATAATTATATGCAAAATAAAACTTATTTTTATAATGGAAAAAAAGAGGAGGCAGATTTCACAAAAGTTTTAATAACTGCAGATGGTAAATTTTTGTAGGTACCTTGGCCCAGTTTTCAGAAACTGTAAAAGCAACTGAAAAAATGCAACCTCTAAAGTGGGTATAAAATAAGTGTTATGAACATGCTTACTCAGGAAAGCTAGACTATACAGAAATAGTAAGCCTTAATGAGAAACCAAAATATGTTTAACTCTTTGAAACTACAGCCAGAACCAAGACATCAAATATTTACAGAATTAATTGTGAATAATTTCCAGGATGTTGCACAATGAAGGGTTTTAATTTCAGGAAGAAAGGAAATGCCTTTCAATGTTACTAAAGAGAAATATTGTATTAACTATCAGGAGAGTGTCACCTCAAAGTTACCTTTAGATCTTTCCCCCTATCACATTTAAAATACATCGAGACTTATCTGTCAAGAGAAACATGCTTTCTTTTTATAAAGCCATTAAAAGTACCCTTATTCATCAGTGAGAATTTTATTCTCATTGGCTCTAAGAGTTGTTGATGTTGTCTAATCATTCCACTTTTTACAGGCCCAGCCTAAGGATTCAGTTACTTATTAATTAATTAAATATATTGCCAATATTTCACCCTCTACATTGTTTCTCTGAGGTAGGTCTCATTTGGCTCCAGAAATTCTGGACTCTTTATTCATTCAGTTTGAAAACAACAAGACAACGTAACTTCAAATGATTTTAGCAATGATGAGTCTTTCCACAGAGCCATTGCAAACAATTACATCTCCCCCTCAAACAACAACAACAACAATAGCAACACAGACATACAACTAAACTACAGAACCTTTCATGAAATACCTATCTTTACAAGTCAGGATGGTGTTTTACCAGTGTTTCCCTCTAAATGCTACTGTGCCCTTGAAGTTATCAAACTCCTTTTTATTTAATCTAGCCCTAAAATGTCACTTTGAGGTTGGCCATTTTCATGCCTTAACTTTATAGAGCATACAATCAACATTAATAAATTAATATTAAATATTGGAAAAGTCCTAGTCCAGGGCAATCTGATGTATTTGAAGATATGTTACATTTTTTGGTTTCTCTTTGCAAGTTTTAAAAACTAGGCCAAGGTATCTGCAATAAAAAATTGACCCACAGCTTACTAAATTCTAATTTTTATTCTGGTTTCTTTTCAATTCTCATGTTATCTCTCTTTCCATCACTAGTTTATTTGTTTGAATTTATGATCCCAAAAGGCATTTCCACTAGCAAACATCATTGGGAAATGTGTCTTGTCTAATCTCTATCTAGTTGCTTGTTTTCATAAATCCTTTTTGATTGTCAAACTGGAATGATAAACCCTGGGTATTTGGCAGTTGGGGTAATGCTATGGAGAAAGATGAAACACTATTTTTATTGACTTACATAATCCTTGGAAAAGAATTACCACTAACACTGCAAATATCTATAACATATAAGCAAAGGAGTTTGCTTGCTTTGTCTATATGTCTAGATGATTGAAAGATTAAATCACTTTCCCAGGTTCACACAACCAAGATATGTCAGCGGTGGAACTTAAACATGGGTCTTCCTGACTAATTCAGCCTCTCTTACCATTTCTACTATTTAGCACTACCACTGGGTAAGAGATAAATTACTAATAGAGAATCTTGGGAGGAAGGAATAGCATAAGTCATCCAGTGCAAATTTTTCCTACTTCAAAATTTTGCCTAAGGCTAGTCTCTATAAAATGTTTATTTTTACTAAAGAGCAATCCTAGAATAAAATACAAAACAGAAAGTGTGCCTTTCCATACATAAAAATTTACAGAAGCTAAATTTAATTAGGTTAAGAAGTTAGTTTTTTATTATTGAGGATGCTCATTCAGAATCAAATTAGATAAAAATTTTTCAAGTATTTACCATGTGTGACAGAAGTTGTAACTACCACTGGTAGGGAGATTAATGGCCATATTTCACAGTCAATAAAAGCAATTAACAGATGGTGAGATCCTTTATTTTCTGCAAACTTGGAAGGCTTTATGGAGGAGGGGTATTGAGATAAATCTTCAAACATTTCATCTTTGAGCAGATTAAAAAGAGAAGAGAGTATTGAAAAAGAGCAGAAAAATGAAAAAAACTTAAAAGCATAAATTTTATTCATAGGAAAGAAATGTAGATGCAACTGTTATCCTTATTTACATGACTAGTAAGTATCAGTCCACATTTGAATTCAGGAAGATGAGTCTTCATGATGTCAGGTACAGTACTCTATCCATCTTACCATCAGATGAGGAATGTATTGTGTAGTGAAATCAAATGGATTTCAACAATATTACTATGGGCATATGTGTTCAAGATGGATTGGAGAGGTTGGAGATGTGAGTCAGAGAGGTCAATTGAAGGTTTGGATAGCAGATACAGAATTTTATAAATGACTAATTTCCAGATTGATACTCAGCAACAGTAACAATTTTGAAAGTACAGGTAGATATTAGTCATTTTCACAGATCCTGGCATTAGAAATAACCTCATCAGTGATACCCATATCTGAAAAATGTTCTTCTTTATGATATCCTCGAAATATAGTCAACTAGTTTCTTCTTATTGAATAACTCCAATATTGTTGGCTGGGGATTTTAGTAAGGCAGCTCAATTCATTTTCTGGATATCTCAATTTGTTAGGGAGTTTTTCTTTACCAGCTGCAAAAATTTTCCATTATGAAACTTTCAACTAGTGTTCATCCTTCTGCCACCAGTGGCATCAACTTGTTTTATTTTTGGCCATCAAATATATGAAAAATACCTTTCCTTTAGGTCTTCTGTTTTGAGGCTATTTAAAAAAATCACCATTTATTTCAATCAATATCTTTAGGTTCTTCATAATCTTACTCACCCTCCTCTTTATAGATTGTTAAAATATTGCCTAAAAGGGGTGAAGCCAAGGTGGTACATAGGTAGAAGCAAAAGCTACAACCAAGCTGAGAAACCTTCAAAACCAGCTTTAAAAAGCACCTTAAAATGATAGGAATTAAAAAAACAACAACAATAAGACAAAGACAGAGGGGGTTTTCCTGTGGAAAACAAACTTGAACAACTTGAATGGTAGGCAAAGAGAGTATTTTCAGGGGATTATGGGGAATCAGAAGTAAAATAGTACAGGGGAGTGCACCCCCCACTACTGCTCCATGTGCTGATGTTGGCAATAAACCAACTTCAAGATCTTAGAAGCCTGCCTACACCAACAACAGAGCACCCCACACCCACACCTTGAAGTACCAAACCCTGGCACTAGGCTGAAGTGAATCCCCAAAGTTCACATCTCTTTCTCCTTTCAAACTTTCAATGCAGTGAAGCTGCTAACTGCAGGGCAAAATAGGTTAGAATGACAAGTCCTGCAAGACATTAGTAGAGGAGAAAGCTTTCAGAAGCTCTCAGAACTCCCAGCCTATAGACGAAAAAGCCTGGGGAAATGAGCAAAGAGCAAAAGAAATGCTTAACCATAGAAATTTTCTTTGAAGACAAAGAGCAGAGTCAGTAGGGGATGGTCAGATCCAAGCAACCGCATGCAAAACTTTAAATAAAAAAGGGAATTGGTCTCAGGCACTGAAAGAATGAAAAAAAACACAAATAAGACAGGTGGAAGAAAAATGAGGAAAAGTGAAAGTAATGCAAAAAAGAAAATGACCACAGAAAAAGTAAAATTGGTCAACAGGAAAACAGATGAAAAATCCAAAAAAAAAAGAAAGCAGTTTATTAAAAAACAGAATTGACTTCCTGGAAAAAGAGGTGAACAACAGTCCAATGAAGAAAAGAATTCCATGAAAAGTAGAGCTGACTAACTAGAAAAAAAGAGACAAAAAAATCCAATGAAAAAAGAGTACCATGAAAAGTGGAATGTACCAAATGGAAAAGGAAGATCAAAAGGTCATTGAATAAATTGTATTTAAAAATTAGAATTGCGACAGGGCGAAGACTTCCGGTTAAGATGGCGGCTTAGAGAAAGCTAAAGCTCAGATCTCCGGAAAACCCTTCCCGACCGATCTCAAACTATAAGCTCCTAAGGCGCCGAAATTCAAAACGATCAACAGCACAGACCCTGGGAACCCTCCTCCTGGACCTGGACCCGGTTCAAAAGGTACGGCTCCCCTCAAAAGCCAGAACCCGAGATCACTCGGACCTCAGGGGTAGGAGCGCAGAGTCCAAGGCTCCCGGAAGCCACAGCCCGCCGGGCTCAGAGAGCAGGGTCCTGGGAACGACAACCCTCAGGGCCTTCTACCCAAGTCCCTGTGAAAGTTACTGCCTGGGGCTTCCGCTGCAGAGAGCTGGTCTAAACAACAGCAACCCTCAGGGCGGGCAAGACAGCCTCATGGGCTGGATCCTGCAATCCAAGTCTCAGTGAAAGTCCTTGCCCCCGGAGCTTGGGGAAGCTGCAGCCCATCCCCCCGCAGGCCGATGAAACAGCCTCATGGCCAGTGACTCTGAAGGCAACTTCCGGAAAGCGAGCGGGGGGGGGGGGGGGGGGGGGGAGGGGAGAGTGTGGCCTCGTGGTCCGACCCTTCCATTCCAGTTCCAGTGAGGCATATTCAGTTTAACCCAGGGAAAGCTCATAGAACCAACATCTGCCCAGGACTAAAGCCTCTGATCACCAGACAGAGATAAGAAAAGCTAATCCTCCACATTCAGAGATGACAAACTCCACAGAAGCACAGAAGCCCCAAAATACCAAGAAAAATAAGAAGAAAGCGGCGACTTTGGACACATTCTATGGAGCCAAAATACAAAATACAGAGCAGATAGAAGAAGATATACAAGAAAATTCTCCCAAATCTTCCAAAGGAAATAGAAACTCTCCACAAACCCATGAAGAATTTGAATCAGAAATGACCAAAAAGATGGAAGCCCTCTGGGAGGAAAAGTGGGAAATAATGCAAAAGAAATTCATGCATCTACAACACCAGTTTGACCAAACTGTAAAAGAAAACCAGGCTTTAAAGCAAGAACTAATAAAGCAAAGCCAAAACACCAAGAAATTAGAAGAGAACATAAAATATCTCACCGACAAGGTGATAGATCTGGAAAATAGAGGGAGAAGAGAAAATTTAAGAATAATTGGACTCCCAGAAAAGCCAGAAATAAACACCAAACTGGACATGGTGATACAAGATATAATCAAAGAAAATTGCTCAGAGATTCTAGAACAAGGGGGCAATACAGCCACTGACAGAGCTCACAGAACACCTTCTACACTAAACCCCCAAAGGACAACTCCCAGGAATGTAATTGCCAAATTCCAAAGCTATCAAACAAAAGAAAAAATCCTACAGGAAGCCAGAAAAAGACAATTTAGATATAAAGGAATACCAATCAGGTCACACAAGACCTTGCAAGTTCTACTCTGAATGATAGTAAGGCATGGAACATGATATTCAGAAAGGCAAGAGAGCTGGGTCTCCAACCAAGAATCAGCTACCCAGCAAAACTGACTATATACTTCCAAGGGAAAGTATGGGCATTCAACTAAATAGAAGACTTCCAACTTTTTGCAAAGAAAAGACCAGAGCTCTGTGGAAAGTTTGATACCGAAAATCAAAGAGCAAGGAATACCTGAAAAGGTAAATATTAAGGAAAGGGGAAAAATGTTATCTTCTTCTTTTACTCAAACTCTCTTCTATAAGGACTACATTCATATCAATCCATGTATACTAACATGTGGGGAAAATGTAATGTATAAATAGGGGGTAAAGAAAGACCAAATAGAATAATGGTTCTCACACAAAGATTCACATGGGAAGGGGAGGGGAAGAAAACTCCTATAAGAAGGAGAGGAAGAGAGGGGGGGGGGTTTACTTAAACCTCAATCTCAGGGAAATCAACTCTGAGAGGGAAAAACATCCAGATCCATTGGGATCTTGAATTCTATCTTACCCAACAAGGGTAAGGAGAAGGGAAAACCAAGGGGGGGAGGGGGAGAGGGAGAACAAAAAGGGAGGGAAAGAGAAGGGGGAGGGGGAGGGAAGAAAAAGGGAGGGACTAAAAAGGGAAACATCAAGGGAGGGGACAAAGGGCACTGATTCAAAGTAAATCACTGGACTAAAAGGTAGAGCCGAAGAAGAAAAGGTTAGAATTAGGGAAGGCTATCAAAATGCCAGGGAGTCCACAAATGACAATCATAACTTTGAACGTGAATGGGATGAACTCACCCATAAAACGTAGACGAAGAGCAGAATGGATTAGAATCCAAAACCCTACCATATGTTGTCTTCAAGAAACACACATGAGGCGGGTTGACACCCACAAGATCAGAATTAAAGGATGGAGTAAGACCTTCTGGGCCTCAACTGATAGAAAGAAGGCAGGAGTGGTAATCATGATATCTGATAAAGCCAATGCAAAAATAGACCTGATCAAAAGGGATAGGGAAGGTAATTATATTTTGTTAAAAGGGACTCTAGACAACGAGGAAATATCATTAATCAACATGTATGCACCAAATAATATAGCACCCAAATTTCTAATGGAGAAACTAGGCGAATTGAAGGAAGAAATAGACAATAAAACCATACTAGTGGGAGACTTAAACCAATCATTATCAAATTTAGATAAATCAAATCAAAAAATAAATAAGAAAGAGGTAAAAGAAGTGAATGAAATCTTAGAAAAATTAGAATTAATAGACATATGGAGAAAAATAAATAGGGATAAAAAGGAATACACCTTTTCAGCACCACATGGCACATTCACAAAAATTGACCATACATTAGGTCACAGAAACATAGCACACAAATGCAAAAAAGCAGAAATAATGAATGCAGCCTTCTCAGATCACAAGGCAATAAAAATAATGATTAGTAATGGTACATGGAAAACCAAATCTAAAACCAATTGGAAATTAAACAATATGATACTCCAAAACCGTTTAGTTAAAGAAGAAATCATAGAAACAATTAATAATTTCATCAAGGAAAATGACAATGGCGAAACATCCTTTCAAACCTTTTGGGATGCAGCCAAAGCGGTAATCAGAGGCAAATTCATATCCCTGAAAGCTTATATTAACAAACAAGGGAGAGCAGAGATCAATCAATTGGAAATGCAATTGAAAAAACTCAAAAGCGATCAAATTAAAAACCCCCAGCAGAAAACCAAATTAGAAATCCTAAAAATTAAGGGAGAAATTAATAAAATCGAAAGTGATAGAACTATTGATTTAATAAATAAGACAAGAAGCTGGTACTTTGAAAAAACAAACAAAATAGACAAAGTACTGGTCAATCTAATTAAAAAAAGGAAGGAAGAAAAGCAAATTCACAGCATTAAAGATGAAAAGGGGGACAGCACCTCCAATGAGGAGGAAATTAAGGCAATCATTAGAAATTACTTTGCCCAATTATATGGCAATAAATACACCAATTTAGGAGAAATGGATGAATATATACAAAAATACAAACTGCCTAGACTAACAGAAGAGGAAATAGAATTCTTAAATAATCCCATATCAGAAATTGAAATCCATCAAGCCATCAAAGAACTTCCTAAGAAAAAATCCCCAGGGCCTGATGGATTCACCTGTGAATTCTATCAAACATTCAGATAACAGTTAATCCCAATACTATACAAACTATTTGACATAATAAGCAAAGAGGGAGTTCTACCAAACTCCTTTTACGACACAAACATGGTACTGATTCCAAAACCAGGCAGGTCAAAAACAGAGAAAGAAAACTATAGGCCAATCTCCCTAATGAATATAGATGCAAAAATCTTAAATAGGATACTAGCAAAAAGACTCCAGCAAGTGATCAGAAGGATCATTCACCATGATCAAGTAGGATTCATACCAGGGATGCAGGGTTGGTTCAACATTAGGAAAACCATCCACATAATTGACCACATCAACAAGCAAACTAGCAAGAACCACATGATTATCTCAATAGATGCAGAAAAAGCCTTTGATAAAATACAACACCCATTCCTATTAAAAACACTAGAAAGCATAGGAATAGAAGGGTCATTCCTAAAAATAATAAACAGTATATATCTAAAACCAACAGCTAATATCATCTGCAATGGGGATAAACTAGATGCATTCCCAATAAGATCAGGAGTGAAACAAGGATGCCCATTATCACCTCTACTATTTGACATTGTACTAGAAACACTAGCAGTAGCAATTAGAGAAGATAAAGGAATTGAAGGCATCAAAATAGGCAAGGAGGAGACCAAGTTATCACTCTTTGCGGATGACATGATGGTCTACTTAAAGAATCCTAGAGATTCAACCAAAAAGCTAATTGAAATAATCAACAACTTTAGCAAAGTTGCAGGATACAAAATAAACCCACATAAATCATCAGCTTTTCTATATATCTCCAACACAGCTCAGCAGCAAGAACTAGAAAGAGAAATCCCATTCAAAATCACCTTAGACAAAATAAAATTCCTAGGAATCTATCTCCCAAGACAAACACAGGAACTATATGAACACAACTACAAAACACTCGCCACACAACTAAAACTAGACCTGAACAAATGGAAAAACATTAACTGCTCATGGATAGGACGAGCCAATATAATAAAAATGACCATCCTACCCAAACTTATTATCTATTTAGTGCCATACCCATTGAACTACCAAAATACTTCTTCACTGATTTAGAAAAAACCATAACAAAGTTCATTTGGAAGAACAAAAGATCAAGGATATCCAGGGAAATAATGAAAAAAAAACACATACGATGGGGGCCTTGCAGTCCCTGACCTAAAACTATATTACAAAGCAGCAGTCATCAAAACAATTTGGTACTGGCTAAGAAACAGAAAGGAAGATCAGTGGAATAGACTGGGGGAAAGCAACCTCAGCAAGACAGTATACGATAAACCCAAAGATCCCAGCTTTTGGGACAAAAATCCACTATTCGATAAAAACAGCTGGGAAAATTGGAAGACAGTGTGGGAGAGACTAGGAATAGATCAACACCTCACACCCTACACCAAGATAAATTCAAAATGGGTGAGTGACTTAAACATAAAGAAGGAAACCATAAGTAAATTGGGTAAACACAGAATAGTATACATGTCAGACCTTTGGGAGGGGAAAGGCTTTAAAACCAAGCAAGATATAGAAAGAATCACAAAATGTAAAATAAATAATTTTGACTACATCAAACTAAAAAGCTTTTGTACAAACAAAACCAATATAACTAAAATCAGAAGGGAAACAACAAATTGGGAAAAAATCTTCATAGAAATCGCTGACAAAGGTTTAATTACTCATATTTATAATGAGCTAAATCAATTGTACAAAAAATCAAGCCATTCTCCAATTGATAAATGGGCAAGGGAAATGGATAGGCAGTTCTCAGATAAAGAAATCAAAACTATTAACAAGCACATGAAGAAGTGCTCTACATCTCTTATAATCAGAGAGATGCAAATCAAAACAACTCTGAGGTATCACCTCACACCTAGCAGATTGGCTAACATTACAGCAAAGGAAAGTAATGAATGCTGGAGGGGATGTGGCAAAGTAGGGACATTAATTCATTGCTGGTGGAGTTGTGAATTGATCCAACCATTCTGGAGGGCAATTTGGAACTATGCCCAAAGGGCGACAAAAGAATATCTACCCTTTGACCCAGCCATAGCACTGCTGGGTCTGTACCCCAAAGAGATAATGGACACAAAGACTTGTACAAAAATATTCATAGCTGCGCTCTTTGTGGTGGCCCAAAACTGGAAAACGAGGGGATGCCCATCAATTGGGGAATGGCTGAACAAACTGTGGTATATGTTGGTGATGGAGTACTATTGTGCTAAAAGGAATAATAAAGTGGAGAAGTTCCATGGAGACTGGAACAACCTCCAGGAAGTGATGCAGAGCGAGAGGAGCAGAACCAGGAGAACATTGTACACAGAGACTAATACACTGTGGTATAATCGAACGTAATGGACTTCTCCATTAGTGGCGGTGTAATGTCCCTGAACAATTTGCAGGGATCCAGGAGAAAAAAATACACCATTCATAAGCAAAGGATAAACTATGGGAGTGGAAACACCGAGAAAAAAGCAACTGCCTGAATACAGAGGTTGAGGGGACATGACAGAGGATAGACTCTAAATGAACACTCTAATGCAAATACTATCAACAAAGCAATGGGTTCAAATCAAGAAAACATCTAATGCCCAGTGGACTTACATGTCGGCTATGGGGGGTGGGGGGGAGGAAAAGAAAATGATCTATGTCTTTAACGAATAATGCTTGGAAATGATCAAATAAAATATATTAAAAAAATTAGAATTGCTCAAATAGAAGTTAATGAATTCATGATATATCAAGAAACAATAAAACAAAATCAATGGAAAAAAGATCAAAATATGAAACATTTCAGTGAAAAAAACACCTAACCTGGATAATAGATCCAGAATAGGCAATCTAAGAATTATTGGACTATCTGAAAGTCATGATAAAAAAAGCCTAGACATCATATTAAAAAGAAATGAAATTACCAAAGTTAACTGCCTTGATGTTCCTGAACAAGAGAGAAAATAGAAATTAAAAGAATACTCAGATCACCCCCTTAATAAATCCCCATATGACAACTTCCAAGAATGTTATAGCCAAGCTCAAGAGCTCCAAGGCCATGTGAAAATATTGTAAACAGCCATAAAGAAACAATTTATATATCATGGAGCCCCAGGATCTGGCAACTTTTACACTGAGGGATTTGAATGCTTAGAATATAATATTCTAGAAGGCAAGGAAACTGAATTTAAAAGCAAGAATCAACTATTCATCCATCAAAACTAACTATATTCTTTCAGGGGAAAAGCATGACCATTTAATAAAAGAGAAGATTTCCAATATACTTGAAGAAAAGAACAGACCTAAACAAAATATTTGATGTCCAAATAAAAAAAGAGAAGCATAAAAAGATAAATTAGAAAAAGAAAAAAAAATTAAGTACCTCAATAAGGTGGAATTATTTATATTCTTACATGGAAAAATGATATTTGTAACTTTTAAATATTTTTATAATTAACATAATAATTAGAAGAAATATGCATAGATAAAAGATGTGCTATTAAGCCATTTCAGAAGTATATCAATTTTTTTGTTGTTGACTCTGAATATTTATATAGGTGGTTATCAGGGATTTAATTTCTAAATCCCAAAATGAATTACTGAAGTAAATGTAATTTATGGTAATTTATTTACAATAGAGGGAATATATTAAGGAAGAGAAAAAAGGGGAGAGAGAGAGGAAACTCAGGTTTCCTCTGAGTCAGTTAGAAATACTAAGGCCCAAATCAGGGAAAAGAGTCTCAAGATGATGGGCCTTTCCTAGAGGCTTTACACCTCCAGAAAGGTGGGGTCACTAAGTCAGACTTTCACTCACCAATGGTAACCATCTAAATGGAAAGAAGTCTGGGTGTCTGTCTTCTGGTTGCTCCTCAAAAGTCTATCTTCCAGTTTCTCCTCTGAGTCAGAGAGCTCTTTGATCTCCTCAAATCGAATAAAGAATCCAATATATATAGATATAGATATATAGATATATCTTCTTATGGCCTCTGTTCATCTTTTTAAAGATCATTCTCTCCTGTGTCACCTCCCCTAAACTTCATGTCTACCAATCTACCAATCACATCTACCAATCTCCTGGACTGCCCACTCTTTAGTTCACATGTTCTTTGATCAGACCACACCTTTTGGGTTACTTAATGCCTTTTTTGGTTAGTTCAACTTTTGTAGTTACTTAACACCTTTTTGTAGTTAAAATGGGCAAATCCACTTAAAATACTGAGTTATCACCTTTTGGTAGATTAAAATCTAAAACGAGGTTGTGGATTACAATTCAATCTTCCCAATAAAGGAAGAGCTAAGTACCTTCATTGTTACAATTAGGGGAGAGCTAAATCCAATCTTCACATCATTGATATATAGTATTATATTTTATATCCTGAAATTTTGTTGAAGTAATTACTTCAACTAGTTTTTTTAGTTAACCCTAGGGTGCTTTAACTAAAACATCAGATAATTGGCAAAAAACAAAGTTATAATTTTGTTTCCTCTCTCTATTTTCTATATCTTTGTGGAGAACTTACAGAAGAGACTTCAATATACTTGTTACTGCTACTCTGCCATCTTGGCTGCCATGAAGTATAAACTGTTTCTACAGCCTTTCCATTTCTACTATAAAGATTAAAATTAATATTCAATACTCCAAGTATTATTTTAATCCTATGTATTAAAATCAACTTAGAGCAAAGAGGAATTAAAAAAAAATTCCAACAAGCAGCCAAAGTGCCCTCTCCTTCCTGCTCATACCAGCCAGAAAGCCTGCATGGGAGGAAAGGGAAACTCAAAACTCCATCCCCATAAGGAGAAGCACAAACAGGAAAAGAAAAAGGGGATTGTGGGAAATGTAGTCTCTAGGGTTCAAGATTCTAAGTCAACAAACTTCCTTTACAAACTTCTTACATATTCCTTATTTTCAAATATTCTGTGATGTTGGCCTTCTTACTGTTCTCACATTTTAGCTACCATTTCTGTATATTTACAGTGACTGTCCTCCATTTGACATGCCTGGAATGTTATCTCTCCTTACCCCTGCCTCTCATGGTCCCATATTTCCTTAAAAACTGAGATGAATTAATACTTTCTCCACAGACTTTTCTTTCTCCAATTCAATCCCACACCCAGCTAGTGCTTTTTTGTCCAAGTTTAACATGAGACTATTTTCTATGTGTCTTATTCAAACTTTGCTCAGTCCTAGAAAGTGTATTTTGTAGCAAAGAACTCTTGAATGAAGTATATATAATACAAAGCTACTAAAGATATCCAAATATAATTGGACAACATGACTTTAAACAGCTGTAAATGAGGGTGGAATATAGACATCTCTTACCATGATACTAAATAGTTCAGTTAAGAAAGGGATAAAGGTCAAGTGAAAAGCAAATAATCATCCCAGATGCAGTGACCTCCTACACTTTCCCTCTGGGAGATTTCAAAAGAATTCATATCACGACTTTGTAAAATATGCTGCACTGTACTATGCTATATTCTGTGTTTGTGTGAGTGAACCTGAAACACAAAAATGATGGCACATTGCAACTATTTCCTTGGCAAAGTTTCTGTATTTTAGCACTTTACCAACACAAATTTCACAGTCAGTAAAATAAGTCATTTCCCTTCTCTAATATGCTTCATTATTTATTTAATTTAAAATATATACATAATCCCACAAATATATGTATATTTATCAATACTTTATGTTATTAGAGCACAGTTTGTTACAAAATTACCAAAAAGTTTAGGAAAGATCATAGCTTGTAGAAAGAACTCAATTTAAATTTACACAGTATATAGAGAGTTTATATGGATTATTTTATCATGCCAGATTAAGAGAGATACTGGTTCATACATGTACATGTTATCTCCCTTATTGGACTCTGAGACCCTTAAAAGCGAAGAGAATTCTTGGCCTTGGGTCCCCAGCATTTAGAATCGTGCTGGCACATAGTAAATGCTCAGTAAATGCTACTGGATTGAATATTAGAATTTTCATAATTTGTGTGATGCATAAAATGAAGAAAATAGGTCAGGAGAGCATACTTGGTAGAATTTTAGGGGAAGACAGGTATAATACTCACATTTCTCCTAGGTTGGTTGCAAAATTTAATATTTTTTCCATGATCAGGGGTCAATGTTAAAGGTTTTTCTTAGAAATACATTAAATGAACCTTGAACCCTGGAACTTTATAAAAGTCCAAATGGCTTGGCCAAAGTTACAAAGCAAGTCAGTGAAGTTGGCATGAATAGTAAGAAAACTATTGAAATGTACTCATCCATAAACTCTGAGATCCATCCAACAACACTTATATTGATGAAATATTCCTAAAACTGACTGTATACCAAAACTGGTATTTCAGTAATTAATACAAATATAATATGCATTAATAAATCACACCATCCAGCATTATGTCCTTTTTACTATGGGATTAATCTGTGTCTTATATGAGGCATTCACAATGTAGTTTTGTGCAGAAACAAAGTAACTAAAATGTAATGGCAATATGAAAGATCTAATGCTAAAACTTGAACAGAAGTACCAAAGCATTTGGAATATAACTTTTGACACTAAACTCAAATATTTAGTACATGGACAATTTAGAACCTGATTTAAAATGCAACCATTGTACAGATGCTCCCTAATGAAATATATTCATCTCAATCACCCCAAACAACTGGCTAATTTCAGAAGCAAAAAAAAAAGGTTCCAGGGTCTTTAATCAGAAATCATCCATAATTATAAATGATAATTTTTGGCAACAGAGTTGAGGAGGGTCAACATGATTCATAGAGAGATTCCTACATAGAATAAGAGAATAGGTAACTCTGAAATAAATCTATTCTAAATTGAATATAAAGGAATTTTTCTTATATTAGTTTGGAAATTTCCTCTTTGTAATATCCATCAAATTCTGTCCTGGGACTAAGCAAGAAAAATTGAATCTTCTTTGTATATGACATTTTCAACTAATCTAAAACAGTGATTTGCTCTCACCTCAAAACTTTTATTCTCTCTACTATTATATTTAAACCTTTCAACAAATCTCCATGTTGTAATATTATCTCAACACATAAATACATCAAAATGCCAAGTTTCTGTATACAGTAAAGCTATAACTTAGATTTCCCTCTGGCCATATAATTATATCTTTTGGACTGGAATTCAGGTTTTCCTAACTAGAAATCTAGCCCTCTATCCATTATATTGACACTACTTTTCCATGTAATAACAATAACAATTAAAATATATATTTTTTATATACAGAGTATTATAATTCACAAAGTGATTTTGCAACAATATAAGGAAGCAGCTGGTGGTACAGTAAACAGATTTTTAGCCTTGGAAATGGAAGAATTGAATTCAAATCCTGACTTATATACTTACTAATGGAGTAATCCTAGACAAATCACTGGATCTCTGTTCTTTGTTTTCTAATCTTTCAAATATGTATAGTAATATCACCTTCCTCACATGTTTTCTCTAAGAATCAAAAGAGATAATATGTGAAAAACACCTTAAAAACCCATTGCACTATATAAGTTTTAACAATTATTAATCACTCTTGACAATCTCAGGAAATGTATTGGAGAAATGACCAAATTACCATCAACACAACTTTGATATAATGCTTCAAAAAAAATGCTAGAATAGCATACCCCACAAAAAGACACAGTGAAGTAAATTGCCTAAGAGGAAAACAAAGTTTTAAAGATTAAATAACTGGTCAAAAGTCATATAACAAATATAATTAATAAACAGTGGGGTCAGCATTTAATTCAGGAGATAGAGCTATAGATTTTTGTTCAATTGTTTCAAATTCTATGCGATCCTATTTAGGGTTTTCTTGTCAAAGATATTGAAATATTTTGCCATTTCCTTCATTAGCTCATTTTATAGATGAGGAGCTAAGGCAAACAGGTTTAAGCGACTTGCCTAGAGTCACACAGTTAATAAGTGCCAGAGGTAAGATTCAAACTCTTGAAGATGAGTCTTCCTGAATTCAGGCTATACATTGTACTACCTAGTGATGAGATAAATAGACATATTAAATCTTGTGTTTTTATAGTTATTTCTCTCTCTCTCATATAAATAACTACAATATTTTATACATAAAATGATGTTTCTTATTAAATATTTTTCATTTTGAACTTGCTGGGGAAATTAATGTGAAAGCTTTTTAAAAATTATAATGTCACAGAGGGATGTGACCAGAAGGTACACAGACCCACTGGAAAATTATCAAATTCACATTCAAACAACTCAAATATAATACCTTAAAATAAATTCTGGAGAACCTCGCCCCCCCCAAAGGCAAAGTGCAATAATTTTCCAGCCCAAAACAACTTGTAAGTCCAGCACTGGTGTGGAAGTAAAGTGCAATGCAAAATTCCTGGGCAGGCCTCACATCAGCAACAGGTATTAAAGGTGTAGCAATACAAGTTTCTGGAATTCTTAGCCATAGACAGTAAGAAGGTTTAGACTATATTTCAGTAGGAGATTATAGGGATTACTTTTTTGAATCTGGGTATAAGACTCTTGTTTCATTGCCTACATTCAGATTCATGTTACAATTCTAGATCATGGTTTCAGGATGAGGGGGAGCATAAGCACATATAAGTGTTTGAGATGGCTGGGGAGGAAGGGATTCTGATCACAGTTCCAAGGTAGAAAAGAGTACTTATAGCTCCTCACAGACCATAGTACAGTCCAGGAGAGTATTTAACACACTTCTCCTTACATCATACTTCCTTAGTAAAACTGAAAACTTATAGATCCCCAGAACGAGCTCTGCAGGTAGCTGTGCAAAGAACATGAAGCTTAGAACAGTGCTCTCTTTACCACAGAAACAGAGTCCAACTTTGATATGTTTTTAATTTAAAATAAAACAAAAAAAGACTAGAAAATAAACAAAATAAAAAAGAAACTGAACAAAGAAAGCTATTTTAGTGACAACAAAGAATAATGCACAAACTCAGAGATAAGAGTCAATACTATTGCAATCACAGGCTTCAAGAGAAATATGAATTGGCTTCATGCCCCAAAGAATTAATAGATGAACTCAAAAATAATTTAAAAAATCAAATAAGCGAAGTAGAAGAAAAATTGGGAAAATAAATGAGTGATACAGGAAAATCATGGGAAAAAGTCAATAGCTTTGTAAAGAAGGTAAAAAAATACTGAAGCAATTTACAACTTAAAAAACAGAATAGGCCAATTAGTAAAAGAAACCCAAAAATCTACTGAAGAGAACTCCTTAAAAAGAAAAATTGGCCATATGACAAAAAGAGGTATAAAATTCACCGAAGAAAAGAACTCTTTAAAAAGTAGAATTGGCCAAATGGAAAATGAAATACAAAAGCTCACTGAAGAAAATAATTTCTTAAAATCAGAATTGGGCAAGAGGAAGCTGATGAAGATGCCAAGAAAAAAAAACAAAAGAATGAAAGAAAATGTGAAATATCTCATTGGAAAAAAAAGTGACTTGGAAAATAAATATAGGAGGGATGATCTATGAATTATTTGATTACCTGAAGGTCTTGATGGAAAAAAAAAACCTAAATAGCATCTTTCAAATTTTATCAATAATCTAAATATTCTAGAAACAGAGTATAAAATAAGAATCAAAATAATATAGTGATCAGTTCCTAAAAGTGATTACAAAAGAATATCTCCCAGTGATATTAATTCCAGAACTCCCAGGTCAAGAAGAAAATATCACAAACAGTCAAAAAGAAACAACATAATATTGTGGAGCCACAATCAGAAAAACACAAGTTTCCACATTAAGAGATTAGAGGTCTGGAATATGGTATTCCAGAGGATAAAGGGGTTAGAGCTAAAACTAAGGCTTATGTACCCTTTTAAACTAAGCATAATCCTTCCACAGGAAAAGGATATTTAATGAGGTAGAGTATTTTCAAACATTCCTGATGAAAAGACTAGAACTGAATAGAAAATTTAACTCTGAAATACAAGACTCAAGAGAAGCATAAAAAGGTAAATATGAAAGAGAAATCAAAGGACATTCAATGGAATAAACTGTTTATTTACTACATGGAAAGATGATTCTTAAAACTCCCCAAAATTTTAGCATTATTACAGCTGTTAGAAGTAGTATATATAGATAGAAGGCCAAGGATATGTGTTGAATAAGTTGGGATGATAGTTAAAAAAAATTAGGGGGTGAGAAAGAGGAGTCCATTGAAAGAAGGGGAAAAGGAGAAGTAGAATGTGGTAAATTATCTTGCCTAAAAGGGGATGAATGAGTTTTTACAGTGTTGCGGAAGATGGGAGAGGTAAGGAGAAAAACACTTGAACCTTACTCTTATCAGAATTGACTCAAAATGGAAGAACAATCACAACTAAATGAATTAGAACTTCCTTACCCTTCAAGAAAATAGGAGGGAAAGAGGATAAGAGAAAGAAGACAGGGCTGATAGAAAAGAATGTAAATTAGAAGAAGTAGTAGTAAGAAACTAAACAGGGGGAAATAGGATATAGAGTAATACACTAATAATAAAGGTGAAATAAATTTATGAGCCTCTGATAAAGGATTCATTTCTCAAATAAATAGAGAAATGAGACAAATGTATGAGAATACAAGTTAGTCTCCAATTGATAAGGGGATAATATTATAACCCTTTCCTTGGGTCCTCTTGAGAACTCCCTTTTCTGGTCCCTTCTAGTTCTTCAGCTGCCTGTTCCTCTATCAATGTAATGATTTCACTTCCAAGCCTGTTTATTTCTTCTTCCTCAGAAGGTAGCTGGTATAATGAAGGATGAAAGTGCTTGCCTTGGTTCCCATGCTTGGACTTGGCTGGGAAATTGTCAGAGAACTGGGTTGCAGCCTCCTCAGGAGCTGTCAATGCCACAGCAACAGAAGAAATTTCATCTCCTTCCTTCTTATCTCCATCTTTAGTATAGGATCAAGTTAGTGCATGTATATGAAATGGTTTGCAATGATAAATTATGAAATCATAAGCTATTGTTATTATAGTCATATGTAACATTCAATGAATTCCAACATCAGGCACACAAAATAATAGCTTCCTGAAGCATCATTGCAGTTCATGATTCTCAGCCATTATCAAATTTTCCCATGATTATATTGGTGTAATCTAACTACTAAAAATCACTTTTCAGAGCTCTTGTGGGAAAGGAATACCTCTTTCCCTTGCCCTAAACATTTAATAAAATAGTTTTTCTCATGTGATCTGATTATAGTATACTGCTAAAAAGATAATATGATAGCCACACTCCTAGCCAATATATCACTGAGGCATGAATGCTTTCCACAATCAGAAATGGAAACTTCATTTCTGTTAACAAAATATTCAGGGAATACCTGTAAGGCAGAGTTGCCTATCTTATAATCTGCCTATCAGGTACAAGCTACCATGTCATATCATATGAACTAGAAAGGAAAAGATGCCATTTATTTTACATATTAAAAGAATTTTCAGGGTTCATGAATATATGTCATTGATTTGGCACTAACATTATATCATATTATAGACCCAGAGGATGTCCATAATATGCTGGTTACAAATAATAGAGTTTTCCCTAGGATATGCATCAATCAGAAGTTAATTTTCCATTATCGTATCCATTTTTGAAAGCTAGAATATATATTTAAAGCTTATTACAAAAGTACAAGGGATACAGGATTTATATGAACACAGTTACAGAACATTTTCCACATCAATTAGGTCACATCTAATCAATTGGAAAAAAAAAAACATTCATTGCCTATGGGCAGGCCAAGCTAATATGATAAAAGGTACTATTCTACCTACATTAATTTACTTTTTCAATGCCATACCACTCAAGCTACCAAAAATTATTTTATGGAATCAGAAAAAATAATTTTAAAAGTTCATCTGGAAGAACAAAAGGTCAAAAATAGTAAAGGGAATAATAGAAAAAATGTCAAGGAAAGTGGTCTAGCAGTACTAGATCTCAAACTGTATAAAAAACAGTAGTTATCAAAATAGTCTGGTACTGGTTAAGAGATAGAATGGTGAATTAATGGAATAGAATAGATACACAGAATGAAGAGTAAATGACCTTAATGTTCCATAAACCCTTAAAATGTAGCTCTTGGGATAAGAACTCATGATTTAGCAATAAATATTGACAAATGTTATTGTATTTATTTTACATATAATATGTAAAAAAAATAAAAAAAATAATATGTAAATTTTACATATAATATGTAAAATAAATACAATAACATTTGTAATCCCCTTGAATACTGTAAGATTTCAGAACAATTATCAATTCAGTGATGAAGCACAGTTCCAAGGGACTGATAATAAAGCTTATTTTTCACATTTTGACAATGATGATGAACTCAAGTTATAGAATGATTCACTAATTTTTTCACACAGGTAAAGTGGAAATGTTTTGTTTTACAAAGTCTATTAGTTATAAGGACTTTGCTTTTCTTTCTGTTCAAAAAAGTATTTTTTCCTAATAAGGAAGAGGAAGTAAGAAGGCATAAATAATGGGTACAGTGATAGGGCATAAAAATGAAAAAAGGATGATATGAATTTTTTAATAGGGAGAAAAGAAGAAAAGGATGGCTATAAACAAGGTGAGATAAACAGAATAGCTTTGAAAGCTACCAAATTGATCTTATTATAAACTTTAAAAGGAAATCTAGATATACATAATGGAGGTCTGCTGTCTAATGTACAATCCTCTGTTCTACCATGTTTATGCAAATGCCCATTCTACTTCATGTTTCTGAAATTCTGAATAACCATTAAAATAATAAAACTGTTACCAGTATTTTTATATTCTTGTTCAAATCACCAGTGTTTTGCTAAAGATTTATTTTATTTTTCTTATTTTCTTCCTCCTATTGTTTGTTCTCATCCTGAAATAATAATTTTGGGATGCAGAGAATAAGGAAAGAGCCAGTTTGCTGACTAAAAACTAATCATTGTAGAATTGCTCAATTAAAAAGATATGTTTTGTAAATATAATTAGAGTATGTATTTCTGTTTTTTTAATATGTAAATATTTAAATGGAATTAGAAACTGCTTGTGTTGGATGATTTTAATACTTATTTTCCTGTTAATTGTTTCAGTCTTTTTGTTTATATGTTTATTTTTTCTGTACTATTTATTTTCTAGAAATTCAATAGAGTTTTCTTCTTCAAATATGCAGGAAACAACTAATTATTTATCTCTATTCTGCACCAGACACTGTGTTAAGCACTAAGAATATGAAAATGAAAATGGCCAAAAGATAAATCAAAAGAAAGATGATCATTGCTCTCACGGAACTAACAATCTAATGGCGAGGAACAGAGAGCACAAGAAGGAAGTATAAAACATGAAGAAGATAATAGTATCACTGAGTATGATTAGGAAGTCCTGAAAGTCAGAAAGTCAGAGCTAGGAAGTAAATGAAAGATAGCTAACCTGGGTCCCTTCCTAAAGTGAAGGCCCTAAAAATAAACACACCATTGGGAATTTTTTTCTCTTTTTTATTATATTTTTGAGCGACTTTTTTGTTGAATTGAGGAAGGAAGAGGAGCTAATCCTGATTAAATTTTGTCCCCCAACTTATAGTGAGGAAATCTGCACGTTTTTCTTACTTTGTAAAGTTTGTGTTTCTTTCCTTATGGGCCATTCTCCATCCTACAATAGCCTAAGCTCAATCATGACTTAAAAAACAAAAACAAAAACAAAAACCAACAACCCTATTATTGGATAAGCATTAACTTTAATTGAATCAAAACTTTTTGTTGCCCATGATAGTTCCCTGTGACTACTAACATTTCTATCATTTGAAAATGACTTTTTGAGTCCTACTTCCTAAATCTTATAGATGATTATAAATTTCTCCAGGACACAACCATTTTGCTATGCTTCTCTAACATTTGTATGCAATCTCCATTCCAGGTCTGTCACCTTCTCCTTTTAGAACACTAGAGTTCTAGTTAACACCTCAAGATTTTTGATATTATGGAAAAGGAATCCACAATCATTGATTAAGTAAACACTATGTGCCAGAAAATGTGCTAATCACTGGGAATACAAATACAAGATTAAAGCAAGATAATCCCTGCCCTCAAGAAGTTTCAATTTTAGTGAAGGAAAACAACACATGAAAGGAAGCCCAACAACAAAGAATAGAAAGAAAGATACCTAAGTGGAGTCGTGGAGAAAGTCCAGAGAGTTAAGAATGGAGACAGGAGAGGTGAGGAATGAAGACATAAATAGCCTGGAACTTTCCTTAAAATGGAGTTTCTAGAAGGAAGGGACTGCAGATATGTGAAAAGTCTATTGGAGAATGGTGAAGAAAGTTTGGAGAGTATCTTACTGAACATTTTTTTTCATTTTTCGTTTATTAACAATAATATTTTCTCATCAGTGAAAGAAGCTTGAGTCCTATTAAAACAACTGAGTGACTTTAATCTGACATACCCATTTAAGAGTCTCCAGTGAGTTTTTATTTATTGACAGTCTTGAGGAACTGTTGTTTCTTAGAAGGAACAAGTACTTTATTTTTTTTTGAATTTATAGGGAAATATGACTGTTTCTTCATGATTTCTTCCAATTTTTTCACTTTGTTTATGAAATTTTTAGCATTTCAAAAATTGAATTATCTTTTTATTTATAGAATATTTTACTACTTTCTTAACAGTGTGCTTTCTTTTCTGATAATAGCATTTAGCATGAATTCTATTCTTTTATTTCTACCATTCTGATGTTATTGACTATTGTTATCAATTTTTCTTCTTCTGTTCTCACCAAAGATAAAATTCTCATTACAGAAACCATTTCTCTTCCAATGTCAGGCCCAATGTCAGTATATATTATCTAATTTAATATGTCTTATGGTAGAACCAACTTTGTTTCTCATACTATTCTTGCAATTAATTTGTGATTTTATTATTTATTTTTGCAACTTCACTGCAGATATATGCTTCCAAAGGTTTTTACCATTATTATAGATAATATCTAGTGTGAGTGGAGTCTAAATAGAAGAGAGATTTTATATGGTTGATAAGGTCCTTCAGATGTTCATGTTTCTGAGTATAATTAAATGGTTGCAATAAACCCGTGAGCATCTTAATGAATAAGATTAATAGTAAAGAAAAACTTAGTAGTTGAAAAGTGTTTATTGTTCAGACTATGATATCTAGTTCATAAATTGAGCAGTAAAAGGATCAAAAAGGGGCTGAATCTAGCCCTTCCTCTTTATATTATAAACATAAAGGCAAAGGACCAAATGTGATTTTCCCCAAATCATACAAACCATAAGGAGAGCTAGGATGGAAAATCATGTTATCTCATTGCACAGCAAATCCTCTCCCCTTTCCACTGTATCCTGGTGTTTTCTATGTTATAAAGACAGCCCAAAAAGTGAGTCTATATATGTTATCAGATCTGCAGAGAGTCATATAACCTATATATGTCAAATGTGGGAACTGAACCCAGGTCTTCCTAACAAGGGTACCAGTTCTCTATCCACTCTCACATGATATCTCCTCTCTTGCCCTCTTCCCTACCCTTTCCTTTTCCCTTCACTCCTCATCCCTTTTTGTCTTTCCCTCTCCTTCCTCCCCTTCCCTTTCCTCTAGCTTCACTATGTAAATATATGTATATACTTATAATAATTATATAAAGATAAAATAATGATATACTATGATTAAAATGTTGTATAAGTATGATATTGTTATATTTATTTATAATATATAATCCAATTTATTTAATATTATTCATGGAGCAGCTAGATGGCTCTGTGGATAGAGTACTAGACCTGAAGTCAGAGAGATCTGTGTTCAAATCCAGCCTCAGACACTTAATAGCTATGTGGCCCTAAAAAATCCCTTTCACCTTCTTTGCCTCATCTGCACAATGAGCTGGAGAAAGAAATGGCAAACCACTCCAGTATCTTTGCCAAGAAAATATCAAGCGACATCACAAAGAGTCTGACATGACTGAACAACAACAGCGATATTATTTGTATATGATGCATAAGATCTGGACCTCTAATTTCACTGTTATAAAAATCTGTCAGATAAGAAAATTTCCTTCCTATTTCAGACTTGTACTTTCTCTGAAACATCTTTTCTGAGAGTTGTCCTAGAGCAGTGATGTCAAACTCAAATAGAATTAGGCCACTAAACCACACATAAGGATACATGTAGGCCATGTGTTGTTTTAGAAAACTACATTAATGGTATTTATGTTATACTGTATATTTATTTATTTTGTTAGGCATTTCTTTTTTTTAAACCCTTACCTTCCATCTTGGAGTCAATACTGTATATTGGCTCCAAGGCAGAAGAATGGTAAGGACTAGGCAATGGGGATCAAGTGACTTGCCCAGGGTCACACAGCTGGGAAGTATCTGAGGCCAAATTTGAACCTAGGACCTCCCATCTCTAGGCCTGGCTCTCAATCCACTGAGCTACCCAGCTGCCCCCTAGGCATTTCTTAATGACATTTTAATATGGTTAAGAACTTACGTGGAAGTGTTAATTGACTGTATTCCAAACCTTTGACTAGAGCAATGATATAGTAAATAACTTGTCCATGGTGATGGTCACATACCAGGATGAATCACAAGTGTAACTAGAACACAGGTTCTTTTGACTTTGACTATCCACTATCATATACATATAGAGAAATACTGTGTCTCTCTGTTTTTCATTCTTCATATATATGCATACATCATATATATATATATACATACCCATATCTCTAAGCAAATATATCTCTATAGAAACAAATATACACATAAGTATGCCTATATATTTTAGAGACTTCAAATGTATAATTTTATATATTAAATTGAATGCATTAAGAACTACACTCTCAATTGCATTTAGAATATTGAAGTTTTTTTCTTCATGACCTCTATATTCTTCCTGAGAGAATGGCCTATAAAATGTAATAAATTTCTCAGGATTTATTGTATGACAAGAGTAACAGAATACTACAATCTTTAAAAAAAAATTGAGTGTTTAAGAAAGGTGAATGGAAGGACACAGCTATCACACATTAGAATTTTTCAAAGGAGAAGCAGAAAAAAATCAATATATTGATACATTTAGCTCCTTCCTGAGAGAGAAATGAAAACAGAGATAGACAGAGATGGTTTCTTCATGGAACCAGAATGGAAAATAATGGATAGAAAATATGTTCCATTGATACCCACTTAATTCCAAGAGATCTAGAGTAAGGCTTTCACTATATTGGACTTATACTTTTTGGGTGGTTCACAGGAAAACATGGACAAGAGTCACAGTGGATGGGCAGGCATTGGACATTTTGGAAAGAAACATTTGATTTGCATCCTTTAGATACTCCCAGTGATGGGACACTAATCCACTAAAGGATTAAAGGAAAGCTTCCCTCCTGCATAATTCAGTCTCTAATATTTGTTCATGTTAGAATTGATTTCTGTAATACTTATGTATTTCCTTATCTTTTATTTTTTCCTATTCTAAAGGCTATTTCTGTTGAGTCTTACTTCTATTTTGTCACTACTATTTCTTTCCTTTTTTTATTTTTCCTTTCTTTCTTTCCACTTTTATTTTCCTTCATTCCTTCCCTCATTCCTTCATTTGTTTGTTCTTTCATTCATTCCTTCCTTTCTTCTTTTATATCTCTCATGTTGATCTTTCTTTTACTTCCTCCCTCCTTCCCTTCCTTATTTCTTTCTTTCTTTCATTCCTTTCTCTCTCTCTCTCTCTCTCTCTCTCTCTCTCTCTCTCTCTCTCTCTCTCTCTCTCTCTCTCTCTCTCTCTCTCTTTTTCACTACTTAATCTTTACACAATTCTCACATATTTGTGTCACACACAAATACACACATAATTACTTGGCATTTTGGTCCATATGCCAATAAAACTTAATTATTTTCATGAATTGTACTAGAGAGTTTTCATTTTCAGGAGTATCCAACATGTAAAATACTTAATGCAGTAAATGGAAACATTAACTGAGAAAGTAGAAACTCTAAAAGAATCATGGATAAGAGGATAACTTAGATATTTTCAGTAGGAGGGCAGTTTAGCAATTTTTCTACATGGCTCTTTTTTTTTCTTTGTGATGCTTTTGAGCAGGAAAGACATGTACTTCTGCCAAAAAAGGCAATTGGCTTCCTCTTTATGCCTACTCTACATAAAACAAATAAACAAACAAAAATCTTTAAATGTCTTTCAGGACATACTTTACTTCTGAATAGTAAATAATTTCTCAAAAAGAAGCCTTTCACAATAAAAGGAATACAAATCATCTATTTTGTGTGGGTTATGACCACCAAAATGCTCTATTTCAATGATGCATTCTATTTTTCTCCAAAAATAAGAATATGTTTTTTAAAAGGTGCTTTTGTTGTTTTTTCTTCCTCCTACTGCATAAAGGACTATGTGTGCTTCTCTTACTGCATTTCAAAAAAGCTTCATTATAAGATTGTTTTACCTGTTTTATGTAGCCTACCACAAGAAAGAAAAAATGAAAATGATGCATGGTATCCATTATCCAGCACCCTATCTACTGTCCATCTCATTTCTCTCAATGAACTCAAACTGACTAGGAAAACTGCAAATGAAACTGTTTGTTTTGAACTGATTGATTTGTTAGCTAAATTGTCTTTTTTGCTGTGTACATAAACACTGAATTAATGTTATCTATAACTTCAATAAGAATGAACAGAAGAAAATTAAGATAAAAAATCAGCTAATTAAAAATAACATCAACAAACAATTTTTGGTTCAATTATCTGGAAGTCTAGAGGGGAAATATTTTGAGGTCTCTATTAGTAATATTTGACTCAATTCTCCATTTCTCTATGTTTATATGGCAAACAATGACAGACAACTATATCTTCTTGAGTAAAGTTCAGATTTTTATTTTTGTTTGTTTTTTGTTTATTTGTTTGTTCTAATTGTTTCATAGAGTGAAATGAATAGAGAGCTGGTCTGAGTCAGAAACTAATGATTTGGAGCTCTACTGACAACACATAATGATGGTATAAAAAGTTTTAGTTTTTAGTTTTTTTTTAACTTTTCCTAATACCAGATAATTCTTTGAGGTTATAAAAACTATAGAAGATTTGTCAAATGCCATTTGAAGGGCAAGTTTCCTCAGCAAGAATTTCCTATGCCAATAAAATTATAATTCTAGTCTTGAAATAATAATAGATATCAGAGAATAAAAAAACAACTTCAGAGTTAGAAGGGATAGCAAAAGTCAACTAATCTAATAGTTACTCAAATGAAGGATTTTGTCTACAATATACCTGATTTTATGTGGTCTTCTAGCATTTGATTCTAAAGACCTCTAGTAGCAGGGAACTCCCTATATCACCAGAAAGACAACTACTATTTTTAGCAGCTCTAAATGTGAGGAAGACTTTTTTTCTTGAATTGAAGTAAAATATTGTTTCCACATTTTATATTTATCCCTCCTGGTAACTCTCTGTAGTCAAGTAGAAAAAAAAAAAGAACTTATCTTTGTTTTATGTGTCAGATATTCACACTTAAGGTCAATGTCCTTTATCCCATTACCCTCCAAAATTTCTCTTCTTTAGACTATCTTCAAATCTTTCAACTAGTCTTTTAGTATCATCTATGTGGCCTTGGGCAAGTCACTAACCTAGCTGAGTCTCAAGGTTCTTCCAGCTTTACCTATTTTCCTATGGTATTAGTTTCACTGACCTTCCTGAGTACTCTATCCTAAATATATAGGGCTTGTTAACACCTCTTCTAAAGTGCAGCACCCAGAACTGACTGCTTCTCAGAAGTAGTCTTACTAGGACAGTATGACAGGGCTTTGTAGAGTAGAACTATTGTGAATGGCTGAATTCTGCCATTTGGATTGTGACCACTGATAAGTAATGGTAGAATTTGACCTTTAAAATCATTCCATTTTAAGTGTCAGTTCAGAGATTCCAAGAAAATATTTTCAGGCAAAATATAATTACATCTATATAAATAATAACTACCTAGTTTGTTTGTCTGGGCTTTCCAACATTAAGACATAGCATCTAATTGACTTCTGCCCTATTGCACTATTTTTGTAAATGCATCACTAGTGTCCCTCCATGAAATCTCTTGCACTACCTCCTCTACACTTTGTCAAAGTGATATTTATAAATAAAAAGACAATTATGCCAATCTCCTAATCAAGAAACTTCAGTGGCTCCCACTTACCTCTAGGGTAAATAAAAAAATTCATGACATTTAAAGCCCTTAACAATCTTGCCCGAAGATATTCTTCCATATAAATTTCATATCACTCTCCCCCCACGCACTTGATATTCCAATCCAAATGGACTAGTTAGTGTTCACCATAAAAGAAATTCCACTGCCTTCCTTTGTTTTGTGGATTGGCAACATCCCCTGCTTGGAACATTCACTCCCCTAACTTCTACTAGGTATCAGACACAGGAATCCAGAATCAGTGATTTGGCACTGCACCATGAGGCATGATCACAAAATCACATAATGTTATACCTGGAAAGGGCCTTGAGGATGAACTGGCCAAGTTCCTTATTGATACAGAGGAATACTTACACCCAGAGGGGTTGTAAAATAATTTTTCAAAGACTGTATTCTAAGTGACATGAAACTAAGCTGCATAAAAAACTTATGAGCTCCGAAGTTCCTGGGGCCATATCATTTGTCTTGTGGTAGTTAGTTGCTGCTTCTGGTGAGGAAAAAACCAACATTATACAAGAAATCATAGGCAGAGTTCACTCTGCAAATTCTAAACTTGAGAAAAAGATTGATGTGACTTTGGATCTCATTATAATCCTGAGTATCAAAATGACCCTTCTCTTACCGTGGGTGGAAATTGCCTGTTATTGCTGTATGTCTAAGGTGTTTGTGCTATTGTAAAATTGCAAAATGTGGAAAATTACTCCTGTAGGAAAAAGGGAAGGAGTAGGGTGAGGGATGGCACCTCAGTTATGAGTCATCCAAAGTTAACAAGTAAAGTAGGTGGCATTGATAAATCAGTCCAGGAAAGGTTAAGTGTTCATTGGGATTTAGGTGATTTCATTATCTGTTCCCTGCCAAAGAACTGCATATTCAAAACACCTCCTATGAGAAAACCCACAATTTAGCAAGAGGTCCAATGAGGGGGAAAACACTGACATAAGAAAACAAAGTTAGCTAAGTTTTGAGTCTGAGAGATTCAAAGAGAAATGAGGATGACTAATATTAGTTATATGGTAAGACCTGAGCAGGAAGCTAATTAGAATAACAGAAGGGTAGTCTTAACTTTACCCAAGGATCAAATCAAGTTTCAGAAAGATGTGGGCACAAGTCTGACTTGGTATAAGTCATTTAACATTGAGTTGACTCCGCGTGGCATGTGATGATATAAAACAGCCAAATCTCTAATGTGCAAGCCAGAACAAGCACTTAAATGAGTGAAAACACAAATATGAGGCCACAAAAGGTAGAAATTATGTATGTGATTCAATTTATAATCAGAAAATTACTCTCTTTTTTTCCTCTTTCTCTACCCAGTCTCCATTTCTTCAATGGATGAGTTCAAAGTTTTCTAAATGAGTATGAACTGACACAGTATCAAACATTATCAAAATTTCAAAAACTCTTTAAAATGCTCATAGTAAACTGGGGAAATGATCTTGTTCTATGTAATAACTTTACTTCTCTCATTCTTGAAACCTCCAGCTATCTTAGTACCTAGCAATTAACTTAGAATATGTCACTGGAACTGACCCATATGTAGATTGCAAGGACATACTAGCTTATAAGAGTTGATTGTTAAATTTCCATTATGAAAATTTACATCTCAGACATCAGCAAATATTACAAAATCAGGATTTGATTTATTGTTTTGAAAATGTTTAGACTTAAGAAATTGATGGCAAAAGTTCTAATAAAGCATATTAAAGTTAAAAGTGTATCACATGTACTTTTTTTCTCCTGGAAATCCAGTTATTAAATATTTATCATTATATCTTTGTTTATATATTTTTGGTTTCTCCTTTTATAGAAACTTAGATTATGTACCTTCTTGTGAAATCAGTCCAGATAGTTCATTTGAGAGCTGTATGAATTGCAGGTACATAAGATAAAAATTGACTTGTGGCTTACAAACCCCAAGTAATCAAAACCAGATATTTTATCCATTTGTGAGAGCTCCAAATCTTTTAGGGGCTTTTCTGAGTGCATTTTCCTTAAGGTAGCCTGCTTATCCTAGTGATATACAAGTTCCAAACTCCAGATGTATTCTCAACTTGGAGAATCCAAGAGAAATTTGGGGTGCCTTTGTGATCTATGAGAACTTTATAAAATGATATTCATTTGTAAAAGATTGTATATCTATGAAATTAGAATTGAATGTAGTATTTGGACTTATTTTTCATGGTAGTGCTATATTCTTATGGAAGAATGTGACTTTGCTTATTTCCAGATTGTGAACTCAGCTACAATGAATTTGCCAGAATATACCCTAACTGAATTGTCATGGACAATAAATGTTTGTCTGAGAATGAAAAGGAATAGAAGTTAAACCTTTAAAGTCCAGGACCTAATCAGAGAAAAAGAGGCTCATAAAAATATTTAATTGTAAAAATGTGACTATTGTAAGTGAGTCCCTTTATGAGGTGGGAATATATCTTTGAATCACTTAGAAAGGGACCAATGCAAGAGCAGCTAGATAGCTCAATGGATAAAGTTCCAAGCCTGGATATGGGAGGACCATCTGGGTTCAAATCTGCCTCAGACACTTTCCAACTGTATGACCCTGGGTAAGTCACTTAACTTTAGTTGCCTAACCCTTACTACTTGTCTGCCTTAGAATCAGTACTTAAGTATCAATTCTATGCCAGAAGCTAAGAGTTAAGAAAAGGGACCAATGCCATAGAATGAACAATGATTGCTTATCTCTCCCATTCCCCTCCCCTTCCCTAGGGTACCTTTTAAATTTAGTTCATTAACTGTGGGTAGAAGTCAGATCCAATGAAAAATCCAAGATCTGATGAAAATGTAGAAGATGCACTGATTAGGAGAAGGAAAGGCCAAGGGATATACTATGAAGTTGGAGGAACATAAACATGGGCATAGGCAAATACCACATAATTCTAAGATGAAGGTAGTTTGGGTCCATCAGTTATACTCTTGTACTAGAACAAATGCTATAGAAACAGGAAGTCTCTTCAGACCAGACACCTGAAGGTGATAGTCCTTTATCTCTTGTATCCTCTTCCCTTTCTCTCATAGGAAAGCTAGAAACATTTTTCACTGGGCATGGGGAAAATCAACTTTTCTTTGTTTTAGATATTGACTTTGCCTTAATAAACTATGTGAAACATAGACCTTTGTTAGCCTGTGTGTACTTATTAGAAATGTAGCTAGGAGGAGCCAAATAAGGAGGGTTGTCCAGTGAAGAGTCAGAAACATAACTAACCCTGAAGTGAGATTTGGCAGCATATTTTCTCTAGCTGGGGCTCAGAGCCAAGTATAGATAAAAATCATAGATTGGAATAGAAGGAACATTTATAAAAGGAAATCCATTGATAAACATAATGTGATGATAAATATTTAAACCATGTATAGAGGAATGAACTGGACCTTGCAGCCAGAATCCTTTACGCTCTGGGAAAATATGGAAAAGAAAAACTGTTGATTGAATTCTTTCAAATAGTTGCAATTATTAGTACTTCTAATTGTACTTGGTTTCCAGTCCATTCCTCCTATCACAAAATTGTCTTCTTGCTCTGGTACTCAGTGGTATGTATGTATACACATATATAGGAGTATTATATATAATGCACATTGTATATAAGTATTATATACCATGCACTTTGTATATGAATGTCACATATGTATATACACACACACACACACATATATATATAGCATACATCTATGTATACATTTTGTATACGCATAAATATATGTAATTTTCTTATATCCACCTCCCTGGCCCACCTCCACCACACATATTGCATTCCAAAACTTAGGATGAAGTCTTTAACTTAAGACCACTCAAACCTCCAAATAAACTGAGTTTTGTGGTATTCTTGGGAATAATAAAGGACAAAGATACTGTAAAGTCTCTATGAATAGAACTTTCCCATTTCCAGGAAAGTCTGCATGGTAAGGAACACAAGGAAGAGAGGATTTGAAAGAAGAAAGAAACAACAGAGAGGGAAGAAATCCTTCATAAAGAATAAAGATAAAGCATATTAATGGTGATATGATATCCCTTTTTACCATTTGGCCAGATTGATGTTATGTTAGGATAAGATTTCTGTGATATATAGTGATAATAATACTGATAATGTCTCACAGAATTATGATTTACAAAATACTTCCCTTACAAATTCTGATATAGACGGTAAACATCAATTCTTTATTTTTGGTTTATTTTATTTATTTTTAGGAAAAGATCCCTTTAAAAACCACAGCCTTACTACTGAAAGAAATAAAGAAGGCACTTGTCCATGATTTCTTTGTGTTGGGTAGAATTCTTTGATTTAATCGAGAAAAAATCTCATCAAAAGTGAACTGTTTGGGTAAATTGCATATACCCAGGCAGAGACAAAAGCTTATAGCCTGGATCCAAAGGGTATAGAATACAGTGATAATTCTTTTTCTAGCTCAATTTGAATTGTGATTCACAAGGTACTGAATTATCACAATCTGAACTCTGTTCCTCATTTCTGACTAGCCCTCTTGGATCTTGCTGTAAATTCAAGCATTTGATACTGTTTGTGTTCCATACTTCCTTTTTCCAATCCTCTCATCTCCAAAACTAATCATCGTTCTTGGTTTGTTTTCACCTCAGTTGTGCTAGTCCCTATCCAGAAATAACTTGGCTGCAAGTTTTCTGTTCATCAAAGCAAGAAAGATTCAAGTAACCCCATAGATTTCATTCAGTCTTTAATAAATCCCAAGCAAAAAGTATAATGCATACTGATGGAATGCCAGTTTTCACATTGCCTTGGTGAAAATCTATCTCCATTTAAAAAATCATCAATTCTATCTGAACATGAAGTAAATAAATGCCTACTTGAACAAGAGATTCTAAAATTCATTTCTGGGATATGTTCTTTTATGGTCCCATGAATGGCCTCTTCAAAAGTTACAGTGGCATTACTTTGAAGGATACTCCTATCTGTATTAGGATTCCTGGTGCTCATAGAGAACAGAAAATGACTTTAGCAAAGAACTGCTGCTATTCCAAGGGAATGACTTCTATACACTCAGTTATATAAACACTCCCCAAATGACACATATTATCTCCTGTACTCATTCTCCCACCTCTACACATAACAGCACCTAAAACTGTATAGTAAATGTCCTCCCATCACATATCACATTGGACGAGGGTAACTTAATGTTTTCACAGTTCTGTCACTATGCAATTCACTCCCCCATACTGAACGCTCTCTTCCATTCACACCATTGTTTTCATCTACACCCACTTAAAAAAATAGGCATCCATTACCAAAAAGTCAATGGGCGTCAGCTATTTGAGAAAGCAAAAGAAATACATTTCACTTTACAAGAGGCATAAAAAAGTTGAACAGATAAATGAGACCTCAGCAATTCTTGTAAGTCAAATATCATGGAATATATTTATTCTCCAGATGGACTGACCCCAAATGGGCTGAATAAGGAGTCAGAGCCCCTCTTAATATCAAGATAGGAGGGGTGGCAATATACCATCTAACTGCTAACATTTATATGGTCCTTTAAGATTTGCAAATTACAGTATAGATATTACTCAATTTTTTCCCAATACCTCTGCTATATGGATGCTATTTATTATCCCCATTTTAAAGGGGAGGAAACTGAGGCTTGAGATTGTTACTTGCCTAGAGTTAGATGCCTAAGTAGCTGAGGTGAGATTATAAACCTCATTCTATCCACTGCGCCATATCTCTGTAAGTCTCTTTTTCCTTGTGTTATTATTCTTTCTCTGACTTTTTTGTTATCAACAAATACTGAATTAGTCTCATTACTATTCTGGGAACAAGATATGCTATCTCTCAATTTCATGCATTTTCCTTGGCTATCTCTCATGCCTGGAAATCTCTCTTTTCTTTTTCTCTGCCTAGCTTCTTTCTAATCTTAGCTAAAATCTTATTTTCTATAAGGGTCCTCTCCTAGTCTCCCTTCAATAAAAGGATCCAGTTTAAATAAATGTTTGCATGTGTTTTTTTCTCCTCATTTGATTATAAGGCCCTTGAGGATAGAGACCATTTTTATATTATTTTGTTATAGCACAGGCGCTGTCACAGAATAGGTGCTAAAAACTGCTTATTGAATTGACAGGCATGTTAGCTATTGCTTCCCCTAAATGGAGGATAAATCTGTTAAATTTCACATGAGAAAAGGAAAATTTCAAGGCCATATCATGCAAACAATGTTTTTGCTGACCTCAGTACATGAATGATTACATTTCCTTTTCTAGCTTTTAACTATTTCTAGATCAAGCTATATAGCTAGCCCCCATGTTTTCATCTTTTCCACCAGTTGAATATGAGAATTGATGACTTGCTATTCTCCAAACAAATTTGGTGATCTATGATTAAAATTAAAACTTGACATAACTCTCTGCTGCTCTAGAGAGCAGAATCAGGGCTAATGGATAGAAAGCAAAGGGTGAATAATTGCCATGACATATGAGGAAGACATTTTTTAACAAAAAGAACCATTTGAAATGAATATCAGAATAGGAACGCCAATGTAGTGAGAGAGTGCAGACAAAAGGACCACTAATCCAGGCTCCTGACATTTCTGACATGCCTTTGTTTAGCCAGGGATATTTTAGGGGAAGAATCAATGTAAATATTGATAGTGTACAACATGATGCTGGTTGTTAACTTTTTTTTTCCATTTCAAAGACTGCATGCAAGGTTGATGGAAAGTAAAAAAGAATCAAAGTAGAATTTCTAGCAAGGGAAGCCCAATGTAGACTGGTTAATTTTCTTGGATCCAATATTTTCATCTCTGTCTTTGTTTTCTGTTTATCACTCTACCTTCTTGGAATGGCAATTTGTCATTATTGCCCCAGAATTGAACATGGCATAGCCAAGAAATTCATAATATTTATAGCTAGAAGGTGTTAGAAGACCTTTAGATATAACTAATAGCATGTATAACATTTTAAGATTAATAAAAGGCTGTGATATGTTATATTTAATCTTTGCAACAATCTACTGAGATATTATTTCCATTTTATAGCTGAGGAGACAGGCTGATGGAAGCTGAGTATAAGCTGAGTGAAACCTTAGGTAATTAAAATAAATATGTAAGTATTCAGCCTCAAGTCTTCTAAGTATGAGTTCCAGTACTCCATCCACCCACACCACAGCTGTCTCCTAGAGAATTAACTCATATAATACCTTTAGTTAATAGATGAGGAAAATTTGTCTCAGTGGGGACTAGTTATTTTCCTGAGGTCCAATAGGTAGCAAGTAGGACAAGGAAGATATGATCTCAGATCATCTGACCAGATCCAGTGCTCTGTTCATTATCTAGTCCTGACTGGCTGTATCAGGACTTCAATCAGGACTTCTGATTGAACAGTCTGAAATAAAATTATTAACTTTTCCATACCATAACAGACATATATAGGTCAGTTTCACCAAAACCAATTCCTAAGAAATGGCCTTTCTCCATATCTTCCCATTGTCCCTCCCTCCCAGAGTAAATTAGTACCTATGCTATACCACTTCCATACTTTTTAAATCACAGGGTTTTTTTAAGATGAGGAACATGACCAAGATATGTTCTCTCCCCAATAGTGCTTTGATAATGTCTTCCCCCAAGTGGTCATGGGAGGGAAAAAGATATGACAATGGACTGCTTTGATAGGTTGATAATCTCGCTATCATTGACAGTATAAGGTAGAAACATCTTTTTGAGACTATCAGATAGGATTCCTACATCCAATGGGAAGCTATAGTAACTTACTTCTGGGGTTGCTTTCAATATTATAGTGTGTGATTCTATTAATGGCATAATCAGTTATTGAGGGAAGTCATAGATTGTAAAGAATAAAGGCTAAATATGAAATGTGGGAATTTGTCCCCTGGGTCAAATCATTTGAAGGATGACTTTTTCATTGGGGAGGAGTCAGGGTTAATTTTTTCAATACCAAAATCATACCGCCTCTACTCTTTTGCTATATTTGAAGCCCTACCTAACTTTAACTTAATCATACTGTCCTCTGTTCCCAGAAATTCTAACTGGCCTACTTAGACTCCTCCTATATGTAATTCTTCTTATCTTTCTTTCATTTCACTAGGAAACCTTTTTTATAGCAAAGAAATACATTTATTCAATCAATAGCAGAACAAAAATTAGAGAAATTATACATAGGAGAACAGGTACAACCAATACAGAATGAAGGAGCTTTGCCATTGGGAGGGAAAACCTTCTTAAACATAAACCAAAGTGATTATTTCCCTTTCATCCTTGATCCATGGTTCTAGAAGTCTACACAAAAGAAAGGCATGGGGGTGAGTTAAACATTTTATAGAAAGTTTCTCTGATCAAGTCTTCTTTTCTTAAATAAATATAAAATGGAATTAAATTCATAAGAATACAAGTTACCCCCAAATTTGAACTGTTGAAAATATTTTAAGCCTATTAAAACTTTAATAAGCATAAAAGTGCACTCAGAATTTGGAACATTCTGTATTTAACTACTTTGTATTCATTTGTATTTATTCTCTTTATTTTTATTGTGCATATACTCACAGGCATACTATTTACCTTGTTAGATTCTATGTTCCCTGTGAGTAGGGATTATTTCAGGCTTTCCATTTACATTATTAGCACCTGATGAAAAATATTAAGTAATTGCTTATTTTGTATAGATTTGTTTGCATGTTGTTTCCCTCCTTTAGATTATATGCTTCTTGAGAATAAGCACTGCTTTTGACTTTTATGTATCCTTAGCTCTTAGCACAGTGTCTGGCACTTAATAGGCAATTAACAAATATTTGTAGATTGACATCATGCTTTGCATTTCTATCCCTACCATCCAATACAAAATATCAAGTAATTACTCACTATATATATATACATGTATATATATACATATATGTTTGTTTGTTTCTAGGTTCCTTAATCTCTCCTAATTCCATTCTATTTTTTAAAAATAATATTTACTGTCAAGAAAGCCTTCCTTCATTACATCAAATAGTCATTCCTCACACTGTAGCTGAAAAGCAATATATGCTTTCCACATTTCATTACCCTGGGCTTCAATCTTTCATAATTATCCTCAGTGTAAATCTGCTCCCAACTCTTTCTTTATGTCTAACTTTGCCCAGCCCCCTTCCTGCTAAACTCTATTTACAACTCTTTGTCTTCCTGAATTTATGTCATACATTCAGTATCTGAAACCTCTGGAGGGATACTATTGGGTTTGATTTTCAAAACACCAGCTGTACTATAATGACATAATATAATCTAATAAATATATTGTAATATAATGTAGGCATTTCAAGTTGACCTTGGGTACTACTATATCTCACAGCTGCTTAGAATGTCTTAACCTTGTCTTCTTTTTTTACATATGTGAAAATGAGCTGAGAGAGACCAAATCTTGTACCTGAGTCTGCACAGTTAATGAATAGTATAGATTGAGGTCTCTAGACTCTACCATACTGCAAAATCCCATCTAGTCATCTTTCTATTTATTATACCACTGTACTAGTGGTGATAATAAATTATGCATTAAGAAAACAAAAGATTGGGAGTAAGAAAATGTAATTCTGTTACCTTTAAAATTTTTCTCTATTATTAAAAATATTTCTGAAATTTAAAAAACTCTATTCATGGGTTGTGAGGTAGGCAGAATGCCTCAAAGATTAGATAGCACTGCTTTTTCCTGAAAAAGTATATTAGGATCTCACTTTGAGGCACAGAAACAACATAGCAAGGGATCAGTTGGATTCAGTATTTTCCAGAGAGGTATATTGCTTGCCCTGATGAAACATTTAAAAATGTGTGAAACAAATAGTGACACAAAAAAATGCATCTTTCATATGATAATTAGGAACTAGAGGTCAAGACTCCCTTTTACAGTTTATACATACTAATAACATTTTGGGTACTTTGTGAAAGCTTGTTGGCATAGCAGATAGACACTTGTACCTGAAGTTTGGAATATCTGAGTTCAAATCTTTCACAGGAAGAAGGAAATTTAACTTGAAAAAGTTTAGGGACAGTACCCAAATCAGGGGCTTGTATGCCCTGAGTTCCCATTACTTTTAAATTTCTCACAATTCTTTACTACCAAGTATTTCAGCAGATCAAAGAATACAGTGTACTCTATAAATTGTTTACTCTGTTGGAGGGCAAATGAACAGAATACTGAAATTTTTAGCACTATTAGAAATGCCAACATACATTTCTCCCAAACAAATGAACTAATTGAAAAGTAAATAGTCAAAAGAACTACATTAAAATTTTATATTGATGTTTCATGCAGGTAGTTTATGCATACAAATGACATTTTTGGTGCTTTGTGGAAGCTAGATGGCAGAGCAGATAGACTCTTGGACCTGAAGTTAGGAAGATCTGCATTCAAATCTAACCTCAAATACTAGCTATACGATCCTTGGGGATATCAATTAATCGGTCAAATAACATAAGAAATATGTTTTATAAATTCTAAAGCTCTATATAATTGCTAACTATCATTATTCTCATAAACATAGAGGCCATATAGAGTTAATCTATTGCAATAAGATTACTACCTTCAGCAAAAAAAAAAAATAATATGCTAAATTAGTTTAAGGAAGGTAGTAGGTATTTTTACCTCATGGGTATACTCACAGGGAAGATATTCTTTTCAGGATTTTTTTTCTCCATTTGATAGTGGTCAGCACCTTTTTACATAAGGGAAGAGATGATTTCAAAATCTCTTCTTTATAGAGGTCTTTTATAATATAAACTATCTACATTACAAATTGCTGGGAAAAGACCTGAGTATTTGTAAGTTACAAATATTTGAGTAAAATTATCATGATGGAAAAGGGCTTATATTTACTATATTGGTCTATCCAGTTTCTAGGTATCTGTATTTAGTTGGTATCCATAACAAAAGATAGTTTTCAGAGAAAATGTATTTGTGAATTTGTACCATTCTAAATAATACTATGATCAGTCACAATGGGGTTCTATGTAAGTTTGATTCATGGATAGGGGAAATGGAGTCTATATTAAAACCAGTCAGATATATAGAACTTTTTTTGTGCAAAGCCTTATAAATATGTTGTCTCATTTGAATCTCATGGCAATTAATGAGCCATAAAAATTCCCATTTTATAGTCCATGAAATTAAAGATCATTTTAAGTGTTTTACATATAGGTAGAGTCCAGATCCATTGATGTGGAACTGCGGATAATGGAGATAACAATGAGTGGGGCAGAGTTTGAATATAAAAGATGCTGTAGTACTAATGCTGGATCAGCAGATTAGACCATTGTAACATCTCATTGAAAGTGCCATTCATGTCTTTTTTTTTATTTCCTTACCTATTGCTTTTGTTTTCTACTTTTGGATATTTCCCCTTTAGACACTTTTAATTTCTTCTGTGAATCCAATTTCTATTTTTAATTTTCTTGGTCATTTGGCAAGTTCTTCCTTATTAATTATTTAATGTATATGGATTAAGTACCTAATATATGCCAGGCTCTGGACTAAGCTCTACAGACTTCAAAAACCTATCTTTATATCTATGTATGTATCTTTACATGTATCTATGTATCTATATATGTATGTATGTATCTGTCTATCTGTCTGTCTATCTATCTATCTATCTATCTATCTATCTATCTATCTATCTATTGATCTATATATCTGTATATGTGTATAGTCCTGGCCTTGGGGGGGCTCACAATCTGATGAAATCCTTTATTTTATTTCTGAGCCCACCTTCAGTCCTATCATCTTGCCCAATGTTTTATCTGTAGAAGCTGTGAATGGAAGAGTAGGAGAGAGTATCTGATCATCCAATGGCTTGAGATATATTAATCCAAGCAAAAATTACCAAGTGAGGGAAGGCCATAACACAAATAGAGTTTAATATCATTACCAATTTTAAAGTGACCCAATTAGAAGCATAATTAAGATCACTGATAAACAATTTTGAAAATTAAAGGAGGCAGTGTTTCTCTGTTGGATGAAGCTTCACAGTCTTGGTGCATTTTTCTGTGAATTATATTTGTCACCTAGATAATCCCTATTGAGTTCATTCTTATGCTAATATCTCTGCAAGGTATGTCAAGACTTTCATTTCTTTTAATTTTCTGGATTTCTTTCCTACTGCTTAGTGAAGACTTATGGGGGAATTTATGTCAAAAGGTAAACAAGAATGTTTCAAGTATGGCATATTTCTGCACAGATAAGATTTTTAAAAATTATTTTATATTTACATAGATATACATTTACATACATATATAAATGTTCCTTTGTAGACTTATATGTGTATATTTATATGAACACATAATATATTTATAGATATACATATATATTTCACATAAGAAGATGTAAATGTATATATTAAAAGTATATAATATATAATATGTATACATATATAAGTCATACCATTTTTTCCTATATAGTCCTCCTTTTGTCATATTGGACCTGAAATTTCATCGATGAACTGCTGGTGAGAAATATCCCTCTATCAAGATAGATCTGTGATTGTTCTATAATTTATAGTACTCAGTTTGCCTAGGGTTAGTAAGAAGATGTCACTTTTCTAAAACTAGTATATGTCATAGATTGATATTGAAGAGAATTCTTCCTGACTCCAAAGCTGCAACAATAATAATAAGATTAAATTATTATTATTATTATTATATCTAGCACCTGAAGTTTGAAATGTCCTTTACTAATCTCATTTGATCCTCACAAAAGTCCTGGGAAATAGACATTTCTTGAAAATAGACAAAAAAGTTGCTATGATTTTTTTGGTTTTGATTCTTAGTTTTCCTGTCTGAGTTTTGTTCAAGTGCTCCAGCTGCACAAAGAACATCTTTCTTACCCTGTATGACTTTTGACAGGTCTTTGATTAATAGGAGAGATAACACATTGACTAATCTGAAGCGAAAGCTTAAAAAAATATATCTCATGGGATACCCTCCTCAGCTTCTGTTTCCTTCTAGTATCTCTGAAGGAAAAAAGAAAAACTATCTCCTTTTGGGCTTTTCAATGATGTTTTAAAACAATATCCTAAGAATAACCAGTAAATGAGGTCTTTCTTTTGTATTAGAGGCTGGCCCTTAATGCCACCTTCTGCAGACAAACAGGAAAATTTGTAAAAGCTTACCACTGAGGTACCAATTAACAACTGAGATATCTCTGAGAAAATGGAATATAGAGGGGAAGAAGAATTATTACAAATGAATGATAATAAGAAAACCTAGACTAGCCTCTCAATTTATTAGTGATATGACCTTTCCATGGGGTTTATCATCAAAGGGAAGAAAACCAATGTTGTCAAAGTATACATTTTAATTTATTTCAGAGAAAGGTTAAAGACACAGGAAGTCTTTCTCTTTGGGTATCATAGACTTCATCCTGGCAAAGAGAAGAAAGATAATTGCACAATATCTGGGGAAACTAACTTTTTAGATCTGTGGAGTTTATATGGCTCAAAGGCCATTCAAGTAAAATAGATAACCATCCTGATGGATTAGAGGAATGACTAAAAATTAGGTTTATGTGGAATTTTTCTCCTTTTTCTGACAGGTTGAGCTGCCTAGCAGGTTACCCAACTTTAGTTTGGAATGGTTAGTTTACTTTGGAATATTTATCATTTCATTTGTAAGTTGTATATTGTACCTATTTCCCTGATTTCATAAACTCTTTCTTCAAGTTTCCCAAGTTTTTTAGATATTGGAGATTACATCCTATTTGGAACCAAGAAGATCTAGTTTTGAATCTTGACAAAGGCACTTGATGCTTGCTTATGATAAAATCTTTGATGAATCCTTAAACCTCTCTAAGCTTCAATTAAAAATCTTGAAATGGTGATAATGATAGCCCAGCACCTAACTCATGGGATTTTCATGAGGTGGAAATAAGATAAAGAATACATATTCCTTTAAAATTTAAAATCTGAAAACCTAGGCTTGAGCCTGAGGCTAAACTTTGAGCCACAACACCAGGTAGCTCACAGTGGTCTGAGCTCTGCAAGCCATCAATGGTTTTGGGGCTGATTAAATCAGCAGTGGGAGGTGGCTTTCAGAGTTCACAGCCCAGAGGCCTTGGAAGAACTTAAACATGCAGAATCCCAGAAGTAGAGCTAAGGGTAGCATCAAGAAAAAAACTGAAGTTTGAGAGTGCCCTCTCTACTTTGAGAACAGAGTCCACATTTAAGATAAAAGTGAAAGTCAAGAAAAAGACTGGGAAAATGAGCAAGCATAAAAATAAATCACCTAACCACAGAAATTTTTATGGAGTCAAAACAGAACAAGGCAGAGACACAGAAGGTAATACTAAAAGCAAAGTAAATACACTCAAAACTTTTAGAAATATATGAATTTTTCCCAAGTTTTGGAACAGCTCAAAAATGATTTCAAGAATCAATTAAGAGAGGAAGAAGAGAAAAGTAAAAACATTGCAAAAAGGAATAGGTTAAAAAATATAGTTGGCCAAATAGAAAATGATGTGGAAGGAATTCATTCCTTGAAATTCAGAAGTGGGGAACTAGAAGCTAATGATTATGAGACATCAAGAAACAATAAAACAAAATCAAAAGAAAGCGAAAGAACAGAAAGAAATGTGAAATATTTCATTGAAAAAAACAACTGATCTGAAAAATAAACAATTGAAGAATTATTGGACTACCTGAAAGGTTTGATTAAAAAATTACAATATGAGAAATTATCAGAGAAGATTTCCCTGATATTCCTGAATAAGAGAATAAAATATTAATCAAGAGGACCCACAAATCATCTTTAGGAATAAATCCCCAAATGACATCTCCCAGGAATATTATAGATAAATTCAAGAGCCTAAAGCCAAAGAGAAAATACTCCAAATAGCCAGAAAGAAACAATTCTTATACCATGGAACTATAGTTGGTATTACACAGGATTTAGAAGCCTCCACATTAAAAGATTGAAAGGCCTGGAATATGATATTCCAGAAGGCTAAAGATCTAGGTTTATAACCCACAATCAACTATCCAGCAAAACTGAATTTATTCTCTCAGGGGAAAAAATTGTCATTTCATAAAATAGATTTCCAAGAATTCTTTAAGAAAAGACCAGAAATAAAGAGAAAATATGATGTTTAAACACAAGACCCAAGAGAAGCCTAAAAAGTTAAAAAAGAAAGAGAAAATTTAAGGGTTCACTAAGGCCTAATAGTAGGTATTCCTTTGTGGAAAGATGATATTTTTAATTATTAATTTTTTACCAGTATTAGAAAAGTTATAAGAATAATACATGGAGAGATGGTGAGGGGGAAGCTGATTAGGATGATATACATGCAAGAAAAATCAAAAGGTAAAAAAGAGAATTGAATTGAGAGAAAAGCACAAGGAGAGGCCAAATGGCCTCTCACCTATATCTCACCTAAAGAGATATAAAATACTCTTTACTATTATAATGGAGGTGAAGATGAGTGTGATAACAGACAATGTTTAAATCTTACTCTCATTGTGACTTTCTCAGAAAGGAATAACAACCATACCAATTCACATATATACTCTTATCTTACCCTATAGAGAAGTGGGAGGAGAATAAGACAAAGGGGGGTGGTAATAGAGGGAGATAAAGGGTGGGGATTAAAAGCAAAACATCTGTGATGAGGGACATAGTGAAAGGAGAAAGAGCAAGATGAAAATATAAAAATAAGATGGAAGGGAACAGAGTTGATATTCATAATTGTAAATAAGAATGAAGTAAACTCATTCATAAAAGAAAAGGGGACAGCAGAGGCAGAGTGGATTAAAAACAAGAATCCTACAATAAGTTGTTAACAAGAAAGAAATTTTAGGAAGAAAGACTCACACAGGGTAAAGGATGGAACAGCATTTATTGTGCATCCTCTGAATTAAAAATCCAGGTGTAGCAATCATGAAATATATATATATATATATATATATATATATATATATATATATATATATGAAAAGAGATAAGGAAAGAAATTACATCTTGCTAAGTTACAATATATAGTGTTGTAACAGCAATACTAAACATATATGCACCAAATGTTATGGTTTCCAAAATTTTAAAGTAGAAATTAAATGAGTTTCAGGAGGAAATAGAGAGTAAAACTATACTAGTGGGGAAACTCAAATGATCCCTTTCAAATCTTCATATCTAGATAAATAAAAATAAAAATAAACAAGAGAGAAGAAAAGGAAGTGAATGAAATTTTAGAAAACTTAGAATGAATAGACCACTGGAGAAAATTGAGGGAATTGAAAGGAATATACTTTCTTTCCAGTAGTACATGGCACCTATACAAAAACTTACTATGTATTAAGGAGTAAAAACTTTATAACCAAATGCAGATAAACAGAAATAATAAATGCATCATTTTCAGATCTAAACACAGCAAAAATTATAATCAATGAGAATCCATTGAAAGACAAATAAAAATTATTAGAAACAGAATAATATAATGCTAAAAAGGGAGTGGATCAAATAATAAATTATAGAAACAATAAATTATTTCATTAATAAGAATGACAATGAGGAGACAACATATCAAAATTTATGGGATAGAAATGTAATACTTGTGGAAAATTTATATCTCTAAACATTACATCAATGAAATAGATAAATGAGGGGGCATATGGGTAGCTCAGTGGATTGAGAACCATGTCTAGAGACTAGAAGTCCTAGGTTCAAATTTAGCCTTAGACACTTCCTACTTCTGTGACCCTGGGTAAGTCACTTGACCCCCTTTGCCTAGCCCTTACAACTCTTCTGCCTTGGAACCAATACACAATATTCATTCCAAGACAAAAGGTAAGGGTTTAAAAAATAAAAATAATAAAATAGAGAAATGTCAGATCAATGAACTAGCCATGCAACTAAAAAATCTAGAAAACAACATATTAAAAGGTCTCAGTTAAAGACAATATTGAAAAACCTAATGTGAAAGAAAAATTAATAAAATTGAAAGTGAGAGAACCATTGAACTAATAAATAAGACTAGGATAAGTTTTAATAAAAAATAGACATAGTATTAGTTAATTTGACTACAAAAAGGAATGAAGAAAAACAAATAATCAGTATAAAAAGTAAAAAAAAAGGTGAACTCACCACAAATGAAGAGGAAATTAAGGCAATCATTATGAGCTATTTTACTCAATTTTGTGCTAATAAATCTGACAATCTAAGTAAAATGGATGAATATTTACAAAAATATAAATTGCCTAGATTAACAAAAGAGAAAATAGAATGGATCTCAGAATTTGAATAGAACAAACCATCAATAAATTCTCCAAGAAAAAATTCCCAGGGCCAGACAGATTTACAAGTAAATTCTACCAAACATTTAAACAACAATTAATCCCAATACTATATAAACTATTTTTGAAAATAGGCAGAGAAGGAATCTTACATAATTCTTTTATCACACAAATATGGTATTGTTACCTAAGCCAGGAAACAAAAACAGAGGAAAAATTATAGTCTGCTTTCTTTTAAATAAAATACAAGTAAGGAGATTACAGTAATATATTACAAGGATTATTCACTGTGAACAGGTTGAATTTGTACCAGGAATTCAGGGCTAGCTTAATATTAGGAAAACTGTAAGTATAATTGCCCATATCAATAACAAAACTAACATAAATCATATGATTAACTCAATAAATGAAGAAAAAGCCTTCAATAGTTTGTAACGGCCCTCTCTTATTAAAGACACTAGAAAGCATAACAATAAATGGGTCATTCCTTAAAATGATAAGTCGTATCTACCTAAAACCATCAGCAAGTATCAACAATGTAGATAAGTTAGAAGCCTTTCCAGTAATTTCATTCATTTGGAAGAACAAAAAGTCAAGAATATCAAGGGAATTGAAGAAAAAAAATTATAAATTTTGGTGGTCTAGGAGTTCTAGATCTTAAACTGTACTATAAATAAAGCAGTAATTATCAAAACAATCTGATACTTGCTAAGAAATAGAAGGTTGGGTCAATGGAATCGATTAGGAATAAATGACCTCAGCAATCTAAGGTTTAATAAACCCAAATATCTTATCTTATGGTATGAGAACTCACTTTTTACAAATCTGGGAAAATTGTAAAACAGTATGGCAAAAATTAGGTTTAGACCAATATCTCATACGCTATACCACAATAAGGTCAAAATAAGTATATGATTTAAACATTAAGAACATTATTATTAGCAATTTAGCAGAATGTAGAATAGTTCTATAGAGAAGGGAAGCACTTATGACCATGCAAGAGATTGGGATGTGAAATGTGAATGAATGAAGATGTGAAATGAATAATTTTGATTTTATTAAATTAAAAAGATTTTGTACAAATAAAACCAATGCAATCAAGTTGACAAGGGAAACAACAAACTTTGGGGGGGGGGATATAGATAGTGTTTCTGACAAAAATTTCTTTTCTGAATACATTGAAAACTGAGTCAAATTTATAAGAATCCAAGTCATTTCCCAATTGATAAAAAGTCAAAGGACATGAACAGGCAGTTCTCAGATGAGGAAATTAAAACTTATCTTTATCCATATGAAAAACACTCCAAGTCACTTTTAACTTAAGAAATGCAAATTTAAAGAACTCTAAGGTATCATCACATATATATCAGACTGACTATTATGATGAAAGATGATTATGATAAATGTTGGAAGAGATGTAGAAAAATTGGGACACTAATATACTGTCAGTGAAGCAGTGAATATGATACCATTCTGGAGAGCAATTTGAAATCATGCCCAAAGGGCCATAAAACTCTTCATACCCTTTAAACTAGACATACTATAACTAGATCTGCAACTGAGGTCAAAGATAAAGGAAAAGGATCTATATGCACAAAAATATTTATAACAGTTGTTTTTGTAGTAGCAAAGAAATGGAAATTGAAAAGATGTTGATTAGTAGGGGAATGGCTGAACAAGCCATGGTGTGCTATTGTAATGGAATACTATTGTGCCTTAAGATATGATGAACTAGAAAACCACAAAAAAAACCCTGGAAATATTTGTATGAAGTGATTCAAAGTGAAGTGAGCAGAACCAGGAGAATGTTGTACTTAATAACATCAATAATGCATGATGACCATCTGAGAATATTATATTAGCTAGTCTGATAGGTGTGAGATCTCAGAGTGGTTTTCTTCATATTCTTGTAAATTTGACTCAATTCCCTACATATTTGAGAAATAAAATATTTTTGGATACAATTGCTATAATTTCCCCTTAATTTATTGTTTTCCTTCTAATATTAGAGAAACATGAATTTAACTATCTGAAGTATTATCTCATAACATTACCTCAAAATGTAGGCAGAAATTATGAGTGATGGAAAAAAAATTAACATTGGAGAAGAAGTCCACTATGGGATGAGAGCACAAAAATAAAAGAACATATTTTCTAGCTGTGAATTGATCCCCAAATCTGCAAATAATTAGAAATTATGCATGAAAAATATCATTGTTCATTTTCTTTGAACCAGCAAAGAGAGGAAGAGATGACATAAGCATTTATTTGACACATACTGATCACACTACTGGGTTTATATCTAAAGAGGTCAATGAAAAGAATAAATATCCTTTATGTAATACAATATTTCTTGCAGTATTTTCATACTAGGTACATTGTAAACAAGTGATAGTGATATATTCAATGCTTGTGGACATCTGAATAAATTTTGTTACATGGAAATAATGGAATATTATTATACATAAAGAATGACAAATTTGAAAAAAAACAATCTTTAAGAAAGGAAATGGTTATAATAGCTGAAGTAGAACAAGGAAAACAATAACAAAAGGTTAAAAAACCTTTGGTGGAAGACAACAGTACAATGAAAGGGATATTGCATTTACAGTTAAAAGACCTACCTTGTTGCTTAAGCTAAAAGTCTGCTTAGACCTACCTTGTTTGTCCTTAAGCATTAAAGTACCATTGGATTCTCAGTCTATTACAGTCTAGTGATAGGTATGACTTCAGAGCCAAAACAAGATGGGTTCAGGTGCCACCTCTGGAATATTGTGGCTGTGTGAACTTGGCCAACTCCATTCAGCTTTCTTATAATATAAATTTTATAATATTTGGTGAATTGCACAGGTAGTAGGAAATTTGTTCATCAAATACCTTATTTCATTGATTCAGTCTGGAACATGAATTGTATTAATTACTCAACTAAACCACTTTTCTTTCCTTTTTTTAATTCAGAGATAATTTTAGTTTTCTAAATGCATGTAATAATAATTTTCAACCTATCTTTTCCAAATTTATAAGATCCAAACAGTGTACTACCTTCCTTCTCTCCTCAGAGATGGTAAGCAATTTAATCTGGGCCATGCATACATGTATTATCATGAAAAATACACTTCCATTATAAATATCACTTTTCTTAACTTTTTTTTTTATCTGAAAAGTCTTTATTACTACTGGAGGAGAGAAGAATTTGTTAAGAATCCTGTTACAGTGGTTAACATGACAGAAAAGGAAAATGATAAATGTTGGAGGGGATATGGAAAAAATTCAGATGCTAAAACCCCTAAGAGCCGTGAATTGATATAACCATTCTGGAAAGCAATCTGGAACCATACCCAAAGGGCCATCAAATTGCCCATACTCTAATTCAGTAATATATCACTACTAGGTCTCTAACCCAAGGAGATTTAAGATAGGCTAAAATAGCCTACCTATGCACAAATATTAATAGCAGTTCTTTTGTGGTGGTAAATGAAATTGAAGGGATGTCCATCAATAGTGGAATGCCTGAAAAGTTATGCTATAGCCTTGTAATTGAATATTTTACAATAAGAAATTACAAATAATATGATCATAACCTGGAAAGACATATATTGTGATACAAAGTATAGTAAGAAAAGCAGGAGAATGTTACACAGAATAATAATAATAATGTTTGATGATCAAATGTGAACGATTTAACTATTAACAAAAAGGTAATGATAAAGGACAACTCCAAAAGACTCTTAACAAAAAAAGGATATCCACCTCCATCAAAATATCAGACAGAATCCTAATGCAGATTGAAGGACACCCATTTTTCACTCTATTTCCTTCATAAATTTTTTTTCTACTGTAAGCAATTTGTGTTTTGTTTCATGACAAGATGAATATGGAAATACATATTACATGTACAACTTGTGTTATATTACATGCTTTCTTGGGGAAGGTTGGGAGGGAGAGAGAGGACATGGATTGTAAAAATATGAGAAACTGAATATTTAAAATTATATTGATATATAATCTGGAAAAATGAAAACTTTTAGAAGAATCATTTCATAATGGATAGGGTCTTGAATTTAGAATCATAATGAACTATTTTAAATCTGTCTTCAGATGCTTACTAGATGTGTGATCCTGGGCAAGTGTTTTAACTCACTTTATCTCAGTTCCTTCACTGTCATCTTTAAAATATGGTGGTTGTACTTAATGGCCCATAAATCTTTGTTTATATGTGTTTGTGATTGATAATAGTTAAAGCAGAAATATAAACTGATAATTGTCAATTTGGACAAAAAATAATACAAAAAATATTTTGTTTTGTGCCAAATCAATCTGTTAGAAAATAAAATAAAGATTTTAAACAAGGTCAGCATTTTCTCACATTTTGATCTTGGAATTCTCTGCCCAGTATTCACTGGCTAGCCCTGGAAATATGGTAATGGGGATAGAGAAAATCAGACTGAAGTGTCTGGACAATTATTGTGCCCTTGTTCACCCACACTCCCATCTTTACAGTAAACAAAAGTACTTCCTCCAAAATACACTAAGCTTAATCTGTATCACATGGTGACAGAGGGAGGCTAACAAGAACAATTTTTATTTTCCTGAGCAAATATGTTGGAACATCTTTCATCCAACACATTCAAAGTACTCCCAGCTACATGAATTCTAAAGAGTCACTAATAATTTGGAGAATTCATTCCAACCACTGGCTTCAGTTTCTTCCCTTACCAAATGTTTACAAGTGGAACCACGAAAATGTGGTTTTCAAGACCGAATTGCCAAAATTGTAAAGTTAATTTTAGTGTCTTGATTTTAAATGAAAAACAAGTGGTCATCATGGGAAAAATTCCCAAATATGAAATACCCAAGTATTCTGGGTTTTATGGAGATTTTAATTAATATAAATGAAGGAATTAAGGAAAGGGAAAGAGACAGAGTAAGAGGAAATAGTAGGAAAAGGCTAGTGCCTGCACCAAGTGGCCTAGGCCTTTCTCTTTAAGAGAGAAACTAAGTCAGTCTTTAATCACTCACCACAAGATTTTATCCCAAGCAAAACTCCAATTCTTCACTGAAATTATCAACTCCTGAACTGAGTTCAGAGAGGGCTATGACCCCTGACCTCCAATTCTGCTTCCAAAGCTGAACTATATCCATAGGCCTCAAGCTCCTTCCTTTTAAAGAAAATTTTCTCTTGTGTCACCTCCCCTAAATTTTCGTGTCTACCAATCACAGTAGATTCTTTTCCTAGGATTGCCCATTCTTAGTTTCACCACTCTTTAGTTCTCACCTTCTCTGGGTAGATTATATCTTCTGAGTACTTCACACCTCTTTGCTAAGCTTGCCCTTTATCAGTTGCTTGACCTTTTAGTGATTAATTTGACCTTCATAGGTACTTAGCACCCTTTTTGTATTAGATCTAAAAAGAGACCTAGCTTAAGGTTTTGGCCTCACTATAAATATGGGTTGGGGACTTTTTCTCATTGTTCCATCAGGAGTTTACAACTTTATCTTCCCCTAAAGTATGCCTAAGTATAAGTGGATTAATGTTAGAGTTCCCAATACATTCCTGACCATGTATCTTCATTGTTTAAAATGGGGAATAGCCTTAATCAAATATTCCAAGGTAGAGTTTGAGAAATTTTAAGATTCACACAAGACCCTCACAAGTACTTCTTCCACAGCTAAGTACATTGTCCCCTGGGTAGTGTATAGTAAATATGAAGAGTACTTGATGGTATATGATGTACTAGTTAACATCTTGTAAATATTTAATAAAGGAAAAAGTGGACTCACAGGTTAATTTTTTTTCTTAATTCATTTGGCCAAGTAAAGTCCCACTTTCTCATCCTTTCCTTTCCTTCTTCCTAGTAGCAATGTTTTCTTCAAAATTATTACTTTGATATGAATTTATTTTATTTTATTTTTTAAAATTTAAATTAATTTATTTAATCAGTTTAGAACATTATTCCTTGGTTACAAGAATGTTATTATTTCCCTCCCTCCCCTCCCCCACCCTTCATGTAGCTGACAAACAATTTCATTGGGTATTACATGTGTCCTTGATCAAAACCTTTTTCCGTGTTGTTGGTGTTTGCATTGGAATGTTCATTTAGAGTCTACATCACCAACCATATGACCTCGACCCATGTAATCAAGCAGTTGTTTTTCTTCTCTCTTTCTACTCCCACAGTATTTCCTCTAAATGTGGATGGTATTTTTTTTCTCATAGATCCCTCCAAGTTGTTCAGGATCACTGCATTGCCACTAATGGAGAAGTCCATTACATTCAATTGTACTACAGTGTAACCATCTCTATATACAATGTTCTCCTGGTTCTGCTCCTTTCACTCTTTATCAGTTCCTGGAGGTCATTCAAGTTCACAAGGAATTCCTCCAGTTTTTTATTCCTTTGAGCACAATAGTATTCCATCACCAATATATAGTACAATTTGTTCAGCCTTTCGCCATATGAAGAACATGCCCTAATTTTCCAATTTTTTGCCACCACAAAGAGTGCAGCACTATGGCTGGATCAAAGTACAGACAGCTTTTTAGCACCATTTGGGCATAGTTCCAAATTGCCCTCCAAAATGGTTGGATTATTTTACAACTCCACCAGCAATGCATTAATGTACAGACTTTGCCACATCCCCTCTAGCATTCATTACTTTCCATTGCTGTCAGGTTAACCAATCTGCTAGGTATGAACTGATACCTCAGAGTTATTTTTATTTGCATCTCTCTGATTCTAAGGGATTTAGAACACTTTTTCATGTGCTTATTAATAATTTTGATTTCTTTAACTGAAAATTGCCTATTCGTGCCTCTTGCCCATTTGTCAATTGGAGAATGACTTGATCTTTTTTTGTAAAATTGGCTTAGCTCTTCATAAATTTAAGCAATTAGACCTTTGTCAGTGGTTTTTGTTATGGAGATTGTTTCCCAATTTGTTGCTTCCCTTCTAATTTTGGTTGCATTGGTTTTGTTTTTACAAAACTTTTTTAATTTGATGAAATCAAAATTATTGATTTTACATTTTGTGATTCTTTCTATGTCTTGCTTGGTTTTAAAGTCTTTCCCCTCCCAAAGGTCTGACATGTATACTATTCTGTGTTTAACCTAATTTTGTTCACCTAGTTTCCTTCCTTATATTCAAGTCATTCACCCATTCTGAGTTTATCTTGCTGTAGATTGAGTTGTTGATCTAGACCTATCTCTCATACAGTCTTCCAATTTTCCCAACAGTTTTTTTTTATTAATAGTGGATTTTGGTCCCCAAAGATGGCATCTTTGGGCTTATAATAGACTGTCTTGCTGAGGTCACTTACCCCAAGTCTATTCCACTGATCCTCCTTTCTGTATCTTAGCCAGTACCATAATGTTTTGATGACCACTGCTTTATAGTATAGTTTGAGATCTTGGACTGCAAGATCTCCTTCCTTCCCATTTTTTTCATGATTTCATTTGATATCCTTGATCTTTTGTTTTTCCAAATGAACTTTGTTATAGTTTTTCTAATTCAGTAAAAAAAAAAAAAGTATTTTGGTGGTTCAATGGGTATGGCACTAAATAAGTAAATTAATTTGGGGAGGATTGTCATTTTTATTATGTTAGCTCATCCTACCCATGAACAATCATTGTTTTTCCAATTGTTTAGATCTAGTTTTAATCACGTAGAGAGTGTTTTGTAGTTGTGTTCATATAGTTCCTATGTTGGTCTTGGCAGATAGATTCCTAAGTATTTTATATTGCCTGGGATGATTTTAAATGGAATTTCTCTTTCTAATTCTTGCTGCTGATATATGTTGGAGATATATAGAAAAGCTGATGACTTATGTGGATTCATTTTGTATCCTGCACCTTTGCTAAAGTTGTAGATTATTTCCACTAGCTTTTTGGTTGATTCTTTATGATTCTTTAAGTAGACCATCATATCAACTGCAAAGAGGGATAGCTTGGTTTCCTCATTGACTATTTTAATACCTTCAATTTATTTTTTCTCTCTAATTGCTACAACTTATGTTTCTAGTACAATGATAAATAATAGAGGTGATAATAGGGATCCTTGTTTCACTCTTGATCTTATTGGGAAGGCTTCTAGTTCATCCCCATTGCAGATGATATTTGCTGATGGTTTTAGATATATATTGTTTATTATTTTTAGGAAAGGCCCTTCTATTCCTATGCTTTCCAATCTTTTCAGTAGGAATGAGTGTTGTATTCTGTCAAAGGCTTTTTCCTGCATCTATTGAGATAATCCTGTGGTATTTGTCAGTTTCCTTGTTAATATGGTCAATTATGTGGATGGTTTTTCTAATATTGAACCATCCTGGTATTCCTAGTGTGAATCCTACCTGGTCATAGTGAATAACACTCGTGATCACTTGATGGTATCCTTTTGCTAGTATCCTATTTAATATTTTTGCATCTATATTCATTAAGGAGATTAGTCTATAGTTTCTTTCTCAGTTTTTGACTGGCCTGGCTTTGGATTCAGTACTTTGTGTCATAAAAGAAATTTGGTAGAACTCCTTCTCTGCTTATTCTGTCAAATAGTTTGTATAATATTGGGATTAGTTGTTCTTTGCATGTTTGATACAATTCATTTGTGAATCCATCTGGACCTGGGGATTTTCTCTTATGGAGTTCTTTGAAGGCTTGTTCAATTTCTTTTTCTGATATGGGGTTGTGTAGGTAGTCTATTTCTTCCTCTGTTGGTCAGGCAATTTACATTTTTGTAAATATTCATCCATATCACCGAGATTGCCATATTTATTGCCATGTAATTGGGAATAATATTTTATAATGATTTCCTTAATTTCCTCTTCATTAGTGGTGATGTCTCTCTTTTCATCTTGGATGCTGTCAATTTGGGTTTCTTCTTTCCTTTTTTTAAATTAGATTGACAAGTACTTTATCTTTTTGTTTTTTCAAAGCACCAGCTTCTAGTCTTATTTGTTAAATCAATAGTTCTTTGACTTTCAATTTCATTAATTTCTCCTTTGATTTTTAGAATCTCTAATTTTATCTTCATTTGAGGATTTTTAATTTTTAATTTCTAGTTTTTTAATTTGCATGCCCAATTCATTGACATCTGCCCTCTTTAATTTGTTAATATATTAACTCAAGCATATAAATTTGTCCCTGAGTACTGCTTTGGCTGCATCCCATGGATTTTTAAAGGACGTCCCATCATTGTCATTTTTGTCAATGAAATTATAAATTGTTTCTCTGATTTGTTCTTTAACTGATTTTGGAGAATCATATTGTTTAATTTCCAATTAATTATTGATTTGCCTCTCCATGTACCCTTACCAATTATTATTTTCATTGCATTGTGATCGAAAAGGTTGCATTTATTATTTCTGCTCCTTTGCACTTTTTTGAAATGTTTTTATGTCCTAGTAAAGGGTAAATTTTTGTGAATGTACCATTTGCTGCTGAAAAGGTGTATTCCTTTTTGTTCTTATTTATTTTTCTCCACATATCTACTAACTCTAATTTTTCTAAGATTTTATTCACATCTCTTACCTCTTTCTTATTTATTTTTTTTCATTTGATTTATATATTTCTAATAGAGGAAGGTTCAGGTCTCTCACTAGTATAGTTTTTGTCTATTTCATCTGTGACCTTTACTAGTTTCTCCTTTAGAAATTTGTATCCTATACCATTTGGTGCATACATGCTGAGTACTGATATTTCCTCATTGTCTATGCTGCCTTTTATCAGGATGTAATTACCTTCCCTATCTCTTTTTTAATCACTCTTTGAATTTTATTTTCTTACAGAAAAAATAACATTACATGTAGCCAAATTAAAATGCCTTCCTGTTTCATATCAAGGAAACAAACAGATTTTGCCAGTTTTCACCCTGTTAAAGGTTATTTGGTCTAATTTTCTTATTTTCTTATTTATAAACCAAATAAAACATCTAAAACATTTTGGAGAAGAAAGACCAAAAAAATATCCCCCCCCATTGAAGATAGTGCAGCATTTCTTAAGAAGGTCACTACAGAAATGTAAAACACAATAACTTTACCCTCCCCCCCAGTAGTAATGTCTGAAAATAACATAAACCAATTTCCAATGAATTGGTAACAAGAAGCAGGTGGAATTTGTCAGCTATCATGATTGCTATTCCTACCTTCTTTTTATCAGTTGATGCCCAATAGATTTGGCTCTATCCTCTTACTTTTACCCTATGCATGACTACCTTTCTCATGTATGGTCCTTGTAGACAGTATATGATAGGATTTTGTTCCTAATCCACTCTGCTATTCACTTGTGTTTTATGGGTGAGTTCATTCCATTCACATTCAGAGTTATAATTACCAGCTTGTATTTCCCAGTATTTTGATTTCCACTCCTAGTCCTGCTTTTTCTTCTTTCACTATTTCCTTCTAATCAGTTCCTCTGATTTTCACCCTTATTTTACTTTCTTTATAATCCCCCTTATTATTACCCTCTTATTTTCTTTATAGTCTTTTTAAACTCCCCCCACCCTCTCCCTCCCTTGTACTGCTTCCCTTTCCACCAGTCCATTTGTTACCCTTCTTCTTCCTATTGGGAACAAATCAATTCTCTGCCCCAATGTATTGGATTGTTCTTCCCTCTTTGAGTCAATTTCAATGCATGTAAGAGTTGAGTATTTTCTATCTCCAACCTCTTTACCTCTCCAATGTATTGATATTCTCACCCCTCCCACCATGAGCTTGTTTGTGACATGTAAATTTATCCCCTTTTGTTTCTTTTCTCATTTCTTTTAGTATTAACCTCTTTTTTTAGCTCTAGTTGTGTGTGTGTATATATATATATATATATATATACACCCACACATGTGTATGTATTTATGCATACATATATCTATATACATATTTATGTCTTGGCATTTCTTCCTATACATTTGGCACTCTTTCCCCTAAGTGTAATTTTTCTAGCTGTCAACAATTTTTAATAGTTACCAATGACCTCTTTCTTATACGGATACATATCATTTTATAAGACCCAATAAGAATTGGGTCTCTTAAAAAAAGTTTGTTTTTTGGGGGGTTTGTTTTTCTTTTTCCCCTCTTTCTTAATTACCTTTTGATGATTCTCTTCAGTTTTATGTCCAATTTTCTGTGCAGGTCCGGTTTTTTATTTATAACTGCTTGGAATTCTTCTATTTTATTAAATGACCCTGTAAGAATATAGTCAGTTTTGCTGGGTAATTAATTCTTGGTTATAGAACTAGTTCCCTTGCTTTCCAGAATATCATATTCTATGCCTTTCAGTCCTTCAGTGTTGATGTAACCAGATCCTGTGTTATCCTTACTGTGGTTCCATGATATCTGAATGACTTCTTCTTAGCTTATAATATTTTTTCCTTGGTCTGATAGTTCTTGAATTTGGCTATAGCATTCCTTGGTGTTGTCAGTTGGGGATGAAGTACAGGAGGTGATCTGTGGATTCTTTCAATCTCTAGTTTTCCCTCTTGTTCTAGAATATTGGGGCAGTTTTCTTGGGTAATTTCCTGTAGTATGATGTCCAGCCTTTTTCTTTTGTCATGGTCTTCTGGTAGACCAATGATTCTTAAGTTGTCTCTCCTGGAACTATTTTCTAAATCTTCTGTTTTGTGAATGAGGTGCTTCATATTTTCCTCAATTTTTTCATACTTTTGATTTTGTTTTATAGTGTGCTGCTGCTTTGTGAAGTTACTTGCTTCTATTTGTTGTATTCTGGTTTTTAAAAACTGGATTTCATCCCTGACTTCTGGTCTGATTTTCTTTGTAGGTCATCTTTCATCTCCTTTGCCTCATTTTCAAGCTGGTTAATTTTGGCTTTCAAGACACTATTTTATTCTTTTAGTTCAAGTGCCTCTGTTTCCAGATGACATCTTTCTTTTAAAATTATTTTCCCAATTATCTTCAGCTTTTCTTAATTGTGTTTTGAATTGTATTTTGAGTTCTTCCAAAGCCTGTATCTAATTTGCTGGGGTTTCTGATTTTTTGCTTGGTGTTTCCTCATCCTTCTCTGTTCATTGCCTGTATAGAAGCTGTCGATTGTAATTTCTTTTTTCTTTTTCTGTTCTTTGCTCATAATCACCCCTTCTTTAACTCCCTGCAGTTGTCTGGGCTCTTGTTCCTCTCGTTTTTTGTGGTTTTGGGCTTTTCTGTCAGCCTTCACCCTTGGAGCTTAGTCAGCAAATCTCTCAGCACAGTCTGTGGGGGAGGGGTATTGGACCTTGAGCTTCCCTGCCCTCTGAAGGCTATGATGGGATTAAGTCCAGCTGGGTTGAGGTGGATGTGCCCTGAGACCAAAACTTCAGGAAGGGGAGGGGCAATATGGAGTTTCCCTGCTGCTGCAACTAGGCTGCCCCCTCTGCTCTCTGAGCTTCTTCTCTAACTGCTTCCCCACCACCTGTGTTCAACACTCTGAGCCTGGCATAGCTTTGCCCACAAGGTACTCCCTCGAAAGCAGCACTCTTGCCTTCCCAGAGGTTCCAGCTGCCACCAGAGGTTCAGTGCTCTAGGTGGGGGAAGGGTCACAGGACCTTCCTTCTTCCTTCCTTTTACCTGAGTGTTCTCGAATTCAGGCTTTTGGGGGTGTAACTTTCAAGTTGAGTCCAGCAGGAGTGTTCCTTTGCCCTGTCTTGTTGTTAGGTTTGATTTTTCAGTCCCCTAGGAGCATTTAGTTACTAATCAATAAGGAAGAGTTTTCAGAGGTCTGAACTTTCTCTGCCTCTACATGGCCATCTTGACCCCACCTCTGACTAGTAGCAATGTTAACAAGCTTCAAAATCACTAAAAGGCAGGCATCAAGAACAGAATTAGCATCAGCTGAAGTACATCCTGCTACTAGAAGCTTTTATTGATCTATTCTCCAGCTACCAAAACCTTAACCTTCCCATTCAAAAAATGAATATTCATCCGTATTTGTTTTGTATATACTCATTTATCTTTGTATTGAGGCTGATAGACTGTAAGTTCCTTGAGGTCTGGGAATGTTTCACTTTGTTCTTTGTATCTTTAGTTACTAGGACTGTGCTTAGCCCATGTTATATGTTTAAAAATGCCAGTCACTTATTTTCTTTGTAGAAAGAAAGAAATAGCCTGAGTGACCTCCACTGGAAATAAAAGCCCCCTAAAATTATTCTCTCCCACTAAATTGCTCAATAGCTCACATTTGCTTAGTACTATTAAGGTTTAAGAAAAATTCTTCACAAGAATCCTCTAAGCCAGGTAGTATAAATATAAATATTAATATTTTATAGATGAAGAAACTAAAAGTGAGTCATTAAGTCATAAACTTTCAGAAAATTACTCTCAATTTTCATTGATTTTTTCCCAAAGGTTACTCCAGAATGAAAATATCCATCATACCTTTCTTTTGATATAGAATTTCAGTTTACATGTACAGTTAACACATATAAATTATATTATTTTATATTTCCAGAGCTAATATCCCACTTAAATGCTTCATGGTGGAGTGGAGGCAATCTTCAATTCTTACAGGTTTTCCCAGAGAAGTGGAAATTCTTCCACGACTCACGAGCTGAGAAAATCCTAAACGCAGACTTAGACATTTCTTTCTTTTATAAATAGGCCACTTAGTTTAGAGAAGTTCATCATCAATGTGGTGATACCATTTTTGGCCACTCTAACTCTCCAAGATAGCTTAAAAAGTTGGAAAGAAATTGAAATTCATATCTATGAAAGAAACCCCTACACTAACAATATCATGGATCCCTCAATTTAATTGGATAAACATTTTTATAATTTTCTGTGTTTTGCATTTCATTCCCACTTTTCAATTAAGGAATTTCAATTAAGGAAACAGCATTATGAAGGACTATGATCACCAGAATATTAGAGGCAGAAGCAGGAGGAAAGCCCACGTGTCCTGACCACTGTATACTCTCCTGTCCAGGACCACTACCAGATAGATTTGCTTTAACCTCAAATAAATTATTTAATTGCAAGAAAAGAATCCATCAAACCAGAGATAATTATTATTGGAATATATAACATGTGATAATGTGAAAATAATAATATTATACTTTGTAATCAACCTATATATAAACAGTCCTTTATACATAATGTTGTTACCTCTTTGGATTTATCAACTAGTCTGACAGCTGAGATTTGTTATAGTTAAAGTTCACTGGGAATCAGAGGCACAGCATTTTCCATGGAGAGCCTCCATCCAGTCCTTAATTAGTGACTTTGTCATATTGTTTTCTAAATGTCTCTTGTTTGTTAGTTTTGTCACTAGACTATAAATTCTTTCAGGACAGGGCTCTCTAAGGATTGTTGTCTGCTCTTTCCTGGCCTCCCACAAGACTTAGTCTCAAAGTAAAGGGCACTTAATGAACATAAAACACTTGATGATTGATTGAATGCTCTGCCTGGCATGGCTCAGCAGAACTCCAGGAAAATGAGGTGTCATATCCATCTCTGGAAAACTTCCCCAATGAGGAGGCATTCAAGTCTGATTGCTTGCAATGTGTTTCTTTGACCAGAGTTTCTTATTTATGTATTTTCATGAAAATGATAAATATGTCTTTAAGAACTAAGGTGAATTAATTGTGTTTATCATGATTTTAAGAATGGAAAACCTTAAACATAAAAATTAGGTGACAATGTAGAGGAGGTAGGTTTAGTCAAGATTTCACGGACTAGAAAAAACATTTTGTATTTAATTTAGTAAATCTGATTTTTGGACCAAAGGCAGATGTTGCTCAGCAAAATTTAGAAAAAAAATTCTATCACCGTAAAGCTAGCAATTTATGTTTGAAGTTTTCTTTCCTATATAGGATCTTGCTTACTAGCATGATTAAAATTGTATATATGGTATGTGGTTATTTTTCAGTTTTTTATCACTTTCCTTTAAGATGGAATTTTTTTTCCCTTCAACTCAGCCCAATAAAAAAGTACTGTTCAATTTTAAAGGAAAAAGTGTACATGAAAAAGATGCATAAAATACCTATGGTTAGGGAGAGTCAGGATGCTGGCAAGGAACAGATTGTTAAATAAATTGCTATAATTAAATACAGCTTTGATCAGAATTAAAAAAAAGTTTAAAATACTCTGGTAATTTAACCTCAGTGTATTGAAGGCTTAAAGTCACTACAAGATATTATATATTATGACATGTCACTTCTTAATCTTCAATTGTCTGATGCCATTAGTATGATTGCTAACAATCAGATTATTTATAGCACCAACTAAAATCCAATTTCTTCTAAACCTGCCTCTTATAGGTGATTTTTTTTTCTTCTGTGAGCATGATTTCTATCATTTGTTTATCTTTGTATTTACAGTACTTGGAAGGGAATCTCTCTCTCTCCTTTATTTGACCTTGTTTGACTTCATCAATCAGTGATCTGAAGGTCATTTACCATTGAAATGAGCAGGTATAAACAACCCCTCATAGAAAGGAAGTTAGGCAACCAAGTAACCAATGACATAGGAAGCTGATGCCATAGGCACTGCTCCCTTGGCGAGGCCAGGCAAATAGAGAAATTATGACTGGTTCCTGAGATGTGATGTGGGAGAGCTAGTGGTTAGAGAAATTTGCTTATAAGGTCATATGCAGCAGAAAGTAAGCTTTTTCTTACTAGAGCTTGGAACCTGAAGACCCTTGTTGGTGGTGATCTTCAATCCAACATGGCAGCTAACAGAGCTGTAAGCTAAGCAACTCTCTACCTCTTTTCTACCTTTCCCTCTCTTTACTATTACTACTTTGATGTAATAAAGTTATTAAAGCTACTAGCAGCCTCATAATTTAATTTTAATTTTTTCACAGTAATCATGATGTCTGGTCCATAGTAGTTGAATGATCTGATGGCTGTTGAATGGCATATGTATTATTGAAATTCTTCATATAATACCTAGCTATAAACTCCCATCTCTTAACTCATGTATTCTTAGCGCCCTTCAGTGAAGAACTAATTTCTAAGAAAATAGATAACTGATAAAGCCTATCATGGCAGACAGCATGAAGTCTTAATGAAGATCACATCTAGCCACCCATTTATATTCCTGCATTCCTTGAAAAATGAAATTATTATTGAAGCAAGTCAAGAAGTTTTCAGGCTTTCTGATTTTTCTAGAAAGTTTTAGCATATTTTGTATAATGTATTCTCTACTACATAATCTCTGTATTTGGCTTATGATCTTTAATCAAAATATTCATGTCCATCCCCAGGTGATCTGGAGTAAAATCCAATAATACAATTACTTCTGTTTTTCCCTCCTTTGATTTTTAACTAAATATTTTTTATGATATTACTTTTTCTGGTCCAGCTAAACTTAGGAGTTTTTAGATTAACTTCATGAGCTACAAGGTGATGATGCTTCATTTTTATATCTTCTTATGGAATATATGGATGTCTTTGGTAGAAAAATGAATGAATGAATGGCCAGATGAATAGGTAGATCTTATTAGGTTCCAAACCAATCTCTGAATATAGTAAGAGAAAAAGTAAGATAGTCCTTTCTTTATTGGGAGAGAGAACACATAAAAGAAAAAATAACCTCAAGACTGACAGAAAGACTATAAAGTCCTAAGGGTATAGACCCAGGGGAGATTGCAAGTCCCAGAAGTCTCTAGTTTTAGACTTGCAGAACCAATGATAAGGTAATAAGGACCTTAGGAGACAGATGGAAAAAAACAGATGGTAAAATCTTTTAAATTTTTATTGGAAGGTCTATATATTTGCTCATTTATTGTCCCATAGGAGCAATCATCTAGGAGAAAGATCAATTGTCAGTGGAGTAGTACAAGTAATAAATGAATCAGTATGTTTGAGAAAGATGGAATGAAGGCTGTTCTATACTAGCTATAAATGTGTTAGCTTGAGTACCTATATGAGAATAAAGCTAAGCACAAACTACATTCCATTGATAGTTTTTGATTTCCCATAAGGACCTATGGATGGTATCAACAAGACACAAAGAGAAACAATGAATTTTATGGGGTTACCTATAAGATCAAACTCAAAACATAAATGCACAGTTTATGGTATTGGGCCAAGGATTACATCTGTAAAATATGTAAATTCATTTTTATGATAGAATATCTGGAATAGGTATAATATTCTTTAAGGAATCATTATTTTTGGCAAATTCTTCATAAAGCATATAGGGTATTTCTTCCTTTTGAAAATAGAGGATTCTTGTGTTTGTCTCATTTTGGTAGCTGAGCAAAAGGGACTAAGGATTCAACCCACATATCCACTCACTGATTTATCAAAATTTGGTAATGTTTTAATAACTATTGCATTTATGGAAACTAAATTAAGTGTCCATATCTACATGTACATCCATTTAATGTCAGTATTAAGAATACATGTAAGGTTTAGGTAATAACTAGGATCAGAGCAGGAAATGGCTTCTAGGACTCAGTCTTTGACAAGGCAAGATTGAGACATTGCAGATGGTAAAAAATATAATTTGATATCACTTAGCTATCACTTTAATTGTTCCTTGGAACACTGAAAAAAGTTATGGACTTTTGATAATTAAACAGAAAATTTTTGCCCCACAAAAATTATATTATTTTGGGGGAGATCACATTGAAAGTATTGCGTTCAATTCTGGACACCATGTTTTAGAAAGAACATTAGTTGGAGAGCAACCAAAGGAGGTAAAGTGTCAAAAGACCTTTATAACAGGAATTATTTATCTGGATTCCATAAACTCCGATGGGGTCTGGGAAGAGATTTTAGGAGGTCCATGGGCTTGTATTTAAAAAAATAACTATTTTAACTAACCTCTAAATGAAATTCTTTCCTTTCAATTATTTAAAAATATTATCCAAAAATCCTACAGGCTTATTCAAGTGACCAAAGTGTTTCAAGCCAAACAAAATAGGGAAGATGAAGATCAGTTGAAATAAATAAGGATTTTGAGCCTACAGAACAAAAAGCATATGGGAAATATGAGGTGCTATTGCAGACAAGGGGGATTAGAATTTTTGTTTCATGTTACATGGTAGATCTAGGAGTAATAGTTTGAAGTTGCATCTGTATGTTTTAATAAATTTCACTAGAATGTATGTGTGAATGGACTTTATGCTCATTTTTCTGGATTGCTGACTGACGTAAAATAATCAACCATTTACAGAGCACTTGCTACCAAATGGTGAGGAACAGACAGTTCAGTGATCATCTCTTTCAGCTTAGAGGATTCTGTGATTATCTCTCCATACTCAGAAAACCAGCCATTCTAGCTCTGAACAGCCTATTTACTGGATATGTTGTAGGGAAGATTTTGTTCAAGGATGAGTTAAGTTAGATTAGAAGAGTTCTGGTTCACATTCCATCTATGACATTCTATGATTTTCTGCACCTTAAAAAGAAAGAAAAAGAAAGGTTTTAATTACCATCAATCTCAAATGTGAAACAAATAGATGGATGTGTTTTCACAGGTGGTATCTCAAAAGATTGTACACAGAAAAATCTAACAATGTATTCACATTTAAAAATTTTTCCATTCTAATAGTATCTGGTTTTGAGAAAAAAATTTCTAATTACTTTTGGAGGTTTCTGCCATAAAGGAAAAATGATCAATTTGCTTCATCATGCCTGAACAATTTATTTAATTATTGCATTGTTCTAATCCAATAATCTGAAACTCTTATGAAATCATTTTCAATTGAGGAAATGAGTGGGAGGGATAATCTCTAGTGTTTTATTATCACAAATTAAGACATAGTGTGATAAGTTTTCAATCCCTGAGTGAACCATATAACCTCTTTGAATAATAATTCAATATTGAAAGGCAAAGAGGAATGTTGGGAAGAAGAAAGGAAATATAGAGAACAAGTACTGAATTTGACATATGAAAATATTCATTTTGCCAAGACTAACAGAACATTTGTTCCTAGCTTTCAATGGCATATGCATACATTAAAAAAAAATTCCCTTTCTCCCTGGTGCAATCAATCAGTCAGTCAACTAACAATTATTAAGAATTTAGTAAATGGCAGGCACTGTATTAAATGAGGGTAGGCAGTATGGAAACAATAATGTAAAAACAAGACACATAAAATAAATATATAAACAAAATACATTAAATATAGATTGATATATGTATATTATATGTTATATGATAATATTTGTATATATATAAACATTTTAATGAATTATTTCAGAAAGTATATGTTTTTCAATCATGTCCAACTCTTAATGACACTGTTTGAGGTTTTCTTTGCAAAAATCTTGTTTTTCCATTATTTCTCCACTTTATTTTACAAAAGAGGAATCTGAGGCTAACAAGATTAAGTTACTTGCCTGGGGTCAAAGGGCCAGTAAATATCTGAAGTCAAATTTGAACTCATAAAGATGAATCTTCCTAATTCCAAATCCAATGCTCTATCCTTTGCTCGACCTAACTGCTCTATGTACAAGCAAGATACATATTTTTAGCTATAGATAGCCATAAATAGATGTAATGTATCTTGCTGTTATGTAGTTGTTTTGAGAGAGAGAGAGATTAGAAAATAAAGATGTCAGGAGATTTTGAATATCTGATTTTGAATTTGTCTAAATAAGGGCCCATTTATTCCATATATATATATGGAATATATATATATATATATATATATATATAGTTCAGTGCCTTATAATTAAATTCTGACCTCTATATTGATTCTATTAGTTATTTCTTTATTTCTCTAGATTTGATCTTCAATCTCATATCTCCAGAACTGCATATAATATAGATATCTTAAATTCATTGTCTAAAACTGAACTCATTATCTCACGCTCTTTTGCTGACTTTCCTTTTACTATAGAGAACACAAGCATTTCTATCAATGCTATGCCTGAGTGGAGTGAACACTTTTAAGCAAGAGATATAAATATTGTTGGTGTAATCCTTCTTGCCCTTTAACTAGATCCAGTTAGAATTCTATATTTTTAAAGTTCTTACCCCTAGTCTTTACTACTGTCATGTTTACATAGTAAACACTTAATAAATGATTTTTCATTCATTCATTAAAGGGAATCAGGCAAGAGTTTATTGCAGGAAAGTAGTATTGTTATACTTTCTAGGACTCTTGATGGTACCATCCCCATAATTTAATTACATATTATGCAATAAACAGTTTCTATTTTCTTTACTTTGAAAAGTAACTAGTAAATCATATCCTGCCTACATAGTATGTGTGGTAGATTTCCTACGGATTGTACCAATAAGATTATACATTTAAATCTGGAAAAGGAATTAATTGTCATGATGTCTAAACCTCTCCTTTGTCCAAAATACAAATCATTAGTTTCTAAGTCTATCCAAATTCCAAATTTTCTGATTTCTCTTAAGTTCACCATTATCCTTCTAGCCACCCAAGTTCACAGGCATGGAGTCATTTGACATTTCCTCACCCTCACTACCCCAAACTAATCAACTATTAAGGAAACTTGTCATCTTCCTTCTTCTTCCTGGTTCCAAATCAAATTAATTATTATATCCAATCATTTTTATTTATAAAATATTTGTCCCCTTCCTCTACTCTTTATTACCTCACCTGCATTTGCACTTAATCATTTGCATTAGAATCATGGCAATAGCCTTCTAAGTAGTGCCTTTGCCTCCAGTTTTCTCCTTCTCCAATTCATCCTTCAAATAGTCAAAATAGTTCTTTTTCTAAGACACAGGTCTCATTATATCACTTTGTTGAAGAATCTAAGTAGCTTCCTATTGACTCTGAAATGAAACACTAGCTATTAATTCTGAACTTTAACTGCTCCACATTATTTTTCTTTATGCAATACACTTAAGAGCCAGTAATCTTTCCACTATATAAAATTGTCTTTATAGGCATGGTCTAGCACCCTCAAACTTGGGAATTCATAAGGGCTAGGCTGAATTATTTCCTGTCAAATCCTGCCATAGGATGGAGAAGCAGTTGTGATATTTGGCCATATCCCTTTACCTTTGATGGAGCTTACAAAACTGTTCCAGGTGTAAAAAATAGACTCAAATACAGGACTACAATCCCCACAAGCCTTTGCTCCACTTCCCCAAAATGCTTTGTAATCTCACGGGAATTCTGAGGTGGGCCGAGATCGAGGAAGGATTTAAGCTGGTGGCAAAGGTTTTTGGGCACTCTTTTTTGGACTTCCTTTTAGAGCAGAGGCGTCCCTTCCATGATGTGAGGTTATTTTGTCTAGGCCTCTGGCCTAGGCACATGTTTCTTACTTGTATATTCTTTAATCCTTAATCTTTAATAAACCTCTAAAAAATATAATACTCCTTGCAGAGAGAAACTAATTTCTACCTGCCTCAGTCTCCCCATATTCCTACATTTTAATCTTTACACAGGATAAGTCATGGAGAAAGGAAAGAAGGGGAAGGAGGAAATAGGCATAGAAATATCCTTGAGCTACAGAAGTAACTATTTCCTTTTGTCTATTCAGAGGCTATTTTTGTGAGGTGGTGATGGGTGTCCCAGAAGGCTGTCAGCTTTGTTGGGTGGCACTCCAGAAAGTCAACTTTAACCCAGATACTTAAATTCCAATCAGGTAAGGTGTGTGAACAATTTAGACTGAGACCGAAATGCCAGGAGCAACTTCATCTGCTATGTTAGAGCCTTTGGGATTCTTTGTACTATCAGAGGCTAGAACATCTGATTTGAGCCATAATTTGGATTTCCATGGAGTAGTAAATGCACCTCAGAAAGTAATGAGTTCTTCAGAGGCCTATGACACAGTCATGAAATATCTAAGGTTTCTGGAGTCTCTTTCAAGGTGTCTTGGAATAACACTAATGACTTTGCCTTTCTGGGCCTTTGGCAAACTATTCTGTGGAGTAAGGCAATAAAGTTATACTTAGGTGTAAATAGATGGGGGAGGAGAATTAGGGAGGAGTGAATGTGATAGTAGGGAAAATTCCAAGACTTTCGGAAAATAATTGCCTCTTGAACAGAGTCCAGATCAGTATATAAATGAGCATAAGGCAAACATTTGGCTTGTTCTGAGACTTCTTCTCATTCCCAAACTCCATACTGGAGTATGAAAATTTAAGAGATTAAAAGACAAATAGGAAACTACATTCAAGCTGGTCATGTCATTACTCTATCAGAAAGCACATTTCAGAGAGAGAGTCAATGAGCTTATGGTCTGTCTCAACCTGCTTCCCTAATTCTATTATCTTTCTATGATTTAAAAAAGAGGGTACATTTTTCATCCCTACACTGTGTTGATGTGTTGGAATAGGTCACTGGGCCAGATGAACATGAACCATGACTTGGTGTTATTCTCCCATGATGACATATTTTTCCTGGCTATATGAATTATGTTCTCTCAGATATTTGGGGGACTTTCCCCTGTTACCTGGAAATACTATTAGGTTTAATAATTGCAAGGTAGTAGACAGACCTATTTTACTTTATTTCTTTTATCATCAGAGTAGTTCCTGAACATATGGGAGCAGTTTCCCTGTCCACAATTATCTCAGGAGGGTGTTAATTGAGATCATGATTATACTTTTTGTCTATAAACTAAGTCATCTAAAGAAATCCTACTCCAGTTTCTAGATGTGACCCTGGGTTCTTCATTTTAGCTGGACTGTGGACTCTGACATAGCATACAGAGCTGGAAAGGTTTCAAATAGGAAGCTGGTAACAGATTTTACATTTTTTTGTTCAAGAATAAGCCTAGATGAATCTGGAGAATTCTATTTTTTAAAAAGAATTTTTGAGGCATAGAAACACTTAAAAACCATTTACTAAGGTATTTGGATTGGAAGAGGGCAGGAATGTTATAATGAATAATCATTGGCGAGATTACCACACTAACAATATTTTTTGATCCTTGATACTCTGAAAGACTAAAATAAAGACTAAAAGCAATCAATTTCTTTAGTTCTACCTATTTCAAAGGCAAAATAGTTCCAACAATATTCCACAAATGCTGGTACTTTCTTTCTCCTAGTACTTTAAAAATAGTTTACTTGATTTTCATATACTTTGTAAAGTTCTTGTGTACTTGTTTGAAAGTATGACAGATGGTTTATACCAATGGGTATTTTACCAAAAGGGAAATGGGGTGCCTTAATTGGAACAAAGTTCACAATAGCTATGCATTCAGAGGGATTCAAACCTATATATAAAATGGCATTAAAAGTGATAGACCTGCTTTTTCTCAGATGACGAATTGGGGCAAGAGACATAAATGTTCATTTCTCTTATAATTCATATGTAAGGCTCCAACATTCTTAGAAGGGTCAGAGACACAAGGATGTTATGAACAATCAAGATGAATTAGGTAAAAATGAAAGCATGGAGAGAATGAATGTATGACATATTTCACAATCCTCAAACTTCTTTCACAAACTAGATTTTCCTAAGGTGACATAATGCTTTGAAAAGGACCTCTTAACAGGTCATATTTATTCATTAAGGACTTAGAGCTGAAGAAAGGTAGCTCATAAATAAAATTAAAAAGTTACATTAGCTCTTGTTCTCCAGTATTGACATCCAAATATTGTAAATCAATTTCATAAATATTCACTTGCCTGGGGTTGTGAAAAAAATGCCTGACAAGTATTATATGGTCATTTTGTGAATCCCAGAGACGTGTGGGCTCTCCCAGAAAAAAAAAAAAAAACAAAAACACCTTTGTGGTTCATTGGCTATATATATGATTGTTACTACTACATTTATAAAGCATTTTTATAGCTGCATCCTTGCAAAATTTCTTTGATGTTAGGATGCTAGATGAAAGGAAGTATGGCAGAGCAAATACAAGGCTGACCTTTAAGTCAGAAAGACCTGTGTTCAAGGCCTGCTGATGATATTTACTAATTAGATAAGCTTGAAAGAGTCCCTTAACCCCCCAATGCCAAATAACTCTCTTAGAGTATTAATTAAAGTTCAGCAGTTGATTTGTATTTGTAAAATAAATTTTCATTTTAGAATCAGAAATGAATCTAATGACCTTTTCTCAATCCCTATCTTGTCTTGATCTTACTTTAGCCTTTGATGCTATTAATCACTGTCACCTCTTTGATAATCCACAATCTCTAAGTTTTCATGACACTTTTCTGTCATCATTCTCCTACTACTTGTCTTATCACTCCTTTGCTGTATCATTTGTGGGATTTAAAATCATGCCATGCTAATTAACCATAGTAATTCTCCAATATTGTATCCTGGGTCCATTTCTTATTACTCCTATATTATTTCAGTTGGGGATCTTGCAAAACTCTATAATTTCAATTATTATCTCTATGCTGATGACCCCCCAGATATACTTATCCAATGTTCAATTCTTTCCTGACCTACATTTCATATCTTCAAAAGCTTTTTGGATTTCTCAAACTAGATGTCCTGTAGACATATTAAACTCAAATATTATCTTACTGTCCCTTCAAAAAATTCTTCTCTATTCTTAATATCTCCATCATTATAGAAGCCACAATGCTTCCATTCACCTTGGCTAACCACCTAGATGTGATCTTCAACTTCTCAACCACTATTTATAGTCATTTATTAAGTTATGTCATTATTACTATTGTAACAACTCTCACATTCAGGTATCTCTCTCATATCACAGGAAATAGGGGCATGATGTCCCTATCATCTGGAAAATCTGTGTAAATTTTCACAAACTTTAACTTTTTGCTTATTGCAAATTTTAAAAAGAAATTATTTATATTCATGGTGTTAAGATATAAAATATGTTGATATTATACAATACTATTCATATATTTTATGCATTTCTGAGTTTCTAAACTTTTCCTTCATCATCTTTTGGCCTTTGTGTGTTTTTTGCAGTCTCTGGAAAAACTCTTCCCAAAATTCCCATTTAATTTCTTATGCTGATCCATGATATAGTGAAACCATGATGAGGAAATTCACTATTTGGAAGGGATATCTGCACATTTCCTACAATCAATGTAGCCATTAACCTAGTCTAGGCTCTCATAAGCTCATGTTTGGACTATTGCAAAAATCTGCTGATTGGTTTCTCTGACTCAAATATCTTTTTGCTTCAATCCATCCATATACTAGTAAACTGCATCTTCTTACAGGCAGGTCTGACCCCAACAGTTGTGCCTTTTAATTCAGTAAACTCCAATAGTTGCCTATCACTATCAGGATTAAATCTAAAAACCTCTATATAACTTTCAAAGTTCTTTAAAATATTACTTATTTTTAATCTACTTATTTATTTTTTACATTAAGCTTTCCAAGGAACTCTTTGCTTCCCCTTTCCCTACTTAGGGAAGACATCATTTGACAAAAACATCATGGAATTTTTTGGTCAGCTCTTTTTCTGGCTATAGACATACAGAAGTCATTCTTCAAATAATATTTTTGTTAATGTATATAATGTTCTCTTAGTTGTGCTCCTTTCACTCTTCATTCTTTAATGTGATTATTTTTACATTTTTTAAAATTAACTCATCTGGCATTTCTTAATTTAATATATTCAGTATTATCCATTTATATCTCACAATGCTTTCTATTTATTGTTTATTTACAAATTATTCTCCTACCCATAAATCTGATAAGTAATTTGTTCCCTGTTCTCATTTGCTTATGATATCTATCTTTATGCCTGGATCATGTAGCAAAAGAAGGTATGAAGTGCAAGAGTTTGTTTGAAAGCCCTCAAGCCTCAGAATTCTTCATGAACTGGCTTGGAAAAGTTCCAAGCTGTTGAAGACACAGTTTTCCAATAGTCTGTCTGGAGCTGATGGTGAAGCCTGAAGGGTGTATGTGCCTGGACTCTACCTAGACAAGATCATCTTGAAAGCTGACTGCCTCTGAATAAAACAACAAGGTTGAGGGGAAGATTTCCCAAACACTGTGGTGAACAGAGTGTTGGAGGAGCCTGTCTCTCTATTCCCTGGGACATCTGAGGACTCAACAGCTGGATTCCTGCTACCTACCTGCCAAATACTGTGAGATTTTGGGTTCCTTGTTGGATTTACCCCTTAGTAATTGGCAGTTTAATTATTTAGACTTGTTAGCTTAGGAAAATAATTATAGTGAGTAAACATCTTGGGCTTATAGTCAGCTGCAAACCTCTCCCTCATTCCTTTCCCATCCTGCCTTTCATTGTTAATAAATTCAATTTATTTATATGTGATTTTACCCTTTGTATATAACCTTCCTTCCCCCCTTTCAAAATGTATTATAACAGTCACCATTTTGATTTTATCTTGGTAAATTGTAAGATATTGGTCTTTCTCCTAACCCTGTTATGTCAAACCTATGGCCTCTCCATGGGCAATAGAGGCTCTGAGTTGGCCAGCTGGGAGGCTGGCCCAACCCACAAATTCAGAGGTGGGGCATTCTAGCCTCTTTCCACTGAGCCCAGCCAGGAGCCAAGCAGAGATGGCAGCTGCTTCCCTCAGACTGGCAATAGATTCTACCCACCTGTCACCCTGCAAATAGGTAAAAAGTTCTTTTAGTCTTTCTGAGTGAATAGAACAGGTAATAGTCCTGCTTTTGTAAGCAAAGAATTAATTGGGCATAGGCCCATCCTGATTGCACTGACCCTAATTAAAAATAGCCCCTGAGCAAGTCTAGGGCTGAGCCCCATTCACCAAGTGCTAAGGGGATATGCTAATCAGATCCTCCCTAGTCCTTTGAAGGAGGGTGGAGAAATCATACACCCAGCCCAAGGAGAGGAATAGAACCAGCTAACACCTAATGGGAGGGTCCCTATGGAGCTGTTCTATCCACCCCCACTGCTGTAAAACTGGAAAGGCAGGATACATGGACTCATGTCTCTGACATTAAGCCTTCACACACACCTCCAAACAGGATAATTTTCTTTTGGGGTTTGAATTATTGGAACTAGGCTACCTGGGCAGATGATTCCCTAATTCAATTAGCAGTAGCTAAAGTGGTGCCCTGTGATAGAGGAATTATCCAGAGACTTTGATGGATAGAGCCTGGAGGACATGCCAAGGTTTACATCCATAGTGGGGGATGGTGAAGGAGGTTGGCAATCTTGAGGAAAGAATTGATTCCAGGGGGAGACAGTTGATCTCTCTCTTGCCTGAGAAAGCCAAGAGTGACAGGCTGATCAGAGATTTCTCTCCTGAGCCCTACAAAAACCTTCATTGATACTAATCACCATCCCCCCCTCCAAAGACACCAAGAGTTATGGCAGAACCTGAGAAGATGAATAGCATAGGAAAATTTCACACAGCTCCTGTGATACCCTGAATCTGGATATTGTTGCTGCTGTGCTCAGATCAGGAGTCACCAAATCCTCAGCCTCTTAGAGACCAGACTGACAAGCCTCAGTCAATAAACTTTGGAGGGAGTGAAGAAAGATATTTTTAGACAGATAGGGACTTTTCTTACCCTCTTTCCTATAAACTCCAACTTGTAGACATCTTGTTTACCTTACCCCTAAGCACCATTTGTTAGAATAAAGTGCCAGTTGACTTAAATTGACTTGCTTATCATATTGAAAGGGGAGAGAGCAGATTTCTCTCTCTTTCCCCAAGGGAAAAGGTTCACTAATTAATCAGTTATTAGAGGAGAGTAAAGGCAGGATTAGTGGAGAGACATATTTGTAGAAGACTGAAGGGAAGAAACCATCTCACCCTCCTTCTACTTTCTGGGATCATATACTCTTTCTCCATTATACCCAAACCAATGCTCTAATACAGCCTCAATACTGTTTGGTAGGCAAGAAACGCCCACAAAGCTAAGAAAATCCTTAGTCCCTATCCTGTTGTCTCAGTGCCTCAAGGCTTACCAAATGCCTGAGGCTTCCAGGAAATTTGCATCCACTCCAGTTCTTGCAGCAGTCTTTCACTTTTAATATTCTCAAGCCCAGCACAGGGGGATGATATTCATTCAGGATGGATGGGTTAATTAAGACCCCCTAGTGGTATAAGTGCTTTGGTAAAGTTGGGTCACTGACCCATTTCCTTTTAATATTACTCATGCACTGTGTAGAAATTGTACTGGGAACCCTGTTACCTCCAGGAAGGGAATGATGAATTCCTCTAATTGTACATACTGGGATCCTAATGGAACATTGCTGGTCTCTCCCCTGCATGTGGTCAGGGGGCAGACAAGCAGTTGAGGGCAGGGCATGACATGTGACAGGGAACGGGCACAGGCACTGACACACAGTCTGAGGGGGTAGGTGGGGCATGGCACAGGGTCACTAAAAAATTCCAAAAGATTCCCTGTCACTGTCCTAGACATTTTTCAAGTTTTCCTAACAATTTTTCAAATAGATATTTCTTATCCCAAATGCTTGGATCTTTGCTTTTGTCAAACATCAGGTTATTATGATCTTTTATAATTGTTTGTTGTGTGTCTATAACTAGAACCTCTTTCCTCCTCAACTCAGAGGCTTCTATCTTCTCTGATCCTCATTAAGTTTTAGCTAAAGTCTTACTTTCTGCAAAAAGCATTTCCTGTCTTCTTTAATCTTAGTAGCTTCTCTCTGAGATGACTCCCTACTTATCCTATCTAAATTTTGATTGGACATAGTTGTTTGCATGTTGTCTACCCCATTGAATTTTGAGCTTTTCGAGAGCAAGCACATTATTTTTCATTTTGTCTCCAGTGCTTAGCAAAATACCTGGCATTAAGTAGGTACTTAATATTTGTTAGGAGACCTGGTAAATGAATTGGAGTTCCCTACATGAATAACATCATAGAAAGAAAAAAAGCAATATAACCCTATTGCTTTGATTGAGGAAAGAGATATATAGAGAAATAAAGCAATTCACTTCTCCAAACTTAAGGACACCATGTCAATTGGTTTGACCTTCAGGTAGAGTAGTTATTTTGTTGTTTTTCTGAAGTTTTAAGGCAAATTTTAAAATAAAGCTCACTTCTCTTCCCTTCCCTAAGATGTCCCTACACTTTTAGAGGCAAAAGAAGAGATGACCAGCTCTGCTTTAAATATAGAAATATATGTCTCCTAGGGAAATATGATTTTATGCAAAAAAGTAGTAGTAGTAATACTAATCGTACTATTAGTGGTGTTTGTGATAGCAGTGATAATTTTTTTCAGTAATTACTAAAAATAAAGACTTAAATAAAAAAAAAGACATGAGGACCTATCCCTGAAATAAATATTTTTCTTGGCAATATATCTTCATTTCATCATTTAGTGTCAGGAGAATATAATATTTTATCAGTTTTAAAATTTCAGTGAAAAGTAAATGCTGGTATGGGCATGTGTATGCACAAATTTTCAGATTTGAAAACACCTTTCAATATGTCCCTTGCGCTTACATATTTTATTTAGTTAATATCTTCAATTGACCCTCCAATGTCAAAAGAAAATCAGTTGTGCTTTTAAAATTTAGCACTTAAATTGATGCAAACTCCAACTCCAGACATCTATACTCATACTCATAAATTATCATAGCTCCAGTTGGCCAGTGGGCATATGTAAATATTTCACCACTTCCTTATTCAAGAATTCTAAGTAAAGCCTCAATGTCAGTAAAGAAAAGGAATAAGGCTTTCACTTTCTTAGATTTTTTCCTCCTAGGATTTATCTGCTCATTCTTTGGATCTATATAAGATCTTTGGCCTTAAAGGAACAGAGGGAGAAAGGAAGGAAGGAAGGAAGGAAGGAAGGAAGGAAGGAAGGAAGGAAGGAAGGAAGGAAGGAAGGAAGGAAGGAAGGAAGGAAGGAAGGAAGGAAGGAAGGAAGGAAGGAAGGAAGGGAAAAAGGGAAAAAAGAAAAGAGAAAAAGAAAAGAAAAAACAGCTCTTGCATTGGAAAAGCACAACTTTTAGGAAGGGGTATGAAAGGTACAAATAACTAAGCAGCCATATTCATTTATGATAGGATACCTCTTGTAGTTCTATTAGAAAGGACAGTCATGCATATCTTTAGTAACACAACAACCTTGATTCCAGCTGTCATATTGTGAGATAAGATACATAGTTTATTCATACTTGTGAGATTCAAACTCATATGCTTTGCCTTTTTTTTCTAAAAACTTTTTCTGGAACCCAAATGGAAAGAAAGAAAAGATGATTTGTAATTGCTTTTGAAGATTTGAAAATACTGAATTTTAAACTGACTTAGGAACCAAAGAAGACAAGAAATGGGGAATTTTATTTCTCATGGTTATATTTTACTGTGATCAGGTCCTGATGTCCTGTTGAAGCATGAAGATAATTATGGATTCTCAGATGCCATACTTGTGAATCAAAGTCTCTTGCAAGTATTACCAATACCAAGTACACATTAATTATCAATTAATATACAATCTATTTTCTGAGGAGCATTTTAGCAAAGTGTTCAGAGGCATAATTATCACTAGAAAGTTGGCCAAAAGAAAATGATCATTTTTGATCATTACAACACAATCCATATCCTTGTTATGATTAAAATTCTCTTGACTATATATTAATTTATAAGTATTCTTTGATAAAGTTTAGAAAGAGAGAGAAAGAAATCATATGCTCACCTGACAGACCTAATTACTAGCTATTTGCCACATTACCCCTCTCTGCTTTCAACAGTTTCCAACTTGAAAGAGAACAAGTGCCTATTCCATTCTATATATATTCCATTCCATAATGTCACTTCTTCTGTATCTCTCTGGTTCATCACATTTGCTGTCAGTCTGGGTAAGAGCTCAGTCTTCTGAACACCAGGAATTACACTTGGGGCCAACCTCTTCCAAGAGCCAGGGAGTCACAAGACCTTTGGTATCCTCCTATAGTTTTGATGTCTGTCTAGTCAAAGGGTAGGGACCTGATACTGAACAAAAATGAGCTTTCAATGCAATAAGCAGGTGCAATTTTTATTAAATTCACATAATCCCCCTATGATTCAGGAAATTAACATGCTAGTCTCCCCAGTGAATCATCCCATATATGGTATCTATACATTTTATGATTGCTTCACCAGGGTACATAAGGACAAAAAGATATTATACATTTCCTAGGGGGTATGTTTACATATGTATGTAAACATTTTTCCCTCTCCTCTTGTTTTTATCAGAAGTGATCCATATGTCATTTAATGTCTTCTAAGATCAATAAACTAATATCCTAGCTATATGTCTTTTCCCAAGTCTATTGTTGTTGTAAATACATATTTGTTGTGCTGGAATATATTTTTGTGTTACCATTAAATCCTGGGCATTATCTTATCCTCTTGAGAGGAGATTGTGTTGTTATCCTAGAAGGCCACAGATGAAGACCATTTTAAAGCAATTTTAAGAAAGATATCTCCAATAACCTGACCATGAAAGCAGATCTCCTGAAGAAGAGGGTATAAGGACTATCATGATTCCAAATGGACTAAAATGATTATAACATGAGAGGATGTCCCCAGAAATCAAATACTACATCATGAGACTCTGAGTGAGCCTTTGGATATAATTAAGTGATCTGTGGGGGATTGTGCTCTCTATTCATCTTCATTCTTCCCTTGAGCAGTTATTTTATCCTGATTGTAAAATTCTTGTGCCAAAAATAAGAATGCCCCCAATGACTTCTTTCAATGAAGCTATAGATCACTTTTTAATATGTTAAGAAATGCCCAAATTGTAGTTAGACTCTTCATGAAAATTATAATATCCTTGTGCCCTTATGTGCCCTGGTGAGATAATCCTGAAACATATTGAAATAATATGCAGAATGATTCATTGGGAAGATTAGCAAATTAATCTCCCAAAGTTTTGGAAGGGGGGATTCTGTGAATTTAATATAAATTATACCATCTTATTACATGTTAAAACCCACTTTGATCATTATCAGCCTCATCATTTGACTGCACACACATCTCTACTGTGGGAGAACACCAGACTTCTCCTGACAACCTGGCTGCAGGAAGAGGCTAGATCCAAGTCCTGTGATATCTGGTATCCAGAAGTCTTGGCTCTGACATGGACTGAAGTCAAGTACGTCCAACCACAGAGATGCAGAATGAGTGATGTCATTGGCCTTATAAGAAAGAGGATGGAGCAGGTACTCCTCTTTTCAGCTGGAGATTATTGGAACAGTGTGAGGTAGCATGGAGAATGGCTTTTAATTAGGGAGGCAAGTGATCGTGTAATGTCTCTCTCTTTTTCTGTGTGTGTGTCTCACCCTTACTAATAAATAATTATAAATTAATATATAGTTTCCATAGAATTTCAATCATAACATCCTGCACTAATAGACTGTGACCTCCTTGAGAACAAGGATGCTCTTTTCTCTTTGAATCCCCAATCAATCAATAAACATTTATTAAGCACCTACTATGTGCTAGATACTGTGCTAGGAGCTGGGCATACAAAAAGAGACAAAAGAAAGTCCCTGCCCTTAAGGAGTTTCCATTCTAATGGGGGGTGGAAAGAAACCACATACAAACAAAAAAAATATATATATATATATACATATATATATATATATATATATATATATATATACAAAGCTAGCTATAGGCAGGGTAAATAATAAATAATTAAAATAGGGGAGTCACTATAATATTCAGAGGCTGGAAAATGTTTCCTTTAGAAGGTGAGAATTTAGCTGAGAATTAAAAGAAACCAAGAAGATTGTTAGTCATAGTTAAAAAGAGAGTTCATTTCAGGGATGGGGGACAGCCAGAGAAAATGCCTGGAGACAAGCAACACATTTTATTGTTCTCCAAGGAGCCAGGGGTCATTTCATTGGATGGAAAAAAATAGATATTGGGAATTAATAGATAAGAAGTTTGAGTAGGTAAAATAGGGTTAGATTAGAAAGGGCTCTGAATGCAAAGCAGAACATTTTATATTTGGTCACGGAAGCAATAGGAAACCATTGGAATTTATTGGCTAGGGAAAGGGGTAAAGTGATCAGATATGCATTAAGGAAAAATAATTTTAGTGGCTCTTTTTTGCAGTGCCTGACATATAATGTTTATTGACTTGTTCACTTCATTACTTGAGTCATGGAGGAACTGGAAACTGCACTAGATGAAGGAGTACCCATGCTAATGAATCAACACTTTTGAGTACTGAAATAATAATTAACAACCCAACACTCCATAACACATGAAACTGAGCTAAACTCCCAAAGTGCAGCTCAATGAGTCATAACATTAATGAATCAAAAATGACTGATTTGTGCCTGTTTGTTGCTGCAAGAAATTAATGTTAATAGAAGATGTGAGATATTTCATAAAGAGAGGGAAGGACAATATGTTCTTGAGACCTGCTTTCCTCCTCAGTGTTCACACTCCATTTTAACCTCCAGGTTGAAATATAATGTACTGACTTAATAACTTTTGGCAAGTTTACCAGTATTTATCAAATATTTGCCCAGATGTTTGACATAGAAAAATATTTAAAACAAATTATCTTATTTTATATTGACAATTAAAGGTAGGAGGGCTGAATTAAAATAAATACATGGTTAGAATAAGTGCTAAAATGGAATTAAAATCTTAATTTTTATAAACCATTTCTCTCATTTGTTTTTACCTCACCTTCATTTTCAAAAGTATCCTTCCCATACTCAGGGACCCATCCTTTATAAATAACAAACACAAAAAGAGGCCAAAAAAGCAGCACAACAAAAATAATCAACATTTGACTTAGATTAATAACATATAAAATCTTCCTTGAATGTAGTCTATCTCTGTTAAAAGGGAGGGAAGAATATTTTCTTTTTGGTAAACTTTAATCATTTTACCAACATTCATCTCAGGTTTTGCTATAGTCATTCTACATATTATTTTCCCGAGTCAATTCAAACCTAAACTGATGGATGCACTCATTGATCTTCCATGTGCTGAACCATTATCCTATTTGTGTTAGTCCTTCGGATTTGAAGATAACATATTCACAATAATCATTCTCATTTTGTGATGAATATTCTATACTATCAATAGAGATGGGATGAAGATGATGGGATGTGAAGTCTATCCTGAAGAAAAAGAATGTGAGTAATGTTTTGAATTAATTGGCAAACTAGAAGAGTGTATTGGAGGATCAAAGATGACAGAAATTCTTCTCCAGACAGACTAGGATGAACTTTAAAGTAGAAGAATTGGCTTCTGAGTGATGGATGCAGAGGGAAGGTCTGAAAGCAGCAGTGGGAAATAATCAATCTGCCAATCATTCCTGTCAGGAAAGTATGAGAGTAGGAGCAGCCAACCTTTGAAAGAGTTACAAAAGATGACATATCTTCTGGAGAAAGATAGGCTTTCTTGAACACTAGAAGATGGAAGTAATGTGAGAGGAAAAGGCCTAGAAGGCTTTAGGGTTTGTTAGGGATAGAGAGGGTAGGGGGGTAAGTTAGGTGGCTCAGTGGATAGAAAGCCAAGCATAGAGTTGGTTCAAATATGATCTCATATACTTTCTGGCTGGGAGACCTTGAGCAAATCACTTACCTCCCATTGCCTAGCCCTAACTGCTCTTCTGCCCTGAAGCCAATATATAGTATTGATTCTAAGACAGAAGGTAAGGGTTTAAGAAGCAAAAAAGGATAGAAAAGTGTTCCTGAGGGCACTATGTAAGGATAAGTCACAGCTGGATAGAGAATGGAGAAGGCTAGAAGAAGGATGAAATTGTGTAAGAGTAGGGATAAGTGGAAAAAGAATGAGAGTAAGGATAAGAGCGAGGATAGAAAATGATGTTCTTTTAGGTAGAAAATGGACTCTAAATGGCAAGAATCAAAGCAAGGAATAGGTTTTTTACTAGCCAAAGTGCTAAAATAGAGAAGCTAAATTAGCTCTAATAGTGTACTTACAGTGGGATATTAGGGCTATTATGCATCCTGACTTCATTGATTAGGGATATGGAGGTGGGAGAAAGGAGAATTATTTGTTTTGTAGGAAGTACATGTAATTTTTTCAACATTTTCAAATATTTACTTTGTTCAGGGTACTTTGCTCAGTATTAGGGAGAGCAATAGTGAGGTGTGGGAAACTATCTCTGCTCTCAAAGTTCTTTCAAATATCCAGGAGATGAAGAAAATGTACTCATTGTCTTTATTCCTCATCAGTCCATTGATCCCCGAAATCCTGTGGAAAGGGGTTTGGTGACTTTAGGATTATGGTAAATGAAAGCCCTGAAAAGAATAAGGAAAGGTCCTCTCTCCATTTTCTTCCCCTTGTCAGAAAGGAGCAAAATTAAAATCTTCATAACCTCCACCCGCCCCTAATTTTGCCAGCCATCTCTTCAGTAGATCACTTATACTCTAGCCATCATTCTTATCTTCCCATCATTATGACTTTTACTTTACCCTTGTTTCTTATGGATGGATTTGCCCCCTACCTTGTGTACCAAATTCCAGGCAACCTGCTCTCCTTGCTACTTACATCTTTATGTTCTACCCACTGCCATATTGCAGACTTGTACTCTTACTCTGGATCCCCTGGTTCTAAAAGTTAAGATTTTCACCTCATCATGTCTGCACCCAGGTCTTCACAACACCCCCTTAGTCATCTCCAAAAAATGCCACTACATGAGAAGCTTCTTCCTTTCTAGCTCCCCTTTTTGTGTCATCTTTCTTTATTAGAATGTAATCTCCTTCAGTATAAGGAGCCTTGTTTGCTTACATTTGTATCCCTAGCACTTAAAATAGTGCCTGGAAAAAAAAACAGTAGTTGATTTATTAAAGCTCTACCTCCCTAATTGTCTGTCTGTCTGTCTGTCTGTCTATCTATCTATCTATCTATCTATCTATCTATCTTCATCAATATCCAGCTGTCTATCTCTGCCTAATATGGCTGGTTCTTCATAAAATGTGTACATTTACTCATCACAATTTGCCTCTCTTTCCTTGAACACTGAGGAAAAGGGAAATGATTAGCCTTAGGTATTTATTCCACATCTGAGAAAACTGTAATATAGTTTCTATTCAAGGCAAAAACAAAGTCCTGGGTTCCTTTTAAGGTTTTTCTGGCTGCTGTGATATTTGTCGGGATGTTAATAAAAATAAAATGAAATCAATATTAACACTATCTCTGCAAGGTGATGAACAAATCAGTATACCAGAATTATAGTGTGCCAACTATTTCTACCTTGTGAGCTAAACAACAAAAGAATATCCAAAAACCATGACTTCCAGAGAGAGGATGGCAAGCAATTTTATCTAAAGGATTGGGCCTAAATAAGTCTCTTGGTTCAGATGGCCAATAGCATAGAACCATCTCCAAAATAGTAGAATTAAATTTCCGATAATCTAAATCAGTGATAGTAAACCTATGGCATGGGTGCCAAAGATGGCATGCAGAGCTCTTTCTGTGGGCACTCTGGTGCCCTCTACTCCCCATAGAGTTAATTACTAGAAAGGCAGAAGGACTTAGGCAGAGATGCTCCCCTCCTCCTCTCCACTGTGCCTGATGACATTTTTTCACATCACATGCCCCTCTGCCCAGCAGTCCAATGGGAGAAGGCAAGGGGTAAGGTGAATGACTCACAGGAGGGGAGCAGAGAGGTTGGGTCACTCCGCTACCCCTCTGTACACTTTCTGAGGACATTCCTTACTTCACCCACTCCTCTGCCAAGCAGCCCAATGGGAGTACTTTCTCACTCTCATGTGTGGAGTAAGTGGGATGGGCATGACACTTGGTCTGGGGCAGGTAAGTGGGGGCAGGATCCAGCATTCCATCTCTAAAAGGTTTGCCATCACTGATCTAAGTCTTTGTGAGAGGCAGCCTTGAGTTGGAGAGATCTAGAGAGAAGAGAGACCCTGTTTTTCTAGTTTCCATATTTGAGAGAGAAGTTGACTTATTTCAAGTTCTTATTAAGTCCAGGAAGGAGAAAAATACTGGAGAAAAGCTTATTTTAAAACTTCAAATATATCCTTTTATCAGGTTGCTATGCCAGAGAATTCAAGGACTTCCCCTTGGGTGAAATCTGAGACTCTCTTATAGTTGAGCTGAATTGTCTAACTCCAACAGGAGTTACTTATTTAATGTATTGTCTAGCATATATTCTCCTATGTATACTTTCCTTGATTTATATTTTACTCTCAGATAAATATGTTTATTTACCATTTGCTATATGTGTTCAGCGTGAAACTGGTGGCTGAGTCAAGCCTTCCACTTCATTTCCTACCAGCTACTCTACTTTGAGACTTCTTTGGAATTCTTCATCATGTCTTCCTTCTGCAAAAATTCATCACTGAAAAATTTCATTTTGCTGCAAGATCAAATCTTCCTGGTACTCATACTCCCCTCTGTCCCTTTGATTAGACCCTTTGACTGGAAAGCTAAGCTATGGACTTTAGAACCTCTATTTTTTTTAATTTTAAACATTATTTTATTTGGTCATTTCCAAACATTATTCACTGGAAACAAAGATCATTTTCTTTTCCTCTCCACCGCCCCTCCCACCACCTTTCCCTCTCCCATAGCCGATGCACGATTCCACTGGTTATCACATGTGTTCTTGACTTGAACCCATTTCCCTGTTGTTGGTATTTGCATTAGAGTGTTCATTTAGAGTCTCTCCTCAGTCATATCCCCTCAACCCCTGTGGTCAAGCAGTTGCTTTTCATCGGTGTTTTTACTCCCACAGTTTATCCTCTGCTTGTGGATAGTATTTTTAGATCCCTGCAGATTATTCAGGGACATTGCATTGCCACTAATGGAGAAGTCCATCACCTTCGATTGTACCACAATGTATCAGTTTCTGTGTACAATGTTTTCCTGGTTCTGCTCCTTTCGCTCTGCATCAGAACCTCTATTTTAAAAGGTAGTGGAGTTAGCACATATCACCCCCCCACTTTTACAACCACCTATATTGCTTTTGCTCTTTTTTTGGAACCCTCAATTTATCCTCTGTACCAGGTACCTTCTCCTACTTTTCCAACCATCTTTACTAGAATTCAACTTCCTTTTTTTTGTGTTGTCTTTCTCCAAAAGATTTTAAGCTCCATGAGGGATGGAACTATCTTTTTTTATATTTGCATTTATACTCCCAGGACTTGGAATAGCATCTGCCACATGATGTTTAATTTTTTTAATATTTCACTTGATTTAAAGATTGGGACATTCCTGTTCCATTAAGGAATATTGATATATAAATATATCTGGAATCTAGAAATTACATCTCTTAGACTGTTGATATTCAAGAGAGCAGATAAATTTAGTTCTTTCTGATACCACAGTTCTCTGAGAAGAGTCAAGTGTGAAGACACTGGCCCATACCTCTTGTTTCCTTTCTTAGCAGGAATCAAAGTCTTAGGTGCAAAAGAGGCAAGTTATGCTTATTCTTGCCACTCTAAAAACTATCTCTCATACACCCATGTTGACATACACAATCAAGATGAGCAAAAGAATGTGCACACACAAAACCACTACATAAAAATATAACACTGCAAGAATAAGAATAAAAATAATTAAGAAGATGAAGGGACAAGAGGCTTTGGCTAACCATGTAACTAAAGGGGAAAGTTGCTATAACTACCTCATGGACTTTGTGGTTGGGAGATTCATTAACCCTTAAGCTTGCCTCTCAGGCTGGTTAATACTATCTCACATTTGGTGAATTAAAAAAAAACCCTCCTTTTCCATTTGCAACTCTGTTTGGTTTAAATTATTTTTTAAATCTTTTAAAATTATTTTTTCCTTTTATTTTGTTCTCACGCAAAACACACTTCCATCCTGGTCATTGTTATAAGAGCACAGTCATATAAAACCAAAAATACACTGATGTGAAAGACAACTCCAAGAGTTCTTTCTCTGGAGGTGGATAGCATTCCCAGTCATAAGTCTTTCAGGATTGTACCAGATCATTGCATTGCTGAGAGTAGCCAAGTTTTCACAGACAACCTACCTTAAATTCATTTGACTAGGGTGGTGCCAATACAGGGGATGGCTGATAGGAGTTTAATAATTATGAGAGCTCCTCAGGAAGGTATTTGTCCTTATGGGGGGACATATCCTACAAATAACATTGCTATAAGAGTAAGGAAGAGAATTACCCTCACATTTCAGGTTTCCTTACTCAGTAGGAGCTGTAATAAATTCCTTATCCTACATGGAAGAATAAGCATATGAAGAATATGAATGCTCCCTTAGTGGGAAGATTTTGAATCAGTCATCTGTAATTTACATCTTGGCAAATATGGGCTACTGATGAGAACATGGTTAGTGTATTTGATGCATAGTGTATGATTATGAATAGTCCTGTTAGTCCTGAATAGTCCTGAATAATTAAGCAGATTCCTAGGAAGGATATGGAATTGCATCATTCTGAGATGCTAGATGGTGCAGGTGAATCAATGAAGGAGTGATTAATAATTTTTATAAGTGGGTGAGTTTTGCATCAATTGGTCATTAGGATTTTGTAGTTGGAATACAATGATTTTTCATGCCATAGCTTATGGTTACAGTCGATACTAAAATAATAAAAATTATCATTGTTTTCTTTTTTCTTTCTTATTAAATTTTGGGTTTGTGGCTTATGCCACATCTATTTTATAATGTACTTTATATCAAACTAATTCATTTAAGAGACTACAGGGTTCAGAACATCATCCAAAGGTTATGGAAGACAGGAACCCTTAGAGGGATGGAGCCTTAGAGGTCAAGGACTCTTAGAGACTTGTGGTGGTTGGGATGTACTGGGTCAATATGACCTGTAAAGAAACCCAGGTCAAAAGTATTCTGACTTGTCTATGATCTAAATAAGTCACTTGTGACTTACTTTAAGAGTGAATCCTATAAGCCTCACCTCAACTCTATAAATTCCTCTTTTGTGAATGTCAGTGGTCAGCATCTCAGGATTTGAAATGGGAGGAAACCTGCAGACATTTGGTCCTCTGATTTCTCTGTCACAACAAAGCCATATCTTTACCCAGAAGGATCTTCTGGCATCTTATTTTTATAATATTGCAAGCTGTTTGAATTTGTATCTCCACCTCTTAGCACAGTGCCTGGCACATAATAGATGTTTAGCAACTTTGTATAAGTTGGGGACAGAATCCATATGGTATAGTATTGAAAGCCCTCAATCTAATTCTCCCAAAATTACCTTCCAAATAATTTTAAATAACACCTCAAATCAAATTCTGAAGAGGAAGAGCCAACAAATGGTCAAAGTGATATATTCTTCCGATCAAAGACAACTTAGGATGTATGAAAGAGAGATCTGTGATAAGAGGGAGAAGGCTGACCTGAGCCCATATGGACAAAACACCAGTAGAAAGACTAGGTGGTGATGGCAGAAGCAGCAACACCTTTGAATTCTCTTAAGCAATAAAAGTGGGGTGATAAAAGGGTAGTCATATAAAAAAAGATTGTGCTCAGAAGTAAAACAGACTTTAGAGGAGGGACAGACTACAAAGAGAGAGGAAAGGAACAAGATTGAAGACAAAAAAGATGGTAATAGCAGAGAATAAGATATGTTGACACTATCAAGGAAACTGAGCATAAACTAGGACAGACTTTGAGAGAAAATGGAGGACAGAAAGGGCTGGTGCACTATGGTCCATGGGGTCATGAATAATTGGACATGACTAAACAATTAAACAACAATAGACATAAGCAACTTGGGAGGAATTTTAGGGAGAAGAATTTGATCTTAGTTTTTCTAATCTGTTGTATCTGGTAGAAAGGTGATCTGCTTAAATGGAAAAGTCCAATAAATAAATGGAGGGAAATTAATGGAAATATTAGTATGGAGACACAAATATAGAGTGATGATAATTGGCTCCAGGAAAAAAAAAAAAGAAATCAGATCACTTTTCAGAAAGAAAGGCTACAGAGCAGACAAAGGACTTAGCCTTATACTGTGCCCACAATTAGATGGAGATAATAATGCCTATTCCCTTGCTATCTTCTGCATAATTTGTATCTAAAAACAAATGTACTTTTTTTCTTTGTCCTAGTAACTGGATTTTTTTTTTTGCAGTACTAAACATAGCTTGACTTTAAATCTATCTGGGTTGGAATTATACTGATAATCCACCTAAGGTGAGGTCTCAATTTGGCCAAATTTCTCTGTTTTTCACATCCAATGTACAACATCACTCAGCTCCTATGATTGATTTTATTTTTGTATTGCCAACCAAAAGTCCAAAGTGACTAATGCCTCTGATTTCATTGGTACAAAAAATAAATCTGCCAGCCTGCCAAACTATGCTTAGCTCCATAGGGAAAATTATGTAATTTATGCCTACACTACTCCTAAACCCAAACAAACATTTATCTTTTTAAATTTATTTCACAGTAAGAGCAGAATTTTAAATTTAAACAGGAACTGAAACATCTCACCTCAAACCCTTAAAAATGCTATTTACTTAAGAGATACTTCTATGCATATAGCTCTCCCAATTTCAAGACCAAGTAAGTATATTCATGAAATAATAAGCTAAAAAGGCAAAACCAAATTGGAAAATAGTATAGGAGATATTAGGTTTAAATCAACATCTCACACCCTATACCAAGATAAATTCAGAATAGAAAAACAATTTAAATATAAAGAATGAAATTATAAGTAAATTAGGTGAACTATATCCTGTCAGATCTGTGGGAAAGGAAGGAACTTAAGACCAAGCAAAAGATAGGTAATATTACAAAATGTAAAATTAATCATTGTGATTGCATTAAATTAAAAAGTTTTTGTACAAACAAAACCAATGCAACCAAAATTAGAAGGGAAGCAAAAAATAAGGAAAACATCCTAAAAACAAAAACCTCTGACAAAGGTCTAATTTTTCCAATTTATAAGGAGCTAAATCAATTGTATCCCCAATTGATAAATGGGAAAGGAACATGAATAGGCAGCTTTCAGATAAAGAAATCAAAACTATCAATAAGCACATGAAAACATGTTCTAAATCTCTCATAATTGGAGAAATGTAAATCAAAACAACTCTGAGGTACCACCTCATACATAGCAGATTTGCCAATATGATAGCAAAAGAAAGTAATAAATGGTGGAGGAGATGTGGCAAAATTGGGACACTAATGCATTGCTGGTGGAGTTGTGAATTGATCCAAACATTCTGGAAGGCAATTTGGAACTATGCCCAAAGGACTTTAAATGACTGCCTGCCCTTTGATCCAGCCATACCATTGCTGGGTTTGTGCCCCAAAGAGATAATAAGGGGAAATACACGAACAAAAATTTCATAGCCATACTTATATAATGGTGAAAAACTGGAAAATGTGGGGGTGCCCATCAGTTTGGGAATGGCTAAGCAGATTGTGGTATCTGAGGATGATGGGATTCTATCGTGCTAAAAAGTATAACAAACTGGAGCAATTCCATGTGAACAGGAAAGACCTCTAGGAATAGATGCAGAGTAAAAGGAGCAGAATCAGAAGAACACTGTACATAGAGACTGATACACTGTGGCAAAATCAAATGTAATAGACTTCTCTACTAGCAGTAAGGCAATGATCTAGGACAATTCTGATGGTCTTATGAGAACGAATGTTATCCACATCCAGAGAAAGAACTCTGGGAGTAGAAACACAGGAAAAAAAAAAAAACCTGATTGATCACATGGTTCAATGGGGATATTATTGGGGATGTTGACTTTAAATGATTACTCTATTGATAATATGGAAATGGATTTTGATAAATGATACATGTAAAGCCCAATGTTTGCTTGTTGGTTCAGAGAGGGGGAGGGAGGATGGGAGTGAAAGAAAATTAATCATGTAACTGTGGGAAAATGTTCTTAATTAATTAATTAATTAAAAAATAAAAATAAAATGGCAAAGCCATTGGACTTGCAGTCAGAAGACCAAGTTTAAACTCTGGGCACAATATTCAGTAACTGTTAACAAGGCACCTACCTTCTATGAAACTTAGTTTTATATATATATCAAAAGTAAATAATTGTCATATGTTTTATTTGGGGAATAAATAACTTCATAAACTATAATATTCAATATAAATAGAAATTATTATTGTTGTTTTTAGTTTTACAAATTAATTAATTATTTGTTAAGCTCCTCATTGATGCCAGGCATTGTACCCATTATTGGACTAAGAATACAAAGAAACAATTCTTCCTCTTTTCTTTTTAATTTGTCGTTTTTTCAAGATTACATTTTGATATAATTTTAATAAATATTTTCTTTTCTGATCTGTCTTTCTTTTATTTCCACTCTTACCTTTCCCCAAGTTAGAAGATATGTTATATATGTATTATCATATAAAATATATATTTCTATATTCGTTATATTGTGAAAGAAGACACCTATCGCTTACAGTAGAAAAAAAGTGAAGAACAGTATGTTTAAATCTGTATTCAGACTCTTCTATGTCAGTAGATAGACTTTTTTGTCATGAGTCCCTTGGAGTTGTCCTGGATCATTCAATTGATGATAATAGTTAAGCCATTCATAGTTGATCACATATAACTGTTATTATATATAATGTTCTCCTGGTTCTGCTTACTTCACTTTGCATCAGTTTATATTCTTTCCAGGTGTGTGTGTGTGTATGTGTGTGTGTGTGTGGTCTTGGTCATCATTTCTTATTTGGAAATATTATTTCATTCCAATCATATACCAAAACTTGTCCAGCAATTCCCTGACTGATAGACATCCTTTCACTTTCCAATATTTTGCCACCACAAAAATAGTGTGGTATAATAAAGTCCTTTCTTCTAGTTTTTGAATACTTTGGGATAGACCTCGTAGTGTTATTGCTGGGTCAAGAGGTTTCATAGCATAGCCCTTTGGACATGGTTCCCAATTGTTCTAGAGAATGATTGGATCAATTCACAGTTCCATCAACATTTTATAAGCCTGCCAATTTTTTTTGCATACCCTCCAGCATTTAACACTCCTTTTTTAATTATACTAGCCAGTCTGGATGGTGTATGGTGGTGGTGCCTCCAAGTTATTTTAATTTATATTCCTCTAATTAATTTAATAAAATATAATAAAAATCTGAACAATTTGGAACATTTTATATGACTAAAATAGATTTATTTTCTTCATATGAGAATTGCCTCTTCATATCCTTTGACCATTTGTCAGTTGGAGAATCCTTTTCATTTTTCTAAATTTCACTAATTCTTTATATATTTGAGAAATAATTGGAGATACTCATTATAATTTTTTCTAGTTGGTTGTTTTCCTTCTAATCTTGGTTGCATTGGTTTTGTTTGTGCAATTTTTTTCAATTAAATGTAATCAAAGTTAGCTATTTTATACCTCATAATGTTCTTTATGTTCTGTTTGGACATAAATTTTTCTATTATCCATACATTAGACAGGCAAACTATTCCATGCTCCTCTAATATTTTATGGCATCACTCTTAATTTCTAAATAAGCCTTAATCTTAGAGACCATGAAAGTTAAAAATGAGCATTTAAATTGGATGTACATGTCCATGCACAGACACTCACACACACACAAATTCCAATAGGTCAGAGAACTACAGGATCAATTAAAGAAAGGGAGAAATATTTCAGAACAAGAAATCAGTAATGACTTCCCCAGTCTTAGGTTTAAGTACCATACCATGATATTTTTGGAACTACAAAATTGAAAGACATTTTTGACTAAATAAAATGTCATTTAAATAAATATAGACAGATTACTAAATAAAATGCATGAATGAATGCATAAGAATAAATAAATGTTATGAATTGATTCATATATTGAAAAATGAACAAATATATATGTATATGAATACATTAATGCATAAATAAATGGAAAATATATACATCAATTAAGAAACAAATGAACAAATAAAAAGATAAATTGAAAAGGAAGATAAATACCTTCCTCCCTAGAATTTGTCAGATTGAGAATATCTAACATCTAGTAGCTTAAGAAATAAATAGGTGAATTATAGCATGCATTATGATACCTTGTCTCTAACTCCTAATTATTCTTGAAGAGTTTTAAAGTTAGAATGAGTACCCTAGAAAGGTCAATATAACTGGTGCTTGTCTGACAAATATGGAATGTTAATCTTTTAATATACTTAATAGTACAGCTATATTATATGTAACCTTTCCTGGTAAATATCAAAACTAAATGTAAACTGCAAAAAAAGTAAAAACTTACAGTTCAATTCAAATCAATCAGACAATTATTTATTAAATGCCCACTAGGATCAGAGCTGTGGATACAATGAAATTAACAAATACAGAACAAAATATATACTACCTGTCCTAAATTCATTTGCCTTCAGAGATACTGAAAGTCACAATGGAAAAGAGAGAGCCAATAATTGAGGTTTATTATGTTTATTTGGAGAATTTGTGTACCTATAGCTAATTCATGGGGACACTATGAATATTATAGAGATATGACTATATCTCAATAAGTAATTATTATAGTTTGTACAATAACAAATTTGAATTATTTCTTATAAATTTGAAAAATAGTTATTTTCAATTATGCTTAAATGTTCTTGTTTACTAAGTCCCTTTTTATATTTTGAAAAGTATTATTATTTCACTAAAGGAAATTTTATATTTTATTCCCCCACAATTTCTAATGACTGCTTTCATTTATTTTGCTTCAACCAAATCTGATTTCATTTTCAAATATCTTTATCCCCCAAAGTACTAGCTCTCTTCTACGAAGTTATAGGGGTCAGACCCAGGCAGAAGCCTTCTTGAAAAAGAATCTAATAAATCTGTTTTAAAACATAACTTATTTAATAAAATCATAGAGCCTTAGAGGTAAATGTCTCAGAGAGCATTCAGTCTAACATCCTCAAGTTATAGGTATTATTTTAGAAATTGCTAAGATTATATTCATCTAATGAAGAAAGAAGACAGGTATTCCTTTTCTGAATGTATGAAATGAAAAATGTCAGTCATATAGATGAGTTCTATGCCCATTACATAGTTGCTGAACAAGTTTCCACTTTTTATTTTCAAATGCTATCTACAATAAATGGGAAGTAAAACTTTGATTTAGACTTTTCTCTCTAAATCCAATTAACAATGAAAATAAAATTACAAATTCATTTCATGAAATTTTGCATTTTCCAAGTTCACCGTGAAAATAAACTCCATATGGTAGGAAAACTTCAGACAACAAAATGGCTGAGTTTGATGAGCAGGGAATGTGGAGTATTGGTAAACTTCCCAGACACACTTCTGAGAGGCAATCAGAATTTTAGTTTATCTCTGAGTTCAGTAAATTGAATATCATGTAGTTAATTAAATCAGGAATGAGCATGATAAATTAAAAATACAAATTGTTGTTCAGTTGTTTCAGTCATTTCTGACTCTTTGTCACCCATTTGGAGTTTTCTTGGCAAAGATACTGGAACTGTTTGTCATTCCCTTCTCCAGCTCATCTTGCAGATGATGAAACAAGAAGCAAACAGGATTAGGTCACTTGCCCAGGGTTACACAGCTAGTAAGGGGCTGAAGCCAGATTTGAATTTAGGAAGAAGAGCCTTTTTGACTCTAGGCTGGGTGCTCTCTCCAATGGTCCATCTATCCAATGCACAAATACAAAACAAGCTTGGTAACAGACATTTTTTGGTAAAAAATAAACATTTCTTTCCAGAACCTTCATTTGGAGTTTATACTAAAAGATATGCAAGGATTGTTCTTTAACATTGTTAAGTATAAACAAACTCAAAGAATTATACAATTATAGAAATCAAACTGAAAAAGACTTTAGAGGTCATTTAGATTAACACCTTCATTTTACAAATAAAGAAAACGAGGCCCAGGAAAGTGGGGTTAAATGACTTCCCAAGATGACATAAGCAGTAAGCATCAGAGGCATTTTGAAATCAAATCATATAATTCCAAGGAAAAAAGTAGCCTTCTATCCTACCTTTCCTAGTTCAATTCACATTTGTATTCTGTCTCTCTCTTAGCAGAAATGCTTAGAATCGGTTTAATCTAACTAATAAAATTGTTTCTGACAGGCTTGTACGAAAAGCACAGTCTAGGTTGACTGGCTGGTTGTTTGTTTGTTTTTTCTCCCTTCAGTATTGTCAAATGGTATATGACTCAGGCTTTGTTTTTTTATATTTGAAGGGACTTTGCTCCTATAGACTTATTTTCAGTTCCCTGCTTTGCAAACTCTTCCTTGACTTTCCAATATTTATATTAGTAAGCAGACAAGACTCTATCCTTCATCTCCATTTCCAGATCTAAGCACTCTGGGTGCTGCAAATGTTTAAGACTTTTAAATAGGGCTGCTTAATGTTGGAGACTAATGTTCTGGACTCCATTTAGGATTCCCAAAGGCAAAGCATGTGTTTAAAGAGAAATCTTCTAAGGGATAGTGTAATTAAGGAGAAGAGGTGGTGGGGAGGAAGGGGGAATAGGGGTAAGAGAGTGAAGAGATTGTTCTTCTTGTTTGTCTCCTCCCACACTTATGGGTAGAGATGAGCCAGGTCCTGTCCCCTTGAAGAAAGGAGTATATCTCCACAGAAATAATTTCTGGGAGATGGAGGACAAGAGACTAAAGTGGGATTGCCTCAGTGAGATGGTAGGATGCCTCCCTCAGAGGAGCCCAGGGCTGCTGGGGTCAAATCTGTCCTTGAGAGTCAAGATGTTCTCTTATGCCTCTGCTTTCCCCAAGGACATTAACTGTCTCCCCTTCCAGGGTCGTAGGAGTAGTTAACTGACAAGGAAAGATGCCAGTTCCTTTGGTCATACAATCCTGAATCACTAGGATCTGAAAGTCAACCCTCTTTTGGGGAGAGGTGTGACCCTCTCAAATCTTCAACCCACTTCACTATGTTGTTTAGAGACAGATCCCAGCCCAAATCCTAAATGTCAAAAATTTATTGAGGTTCAAGCAGGAAAGGAGATGGCAGGGATGGCAGGCAGAAAAGTGGTAAAAAGGGAAGCCCTACAGATTTTCCCCTCTTGCAGGTTGGCTCCCCAGAGTCTGGAGGTCACAGGCTTCTCAGCCCAGACCTCTACCTTTTGCCAACTGCTTTCTTGTCCCTACTCTCAACTAGCTAGATCTTGAAAGTATGAGTCCAGGGTCAGGTAAGGGAGAGAGAGAGAGAGAGAGAGAGAGAGAGAGAGAGAGAGAGAGAGAGAGAGAGAGAGAGAGAGAAAGAGAGAGAGAGGGAAATCTTAGAAAAGGGTTTGTGGATGGCTCTGTTCAAAGTCCAAATCCCCAATACCACTTGAGGATTTTAAACTGCTGTAACTGAAAGTCTTAATGGAGGTATTCAGGGTTTCAGAAGGGACAGGAAATCTCCAAAGAAATAGGCTTCTTCTCAGCTTCAGGGAATCCACCTCTCTCCTCTACCTTCCCCAAGATATAAGTGAGTTGCCAGTTGGATCTTCAAGCTTCTAATCCTTTCTTAAATTCTCAGCTTTTTTTTTTCTTGCCCCTACTCCACTCTCTCTTTAGCTGGTCTCCCCCAGAGACTGGTCTCTCCTCAATGTAGAATCTCTCTTCTCTTACCTTACAGTAGTGACATCTGCACCAACAGAGGGAGAAGGTTCAGATCCAGGCTCATTTAAGGGAAGAAGCTAAATTCCAAACTCCCTTCAAATGGTTTTGCAATTCAAAATATGCCTTTTCAGTGATGTCTTGCAAGGTAATGAGATGCAGCTTCCTTTAAAGAGCCAAAGTAAGCCAAATCAATCTGAAGTGTTTCAGCTTGAAATATTGTAAGACTATGACAATAGCACTCTAAGGTTTGCAAAACACTTTCATATACAATGGGAGTTGCACATTCTAGTCCTGATCATTGACTATTATCAGAGTAATATTGATTATCATCTCTCAGTTCAAGAGTAGACATAAATGCGTGTATTTCATAGATATACACAGATATGACAAATCTTCTGTTGGCTGGTTAAATGTTTGATTGCACATATGTAATATATATGTGATATATGGGATAATGGGATAATGGGATAGTGGATAAAGAGCTCACTTTGGGGGCAAGAAGATCAGGTTTACATCCCTGACTGTGGAACCTGGGGCAAGTTATCTAATGTTTCAGTACTAATAAGAACATTTCTGACACTACAAATTGCAAAGCAGGTGCCAATCAACATCTGTAGAGAGAATTTTCTCACTCAGAGATACCAATTTGCAGTGAACCTTATACATGGTCCAGTCACACCATCAAAAATGCATACTCATTAACACATATATACATGTATGTATATATTTATATAAACTCAATATATGATTGCAAATGTGTATATATATATATAAATGCACAAATGTCATATGTATCCATTACATGTGAATATGTGATATATTCACATGTGTGCATAGGTAGAAAATATATACATTAGATCCTTACATATGTAACTATGTATAACTATAGCTATATGTCTATATCATCTACATCATTTATATCTTTAATCAATATCCATAAATTCTGTACCAGGATATACAGAAAATTAATTATATATGCACTGTAATTAATCTCTGGAATTAAAATGTTTCAGTTGTATAACAAAAATAATTTTAGGAAACAACAGAACAAACATGTGAACACTGCATTTATATCTATGTATTCATCCAGGTCATTAATGAAAATATTTAACAAAGGGCCTCTAGCTGTGTGACCTTGGGCAAGTTTACTTAGTTTACTTAGTATCAATTCAATGACAGAAGGTAAGGGCTTAAAACAAAAAATAAAAACAAAAACAAAAGACCAATCACAGATCGTTAGAGCACTCTACCAGAGACCTCCTGCCTTTTTTGCCATTGAACCATTAATGACCACTGTTTGAGTTTGACCATTCAACAAGTTCTTAGTCCCAATAGTATTTTATTATTGATCCAGATTTCTCCATGTTCTCCAGAAGAATAGAATAAGGAAACATAGAGGGAGAATAGTCCTTTTCAGTGAGAGTGCCTTGCGTACTTGGGTAATTTGATAGTAATCTAACTGAAACAGTTTGATATATGATTGATTTAGTACTGATAGGATTCAGTGAGAGAGAAATTAAGTTTGTGTGTGCTAGAGTAAGCACAAAACTGGAGCTCTGCCTAGGAATACATTGGGACCAAGAAATCTGCATCATGGAGGTACAAGGGATAACATGGTGATCTAGCTGTTATAGTCTCTCCTAGGCAGACAATGAATGGAGAAAATCGTGATTCAAACTTGGAAAATATTTTCTAGTTTCTCTGAATTTCTGTAGCTATTTTCTGAATTTTTTAGCTCTTCCTATTAATACTTCCAGGAATCTGGAATTATATTGAGAAGGTATAGGTGGGTAGCATATGCTATGACATAGAGCATTGTGTAGCCATAACATGTAGGTTTGTAGAGTTTTAATTCCCTCCATCTTTTGCTTGTCTCTTTAATACTCTACTTCCATTCTCTCACTCATTTTTCCTACTTTCAAAATAAATAATATGAGTAGAAATGGAAAATTGAGTGTTATTTTAAGCAAAGAGTTCTAGCTTTATGTTTATGGATCCTGGAAACTGAATTTCTTCCCCTTTCTACTGTGGGCAAAGGCTGCATCTTCCTCAATATTAAATTAATCAGTCTTCTCCAAAGGACAGTTAACAAAAATTTTATTTTTAAGATTATGAGAAATTAAGATTATGGGGAACTGACAGACAAATAGAGATATTTCATTTAAAATGGTTAGGATAAAATGTTCAGGAAAATATATTTGTCTATTTCATTCCAATAATGAGGTTCTGGCATGTTAACTAGTTATATGATCCCCAAGTGATCTGTGTTTCAGCTTCCTGGAAGTATAATTATTGTCAATTACTTGAGATTGAGCAGGCATATTTTATCCAGTCAAGGTTATATCCAGCTGGAGAGTAAATTTATAAGGGGTGAATGACATCCAGGGGACATGTAAGCCTTTATTGTTGTTGAGATTGCTGTTTCCTTTTTTGGGGGACTAAGGGGAAGTCTACATCTATTTTTCTTGGGCTAGAAGTACATGAGCCTCTCAGGGGAAATTCAATCTGTATAAGGGTTTCATCCTGTTCCATTTTTTCCAAGTTGTTCTTACACAGCCTGCTTGTCCACTACTCCCAGGGACTGAACATATAGTTGTCAGACTTAGTAAAAATACTTTATTACAGCTCAGAACCCTGGAAATCAAATGATTTATTTGCCTTATCCCCATCTACTATTAGAGATTATCAGTAAATGCTACCACACTTGGCTATGCTTTAAAAAATATTACTCCTTTCACTAACTAATTTTCTGAAAAGCAAGAAGAGAAAAAGACAAAAAGATCCCTTTTTTTCCAATTTGTCTTCCTTTCCTGACTCAGGATTTCTTTTGGAGCTGGTGGCTGTGTCCTAGTATGGATATGGGTGGAAAGCAATTTTGAAGTATCTGTCTTCAAACATCATAAATCTATCTGCTGTAACAGTTCAGTTCATGTTTCAAGATAAGCCATATTGCTGATTTGCAAAATTGAACTTCCTTTCTGGTAAATTTTTTTTTGTTTTTGTTGTTGTTGTTGTTTTCTGAATTTCTGCAAGAGCAAGATAAATGCAAAGACTAATGCCTCCATGGTTGCATCTAGTATTGCCTTGCTGAATCTTTATGCTCAAATCATTAGATGCTGATTTTCAGTTCCCCAATCAATAAAATAAATAGAATTCTAAAACAGAGTAACATGAAAACTGGGAGATGAGTGAAACTATATTTCAAAGGCTTTTTTATAACTCCAGTTCATGTTACATAGATATATAGATTTTTTTCATTTAAAATCTCATTATAATGAGAACAAAGAAATGTTCATTTTGATTAAAATTTTTACTTGATATTCATTATCTTTAGTCATGCAATGTGTATACTTTTATAGAAATTACCAATATTATTTAGCACAAATTGTTTCAGGAGAATTATTTTTGAAAGAGTCTTTGCTTTGGAATTAAAAACTTTAAATTTTTATCCTAACTGATATTTTGAACAACTTATTTATTTAATATCTCTAAGCTCCTTTATTCTTCCTACATAAGATGAAAATTCCATTATATTCCATTTTATTAAAAATCTACTACATGCATTATAGTGTAATGTGCTCAAAATCAGGCTGATCTAAAAGTCAGAAGACTGACCAAATCTTGCCTCTGATATACAATACCTGAATTATTCTAGATAAGTCACCATCTCTTAGAACTCCACATCAATTCTCTAAGACACTGAGTAGCATATAGTTTCCAATCTACTTTTGAGGCAGGGTATTTCTGTATTAGGAGTGCCCTATACACAAAGAAAATCATAGATCCAGATCAAAACTAAAATAACTATATGGAAGACACTTTGCTAAGGTATACAAAGGGAAAAAAAGGAAAAGAAAAAAAGACTCTAATCTTGTGGAACTTGCATTCTATAGGGGAAAAGAACAAATCAATAAAAAATTCATGTGAGAAGACTTTAGGTGGGAGAGACCATCAATATTGAGGGAATGAGAAAATGATGAGCTTTGAGGAAATAAAAAGATTTAATTGGCAGAGAATATATTCTAAGCATAGAGGGAAAATTATACAAATAGAGAGGTTAGATATAGAATATAGTCTGGACAAGAGTAACTAGTCCAGGTTCTATGGAACACTAAGTACATGCCACTCCAGAAATTCTTTCTAATATTGAAATAAATAATAAAATAGCATCAATATCTCAAATGATTTTTAAAAGGAGATTGGCTGAATAGAATTTCAATAAGTCAAATTTAAGTTTGGCAGCTTGAGCCCAACTAGCAGACCAATTAAACACCATAAAATTATTTTAAATATGTTAAGTACTATAACTATCAGATAAAAATAAAGTCTTTTATGATATTTAACAGAAACCATAAAAATGTTAGTATCCAAAAACATCAGTATATGTGGCAGCCATTGCCAGGGTTCATAGGGAACTTTTTGAAGATCTCTAAAAAGGCATTTGAAGATTATGCTACCATTTAGTTTTACACACCAAAAAAAATTCGAATGTAATTTTCAAACTAAGTGAAACAAAAAAAGAAATATATTGAAAGAAAAGAAAGGAAAACAAAAGCATGTCAGAAATTCTATATTCCCTCTATCAACAAATGAAGGCAAAGATGAAAAGGTAATGGTGAAAAAGATGTCACATTAAAGAAAAATATGCAAACTAAAACAAAATTTCAACATAAAGTAAAATAGAACTTTACTATAGAGGCTTGAAATATAAAATGAAATCTTAGGCAAGAAATAATTCTTAAATATGGAGAATGTGGAAAATTTTTGACTATATGGGCTCAGGAAATCCAACATGAAATACAAATTGGATCAAACAAGAAATAAAAACTTACATATTCATGTAATGGACAGCAGAGTAATTATATCAAGCTGAGAAATAGAAATTCTACCTTCTCTGTAAAGCTTAAAAGCAACAGGACAAAAAAGAGTCCTAATTATTGGTTCAAATGCTTCACAGTGGTGCATGAATTACAAGCATAGAATTTTAGCAGTTTCATCAACATAAAGTGGATAATCATTAGCACAGAGGACATAATCAAATCTATGAGAATTGATGAAGTTCCTAAATGAAATAATATGTAGGGAAGAAGGAAATGGGTCCAGGAGAAAAACTTTGGGAATATCCATTATTAAAAGGTATGACCTGGGTGAAGATCCACCAGAGGAGACTTAGAAAGAGTAATCTAACACTTTTGGGAGAAGGAGAACCAAGCTAGCACAATGTAGTTTCAAGGACAAGAGAGTGATTGACAATGCCAAAGTCTGAAGAATGTTTGAGGAAGAATGAATATTGAGAAAGAGTCTTTAGATTCAGTAACTAAGATGTCATGAGTAACTTTGGAGACAGCAGTTTTGTTGGATAATGAGGAAAATAAGTGGAAGCACGGATTGTAAATGATCTTCATAAGTTTAACCAAAGATGGAAAGCCAAGGTGTTGCAATAGAGACAAAAGTACTCAAATATCTCTCAAAACCCTCTCTAAACTACCTTAAAATAAAACTTCCAAAAGGATACTAGAGTGATAGAACAAACAAAAGGATGGCACGAGGCAATTTCTCTGCAGAAGACAACTTGGAAGGTAGGGAGAGAAAGTTTCTTTCATTGGGACGACAAAAGAATGCAGGCTACAATAAGGCAGCACCAAAAGTGTGGGCCAACAGCTAGGCTTCTCCCTCCCCTAACTATGTGAAGCTCTGAACCCTAGCTCAGGCTAGCAGTAAAACCCTAACCACCTTCCCTAAGTCAGTGGCAAAGCACCTTCATCTCTAGTTTTTGAAGTTCTAAATATCACTGTAACTCCTCAGCACACCCAAAAATGTGTAATTCGTGACACTTAGTGAGACATTGAGCACCAGTTGAAATCTTCACTAAAGCCATGAACCCAAGCACAGAGTAGCCCACAGTGTACCAGGTAAATAAATATAAGGCCCTCAGTAAGGCTTCAAGAATCAACGAAAGTCCATAAAGATAACCTGACCATATGCCTGACCTTGTAAAGAAATGGAAGACCCTAAGGAAAATGGAATTATCAGTGGGAGGTGGCTTCCAGAGGTCTCAGACCACAAATATAAACTTGGAACAATTGAAATTTGAAGACCTCCAGAATTAAATTGGAGACTAACAATATAATACTGAAGTTCAAGAGACAGCTTCTTTTACCCTGGGAGCAGAGCCCATGTTGGAGATAAAAATGAAAGTCAAGAAAACAACTTATAGGGAAAATGCTAAAACATTTTTAGAAAATCCCAAAAACCTAATAATAGAAAATTGCCATGGATGCAGGGAAGAAAAAGGAATAAACTAAAAATAAGACAATGAGATCAAAACAGTTACATGCAAAACTTCAAAGAAAAAATGTGAATTAGTCTTAGGTTCTAGAATAGCTCAAAAATGATTTAAAAATCCACTAAGTTGCTGGAAGCTAAGATGCTATAATATGGGGTGCTCAGCTCCCACATACCCTTCAAACACACAAAAATAGAAAATGTGTCTCAAAATAAAAGAAAATTGGAAGGATATTCAAGAAACCAGCATAATAGGGTTTAGCCCTATTGTTGACAACTAGTCTGAGGAAAGGAAATGGAAAAATGGAAAAAGAGTACAGTGGCAGTCTTACCTGTTTCCATGTGGCCTGAGGCAATGAGATAGCAGAACAGGGGAAAGATCCACATAACATGAGGTAAAGAAGAGGCAAAGTAGGAAACAGCCTCACACAGGAGAAAAAAAAGATAAACCAACAGTAGGTGGAGTGGAATAAATCTAGACAAAATAGCTACAAGTCTTCCCATACCAAGCCAGCTAGGGCACTCCCTGAATCACACAGTGAGGGACCCAAACATAACTGGGCCTGCTCCAAGGATCAAAGAAGTATAGACAGAAACCATGGAAAAGTATTCCCTATAATCTAGCAGCAGAGCAGAAGTTCAACAAATAGACAAAGTAATAAGAGGAAAAATATAACTAGAAAACTGAGCAAGAGAAAAAACTAACCTCAGAAAGTTACTTTAGTTGCAAGGAAGTTCAAAATATCAACCAAGAAGAGGACAACAATGGCAAAAAGAAAACATGTGATGCCCCAAAGGAAAATGAGAAAAGATATCAATCCTCAAAAGAATCCTTGGAAGAATTTCAAAAATGTTTTTAAAAATCAAAGAATAAAATAAATGATAGAGATCATTAACAATTTAGAAACTAGAATGAGCCAAATGAAAACTAAGCTTCACCCCCAAAAAAAAACAACTACAAGAAAATGGCTTCCTAAAAGTTAGAATGGGCCAAGTGGAAAAGGAAAAACAAAATCTCAAGGAAGAAAACAACCGCTCATGATTAGAATTAAACAAATGGAAGCTAATGACTCGTTTGGGCATAAGAAAACAATAAGACAAAACACAAAGAGCCTAAATGACATATTAAAAGAAATGATCAGGGAAAACTGTGCAGATATCCTTAAATATTTGGAGAAAATAGAAGTTAAAAGACTTCATTGATCACCTGCTGAAAGAAACACTGAATTAAAGCATTCCAGAGCTATTATAGCTAAATTCAAAAACTCTCAGGTCAAAGAGGAAATAACTGAAAACACCAGAAGGAAATAAATAAAATATATTGAGCCATAGTCAGGATTACACACGATTTGACAGCTTCTACACTAAAAGACTAGAAGGTGTTGAATATAATATGCCAAAAGTCAGAACATCTAGGCCTATAATCAAGAATCATATATCCAGTGGAACTGGCCATAATCCTCCATGGGAAAAAATGCTACTTAGAGAAATGGAGGACTTCCAGGTATATATGACCTAAAAACAAACAAACAAATAAACAAATATCAGAGGTAAAAAGAAAATTTGGTGAATAAATTTTCCATTCAAGTGAAGCATAAAAAAAAATAAATAGAAAGCCTAAAATTTAAGGGTTTCATTAGATTAAATTGAGTACATTAATGTCTAGGAAAGTAATAACTAAGAAACTTAAGATATCTATAATACTTGGGATGCTTAAGGAAGTTAAATAAGTATTCACATACCTAACATATTTAAGATATTTAAAAGCTTTATCACTATTAGGAGAGTAAGAAGGAATATATATAGAAAAAAAGGATGAAGAAAGCAGAATAGGATTGATTAATATTGAAAAAGAAAATCAAGGCCCAGGAAAGAGGGGCACATGGAATGAAAAGAAAAAGAGAAAAGGAGAGATGGGAGAAAAAGAGTGAAGTGCTAAATGATCTCACATGAAGAAATATATTAAAATCAGTTCATTGGAGGAGAAAATGTGGTGTGGTGGACAATCCTGGAACTTTAATCAGAATTAGCTTAAAGTAGGAATAGCATCCACTTGCAGCCTTTATCCTATATAGAAGTAGGAGGGAAAGAAGAATAAAAGAAGTGGAGATGGACAAAAGAAAGGATGAATAGGGGGATTCAAGGCTGGAAAGCAGAAAAATTGTGAACAGGCAATGATTAAAAGGAGAGAGAAGGGGAAAATAAGATGGATGTAAACACATAGTAATAATAACTGTGATTGTTAAAGGGATAAACTGACCTGTAAAACAGAAAAGGATAGCAGAGTGAATTAAAAACCAAAATCCCATAATATTCTAGTTGCCAGAAACACATTTTAAAAGGGAAACACACAGAGTAAAAGTAAGGGGCTGAAGTAGAATCTATTACATTTCATTAGCAGTTAAAAAAAAATAAAGCAGGTGTAGCAATTATAATTTCAGACAAACCAAAAGTAAAATTGATCTAAATAACAGAAATAAGGAAGAAAATTGCAATTTTATAAAAGGCACTATAGACAATGAAACAATATCAGTACTGAAAATAAATACACCAAATGGCGTTGCATCGAAATTCCTAAAGAAAAAGTTTTTGAGTTATAGGAGATAGTAGTAAAATTATATATGGGTGGGGGCCTCAAAGATTCCCTCTCAGAAGTGGATGAATCCAACCAAAAAGTAAATGAGAATTAAGTTAAGGAGTTAAACAGAACTTTTAAAAAATAGATATAATAGACCTCTGAAGAAAACTAAAAGGGAATAAAAAGGAAAATATCTTTTTCTCAGCAGAACATGGCTTCTTCATAAAAATGGTCCATATAATGGGTCATAAAAACTGTATAATCAAATGTATAAAAACAGAAATTATAAATTTATCCCTCTCAGACAATAATGCAAAAATTATATTCAACTAAAGGTAATAGAAAGACAGACTAAAAATTATTTGGTAACTAAATAATCCTCTCCTAAAGAATGAATGGGTAAAGAAAAATAAGACAGGGAGTTGATTTTATGAAAAAAAAATTGATAAAATAAACAACTGGTTAATTTGATAAAAAAATAAAAGAAGGAAACTAAATTACTGATATTTTTTAAAAATTCAATAATAGAGGCAAAGAAAAAAACAGGGAAAGAAATGAAAGTTATGCAAGAAGAACATAACACTTCTAAAGGCTGAATTGTTCAACTAGAAAAGAATTATGAAAATCCACTGAAGAGAATAATCAGTTTAAAAGTAGAATTGGTCAAATTGAAAAAGAGGTTCAAAAGCTCACTGAAGAAAATAATTTCCTAAAAATTAGAATTGAGGCAGTGGAATATGAGGACTTCACGAGATATTAAAAGAGAGTAAGACAAATTCAAGAGAATGAAAATATAATAGAAAATATAAAGTATCTTATGGGGAAAACAATAATGCAAAAAATAAATCCAGAAGAGAAAATTTAAAAATTAATGGGCCTTAAAGCTATGAAAAAATAAGGCCATACATCTTATTACACAAAATTATCAAAATTATTAAAGACAAGTGTCCTGATATTCTTTAACCAGAAGTTAAATATTAATTAAAAATTGACTCATCACCTCCTAAAAGAAATCCCCAAAGGAAAACTCCCAGGACTATTATAGTCAAGCTCTAGAGCTCCCAGACAAGGAACAAAATACAGCAATCATTCATAAAAATAATTATTATATCATGGAGCCAGAGTAAGGATTTCATAGAAATTAGGAGTTTCTACATTAAAGAATAGAGGGCTTAGAATATGTTATTCCAGAAATAAAAGGTGATAGGCTTATAATCAAAAGTCACCTACCTTGCAATATCTAATATATCCTATCAAGGGCAAAAAAGGTCCTTTAATGAAATAGAAGAATTCCAAGCTTTCCTAATGAAAAGATAATACAGACCTGAACAGAAATTTGATGTTCAAATGTAGCACTCAAAAGAAGGATATAATGGTAAAGAGGAAAGAGAAAATTTTAAGGATTTAGTAAGGTCAACGTATTTACATTATCATATGAAAAGATGATACTTCTAACCCTTAAGAATTTTATGATTATTAAGGCACCTAGAAGAACTATGCAGAGACAGAAAGTATAGGAATACATTGACTATGATGGCATGATACCAACAAAATAAATAAAGGGATAATAAGAATTGCACTGGAAAAGAGGGAAGGGTAAGATAGAGTGGGGTAAATTATCCCACCTGAAGTGGTACAAAATGTTATTAAAATAAAAGGGAAGATGAAGGTGATGAAAGACAATTCTTATACCTTTCTTTCATCAGAAAGGACTCAGAGAGGAAATAATATCCATAATAAGTTGGGCATAGAAATCTATTTTCTCTTGTATTAGCCAAATGGAAAAAGTGGTACAAAAATCCAATGAAGAAAAGAGCTTCTTTTAAAAAAGTAAGATTGGCCAAATGGAAAAAGAAGTTCAAAACTTCACTGAAGGAAATAATTTTCTAAAAATTAGAATTGGCTAAATGGAAGCTGATGATTTCATGAGATATCAAGAAGCAATAAAACAAATTCAAAAAATGAAAAATATAGAAGAAAATATGAAATATCTCATTGGAAAAAACAATTGGCTCCTATCCTATGAAGAGGTAGAAGGGGAATAAAAAAGGGGAGGAGCTAATAGAAGGAAGAATGATTTAGAGGATACAATGGATATAA